>NC_037685.1:13616197-14260288 GCF_003255815.1 Theropithecus gelada | reverse complement strand
GATCGTCCGGCACTCCCCAGTGAGATGAACCCAGTACCTCAGTTGAAAATGCCGAAATCACCGGTCTTCTGTGTCGCTGGCGCTGGGAGTTGAAGACTGGAGCTGCTCCTATTCGGCCATCTTGCTCCGCCCCCCTGTTCAACCTTTTCAACAACCCTAGCAGCTTACATTATTTTCTACTATCCAAGTGAAAAAAACTGAGCCTAATCAGGACTGTTGTTCTTCAATCCTTCATACTCCCTCCCTTTACACATCCTATGTTGCTTCTGGTTATAGCACGCCCAGAATTCACAGGTGGCGTCTTCCAACAATCCTCCTGCCACCTCCTCTTCATTTGACTTGGTACTCTTCAAGGGGTTTTGAAGAGCCTTGAATGAGTAGCATATAATACAAATTGCTGGTGGTTCTGCTCTGGCCTTTTACTGAAATACTAATAAGTAGATTTTGCTCAATCTTGGTGAACAAGTCTTGTGTTGAGCTTTGTTTCTTCTTGATTTTGGGTACTGCCTTCTGCTCAACCTTCTCAGGACAGATGTCCTGCTGAACTTGTTTCTGTATCCTGCTGCCATACCACACCCATATAGACTGCCTGACCAGACCTCTACCTATTGTGTACCTATTGCCTTTTCCTCCTCCCCACACTCTGCTTTGTCCACTTGTAGGCCCTCCACTGACAAAAACCACCTGCTTACTAGAGCCTCTGCCTAATGGTTGTTGGCTCTTTCAATGTGCCAGTGGCCAAGGCAGATTTTGTCCCTGCTGGAGTATCATCGGATCTACAGCATGCTCCCTGTATTAGCTCTGTCAGAACTATTGGTCCTTCCAAATCTGTCCATCTTGCCAAAAACAAAGCTCTAGTTCCGGGATCTGAAGTCTGTTCATGTTGGAACCCTCTTAACTACTTTAGTGACCATTAATGCCAGCTGATAAGTGAATATTTCACCCCCATCCTATGAAGACAGATGTGGATTCCATCATGGAACTGACTTACAATTACCATAGGAGCATTTTCATATCTGTCCATGTGCAGAACCTGTGAATCTGGGAATTTATCCATTTAGAAGATGCTTCTTGCTTCTGAATGGAGAAAGAGTTTCAAATGGCCATTTTAACTCATGCTCAAAAAAGCCAAAATGAGCACAGTTCACTCTGAAATAATAAAATTATTTATAAAATTGTATTGACTTCTCAAACTTTTAATGTTTGAATATTTTTCATCAGCTGTCGAGATAAAGATGCACACAGAAAGCAGAATTAACTAAATAGAAAAGTCAATTCTCTGACTAGAGTGGAAAACTGCATTATTTGAAATTCTCTTGCCTGTCTCCTATAAAAATGAAAACATGCAAAAATAACTTCTTATTTGCATATAAAATGCTACATAAAATTGGTCTACAGCTTATCTCATGCTGTAAACACAGGGAAAGGAGAAAATACACATTTGTATGTACAGCTTATATTGAAAAGTCTTATTAAACCCAAATTATGCATTTCCATTCAGGAAAAACTTCCCTAATAGAAAACTGCAGCCATTTTGCTTGACAAGACATTCCAAAGGTTCACATGGTAGGAGGTATTCCACTATGTTTATATGAGCTGTTGGTTACATTGCAAAGAGAGTGGTGTGATTAAAATACTGCTTACTACTTGGGATCCTGAGGTGGGAGAATCACTTGAACCCAGGAGGCACAGGTTGTGGTGAACCGAGATCCCACCACTGGCGTCCAGCCTGGGTGACAGAGTGCGACCCTGTCTCAAAAACAAACAACAAACAAACAAACAAACACACTTAGCCTCCTGTGGAGTGTGGGTACACTACTGTGAAAGTGTCATCATTTTTGGGGTATGTAAATGTAAATCTGGGCAAACTCTTTAAATCAAGATCTCAACTAAGACTGGCTGATACCCAGAACCTACAAAGAACTCAAACAAATTTACAAGAAAAAAACAACCCCATCAAAAAGTGGGCAAAGGATATGAACAGACACTTCTCAAAAGAAGACATTTTCGCAGCCAAAAGACACATGAAAAAATGCTCATCATCACACGCCATCAGAGAAATGCAAATCAAAACCACAGTGAGATACCATCTTACACCAGTTAGAATGGCAATCATTAAAAAGTTAGGAAAAAACAGGTGCTGGAAAGGATGTGGAGAAATAGGAGCACTTTTCCACTGTTGGTGGGATGTAAACTAGTTCAACCATTGTGGAAGACAGTGTGGCGATTCCTCAAGGATCTAGAACTAGAAATACCATTTGACCCAGCCATCCCATTACTGGGTATATACCCAAAGGATTATAAGTCATGCTGCTATAAAGACACATGGACACGTATGTTTATTGCGATACTATTCACAATAGCAAAGACTTGGAACCAACCCAGATGTCCATAAATGATAGACTGGATTAAGAAAATGTGGCACATATACACCACGGAATACTATGCAGCCATAAAAAAGGATGAGTTCATGTCCTTTGTAGGGACATGGATGCAGCTGGAAACCATCATTCTCAGCAAACTATCACAGGAACAGAAAACCAAACACTGCACGTTCTCACTCACAGGTGGGAATTGAACAATGAGAACACTTGCACACAGGAAAGGGGACATCATACACTGGGGCCTGTTGGGGGATGTGGGGAGGAGGAGGGATAGAATTGGAGATATACCTAATGTAAATGATGAGTTAATGGGTGCAGCACACCAACATGGCACATGTATACATATGTAACAAACCTGCACATTGTGCACATGTACCCTAGAACTTAAAGTATAATAAAAAAGAGAAAAAAAAGACTGGCTGATACCTTTAAAAGACAACTCTAAGATATTTCTTGTTTACCTGAGTATACTATGAATTTGATTTTTTTGTTATAAAAATTATCTTACTATTCGATTGTAGCATCCATACAGAACATTGCACAACTTGGAAGTATGTAGCATGATGAATTTTATGCTGCAAATATGTAATATCCACTCAGATAAAAGAAAAAAGAACATTACCATTCCAAAAGCACCCATCTTATTCCTTCCTTATAGAATCCCTACTTGCACAATGGTAACCATCATCATGATTTTGAACTCTATAAATAAGTTTTGTCTGTTCCTCGATGTTTATGTAAATATAAAATTTATATATAAAAACACAATGTATTGTGTTTTTGTTTCTGGCTTTAAAAAAACTCAATAATATATTTTTGACATCCATGCATGTTTTTATTTTTAGCAGTAGTCTTTTATATTTTTGTTATTTTGCTCTATAGTATTCTATCATATGGAGTTATCAGAATTGATATTTGCATTCTATTGTTGATATTTGAATTGTTTTAATTTTTGCTATTATATTTCTTTTGGAGCACATATTGATGTATTTATTTTAGGCATTATATCAAGAGTAGAATTATTGGACATAGGGTATATGTATAATCAACTCTAATAATATTGAGAAAAAGTTTTCCAGTGTTTGGACCAGGTTAGACTCTACAAGCCGTTCTAATTGCTTCACATCCTTGCCCACACCTAGTGTAGTCAATCTTCTTAATTTTAGTTATTGTGGTGGATATGTAGTGGTATTTTATTATTATTATGTTTTTATATAATTATATAATTATTATTTTACTGATGACAACTGTTTATTTTACTGATGACTAATGACGTTGAGCCGTTATATGTTTTTTTTGGCCCTTTTTGTAGTTCCTCTTTTCTGATGTGCCTATGTAAGTCTCTTTCCCAGTTTTTCTATTGCATTGTCTTCTTGTTGGGTTTCAGGATTTCTGACTACAACTCCTTTGTTGGATAGATCCATTGTAAGTACACTCTTTCATTCTGTGGATTATCTTTAACGTCTTAGTTTTAAAGCTGCTTAACATAGCCATTATTTCCTTGCTTTGGTCATTAGTAGTTTCTGTATCCTGTTTAAGAAATCTTTGCTTACCCAAAGCCATTAAAATATTCCCTTATGTTTTCTTTTAAAAAATTGTGAAAGGAGTAGAGTCAAGATTAATTTTATTTCTATACAGATATCTAATTGACCTAGTACTATTTGCTTTATCATTGTAAAGACCATTATTTCTCTAGTTTACTGTGGTGTTACCTGTTTTATAAATCAGGTGATTTGTATATGCATGGGTCTATTTCTAGATTTTTTAATTCTCCTCCTTTGGTCTCTTTGTTTATCTTACAATCTTATACTTCTATGATAAGTATATTAGATAGTAAGTCTAAAACTTAGTTCTTTCTAAAGATTACCTTGACCACATTTAATCATTTGTATTTTCACATAAATTTTAAAATTATCTTGTGAATTTGCAAAAAAAAAAAAAACCTGCTGAGATTTTAATTAGAATTGCCTTGTATATATAGATCAATTTGAGCAATACTGAATTTGCTTTATCTCTTCATGGATTGAGGTCTTTAATTTCTTTCAATACTTTTTTGGTAAATTTTAATCTGAAATTTATGCATATTTTTGTTAGATTTAGTCCTTGATAGTTAATATTTTGGTTGGTATTGAAAGTGGTTTGAGTTTTGACATTTTATTTTCAAATTGCTACTTTGAAATTTTTAACTTTATTTTTTTCTTTTATATTTTTATATACTTTAAAACATTTTTATATTTATCTTCTACCAGTGAATGTAAAAGTGACCATGTAAAATTTACTTTTTAATTCCAATAGTTTATTTGGAAATGCTTTTGAAATATGTAAATATAGAGTGATGCCATTTGCAAATAACAGCAGTTTAATTTTTTCTTTCCAATTCTTGCATCTTTTATTTTTCTTGACTTAGTTTACGAGCTATGATTTTCTTTTACAATGTTGAGATAGATATAATGTGTAAAATAAATGATCTTTGTCTCATTCCTAATCTCAGAGAAATGATACCATATCCTTTATCATAGTAAGAAAGCTTCATTCCATTGTTAATTTTCTAAGAATTATTATCATATATAGATGTTGACTGTTAAAAAAGTTTTTCAGTATTTGTTAGATGATTTTATGATTTTTTTCTTTTATCATGTCCATGTGATAATTTACAATGATTTTAGAATATTAAACCAACCTTGCATTCCATAAGTATAGCCAATGTGTTTTTTATTTTATTTCTTACATATTTTTTCAAGATATATTCCCTGGATTTGTCTGCAAATGTTTTATTCAAGAATTTGAGATCTCTGCTATTCATCTTACCACAGATAGAATGTCACTGCATGCCCCTGATCACTGGATTCCTAAAAGCTTTACTGCAGTGATAGATCCCTGAGTCTTCATAGCGTTTATCTCCCAGACTCTGGAGCATGTGTGTCATGCCAACACCTCCAACGGACTAGCTATAATTTGCTCATTTTGCCTGATCAGCATAATGTTATTAATATAATGGATCAATGTAAATATCTGATATGTCCAGATTTCTATATTGTATACTATATAATGCTAGATGTTATACTATGTTGTTCTACTAAATAAATTTTCAGTATTCCTTAGGCATTCTGCATTATCCATCTAGTTTTTGCAGGAGCTAGATGGGTGAATTAAGCAGGGATTTAATAGGGACCACGACCCCTGCATTGTTTAGATCTTTAAAATTGTTATCCATGGCATGAAATTTTGTTGTTGGTTTACCATCTTGCTATCTTCACTATCAAGATCTGTCCTTCTCACTTTACCAGTTGTTATAGTACTTGCAACCTTCAGATTCTCACAATTAGGCACTACCACCTTGCATTTTGGTTTTAGGTCTCTTCATTCTCATTGATATTAATAAACCATGCTCTGTAACTGCTCTGTTACTGTCATCCCTGGCCTGCTGAGAAAAGCCACTGAGGACTTTCTTAGTGTTGCTGGTGCCCATCTGCTAGCACATTCTTTATGTTCTTGGTGAATTGTTTGTCACTTGGGCTCTTCTGTAGAACATAATTCTCTTGTGGGTCTTCTGGACTCATATAATATATTCATTCCACCAGGCTCACTTTACTCAACTTCTTTACTTCCTTCTAGGTCTGTTACAGTAACTCCAGCATTTCAACTTAACTCAGTATGTGCTATCCTTTTCCCCAAATTTCTAAGAGCCATTCTAGCAGAGAATTTGCCTTAACCTCTGGGGTCTTTGCCAGGGTGCTAAATCCTGTATTCCAAGAAAGTGCCTAAAATTTAATGAATTCTTCATATCTCATCTTAAGTTCTAGCCTGCTTGATCAAGTACCCTTAATATCCAACCAAAAGATATTCTTCTGGCTCATGTCAGTACATGATAGCTAATTATTCCTTCTACCCTCAGGCTTTGGTCTCTTTTTTCTCCTATTAGGCCCAGAATTATTCTGTGCCAGGTTACACAGAGATTTAACTCTAGTTATCGGCCTGATGCCCAGCAGAGGTGTGGACAGATCCTGAGGAGCCTCCCCTTGCATTATAGGGGAGAGGTCTCTGCAGTAATTTTCTGCATAAGGAGAAGTGATATCTCTTAAAAAGTGAGGGTCTGGCTAGCTCTATAGTCTCTAAGGATTTATGGAAGTCTACAGAGCAAAAATCCTTGGGATCAACCACCTAGGTGTCCTCATACCACATGTCAGGTCCCTAGGTTTTCCCAAAAGTATCCTGACATTAGCATAACAGGCTTCCCTTGCTTCAGCACTTAAACATCTCTGAAGTACCGCTACCTTTAATATCAGATTCTGAGTTTGCTTCTCAGCTGTTTCTGCTCTGTCATTCTAAGAGATAACGGCCCTCTGTCAGCTATCAAAATGGCCCTCTCTAGCCTCACACTTAGCCCTGTTTGTTAACTGTTAAACACTATAAGTCTCCTATTATCTCTCTTCTGGGTATCAGTGCAACTGATTAATAAGAAGACATCTTAACTGTCCTCCTATGTCTCATTTCCCCATATTTCTCAGATGCTAAAATCATCACACTGGAAAGGGTGTTGTTCACCCTTAGGACCTTTTTCCATGTCACTATGGGCAAATTCTTTAGCAATTGGATTACCGTCTTGTGCCAAGGATTTATATGCCACTTAGGTTGGGGTTTTCCACCAGACAGTTGGTGAATAATTCAATCCCAGAATCTTATTTTATATTGAGATTTTACTGTATTTTCTTTGATTAATCTCAGTAACAGCTGTGTCACTTTCAGTCTTCTGGGAAGCTGACTCCAAGACAGAATTTGAACTGCAACAGTTCATTGGGGGAAATCCTTGTGAAAGATATAGGGGATAGAGAGCAGGAGTAGGCAGAGAGAGACTGTAATACAGATCTGATGCCTATTAGAGGAGAGGAGGAACAAAGGAGGAGGATTGGGTGAAAAAGAATATCAGACCAGTGCAGTTCTAAGATAGACTCAGCTAGGCTGTTAGGGAGCTGCGGGGAAAAGACTGCTTATTAGAAGGCTTCCACATTGGACTGGAGCAGCCTGGGAGAGTATATGGCCTCAGCACCTAGTGCTTCATTAGATTCCCCAAAGTGTGGCATTTGAAGGCTCTCTCTTGAAGGGAGATTATAGTGCATACCTCTTAGGCTATCCTTCCTTTCATGGTAGCCATTTGCTGCCTTTAAACAGGTGTTTTTATATTTTATCTATCTTTTCTAGTTGGTCCTAGTGGGAAGATTAATGTAACATACTATAATTTGCCATAGCCATAAGCACTCTTTAATCTGATTTTTTTTTCAGGTGGGAGTGCAGTGGGATGATCACAGCTCACTGCATCTTTGACCTCCTGGGCTCAAGCAATTTTCCCATCTCAACCTCCTAAGAAGCTGGGACTACAAGCGTGAACCACTATACCTGACTAACTTTTGTAGACATGGGGTTTTGCAATGTTGCAAAAAAGGTTGGTCTCAAACTCTTGAGCTCAAGTGATCCATCCACCTTGGCCTCCCAAAATGTTGGGACTACAGGTGTGAGCCACTGCACCCACCCAAGTCTAATTTATTTTAATAAAATTTTAAATATAGTTAGATATCAAAGATTGGCAGTCATAAACCATTTCTATCTGGAAATTATTTGCAAAATGACATAAACTTAGTTAAACAAGAAAGGGTAAAGACAGTATTTTGGCTGATAATTTGGGTTTCTTTTTTCTTCTTTCTTAGTGGGGCCGAGCTTCTCTTGGACCTATTACCCAACACAGCCTAGCAGTCCACCAGAAACAGAACAACTATAGGGAGAAATACTGCTAGCTCATGAAATTTTAGCCCTCAAATATCTTTTGTATTAGTCTTTCCTAGTTCTACCCTTCTAATTCCAGATAATTTCCTCAATATTGAGGTACCAATGGCTTTGTAAGGACTTGATGTAGAGGAGGGATTATAGGAGGGCAGAAGGCATGTAAGTAATCTCTACCCATACAAAATTGAGTCAGCTGAGGTCAAAAATTATTTTTTTAAAACTATTTGTTTATAGGTTGAAGCTCATAATATATACCAGTTTCTGAAGTATTGAATGGAGAATGATGTAGTTGTTGGATAGGAGTAGGGTACAGTTCACTTAGGATGTATCTGGTAGTAATAGAAGAGACATGCAGTGACTTCTGGACTGTAGTTCTCTTTCTTTCATGAGCTTCTACACAGGGACATTTTATTATGGTAGGTAGTTGCTACCTGAAAGATACAAAAAGCCTAACTTTAAAGTGAGAAGAAATTGTGAGGTTAGTTTTGAAGATGGGGAGCATAATTACAAAAATCATGAAATTACTGGGACACTGAATAGTGATGACAATGGTGCATTGGGTAATGGGGCAATAGTTAGTGGGAAATGTTAGAGAGAGAAATACAATGTAGTAAGAGTGGAATACTATGGATGGTTGTCCAAATCTGGCCTCCTGCCTGTTTGTGTAAATAAGGTTTTATTGGAACACAGCCACACCTGTTTGCCTGCACGTTGCCTATGGCTGCTTTCATGCCACAGAGCAGAGCTGAGTAGTTGCAAAAACAGGAATCATTTACTATCAGGCTCTTTACAGAAAATCTTTATAACCTCAGAAGTGCTGGCTTACAGTAGCATGATGAAAATCAACATTACCAATTTCCAATTTTGTCTCAAGACAGAAAGACTTGTTTAGAAATTTCTTTTAATATAGCTCCAATATTTTGGCAGCACTGGTTCTTACCTCTTTTACTCATCCAGATATTTCCTCCTCCCATAGCCATGACTTTTTCCTGCTTCTTCCTTTTTCCTTCTTCATCTCCTCCTTCCATGGCATCTGCTTTCCTCTTTACATTCTTGTCTTCTTTTTATTTTCCTTTCCCCTGCCATCTTTTTCTTCTCTTTCTAGTTAAGACTCTTAATTGCCCAACATTTCTGCCATGTTGTTAATAACCTGTAAAAAGGGTTGAGATTGCAGATCCAACATACTTAGCCTTTAACATGTCTTTGTTCAAGACTAGGATTTGCAGTGCCACATGTTCTGAGGGCAGAGCACCCCTCTGCCTGCCTTTGAAGTGCAGAATCCCACAGTGAATTTCACACTAAATCCACTCACATCACTCGCTTTGGCTGCATCTTGCTATACCAGTTTATGTGAGTGTCACCACCTGCAGTTTAAATAATGGACAATTTCACTGGCTCAGCAGAGCCTCTGGCTTTCATGTCATATTTCTTCCATGCCTCCTATAAAGAAATGCCTATTTTTTTCTCCCCTAGGTTATTACAAATCTAGTCACTATTACAGAAGCACAATTTTCTAGTCACTTCAGTTTTGCTTGTATTGATTTTTAGCTCTATTTTATTTACATTGCTTTTAAAGTAGTATGTGGGCATTTTCATTCATACAGGTGACTTGATAAAAGAACATTGTGCTCTTTGTACATACACTAGTAGTACCCCTTTTTCCAAAGGGGATATGTTCTCAGACCCTCGGTGGATCCTAAAACCATAGGCAGTACCAAACTCTCTACATATTATGTTTTGCCCTATACATACATACATATGATAAAGTGTAATTTATAAATTAGGCAGAGTAAGAGATTAACAACAATAAGTAATAATAAAATAAAACAATAATAATAATATACTATAATGAAAGTTATGTGAATGTAGTCCCTCCTTCTCTCAAAATATCTTACTCTACTGCAGGTAACTAAAACCATGGAAAGCAAAATTGTGAATAAAGGGGCACTGCTGTACTCAGCTAGCATTTTTTTCTGATTTGAAACCCTTATTTTAATTCAGTAGTATGGTATTTTAAATTTAAGTAGTAAGTGCTTCCTGTAAGAGATTTTATTATCGCATGACTTATATTATGATTACTAGCATTTATCGTGAACTACCAAAATAAAGAGGATCTGTGGACTGTCAATTTAGTTAACCTAAGTGCAATAGTACACAACTCTATGTTCCCGCACATGCTGGCCTCACTTTCTATTCAAGAAGCACCTACGTTTTGCTTAGCAGATTGAAAAGAAGTCACACAGTACCACAAACTTTTTCTTAAATCATTTTTGGAAAGATTAAGTTGTAAACAAAGAAAAAGTAAAATGCATAGTATAAGCAATTAGAGATTCTAACACAATTTAAAATAACATTATTTTTAGTAATATGCCCCTGTTAAAATTTCAGTGTAGGTCTCCCATTAAAATGTTAAAGGGATTTCAACTACTTAGGCAACAACGATATGCAAGATGTCTTCATTGTATGTTCTATTGGACACTAATTTTAGAGGTGTTCATGAAAAGGCTTAATTGATGTTAGGTCTGGTGCAAAAGAAGAAAAAGTTACTTTAGGGATGTTGCTTTTGGATTACTGAGAATTTCATGAACATTCCAATTTGAAAGAGGGGTGGTCCAGAACGGTCATGCAAGATTAATTACTTCCTTCTTCTGTGGATTTCTGAACTTGCTTTGGCTAATGCCAAGCAATTTTTGGAGAAGCCAATAGGAGAGCTTCAGGCACTGAGTATGAACCAACATTGACCCTGAGAACCTCATGAACTCCCTCAAATAAAACAAGGTCACCTTTCTTAAACCCTTTAACTCCCTTGAATTAAGGTCCCAGAAAATATTAATATTTATATGATTTATATATATATTTTTAAGATGGAGTCTTGCTGTGTCTCCCAGGCTTGAGTGCCACTAGTGGCACAATCTCGGCTCACTGCAACCTCTGCCTCCTGGATTCAAGCAATTCTCCTGCCTCAGTCTCCTGAGTAGCTGGGATTATATGCGCACACCACCACACCAAGTAAATTTTTGTATTTTTAGTAGAGATGGGATTTTGCCATGTTGGCCAGGCTTGTCTTGAACTCCTGACCTCAGGTGATCACCCACCTTGGCCTCCCAAAGTGTTGAGATTACAGCGTGATCCATTGTGCCAGGCCAATTTCTAATTTTACGTTTAAATATTGCTTTAATCAACATCCATGTCCATTATTTTTTCCCTAGAGTAAACTCATAGAAATGGAACTCTGAGGTCAAAATGTATACATATTTTTGAAGCTGTTGGTACTTGTTGCAGAAATGTACATTAGAAAATTTGTAACAATTTACTATTTAGAAAATTTGTAACAATTTACTATCCACTAGCGTTATGTGAATTAAGGCATTCTATTCCCTACTCCTCATCCAACCTTCTAATGTTTATTACTTTTCAAAAGCATTTGTCAGCCTGATAAAGATATTAATTTAATTTATTATGTACTTATTAGTATATTAATTTATGTATTATATTAATTTGTGTGTCTTTCATAATAATATAGTCAATTTTCATATTTTTATGGCACATAAATATTTCTGACTTCTCTTGTGGCATTTCTTCAATTTGTTTAACTTTTTCATTGCTTTTCTATCGTTCGTCTGTGTCTATCTGCTCTAATCTATGTTTAGAAGAACTTCTTCCAACATACTAAGAATGACAGAGTTAGTCAGACCAACAAAGCACTTTCTAGTAGTTAGGATTATTCAGAAGTAGAATAGGTTATATTTTGAGGCAGCAAACTTCTTGCCGGAATCATCTATCTTTGGAGATTCCTCCAGTTGCTAGTGGTTTGGTATAAATCATTTCAGCTGTCAATTCTACTTCTGAAGCTCTAAGATCCCTTTGAATTTTCATACAAAACATTTTACGCTTTAGTGCCTTGTTTGTTCCCTGGATGAATTAAAACATTAATATGTGTCCATATAGTTGAGTATAGTTTGGAAACACTAGTCTCTTTATAGGAAGTAAGAGCCAGTAAGGTAACTTTTGGTAACTTACTTGAGCTTGGACTAATGTCCACCCATAAACCCAGCAAGTGAGTTGCTCTTCTTCCATGGAAGCTCAGACAATGACGCAGCATGTGCAAAGCTTTGCTTTCATTTACACACCCATTTGAAATAATACAGTAAGGCAACACCAAAGGCAATTGTCATTTTGACATGAAATGTAACGTTAGTTTTTTCCACTTTCAACATAAACAGTGCATTAACACTAAACAGTCTGCTTAACACTAAAAGGTAATTTTCTCCTAATGAACAGAAGAGTTGTAAAAAAGCAGTGTTATGATATAGGAAGAGTGGTGACTAACTGTTTTTAATGGAATTATGCATGCTTGATTCTTATTATCATAATTAGCTTTTCTCATGTTGTGAGTTTTGTTGGTTTGTATTGTAGTAGAGTACTAAATCACTAGCAGCCTCATCGGGGTCTGGAAAAAAAGTTCAAGCCAAATGAACTTTCCCATATGGATATAAAAGAAACTGCCAAAAATTAACATGAGAGTTTTTTCCCCATGCTCATGTAGTGCCTGAATTCACCTTCGCTTTGCTAATGGCTACAGTTACATCATATTTGGAGAAGACAAAGTTACCAAGGTAAAAAAAAAAAATTAAATGTGCTATCATGTCACCTTTTCTTATCTCTTTCCCTTTAATTTTTATTTTCCACGAGTTAATTTGGAATCCTTCCTATGGTGGGATGAATTATTTTATAAGTTGAGGCAAGAAAGGAAAAATAAAAGTATATTAAAAAGATAAGTATACATAAAAAAGAAATTAAAAACACAGAGGCCAGGCTTTGCCTACAGGTCTCATTATATACCAAGGACTATTGCAAGCATTCTTCCAATGATATAAAAAAAATTCTCTTGGGGTGTTTTTGTTATTTAGTTGGCTCTTGTATCACCATCATTTTGTACCATTAATGCCATCAACCATCACTTAAGGTGCTATTCTGTATAAAATATGTTAAAATTTATGCATTTTTGAAATCACAGTTTGATGTGGATGCCAATGGTAGTGATAAATATTAGGTCCTTACCTAATTAGGTCATATTAGGACCAGTGTACCAGGGTCCTGGGCTTTGCTATTTAGACATGTTGCATGATCTCATTTAATTATCATAACAATTCAATGAGGTAGATGCTATTATTAGCATTCATTTAATAGATGAGGAATCTGAGGCTCAGAGTAGTTTAATAACTTGACCAAATAAGAAATAGAATGGGGATAGGAGCTTAGTTCTGATTTCAGAGCCTGTATTCTTTTTTTTTTTTTTTTGAGATAGAGTCTTGCTATTTTGCTCAGGCTGGAGTGCAGTGGCACAGTCTGGGCTCACTGCAACCTTCACCTCCTGGGTTCAAGCGATTTTCCTGTCTCAGACTCCCCAGTAGCTGGGACTATAGGCATGTGCTGCTATGCTAAGCAATTTTTTTTTTTTTTTTGTATTTTTAGTAGAGACAGGGTTTCACCATGTTGGCCAGGCTGGTCTTGAACTCCTGTCCTCAGGTGATCCACCCACCTTGGCTTCCCAAAGTGCTGGGATTGCAGGTGTGAGCCACGGCACCTGGGCCAGAGCCTATATTCTTCATCAGTATGATTTATTAACTAGCCACTAACCATTCCAGAGGGAAGAACTTGAAAACTGACAAACATAAAGGAAACATTAAAAATGTAAACCACATGTTCATTTAGAAAGTCAAGGGCTCATTGTTCAGTTCCCACCTATGAGTGAGAACATGCGGTGTTTGGTTTTCTGTTCTTGTGATAGTTTGCTAAGAATGATGGTTTCCAGCTGCATCCATGTCCCTACAAAGGACGCAAACTCATCCTTTTTTATGGCTGCATAGTATTCCATGGTGTATATGTGCCACATTTTCTTAATCCAGTCTGTCACTGATGGACATTTGGGTTGATTCCAAGTCTTTGCTATTGTGAATAGTGCTGCAATAAACATACGGGAACTGAACAATGAGATCACTTGGACTCAGGAAGGGGAACATCACACACCGGGGCCTATCATGGGGAGGGGGGAGGGGGGAGGGATTGCATTGGGAGTTATACCTGATGTAAATGACGAGTTGATGGGTGCAGTAGACCAACATGGCACAAGTATACATATGTAACAAACCTGCACGTTATGCACATGTACCCTACAACTTAAAGTATAATAATAATAAATAAATAAATAAATAAATTAAAAAAAAAAAAAAAAAAAGTCAAGGGCTAGCATGTAAGCAGATGAGAACACAGAATGGGGCTTTGATAACAATGGTGATGGATCACATGGAATAAGCCACCCTGGGCAGTACTGTTAAGTAGGCTCAGTTTCAACTTGGAATCTTCTCAAGTTTTCCTTTCATCCTTTCCCTATGTCTGCCTGCCTGCCTGCCTGCCTGCCTGCCTGCCTGCCTCCCTCCCTCCCTCCCTCCCTCCCTCCCTCCCTCCCTCCTTCCTTCCTTCCTTCCTTCCTTCCTTCCTTCCTTCCTTCCTTCCTTCCTTCCTTCCTTCCTCAGGGAGATGTCCCCTAGAATTCAAAAGTCTTTGCTAAGTTTTGCTGATAATATTGAAGGTTTATACCATGGTAATATCCCTGTCTGTATATTCTGTATATTATTCTTAAGCTGTATACACGAAGCATAACAGTTTCTGTATATAAAAGTCGGCTGGAAGTTTTCAGTCCCTCTCTCTAAAGCTCCCAGAAGTGAATTCAAATTTCACAACATGAAAGAAGCTTGGATCATATTCAAGGAAGTCATTAAGGATTTATTAGAGCACAAATGCATCAACTTTTAGTTTTCTTAAAATGGGCTGTGAACTATAAAGGCCCCTAAAACTAAAATAGAAGCTGGAGGAAGAGATAATAGGGAGTAACTTATGTTAAATCAGGAGACAGGGTATTTGTAATTGTTCTAGAGATTGATCTGAAGTAGTGAGAAGAATATGGACAAGAAAGCCCACTTAAGTGGATTCTCATTCTGGTAAGATCAGTGACAAGTTAAATGATCTTGAGCAAAGTAAATAACCATGGTTCATCTGAAAAATGAAGTTGATAATGTATTCCTCATTGCATTTTTTGAGGGCTAAATATTTTAATATCTAAAATATTTAATACTAAACAGTGCCTAGCAAACGAAAGATGCTGAATGATGGTTTCCACCTTCCTTTGCTTTTTCATATCTTCCTGGTGGTGAAAATAAGATGCTCCTCACAAGCAGGAGACTGGTGACTGCTTGGTTCTAAAAAGTATTAGTCAATTTGTGAAAGATTATCAATAAAATTGTAGATAACACGCACTGAAGGCATTGCATCCTTCCTGAGCAGTTCTGTGCTAGCTGTTCTTATCTATAGCTCCTAATTCAAGCTTACAATGTGCTTGCAAGGTAGGTGCAATCATTCCCTACTTACAGAGGAGAAATAGAATGTGTATAACATGCTCCAGATCACTGAGTGCACACCTGGGCTTAACCAGGGCCAACATTCATATCCAGACATTATTAAACTGTAAAATTAGTGTTCTTTCCACTCAAACATGTACTTGCATTAAAGACTATTTTACTAAGATATTAGTGGACAACTGAGATTACAAGACTACATTTTGTTATTTACCTTATTCTCACTTTTTTCTAAGCTTTTAATTTTTTAAAGTTTGATTTTGTAATATTTGACTCATGTAGGAAAGTCATATGCATCATACATGGTTATGAAGCAAGATAACAAAAACACTTGTGAATCCATCCCTGGCTAAGACATCTCTGAAATTTTTTTTTGCATTTTAAAGATTTTGTTTCTTTATTTCTTCTAAAAAAATAAAGGAATACATGTGCAGAGCATGCAGACTTGTTACATAGGTGTACGTGTGCCATGGTGGTGTGCTGCACCTATTGACCCATCCTCTAAGTTCTGTCTTCAACCCCTGGTGTGTGTTGTTCCCCTCTCTGGGTCCATGTGTGCTCAGTGTTCAACTCCCACTTATGAGTGAGAACATGCAGTATTTGGTTTTCTGTTCCTGTGTTAGTTTGCTGAGAATCATGGCTTCCAGCTTCATCCATGTCCCTGCAAATGACATGATCTCATTCCTTTTTATGGCTGCATAGTAATCCATGGTATATATGTGTTGCATTTTCTTTATTCAGTCTTTCACTGATTGGGCATTTGGGTTGGTTCCATGTCTTCGCTATTGTAAACAGTGCTGCAATAAATATACGTGTGCATGTGTTTTTATAGTAGAGTGATTTATATTCCTTTGTGTATATACTCAGTAATGGAATTGCTGGGTCAAATGGCATTTCTGGTTCTAGATCCTTGAGGAATTGCCATACTGTCTTCCAGAATGGTTGAACTTATTCACATTCCCACCAACAGTGTAAAAGCGTTCCTATTTTTCCATCTTTTGTTTCCTGACTTTTTAATAATTGCCATTCTGTCTTGGTGTGAGATGGTATCTCATTGTGGTATTGACTTGCATTTCTCTGATAATCGGTAATGTTGATCTTTTCTTCATGTTTGTTGGCATAAATGTCTTCTTTTGAGAAGTGTCTGTTGATATCCTTCACCCACTTTGGATGGGTTTTTTTTCTTGTAAATTTCTTCAAGTTCCTTGTAGATTCTGGACATTTGACCTTTGTCAGATGGGTAGATTGCAAAACTTCTCCCATTCTGTACGTTGCCT
This sequence comes from Theropithecus gelada, assembly GCF_003255815.1. Classification (NCBI taxonomy): domain Eukaryota; kingdom Metazoa; phylum Chordata; class Mammalia; order Primates; family Cercopithecidae; genus Theropithecus; species Theropithecus gelada. Next base: position 14,243,434 of record NC_037685.1, on the reverse strand, counting down.
GTTCACTCTGATAATAGTTTCTTTTGCTGTGCAGAAGCTCTTTAGTTTAATTAGATCCCATTTGTCAATGTTGGCTTTTGTTGCAATTGCTTTTGTTGCAATTGCTTTTGGTGTTTTAGTCATGAAGTCTTTGCCCATGCCTATGTCCTGAATGGTATTGCCTACGTTTTCTTCTAGGTTTTTTATGGTTTTGGATTTTACATTTAAGTCTTTAATCCATCTTGAGTTAATTTTTGTGTAAGGTGTAAAGAAGGGGTTCAGTTTCAGTTTTTTGCATATGATTAGCCAGTTTTCCCAGCACCATTTACCACATAGGAGATCCTTTCTCCGTTGCTTGTTTTTGTCAGGTTTGTTGAAGATCAGATGGTTGTAGATGTGTAGTGTTATTTCTGAGGTCTCTGTTCTGCTCCATTTGTCCATATGTCTGTTTTGGTACCAGTATCATGCTATTTGGGTTACTGTAGCCTTGTAATATAGTTTGAAGTCAGGTAGCTCGATGCCTCCAGTTTTGTTCTTTTTGCTTAGGATTGTCTTGGCTATATGGGGTCTTCTTTGATTCTATATGAAATTTAAAATAGTTTTTATTCTAATTCTGTGAAGAATGTCAATGGTTGATGGGAATAGCATTGAAACTATAAATTACTTTGGGCAGTATGGCCATTTTCATGACATTGATTCTTCCTATCCATGATTTCCATTTGTTTGTGTCCTCTTTTATTTCCTTGAACAGTGGTTTGTGTTCTCCTTGAAGAAGTCCTTCGCATCCTTTGTTAGCTATATTCCTAGATATTTTATCCTCTTTGTAGCGATTGTGAATGGGAGCTCATTCATGAATTGGCTCTCTGCTTGCCTATTGTTGGTGTAAAGGAATGCTTGTGATTTTCACACATTGATTTTGTATCCTGAAACTTTGCTTAAGTAGCTTATCAGTTCAAGAAGTTTTTGGACTGAGATGATGGGATTTTCTAAGTATACAATCAGGTTGTCTGCAAACAGAGACAACTTGACTTCCTCTCTTCCCATTTGAAAACACTTTATTTTTTTCTCTTGCCTGATTGTCCTGGCCAGAACTTCCAATTCTGTGTTGAATAGGAGTGGTGAGAGAGGGCATCCTTGTCTTGTACCTGTTTTCAAAGGGGATGATTCCAGTTTTTTCCCATTCAATATGGTATTGGCTGTGGGTTTGTTATAAATAGCTCTTATTATTTTGAGGTATGTTCCATCAATACCTAGTTTATTGAGAGTTTTTAACATGAAGGGATGTTGAATTTTATTGAAGGCCTTTTCTGTATCTATTGAGATAATCATGTAGTTTTTTTTCTTCCGTTCTGTTTATGAGATGGATTACATTTATCGATTTGTGTATGTTGAACCAGCCTTGCATCCCAGAGATGAAGTCAATTTGATCATGGTGGATAAACTTTTTGATGTGCTGCTGGATTCAGTTTGCCAGTATTATATTGAGGATTTTTGCATTGATGTTCATCAGGGATATTGGTCCGAAATTTTCTTTTTTTGTGGTATCTCTTCCAGGTTTTGGTAAAAGGATGATGCTGGCTTCATAAAATGAGTTAGGGAGGAATCTCTCTTTTTCAATTGTTCGGAACAGTCTCAGAAGAAATAACGCTACTCAGAAGTTGGTAGCAGCTCCTTTGTATTTCTGGTAGAATTCAGCTGTGAATCTGTCTGTTCCTGGGCTTTTTTTTTTTTTCCTGGTTGGTAGCCTATTAATTACTGCCTCAATTTCAGAGCTTGTTATTGGTCGATTCAGGGATTCGACTTCTTTCTGGTTTGGTCTTGGGAGGGTATATGTGTCCAGGAATTTATCCGTTTCTTCTAGATTTTCTAGTTTATTTGTGTAGTGGTGTTTATAGTATTCTCTGATGGTAGTTTGTATTTCTGTGGGGTTAGTGGTGATATCCCCTTTATCATTTTTTATTGTGTCTATTTGATTCTTCTACCTTTTCTTCTTTATTAGTCTAGCTAGCAGTCTTTCTATTTTGCTAATTTTTTCAAAAAGCCAGCTCCTGGATTTGTTGATTTTTTTGAAGAGTTTTTCATGTCTCTATCTCATTCACTTATTTTCTGATCTTAGTTATTTCTTGTCTTCTGCTAGCTTTTGGATTACTTTGCTCTTGCCTCTTTAGCTCTTTTAATTGTAATGTTAGGGTGTTGATTTGAGATCTTTCTACCTTTCTGATGTGGGTATTTAGTGCTATAAATTTCCCTCTTAGTAATGCTTTAGCTGTGTCCCAGAGATTCTGGTACATTGTCTCTTCGTTCTAATTGGTTTCAAAGAACTTCTTGATTTCTGCCTTAATTTCATTATTTATTCAGGAGTCATTCAGAAGCAGGTTGTTCATTTCCATGAAATTGTGTGGTTTTAAGTGAGTTTCTTAATCCTGAGTTCTATTTTCATTGCACTGTGGTCTGAGAAACTGTTTGTTATGATTTCAGTTCTTTTGCATTTGCTGAGAAGTGTTTTACTTCCAATTATGTGGTCAATTTTAGAATAAGTGCCATGTGGCACTGAGAATAATGTGTATTCTGTTGATTTGGGGTATAGAGTTCTATAGATGCCTACTAGGTCCACTTAATCCAGAGCTGAGTTCAAGTCCTGAATATCCTTGTTAATTTTTTGTCTTGTTGATCTGTCTAATATTGACAGTGGGGTGTTAAAATCTCCCACTATTCTTGAGTGGGAGTCTAAGTCTCTTTGTAGGTCTCTAAGAACTTGTTTTATGAATCTGAGTGCTCCTGTATTGGGTGCATATATATTCAGAATAGTTAGCTATTTGGTTATTTTGCTCACTAGTTGTTGCAGTTTCTTCATAGTGTCATTGGTCTTTATATTTTTGTTTGTTTTTGCAGTGGCTGGTACTGGTTTTTGCTTTCCATATTTACTGCTTCTTTCAGGAGCTCTTGCAGGGCAGACCTGGTGGAAAAGAAATCCCTCAGCATTTGCTTCTCTGGAAAATATTTTATTTATCCTTTGCTTATGAAGCTTAGTTCGACTGGATATGAAATTCTGGGTTGAAAATTCTTTTCTTTAAGAATGTTGAATATTGGCCCCCAATCTCTTCTGGCTTGTAGAGCTTCTGCTGAGAAGTCCACTGTTAGTCTGATGGGCATCCTTTTATAGATGACCTGGACTTTCTCTCTGGCTACCTTGAACAGTTTTTCCCTCATTTTGACCTTGGAGAATCTGGCGATTATGTGTCTTGGGTTTATCTTCTCATGGAGTATCTTAATGTTATTGTCTGTGTTCCCTGAATTTGCATGTTGGCCTGTCTCTTTAGGTTGGGGAAGTTCTCCTGAATAATATCCTGAAGTGTGTTTTCCAGCTTGTTTCCATTCTCCTCCTCTCCTTCTGGTACTCCCGTCAATCGGTCTTTTTATGAAGTCCCATATTCTTGTAGGCTTTGTTCATGCCTTTTCATTCTTTTTTTTCTCTATTCTTGTCTGCACATCTTATTTCAGTAAGGTGGTCTTCAGACTCTGATATCCTTTCTTCCACTTGTTCTATTCAGCTGTCGATACTTGTGTATGTTTCACGAAGTTCTTGTGCTATGTGTTTCAGCTCCATCAGGTCATTTATATTCCACTCTAAACTGCTTATTCTACATAGCAGTTCCTCTAACCTTTTATCAAGGTTCTTAGCTTCTTTGCATTGGGTTAGAACATGCTCCTTTACCTCATAAAAATATGGAATACTTCACAAATTTGCATGTCATCCTTGTGCGTGGGTTATGCTAATCTTCTCTGTATTGTTCCAATTTTAGTGTATGTGCTGCCGAAGCAAGCACACATCTCTGAGCTTTTAAAACTTCTTGCCTGTTCCTCCCAGATTCTTTCTCTTTGTTGTTTCCTTGTTTGTAAAAAAGTTTATTTACATATGTAAATATCTCTAAACAATGCTTAACTTTGTTTTTTAGCATTTTCAAAATTGTTTCATGCCATCTTCAGTCTTCTGTGTTTAATGTTTTGACTTAACATAATGTCTCAGATACTTTCATGTCATTACTTATGGTTATATTCATTTTCATCACGACATCATCTTCTATTACATACATTTTTCAAATTTTATTTGTCCATTGTTTTTAGATGGATATGGATTAATTTTTTTTAAAAAATTATAACTGTAATACACAATGTTGAATACCCTTTGCTTAATGTTATCCCTAAGACTTGGAAGTAATGTACTTATAAAAATTTTCTCAATCGAATGAGCATTAAATATTGGCTTATTGTGGTGTCAGGTTCATTTTCCTAATTATTAATGAGGGTGAACTTCTTTCTCAGTTTAAAAATACTGTTATTTTAAGTTCAGGGGAACAAGTGCAAGTTTGTTACATAGGTAAGCGTGTATCATGGGGGTTTGTTGTACAGATTACTTCATCACCCAGGTATTAAGCCTAGTACTCATAAGTTATTTTTCCTGATCCTCTCCCTCCTCCCACCCTCCACCCTCTGAAAGGCCCCAGTGTGTATTGTTACCCTCCTCACCATGTGTCCATGTGTTCTCATCATTTAGCTCCCACTTATAAGTGAGAATATGCAGTATTTGGTTTTCTGTTCCTGTGTTAGTTTGCTAAGGATAATGGCCTCCTGTTCCATTCATGTTCCTGTGAAGAACATGATCTCATTCTTTATGGCTGCATAGTATTCCGTGGTGTATATATACCACATTTTCTTTATCCAATCTATCACTGATGGGCATTTAGGTTGATTCCATGTCTTTGCTATGGTGAACAGTGCTGCAATAAACATATGTGTGCATGTTTCTTTATAGCAGAATGATTTATATTCCTTTGTGTATATATCTGGTAATGCAATTGCTTGGTCAAATGATATTTTTGTCTTTAGGTCTTTGGGAAATCATTACACTGTATTCCACAATGGCTGAACTAATGTATAAGCATTCTTTTTTCTCCACAACTTTGCCAGCAACTGTTAGTTTTTAACTTTTTAATAATAGCCATTCTGACTGTTATTTGATGGTATCTCATTGTGGTTTGATTTGCATTTCTCTAATGATCAGTGATGTTGACCTTTTTTCTTATGATTGTTGACCACATGTATGTCTTCTTTTGAAAAGTGTGTTCATGTCCTTTGCCTACTTGTTTATATTTTTTATTTCTTGTAAATTATTTAAAGTTCCTTATAGATGTTAGATATTAGACCTTTGTCGGATGCATAGCTTGTAAAAATTTTCTCTCATTCTGTAGGTTGGCTGTTTACTCTGTTGATAGTTTCTTTTGCTGTGCAGAAGCTCTTTAGTTTAATTTGATCCCATTTGTGAATTTTTGCATTTGTTCAATTGCTTTTGGCATCTTCATCATGAAATCTTTAACCGTGCCTGTGTTCTGAATGGTATTACCTTGGTTGTCCTCCAGGGTTTTTATTGTTTTGGGTGTTGAATTTAAGTCTTTAATCCTTTAATCTGTCTTAAGTTAATTTTTGTATATGGTGTAAGGAAGGAATCTAGTTTCCTCTGCATATGGCCAGCCAGTTATTCCGGCACCATTTATTGAATAGGGAATCCTTTTCCAATTGTTTGTTTTTGTCATGTTTGTTGAACATCAGATAGTTTTTTCTCAGTTTATTAGCAGTTAGTGTTTTCTCTTCCATAAAATCACCTCTTCTTAGTTTTTGGCTATTTTCTGTTGGGTTGTTAGACTTTACAAAAATTAATTCGCGTGAGTTCTTAAGATATGTTAGATGTTAATCTCTGTTTGTCACATGTGTTTAAAATATCTTCTCCTAGTGTTGATTTGCCTTTTTACTTTCTTTTCAATGCTTTGAAATGTATTATTATTATTAATTTCTGTGTTGTAGAAATTATCAATCTTTTATTGTATGGTCAGTATTTTTAACTTTGATGAGGTTCAATTTATTAATTTTTTCCTTTTATGGATTGTGCTTTTGGTGTCAAGTCTTAGAAATATTTGCCTAGCCCTATATCCTAAATTTTTGTACAATTAAGTGTGTGATGCATTTTGAGTTAAGTTTTTTAAGCTGTGAAGTTTAGGTTGAGGTTTAGATTTTGCCTGTATTTTTCCAATTGCTTCAGCACCATTTGTCAAAAGACTTTCCTTCCTCCACTGAATTGCTTCTGTACCTTTTTAAAGAATCAGCTGAGTGTATTTGTGTTAGTTTATTTTGGGGTTCTTTATACTCTTCCATTGATCTATGTGTCTGTCCCTCCACTGATACCATGCTCTTGATTATTGTAACTATAGAATAAACATCAATATTGGTTAAAGTGATTTCTTCCACTTTAAACCTCAATAGGATTTTGACAGGCATTGCATTAAACCTACATCTTTACTATGTTGAGGTTTCCAATCCATGAACATAGTATGTCTCCATGCTTTTTATCAAGGTGAAGTTAGCACCTATCTCTCTTTTCCTCACTTGCTGACAGTTTCTAACATGAATGGTGTTGGATTTTGTGAAATGCTTTTGCCATGTCAGATGATATGACTAATTTGATTAGCATTGTTTTGTATTAAAAGATCCTTTTCTATTTTGAGATCATAAGGATATTCTATTTTGTTTTCTAAAAGTTTTGAAGTTTTATCTTTTACATTTATATATTTATTCCATTGGGAATTGATTTTGCCCATAGTGTGAGAAAGTGTGCAACTTAATTTTTTATAAGGATTGTTGATTGTATCAGCTCGTTCATTGAATATGTATCGTTTTGCCATATCTCTCGTATGATTGGGTCTGTTTTGTTCTGTTGCACTGACTGATCTCTCTGCTCTAAGTTACTATTGTATAACTCTAATTATGTTAGTTCTGTAAGCCTTGAGATTATGTTGGGCAAATCTCTACACTGGACTCTTCATCAGAAGTTTCTCCCCTAGTTTGTGATATTCATTTTCCATATAAGTTTTAGAATTGGCTACCATGTTTCTTGAAAAGCCTATCAGATTTTTAATCTGTAAACAATTTATGGAGATTGACATCTTTTTGATATTGAGTTCTTATACTTTCCATGAAAATAATATTCCCATTTATTTAGAGATTTTTAAATCTCTCTCATAATGTTAAAAATTTTCTCCATAAATGTCTTGTGCTTATTTTGTTTGATTTATTTCATGGTAGCTTGGTACCTTAAAGGGTTTTTTAAAAAGTAGCTTTTTAAAATAGTATCTTATTTTATAATATTTGTTTGTCATTGATATATAACTAATTAATTTCTATGTGTTAATCTCACATTCAAGCACTTTACTAGACACTTTAACTAGCTCTAATTTTTGGTAGGTTATTTTGGGTCTTCAATGTGGAAATCATATTATATATGAATAAAAGGGGTTTTGTTGCTTCCTTTGCAGTCCTTTGCATTTTTTGCCCCTTTGTCCTTATTACACTATTATGTTAAACAGAAGTGATGATAATAGACATTCTTTTCTTGTTCCTGATTTTAGCTTACTTTACCATTAAAATTTATATTTACTGTAAATTTTGGTAGACAAATTTTGTCAGGTTAAGAAAGTTTCTTTGATTTTTATTCTGAGTTTAAACACACACACACACACACACACACACGGTGTTAAGTTTACCAAATAGTTTCTACACATTGTGACATAATAACTTGTTTCTTTAATCTGGTAGATCATATGTATAGATTTTTTGCCAATGTAAACCAACTTTTCCTTCTTGAAATTCATCTAACTTGGTCATGATATATTATCTATCAATGCAGTACCCTTAACCATCATTACCAATCAATTGGAATCACCAAGTAAACTGGAAATTATTTACCAACTCTGACTTAAGTGAGCTTCCTTTATTCTCTCCTCCACCAGAAATACTTCCATTTTAGTACACAGATTCATCGATTCCAAAAGTACATACACAACATGAAATATAAATTGTTTATGTTTAAATTCAGGTAAAGGAGATATTTGCAAAAGAGGCTTGTTTTGCTGCATCTCCTTCAAATCATCCTACGTAGGTAAAAGTCTATTTAATCTGTTCAAAAGTCAGGCCTGCTCAGAAGAGTTGGGTGTGGTTTAAAGTTCAAAGGAATCCTCAGTTTGTGACTAAGTGGACAGGCACTGGAAATGTCCACAGGATACACTAACAAGTGTCTATTTTAACTCTAGAAACCAAATGGGGTCAGGCGCAATGGCTCACATCTGTAATACCAGCACTTTGGGAGGCCGAGGTGGGCAGATCACTTGAGGTCAGGAATTCGAGAGCAGCCTGGTCAACATGTTGAAACCCTGTCTCTACTAAAAACACAATAATTAGCCAGGTGAGTAGGGCTTGCCTGTGGTCTCAGCTACTTGAGAGGCTGAGAATCACTTGAACCCCAGAGGCGGAGGTTGTAGTGAGCAGAGATTGTGCCACTGCACTCCAGCCTTTCAGCCTGGGCGAGAGAGTGAGACTCCATCTTAAAAAAAAAAAAAAAAAAAAAAAAAAAAAGAAGAAAAAATCAAATGGTAAATTTTTTGAGTTTCTTCTAAGAGGATATCTCATTTATCTGTCTTTATTCAGCATGTTTTTGGAAACTATGTGTTTTTCTAATTTTTGCACTTGATTCATTAGTAGCAGACTATACATGCTTAACTCATGTGGGGTTTCTGTTTCTGTATTTTTCCTAAAAGGCAGAGGAGAAGGGAAGAGAAGTTCTGGGCTAAAGACCCAAGAGCCTTTCATTTAAAGGCTTATGGCCAAACTGCAAGCCTGTGGTGATCTAGACCAATTAAATCAGAAACACTGGAGTTGAGACTCAATCATCTATATATTACAAACCTCCCCGGGTGATTCCAACGTGCAGGAAAGGATGTGAATCAGTGTTTCCAGCTATCAGAGTCAAATGACTATTAATATGTACCTAAGAACATAGCAGACATTTTGTGAATATATTGTGAATATATTAATTCACTTAGTCTTGATCCTCTTTAAATACAATGGAAAGGGAAGTGTTTTAATGTTTTACTCTCTAAAACTTTTACTGTCTTGGAACTTTTCCTGTGGTAGACTAGCAATGAGAAAATCATGGAGGAGGCAGTGACAGCAGAATGACAAAAAACACACAGAGGTGTGCACACACACACACAGATTCAAATATTGTAAGTAAAAGGCGAGAATTTGGGGATCCGTAATTTTCTACTATACTTTGGTGGTGAATGAGACATAAAACCCTTTTTTTTCTACTAATCACAGCATGATTTTCTTTAGGTTCAAGCCCGGTGCTCTGAGTAAGTTGATTAACTCCAGCCAGGTGAATAGTTTCACTAAAGGTAACATTCTCCTCCCAGAGGAGAAATGCTGTCTATAACCTGCCATTGATTGAAGTGGCTGACCCTGTAGAACACACACACAAGTTCTACCCATCCTGCATCCTGCACCAACCCTGAAGCACAGGCACTTCCTGCAGGAGGCAAAGGAGAAGAAACAGCCTGCACTAACTGCTGGGCTTTGCAGGTGACAATAGCAAAGGTTTATTATAGTTTCTGAACGAGTTAGAAAGTAAATCTCTATTGTAGATAGCCCTGCAAGTCCAAAACCGTAGGAGGTTTAGGAAAATATGGGTTTTAGCAGCAGGTGAAACAATGATGACAGTCTAATATAAGTCTAATGTTGAATTTTTCTAAGTTTCTTAAACATGACATTGGCTATGGGTCAATCATATGTTTCAGTCTTTAAAGAGATGGAAAAGATATTTTGTCCCCAGGTTCTTTTTCTATGACTCAGATTGTACTGTGGCATCATATAGTTGGTAGACTGAGTAGAAAGTAGTATAGATTTTCATCGTTATTAACCATCTATAATTCAATTTTTTAGGAAGATGCAAAGTGTTAGTGAAAATTGTCTAGAGCCTGATACAGTGGACTTTTTGAAGTTTGTTTCTGCTGCATACCAAAGTGGTGTCTTCCGTATCAACTTCAAGCCATGAAAAGTTACACAAAAAGGACTTCATGTATACTTTCTCTATGGCATTCATCATCACTCATTCAGGCAATAGTGACTGGTTCCTCTTCTGGGCAGGCTTTGTGCTGGGAAATGGAGAAAATGCAAAGGGACATATGTGAAACAGTCCCTGATATTAAGGAGGAAGAGACACTCAAATAACACTCAAAGGAGGAAGATTGTAGTTACTGTACAGCTAGGACATAGATGAAAAGCGACAAAGCAAGGCATTCAAATGTTCATTTATATGATAACACAAACCCATATGTTTGAACTAATCAGTGTGACAATCAGAACCTCTCAGTTTCCATCTGGATATCTGTTGTATTGTCAACACTGCCCAGTTTTGAGGGTCATTTGGTTTTGTAGCATGATAGATTCTTTGAAGGTCATTTGTTTCCTTTCTTGTAGCATGTGTTGCTGCAGCTCCAATAATACCCTTTTGATGACATCACAGATGATGATTCATCCTTAGGTCTTATTCACTCAACACACTAGGCTACACTGGCACAAATCCTCATTTCATTTTTGCTACCTAATTGGAAAACTACTGTCAAATACTTCAAGAAGGAGAAAGAAACCCCAGGAGAATTAGGTGATAATATTATTCAGCGCTATCTATTGAGAGCATTTATGTAATCAAAACAAAAGATGTAACACCTGGTATGTATCTAGCACTTTCCCCAGCTGGTGCAGATGGATGCAGCCAGCTTGAGCTCTGAAATCTCTTCCATCCCTGAGTAGTCCCTGAGTGGTGGTTTGAGCCAGACTGTGAGGGGAGAAGCAGGCCAGGCCAGCTCAGCTCAGCAAGATCTCAGGCTGCCTGGCAAGTCACTTTGATGTGCTGTGCCTTTGAAGTCAGTTCTTTCATATGGAGCTCTCTTCTCACCAGTCTCTTTCTTAGCCCCTGCAGTTTATCAGAAGGAGAAGAGGCCTCCAATAATTACTTCTTTGAGGGAGGCAGAGAGAAGTGAGACATGGAAGGAAGAAAACAAAGACAGGCAGAGTGTGAGAGAGCAAGAAAGCCAGAACCAGGGAGTGAATATTAAAGGCAGTTGGCATTTGAATTTACCTTGCCTATATTTTAGTTGAAATATCTACCCTTAACGTAAGCTGGATTTAGCTTTATTTATTTAATGTAAGCCGGATTTAGGTGCTTTTTCGGAGGGAGGGAGGAATTTTATACTCTTACATCTAGCTTCTTGGGCCTGTTTGACGTTAATAAGAATACTGTTAGCTTGTGTTTTAAAATGTCATCTTAAAAGAAGTCTTGCGTTTGCTTGAGTATCTTTATTTCACTAATTTTAGAAACTCTTTTAGAAACTGTAGGCACTCCACTACCAATATGCTCATCTGTAAAATGGGGTTAATAGTGGTAACTATTTCATGAAGTTATGATGATGAGGAGATGAACTAAGATTTGTAAAGTGCTTAAAAGCATGCCTTGCAAAGGAAATGCTATGTAAGCATTTAATTAAATAGAATAATAAAGAATTATTTAAAAATAAAATATAAAAAAGAACAATTAAATAAGAATAAAAACCAACAGGGTAAGTTAGATTGTTCATCATTCAATCCTGTTCTATGTTGAATTATTTTTAAAATTACGTTGATTAGAGAAGTCAGTGTAGTGCCTGTCCCCTCTTTACATAGCTGGATGATGCAGAAATTCCCTGTTGGTGCCACATCTTATAGATAACTCAGACACTTGTTTTAGTTATTTCTAAGCCTCAGGCTTTTGACTTCTATGGTGCTAAGGAGGACACCTGTCCTTAGCTACTTAGATTTTAGCAAGAATATTATTGCATTGTCTGGTGGTTTGGCTCAGACATGGACTAGAGTACATAATGACTGCTTGATACGGTTTGAATGTTTGTCCCTTCCAAAGCTCGTGTTGAAATGTAATCATCAGTGTCGGAAGTGGGGCCTGGTGGGAGGTGGCTGGGTCATGGGGTCAGATCCTTCTTGAATAGCCTGGTGCCCAACTCGAGGTAAAAAGTGAGTTCTTGCTTTGAGTTCACATGAAAGCTGGTTGTTTAAAGGAGCCTGGAACCCCCTCCTCTCTGTCTCACTTCCTCTCTCACTGTGGGATATGCTGGCTCTCCCTTTAGCTCCTGCCATGATTGCAAGCTCCCTGAGGCCTCACCAGAAGCAGATGCTGGCACCAGAATTTCTGTATAGCCTGTGGAACTGTGAGCCAGAAACACCTCTCTATTTTCTTTATAAATTACCTGGTTTCAGGTGTTTCTTTATAGCAATGCAAATGGACTAACACACTACCTTTATTCTGTGAAAAGTTTCTCTGGACTGAAATATGGTGAACAACATCATTTGTCCCTTATTCCAGGAAGAAATTCAAAATCCTTTCAGATTCCATGTAATATCTGCATATTTTTTTTGAGCCTCTTACCATGCACAGCTGAATCTTGAAAAATGTAAGGGTTAGGGTCAACTGACCCCTGTGTAGTTGAAAGTCCTGGCATAAATTTTGACTGCTCTTAACTACTTAATACTTAACTATCAATAGCTTACTATTGGCCGGAGGCCTTACTGAAAACATGAACAGTTGGTTAACACATATATTTTGTATGTTATATGTATTATAGAGTGCATTTCTACAATAAAGTAAGCTAGAGAAAAGAAAATGTTATTAAGAAAATTGTAAGGAAGAAAATTTATGTTTACTATGCATTAAGTGGAAGTGAATCATCATAAAGATCTTCATTTTCAAGTGTGGCAGAGGCATAACAAAAACCATGCATAAATGAATCCTTGCAATTCAAACCCATGTTGTTAAGGGTCAACTGTATTTCGGAAGCAATGCCAAATAAAGCACTTGCCTCCTTTGACTGATAGATGTGCGTTAATCATCACCCTTTCAGCAGAACCTGACCTGGAATGCCCCATGACAGAATTTTGCTGCTTTTTTTTTTTTTTGGTTGTTTTTTGCAGCAGGCTCAAAATATTAAGGATATAGAAATTTACTTAGGGTTAGGGCTGTTGATCACATCATTGCTTGCCTTAGGTTGTCTGACATTTCAGTTTATGGCTTGTATTCAGGTTTTAGGGACTGATATGCCATTTACTGTTATTAATGGACATGGGCTGAAAGTCTGACTTGGAATTTATGAAATAATTTCAGTTTCCTGGTTGCCAAATTAACCAATTATTAATTGAATTAGGGTTTCAATACAGAAGAAATTATACCAAATGTGTACATTCAAAATCTTGAGAATATGTTCAGTCAAAAAAAAAAAAAATAGCCGTAGGCATTTCCATTTTTTAAACTGTTATCTTAGAAGCAAAGAAAATAAATAAGAAATTATTGTCTTTAGTAATAATAATGATTATTATTAAGTATTCTTACAATTTTGAATTCTTAGAACAACAGTGTCGATGTAATTTAGGAACTTAGGTGCTCTTCTATGTGCACGCCTATGGGTGTGTTAATACCACAAGGATTACATTTTATGACACCTGTATGATGTATCTGATATTTCAATATTTTCTAATGGAAAAATTACCATAAGGTGTTATTCTGGGTTACAGCATTGACCATGTGGCTGTTTTCCTACTCATTGTACTGTCTTCTGTGAACAATTACCAGAGCAACTGGAACAACTGCTACAGTGTATTCAATGATGACCCTGTGTCAGAGAGTGTGCTAACTACACCAGTAGCACATTCTCTCATTTAACCCTCATAAAAATCCCCTGAGGTAGTTCTCATTATCTTTATTTTAGTGATGAAGGAATCAGGACTCAGGTAACTCAATCGTACAGATAGTAAAAAACAGAGATGAAATTTGAATCTAGGCTATGTCAAGACAACACCCACACTTTTAATCACTAGGCTAAGTTTGCTTCCTCAGTGACAAAATTGCCCCTTCTCTGTATTGAGAGAGTTATCCAAAACTGTTGGGACATGTGCCAAGACTAGTGTGTTAGTATGCTTGCTGTGACAAAGAGTATTGGCCATAAGAGTTAAAAGGAATCTAAATCCTGTCTATCTAGTACTCTTGAAGTGTCCACATTCACATTTGCTCTTCATGCTTTTTAAAGACTTTGTTAAAGTCATTCATTTTCAATGTATATGAAGAAGTTCATTACTGAAGAGAATCTATCCCAATGACATATATGGACATAGCATCACATTTTAATAGCTATGAGTGCAAACAGTCCACATATCAGCTGCTTGAGGTCATCTTTCAGAAGCCAAGGGTTGACCATGCCTCTTCCCAATGACCCCCAGCAAAGCCCCTCATTTTCCCCATGCCGTCTTCTCTAGAGTGGCAGGAGGCCAACTGGGTGTGTCATAATGAGCAAGTTTGTCCTGCGTTATGAGTGTGAGGAATTAAGGAAAGCTGCAGAGTTGAATTCATACAGGTATTAATATGGTCTATTTTCACAAAGAGAGTATTCATAAGTATGTAGCTGGAGAAGAGATTACTCAGAGCAGGCAGGTCTATTAGAAAAAAAGTGGGAAGGGAATAATAACAGTAGTGCAACTATATAAATAAAAACTTTTCATGCACCTGGGAGAAAATAACAATAGTAATGGCAATTATTTTAAGTGAAAACTTTCTATGTACCTGTTTTTTTTTCCACAGGCACATTATTTCATTTAACTATAGTCACAACCCTTTGAGCTGTCAGTCATTTTGTTCATTTTTCTAAAGGAGGAAATGGAGATTGAGGGTTATTAGGCATTTAAACCTGTAATACACGGCAGAGCCAGAATTCAAATATAGGCATGCCAAACTCAAAAGGTGCAGGCTTTTTCAACTCAAGCCTCCGCAGTCATATTCAGCTGAATGCATAGAAGCCATGCTGCAGGTTAACTCGTGGCTTAATAGAAGACCACTAATAGAGCTGCTTTGTGTGGTCAATAATGGCAATAATTTTGAAGAAAGCTGATAATGTGTATAGGGAACAAACCAAAAGAAAGTTCTCATCTAAATGTTAAAAAAATTAACTTATATTGTATATTAGTTTTACTTTTTCCCCATAACGAGCAAAGTTTCCTCAGGAAAGAGACCATGAAGGAAGAAAACTATTAACTTGATGACCAACAAATGCTGAAAAATATGTCATCCAGAAAGAATTTTTTTTCCAGAATGAATCTGCAATATGACTTTTCTGGACATTGAGAAAATTCAATATGCAAGAGGAATGTGGTGTAAAGTAAAATTTAGAATTTAGTAATGGAGGGAGTTAGAATAGTGAGAGAAACTATATCCCTCTCACTATTAGCATAGATCACTACTCTCTCAATGTTTTATTATGTATTTCCTATAAACAAAAATACTGTTCTATACAACCACACTTACAATTATAAAAATCAAGAAGTTAAGATGGGTACATTAACTAACTGAGCAATAACTATCTAATGCTCAGACCCCATTCAATTTTTGCCAGTTGTGTCAATAATGTCCTTTACAGAAGAAGAATTCAGTTAGGAATCACACATTGAGTGTCTTTTTAGTTTCTTTAGTTGTGTCTCTTTAGTCTGTTTTTGTCAGAAACAGTTTCTTTCTCTTTCTTTTCTTTTCATTTTGGGATCTTGACATTTTATAAGGTCGTAGACCAGTTATTTTGTAAATTTTCATTCACTTTTGGGATTCTTACACATTTCATTATAGTCTGATTCCAGTTATGTACCTTTGACAGCAGTATCATGGAGGTGATCCCGTGATCCACACAGTCACCAGGTAGTGCAAAATTTGTTCTCTCTGATCACTTGATTGAGGTGGTGTCTGCCAGGCCTCTTTATTCAGAACTTACTTTCCTTCACCTTTGTAACTAATAAGTATTTCGTGAAGAAGCACTTTGAAGCTATGTAAATATCCCATTTGTCATTAAACTTTTTTCACTTATATATATCTCTACATATTCATGGGTTCCTATTTTATTGAATGATTTATAATCCATCACCATCATTTACTTCAATGCTAAAATAATCCCAGACTTTTCAGTGGCTCCTGTGTTATTCTGTCCCCATGTAATATGGTTTGACTGTCTCCCCACCCAAATATCACCTTGAATTGTAATAATCCCCATGTGTCAAGTATGGGGGCCAGGTGGAGATAATTGAGTCATTGGGGGTGGTTTCCCCCATACTGTTCTTGTAGTAATGAATAAGTATCACCAGATCTGATGGTTTTATAAATGGGAGTTCCCCTGCGCAAGCTCTCTTGCCTGTTTCCATGTAAGATGCATCTTTGTTTCTTCTTTGCCTTCTGCCATGATTGTGAGGCCTTCCCAGCCATGTGAAACTGTGAGTCCATTAAACCGTTTTTTCTTTATAAATTACCAAGTCTCAGGTACATCTTTATTAGCAGCATGAGAACAGACTAATACACCACCTTTCTTTGAGCACTTCCCTGTTTTCTGGACAAAATGTTCTAGACTTATTTTACTTTCCCTGTCCAACCTAACTATCAGCCGTTTCCATGGATTTCTGGTTCCTTTTAGTGGAGAATAGCATTTAGAAGCTAAGATCTGGGCACTCAGTATGCGCATTGCTATTGGGGTATCACTGCTCCAGGCCTTCACAGTGGACACACACACATAGGCAAACACACACATACCCGCACACTTGCATTTATGTTTTTTGCTGTGCCTCTGTCTAACTCTCAAGCTAGCTTATTAACTAGCTACGGGAAATCATAAACTCATACTGAACCTACCAACATTAATTCAACTCAACAGCTTTGTTATAGTTTTCTCACATTTTGTATTTGTAATTCTTATGATGAAAAAAAACCAAGCAACAAACTTGGTTTTCATTATCTTTAATGTATTTATGTGATTACTTCCCCTGTATGTGACACATTTTCAATGGATACACCACTTCTCTCCCCTGCCCACATGCCTTTCTCATTCCACCTGGGCTCTGACTCCTTCTACCAGGTTGTTCTCCATCCTGCTCGGGTACTGGCTCCCTATGCCTGGCCAACCCCCACCCCATGTGCTGTCTTCCTCACATAGCCTAGGCTCTGCCACCCTGTGCTGGGCAGCCCCCCGGCAGGTGCCCTCCTCACACTGCTCAGTGTCTGATTGTCCACCCTGGGCCTCCCTCTGCAGAGTCACCCTCTCTTCTCCCAGCCTGTGCTCCAACACCCTATACCAGCCCACACTCCAGTGTGGATGCCCTCCCTGCCCTGTTTGGCTTCTGACTTCCCCTTCCTGCCCCTCAGTAAACACCCTCATCACCCTGCCTGGGCTCTGTCACTCCATGCATGCCACCCCTTTCACTGCATGGACACGTACTTTGCCTTGCCCCATCGAGTGACTTTTGGACTGAATTGCTCAGAAAGGAAAAGGAAGGAAATGGAGGGGAATGGAGGAAGAAGAGAAAGCTGAGGAATTAAAACGATGAACACTTTTGAATGAACATCATTAAAAGTATGGGCTGTTTTCTAGTAGAATTTCATCCTCCTGAAGTCTTTTTTTAAATTTCTTTCTTTTTTTTTTTTTTTTTTTTTTTTTTTTTTGGGGGGGGGTGGGTCTCAGTCTGTTGCCCAGGCTGCAGAGCAGTGGCGCCACCATAGCTCACTGCAGCCTTGAACTCCTAGGCTCAAAGGATGCTCCACCTTGGCATCCCACATCCTGAGTAGCTGGGACTACAAGTACAAGCCAGCACATCCAACTGAGCTCTTTGCTAGCAGGGTTTAGCAGGGGCGTTTTTACTCAGTTGCACTTACTATTTATAATTCCAAAGAATCACAAATGAATTTCTATTCTAATAAACAAACACACTGATAGTCAATCCAACTGTGAACTGTCTGTTAAAAGGGCTTGGATTATAATCGAACAACTATAACTCTGTTTCCTTATATATATAATTGTGTTGCTAAAGAGTTTAAAAGTAAGAGACTATAATGGGTATCCTATCTTTAACCAGCTTGGAGTTTTAACTGGAATCCAGTTAAATTCTAGGCAAAACTTACGGTGCCAGCTAAATGGTCTTTGAATTTTTGGCTGCCTTTATTTAAAAGGAGACTTCAGAGTCTTGCAAAAATTTATCTGGCAGCTGCAAATAGATGATCATGTTCACTTTAAATGTAGGGTCCTCTTCCTAGCCCATGTTTTTGAAGAAGCACTTGTAAGAATGATAAAGGTTAGTCTAGATCATAACCAGCTTTGGAATCCTAGTGCCTTCCACTCAGATAAATATCTCTATGGCCTTTTATTTCCATATTCTCATTTATATATTTCATGATAACTAAGAAACCAAACTATAGAAACACTTTGTAAGTTTTCTTCAGGAAAAAAAAATGTAAAAAAATATTTCCAGATGTGGAACAGATGCACACAACATGCATTGAAAATGGTATGAAAACTGTCATTTCAGCCTGCATGATCACATTTTTTCACCTGCTTAGGGAATTGTACATCTCTGGCTTGTTGAACACATTCTTGACTGTAAAATTGAAGAATGTCAGATCAAAAATGCTGCTTTAATCATGTTATTTCATAGCTTATATTTTACATTTGGAAGCAAAGCATTAAACTACATACTAAAGCACAATGAAATGATGTTAAAGAACGGAATTGATTTCAAGAAGACACAAGTTGCAGAAATAACTTTGTAGGTCAATCAAGATTAATTTATATAGCACTCTTCAAAGTCTAAATATACTGAACTTGGACAATCTAAGCCAAACTGAAATAGTTAGTCTCTTAGACCACAGGCCCCGATAATCCTAAGAGTATTTCAATATTTGAAAAAGTACCTACACTAAAGTATTTCAGCTTATATTATTTAATTCTCATTCTGCTTATTAAAAAAATCTTTGCTAAAAGATAAAACTTCCTTTCATCTGTAGACTTCTGGCTTGTTTATTATTATTAATATTATATTAAATGCACCAGTTTTGAGAAACTGAAAAAAATATGTTCAATATTTGTGTATGAAGGCACACAATTCTAAATACTTATTTATTTATTTTAGAGAAAGGCACTATCTCTGCCACTCAGGCAGAGTGACATGATTGTAGACTCCGTATTAGTCCATTCTCATGCTTCTATGAAGAAATACTTGAGACTGGGTAATTTATAAAGAAAAGAGGTTTGATTGACTCCCAGTTCTGCATAGCTGGGGAGGCCTCAGGAAACTTACAATCATGGCAGAAGGTATCTCTTCACAGGACAGTAAGAGAGAGAATGAGAGCCAGCAGGGAAAATGCCAGACACTTATAAAACCATCAGATCTCATGATAACTCACTCACTATCATGAAAACAGCATGGGGGAAAAATCCCCCAAGATCCAATCACTTCTGACTGGGTACCTCCCGTGACACATGGGGATTATGGGGACTCCAATTCAAGAAGAGATTTGGGTGGTGACACAGCCAAACCATACCAGCCTCAAACTCCGAATCTCAAGCAATTCCTGCCTCAGCTTTGCAAGTAGCTGGGACCGTAGGTATGAACTACCATGCCTAGCTAATTTTTATTTTTTTGCTTTTTGTAGAGACAAGGTCTCTCTATATTACCCAGGCTTGTCTGGAACTCCTGGACTTAAGTGTTTCACCCACCTTGGCCTCCCAAAGTGCTGGGATCACAGGCATGAGCCACTGTGCCTGGCACACTTCTAAATTTTTAGAGCCTAAAAATACCCCAAGAGCAAAAAATAGTTTTTCAGTAAAGCATCTATACCTGACCTTTACCAAGTGCTCACTTTATGTGCCTCACATGTGTTATCTCATTGAATCAGTCATCACCTTCATCCTAAGGAGCAGACATTTTTATCATCCTCATTTTTCAGATGAGGAAATTGAGGCCTGGGGAGGCTGACGAGTTTGCCCAAGGTCACATAGCTGGTCTAAGGTGGAATAGGAATTTGAACTCAGTAATCTGATTCTATGGTCTATGTTTCTTTCTTTCTTTCTTTTCTTTTTTTTTTTTTTGAGATGGAGTTGCAACCTCCACCTCCCAGGTTCAAGCAATTCTCCCACCTCAGCCTCCTGAGTAGCTGGGACTACAGGTGCATGCCACCACACGTGGGGCTAATGTTTGTATTTTTAGTAGAGAAGAGGTTTCACTATGTTGGCCAGGCTGGTCTTGAACCCCTGACTTTGTGATCCGCCCCCAGCCCCTTGGCCTCCCAAAGTGCTGGAATTACAGGCATGAGCCACCATGCCTGGCCTATGCTCTTAACCTTTATGAGTGAGGGACCAAAATAAAGTGGAGCCCACAATCTTCGAAGTTGTGTTACTTTCCTTATGCTAAATATACTCTATCAGAGTAAGATTATAAAAAGAAAAAGTGGCATTTTTGCAAGTTCACTACTCTCTGGAGTTCTAGAAAGCAAAGGAAGAGAATACAGTTGAGATTATGGTTTAGCTGTTCATGGCAGTAGGGGGAAATTAGAGAGAGAGCCCAGTCTCCGTGGCCCCTGCTTCTACTCTGGCTCCAGAGCCGTGCCTGCCCTTCCCACTGGTCAGTTCCAAGTGCAGACTTACAGGTAAAGGCAGTTTCTGGATCTAGACACTGTTGAAACCTAATTCCTGATGGAACAGTTATCTGTAGGAGATTATGGAAAAGTAGCAACCTCTCTAAGCCCCATTTTCTTTTTTATTTGTGAAAAAAAGATGCCTAATAAAATAACTCCTTGAAGTGCTGATTTGGGATTAAATGAGTGAATACCAGTACATAATGTAATCAGTCTGTCTTGCACTTCTCCAGTGGCTGCTTGCACTGCCCTGTTGCTGACCTGTTGCTGTCTGAAACTCTTATCTCATCATATGCTATGATGAGGTCTTACTTGTTGAAAAATTCACCCTCATCTTCCCACATCAAAATTCATGTTTTGTCTATGAAGGTTGATCTCAGTTTGAATTTAGAAATAAAGTGGTCAAGCGAGCCTCCTGAAAGTGTTGGCACCTTAAAAGCAAATGTTACCCACATAAATCTAGCTTACAGACTATCAAGCTGTGTGACAATGTGCAGGGGATTTTAGGTAGGTAGAGAAGGAGAGATATTGTGGTGAGCTTCCTCAGAGCAAAATGTATCCGAACCTTCAAAGGAGTGGAAGAAAAAAAAAGTAAAATGTATTAGCCATGGTCTGTTCTGTTAGAGGGTTGGCGTCTTCCTGATCTGCCCCCTCCTCATTCAAAGGCCCTTTCAAAAGCCTGAACACTTCCTGCTCTGAAGCCAGAACAAGAGGGTCTGAAGACTGGCTGGCCTGACTTTTAAAAGGTTACTGGGCTCACCTTGGAGGTACATGGGGGCATTTTAGAGCTTGTGAGAATGCACGTGTGACGGAACAATTAAATTCAAATCAAGTGCTGTGCTGGTTGATCTATGTAGATCTAATGAAACAGAAAGAGCCAGTTATTGAATGGAGAAATACTTTCAGAAGTAGATCAGCAGGGATTGCTTTGCTGAGATAAGAGGGGCTAAAAGGAAGAGCCCTTAAGAATAAGATTCACTTAGCTCAAGTCAGAGAATTTACACATGCTGGGATAGCTCGCAGTAGCATGAGTCTTGTTACTAGAATCTCTCTGTTGGTCACAATATGAAATATGTGATCTTTTCTCTTCCTGACTACTCAGCTCCCAAGGACTATTCACAGATACACATATTTACAGTGGTTTGTGCACTGTGTACTGACCATTGACATTGCTAACACGTAAAGACTAGGAAGAAAGAGAGAATCCATCAATTTCTGCCTACACATCATCCTTTAGAAGGCAGAATTTATAGAGCTGAAGCAGAAACATCCACTGCCTTTGTGTTTGCTTGGACTTTGTCTGTAGAACTTGCTTCTTTGTATTTGCTCTCTGTGGTTCTATAAGAAGTAGCTTAAAGGATAATTTTATTAGTATCCAGTCCAGAGAGAAGTTCTTTTAAAAACTCAGTGATCTTTAGCACTGCTTTGTCTTTCTCATAAATTCAACATAAGCCCATTAACAATACATTTGCCTGGAAAGGAGCAACTCCCCTTAAGGCCAGGGCTGTCAAGGCTGTGACTTCAACCACCAGGCAATGCAGCTGGTTAAGTCCTTGAGGAGCAGAGGGTAGGGAGACTCAGAAACCTAAATCCATTGCAGGAGAAGAAGTGCCCCGTACGAGCATGACTGTAATAGAATAGGGAGAGAAAGGAATGCAAATAGCCAAGAGTATGAGATTATGCCCTCTTAAAAATCATTTTACATTTGTAATTTTCTGTTTAGTGAACGATGAGATTGACAACCAGGCCATATGTTCAGCAGAAAAAAATAGGTCAGTATTCAGAAGCAAAAATGAGGAAGAGTCTGGGTAAAAGACAGGGCTAAATGGACTATTTTAGACCCATGTGAGAGACAATGATTGCCTTGAGAAAATAGAAGTGCCAATTTCTGATGAGCGTTGTCTGTTGGGAAAAACTCTGTTGGGAGCATGATCTTTGATTTTTGTTTATAGGATGGACTCTTCTTATTTTATGACCTCAGGGGGAGGAGAGTTACTTTACATGAGGTTTCAGATTTTGCTTCTCTTAATCCTAGTTTGTTCTCTGCCTTCTGTGGTCAGGGATTTTATTGTTTAGGATGAGGCATGTTAGTTTGTAGAATTGTCTGTCTAACATCCCCATCAATATTCCCTGCTTAGTATTCCTGGCCTTCCTCACTGTGTTCTGTGAATTGTTATCTGATTCTGTTTATGCCACCATCACCTGCACCTCATGATTATATTGGTGACCTTGGTTATATCACTCATTCTCTCTGTCTCAGTACCCTCCTTTGATAAAAAAGAATGACAGTTACTTCTAAGCTCTTTAGAGAAAAATGTATGTCCTCAGTTATTTGTGAAATTATCAGTCCTAGGAACTGTGAAACTGAGAAAGTACTTAAACAAAAAATATAGCATTGGAAACTCTACATTTTTGTTATTGTCTATTTTTTTTTTTAAACTAAATGTAACACAGTCATAAGCTGTTGCTATGTATTTGAACATGTTACTGTGTTGGATTCTGTATACTGTAACTAAGACATGGCTCCTTTTCATCAGAAAAAGTGAGAATAATGTGCTAGGATATTTGAGACACATAAATGAATGAGTGACATAAAATATAATCATGTATAATTGCTCTAATCCCAGATAAAGTAAAATATATTTGAATCAAATATATATTTAAATCCCAGGAATTACCCACTAATTTCAACCAATACTCAAACAAATCAAACCAATACATCTTTTGTCAAATGTTTGTGTTTCAGACTCTTTGCTGACCGCAAGGTTTACAAGAAGAATATGAAGACCCTTTTGTTGCTGAGATTATAGTCTGATGGGGAAGACAGACCTTGTCATAGGGAAAGAACAGTCATTAAATGTCTTACAGCAGAGAATGCTTTGTGTAGCCTTGTATTTTAGAAACATAATTTTGAGTTTCCTGTGAAGAACATTTTGTGGCAGATATCAGAACAAAACTGAAGACTGAAGAACAGTTTGTAGGCTCTGGAAATATCGAGTGCCTACAAAATACAAAATTCTGTTAAGCACTGAAAATTCTAGAACAATATATATGACATGGTTCTTGCCTCCATCAACCTAAATAACTGAGAGAGACTTTCTAAAAGAAAATCATATTTATTTGGGAATAGAGCATTGCAATGGGTATAAATATGCCATAGTAAACTATTTCATATGTGTACATTCAGGCAGGTAAAGGAAGACAAGGGTTTTTGAAGGAAAAATGAGGAAGATTACATAATTGTTTTGAGATAATTCTCCTTGGTAACCAGGATCAACAGCAACAGTCCAAATTTGGACAGGTGATTGTCCTCTCAGAAGTATTGTTTTGTAAGGTTGTGATGACCTTTGTGCAAGGTTGTGGTTTTTGTAGTCTTTTGTGACAATTCTTATTAGTCATTTATACATGAGAATGTTCCCTTTGTGCCTTCTGAGACTCCAGTTTTTTTTTTTTTTTTTTTTTAAACACAAGTGGCTCCATTTTGATTCTGACATCTTTCACATCTCCAAGTAGTTAGCGTATATGTACAGACAGATGGCATAAAATCACAGGAAGGTAGGTAACAATACTGGCTTTGTATCCTTAGAGGCTTGGAGTGTTTTTATCTTTCTTTGTATTTCATATTTGGAGCAGAGTTGTTGCTCAGTAAGTATTTTAAAGAATGAATGGGCTTAAAGACTATCAAACAAATGGTAAACAATTTTAAAGGGATGAGAATTTCACCTAAACAAATAATTACCACTGAGTGTGATGACTTCAGGGATCAGGTAGAGACAGCAGAGAAGAGGGAGTGATTAACTCCCTTCACATGAGACAGGACATCTTATCTGAAATGGACCTGAAGGTAAAATTGTTTTACAGATAGGCACAAGGAGATAAGAATATTTTACAGAGAAATCCATGTGCAAAAGCATGGTAGTTGAGAAAATATTTGCAATTCTCCAGCTTTCTGTGAATTAGTCTGCCTGCGGTATATGCGGGAAGGGATTAGGGCCAAAGAGAAGAGGAGTTAAATAAACAGAGACCACATGTGGAAGAGCTTCATACGCTATGCAAAGTAATTTAAATCATACTTCGTAGTCCCTTAAGATATTTTGAGCAGGTGAGAGGAATGGTCAGATGTGTTGGTAGTTCACTTCAGCAGCAATATGGAGGATGCATTGGAGAAACTGAAGCAAAGTCAGGAAGAGTAATTAAATTATTATTGGGAAACTTCCATTTAAGGGCAGTTAAGATGATGGTTCTGCTTTCCAAATTCACCCCAAACAACAGAAAACTGAAAACGTAGACTCTAGTATTGACAAAAAACAAAACAAAACAAAAAACCGTAGAAGGCCTCTTGACTCTGAACTACCATTTATGAGGGGTTGGAAGATTATGGGAAAACACAAAGAAATAATCCTCTTGACCGAATATTGTAGACATTAGAGCTGAGTACTATACTTTCAAGCAGGTGGAACACACTGAAGCAAGGTTATAAGCCATTACAGTATAGAAACATAGCATGTGAGGGCAGAGAAGGAAGAGAGAGTTATTGGGAAATAGTGTAAGTATGCTATTATAGTCATATAGCTCTCAATAAAATAAAGGAATTTGAACTAGGATTGTCATTTTACCTCCTTTTGGGCAGAATGCGTAAGTGGCCAAGAAAATCCAAGGGTTATACTAAAGAAATTCTCTACATCGAAGAAACATGAGCGGTGGGTAAAAATTGTTCTGCTGAGAAATATGAGTGAAAAAAGACCCTCATTTTATCACAGCATTCTGAAAATTTATGTGATGAGAAAAAGGACAACAACTTCCAAAATTAAGGTGTAGTTCAATATATGATAAAAGTCATCTTTTTAAAGTGTACAATTCAGTGATTTTTAGTATATTTACAGAGTTGTACAATGATTGCTATTATCTAATTTCAGAACATTTTAATCACTTGTAGAAGAAACGGTATACGTGGCAGTCACCCTCTATTTCCCCACTCCTCCCACTCCTGGCAACACTAACCACCTTTATGTCTCTATGAGTCTATTCTGGACATTTTATATAAATGGAATCATATAATAAGTGGCTTGTTGTGCCTGGCTTCTTTTACTTGGCATTTTTTTAAGGTTCATCGATGTATGTATCAGAAATCCATGATGTTTTATAGCACAACACTGTATTATATGGATAAATCACTTTGTTTATTCAGTCATTAGTTGATGGACATTTGGATTGTTTCTGTCTTCAGGCTATTATGAAAAATGTTGTAATGAACATTCATGAACAACTTTTTCTGTAGAAATACGTTTTAATTGTCTTCGGTGTATACTTGGGAGTAGATATACTGGGTCATATGGTAACTCTGTGTTTGATTTTTGAGGATCTGACATTGTTTTAAAAGTGACTGCACCAATTTACATTCTCACCAGTAATGTGTGGGTATTGTAGGTCTTCTTTGGAGAAATGTTTATTTAAACTCTTTGCTCATTGTTTATGTCTTTTTATTGTTGAATTGTAAGAGTTCTTTACATATTCTTGATAATAGTCCCTTATCAGATACATGATTTAAAATCATTTTTTTCCATTCTGTAGGTTGTCTTTTTATTTTTATTTTTATTTTTAATTAATTAATTAATTATTTTAGAAATGGGGTGTCGCTTTGTTGTCCAGGCTAGTCTTGAACTTCTGGTCTCAGGGAGTCCTCCTGCCTTGACCTCCCAAAGTATTGAGATTACAGGCATACACCACTGTGCAGCCTGATTTCCTTGATAGTGTTTTTTGAAGCACAGAAGTTTTAAGTTTGAATAAACTCTAATTTATCTATTTTTCTTTGTTCTCATGCTTTTAGTTTCACAGCTATGAAACCCTTACCCAACCCAGCATCACAAAGATTTATGCCTATGTTTTATTCTAAGATTTTTTATAGTTTTGGCTCTTATTTTAAGAATTTGATTCATTTTAAGTTAATTTTGTGTATGATGAGAGGTAGGAGGTCTAGCTTCAGTTTTTGTGTGTGGAAATCTAGTTGTCCCAGTGGCATTTGTTGAAAAGTCTATTTTTTCCCCATTGAAGTGTCTTGGCACCCTGGTGAAAATCAACTGACCATAAAAGTAGAGTTTTTTCCCCTGGATTTCTATCATATTCTGTTGATCTATATTTGTATCCTTGTTCCAGTATCACATTGTCTTGATTATTGGAACTTGTAGTAAGTTCTGAAATCAGAAAGTGTGAGGCCTCCAACTCTATTTGTTTTCAAGATTGTTTTGGTTATTCTGTGTCTTTTGCCCCTCCATATTAATTTTAGAATTAGCTTGTAGATTTCTGCAAAGATGCCAGCTCAGATTTTGATGGAGATTCTGTTGAATCTGCAGATCAATCTGGGGGAGTATTGTCATCTTAACAGTATTAAGTCTTTATATCCATGAACATGGGATATCTTTATATTTATTTAGATCTTTAATTTCTTTCAAGAGTATTTAATATTTTTAAGAGTTCAAGTTTTGTACTTCTTTTGTTAAATTTATTGCCTCATATTTTGCTCTGTTTGATGCTATTATAAATGTAATTTACTCCTTGATTTTTTTTTGATTGTTCGTTGCTAGTACATACAGATACAATTAAATTTTGCATGTTGATTTTTTTATTCTGCAACCATACTTGGTTAGTTTATTACCTCTAGTAGGTTGTGTGTGCATGTGCATGTGTACTTTTCTTAGGATTTTCTACATACAAAATCAGGTCATCTGCAAAAAGAGAGTTTTACTTCTTCATTTCCAGTCTGGATGCTGCTTATTTATTTTCCTTGCCTAATTGTCCTACATACAAACTGCAGTGCAATGTTGAATACAAGTGGCAAGAGCAGATACCTTGTTCATTACTAATTTTAGGAGAAAAGCTGTCAGTTTTCATGACATGTGATTCATTAAATATGATGCTTTCAGTGTTTTTTTTGTAGATTTATTTTATTGCTATTATGTTATTATGAATGTAAATAAACTCTGCATTCTTGGGATAAACTTCAGGTCATGGCCATGATGTATAACTCCTTTTTATGTGTTTCTGAGTTTGGCTTGCTTATATTTTATTGAGAATTTTGAGTCTTTGTTCACAAGGCAAACTGATTTGTGATACTCATTCCTTGTGATATCCTTGTCTGGATTTGGTGTCAGAGTAATACTGGCCTCATAGAATGAATTAAGTATTATTCCCTCCTCTTCTTTTTTTTTGGGGAAAGAGTTTGTAAAGGGTCGGTGTTAATTCTTCTTTAGATATTTGGTAGATTTCATCAGTGAACCTATGTGGTCTTAATCTTTTATTTGCAGAAAGATTTTTAATTAATAGTTTAATTTCCTTGCTGGCTATAGGTCTATTCAGAATTTCTATTTCTTCATGATTCAGTTTTGATAGGTTATGTATGTCCAAGAATTTATGTATTTCATCTAGGTTGCCCAATTTGTTGCAGTACAATCATTTGTAATATTCTGTTATCATAATTTTTATTTATATAAAATTGATTGTAATTTTCTCTTTTTCATTTCTCATTTTAGTTATTTGAGTCTTCTCTCTTCATTGCTTCATCGATCTAGCCTAAGGTTTGTCATTCTTTCCAAAACTAAACTTTTGCTTTCATTGATGTTCACTGTTGTTGTTCTGTTCTTTGTTTCATTTATTTCCATGTTAATCTTTATTATTTCCTTCTTTCTTCTTTGTTTGCTCTTTTTTTTCTAGTGTCTTATGATGGAAGCTTAGGTTATTGATTTGAGATCTCTTTTTAAAATATAGATGTTTACAGCTATAATTTTTCCTCAAAGCACTAATTTTTCTCATGCTTTCAATTATTGAATATAGTGTTTTTTTGGTTTTTATCCATATCAAAGCATTTTGTAATTTTTCTTGTAATTTTTCTTCGACCCATTAGTTATTTTGGAATGTGGTGTTTTATTTCCACACCTTTGTGGATTCCCTAAATTTCCTTCTGTTACTGATTTCTAATGTCATTCTATTGTGGTCAGAGAAGATATTTTATATAATTCCAGTACTTTTAAACCCATTAAGACTTGTTTTAGGGTGTAATACATGGTTTTTTTCTCTGCAAAATATTCTAGGTGCACTTGAGAATAATGTGTATTTTATTTTTTGATGCAGTGTTCTACATATATCTATTGGGTCTAGCTGATTATAATGTTCAAGTCCTCTGTTTTCTTGCCGTCTTCTGTCTAGTTGTTCTATTCATCATTGAAAGTGGGATATTGAAGTTTTCAACTATTATTGTTGAATTGTCTGTTCTTTCCTTCAGTTCTGTCAGTTTTTGCTTCGTATATTCTTGGACTCTGATTGTTAGGTGCATATACATTTATAATTACATTTTTCTGAAAGGTAAGTCCTTTTATCATTACAAAATGTTTTTCTCTTTCTCTCTCTCTCTCTCTCTCCCCCTCCCTCCCTCTCCCTCTCTCTCTCTTTCTTTTCTTTCTTTTGTTCTTTCCTGTTTTCAGGGTCTCACTCTGTCATCCAGGCTGGAGTGCAGAGGCGTGATCTTGGTTCGTGGCAGCTTTGACCTCCTGGGCTCAAGTGATCCTCTCATTTCATCTTCCTAGTAGCTGGGAGCACAGGTGCATACTACCATGTCTGGCTAATTGTTTTATTTTGAGTAGAGATGGGATAACATTTTTAATATTACAGTCACTCCAACTTTCTGAGGATTGTTATTTGCACAAGATAGTTTTCTCTTCATCTTACTTTCTGTTTGTATCTTTGGATGTAAACTTTGTCTTTTGTAGACAGTACAGAGATGGATCATATTTTTAAATTCTTAATCATTTTTTACTATATTTTGTTGAGTTTCTTTTTTAATGGTCGCCCTGGGGATAATATTGGCACCTTATTAATACCTTATAACAACCCTGTTCTGATTATTCCCAACTTTATGTTAACAGTATATAAAACTTCTCGTTCTACTTAGCCCTGTTATGTCCTCCATCTTTTGTATTATTTTTGTCATACAAATTACATTTTTATACTTTATGTGGTCATCAATACAGATTTATAGTTGTTGTTATTTTCAGGTTATTTTTAAATCAGGTAGGAGTATAAAAGCCTTACAGACAATTATTTTTGTCATTCAAATTTACCTATCTAGTTACCTTTACCAGTGCTATTTATTTATTCATATGGATTCAAGTAATTGCCTAGTGTCCTTTCATTTCTATTTGAAGAAATCTCTTTAGTATTTCTTGTAGGACAGGTCTGCTTGTGATGATTTTTTTTGGTTTTGTTTATCTGAAAATATATCTTAATTTCTCTTTCATTTTTGAAGGATTGTTTTACTGGCTACAGTATGTTGGTCAATCATATTTTTATTTTATCACTTTAAATATGTCATCTCACTGCCATCTGGCCTCCATGACCAGAAGAGAAATCAGGTGCTAATTGTATTGAGGATAAATTGTATGTGGTAAATTGCTGCTCTGTTACTACTTTCAAGATTCTCTTTTGTCTTTAGATTTGATAGTTTGATTATAATGTTTTTAGGAGTTGATCTCTTTAAGTTTATTCTATTTGGAGTTTGTTGAGCTTCTTGAATGTGTACATTAATGCCCTTCATCAAATTCAGAACATTTTTGACAATTATTTTCTCAAATATTCTTTCTGCCTCCTTCTTTCTTATTCTTCTGGGACTTCTATGATGCATATTTGATATGCTTAATGGTATTTCAAAGGTCTCTGAGGATCTCTTAACTTTTTTCATTTTTATTTCTTTCTGTTCTGAAACTGGACAACCTTAATTCAAGTCAGTCAATTTGTCCTTTTATTGACACATATCTGCTGTTGAGTTCTCTCTAGCAAATTTATTGTACCTTTTACTCCATAATTTCTATTGGTTCTTTAAAAGATAATATCCATGTGTTTGTTTGTATCTTGTGTTTTACTGGGTAGTGTTCTCATACTTTCCTTTAATATTTTTAGATGTGTTTTTTGGGAATATATTTGAAATAACTGATTTAAAGTCTTTGTCTCATAAGCCAGTCATCAGCAAATTCTTAAGTGGCAACCTCTATTGATACTTTTTTTTCTCTGTATAGGCCATACTTTCTTGATTGTTTACATGTCTCAATTTTTTAGTTGTTGAACACTGAACATTTAAAATAATATAATTTTGGGTTGGAAACAGTGGCTTATGCCTGGAATCCCAGCACTTAGGGAGGCCAAGATGGGAGGATCACTTGAGGCTAGGAGTTTGGGACCAGCCTGGGCAACATAGTGAGACCTCTATTTGTCCAAAAAGTAAAAAAAATTAGCTAGGCACAGTGGTACATACCTGTATTCCCAGGAACTCATAAGGCTGAGGAAGGAGGATTGCTTGAGCCCAGGGGGTCCTGGCTGCAGTGAGCTGTGTTGATACAACTGCACTTCAGCCTGGGTGACAGAGTAAGACCTTGTCTCAATAAATAAATACATAAATACAATCGTAATGTAAATTGACAACTTTGTAACCCAGATTTTTCATCTCTCCTAAGGTTCACTGTTGCTCTATATTGTTGTGTTGCTGTTTCTTTATTTAGTGCCCCTCTTAAGCTAACTCTGTAGTCAGCTAATGACTGAATAGAGATTTCCTTAAATGCTTTGAATGGATATGACATCCAATCTTTGCAAGAGCTTCTGTGTATGTTTCAGGACATGCCTTCAATGCCTTCAGTCAGGAAGCGTACATCTCTGTATTTGTCTTCATTCTTCCTGCCTTTACAGTGCCTAAACATCAGCTTAGGACCTTCTCAGTTTTTTTCTATATGTATTCACAAGCTTGAGTATGTGTTCAGCCCTATACATTTCCATGGACTTCTCAATTTCCTGTAATATAGTGGAGTTTTCTAAAGATATGCAAAGCTTATACATACATCGCATACCCCAGCTTTTTCTTTTAGAAATTTTTGGCTAGGCTCTTATTTACTGGTGTTACTGTTTTAGGCAGTTTCAAGGTTAAACAATTGCTGCTGACTGCATTGGGCAAAGGTTCCATGGAAAAGGCTACTGGCACTGACCAAGGTCTGAATCAGATCAAATAACAACAAACCCTGAGAATGGGTTTTCCAGGGACTTTCCAGACATGGAAAAAAGTAACAGTTCTCTGAATGTGTTTCTTAGTTTTGTTCTGCTATAACAGAATACCACAGATTGGGTAATTTAGAATGAACAAAATTTTAGTGACTTACAGTTCTGGAGGCTGGAAACTTCAAGATCAAAGGACCAGTATCTAGCAAGGACCTTCTTGCTGTGTATCCCATGACAAAAGGTCAAAAAAGAGAGAGAGGCAAAAAGGGCTGAAGTTGTCCTTTTATAAAAAAATCCACTCCCACAATCATGTCATTAATCCATTTATGAAGGTAGAGCCCTCATGTCCTAGTTACTTCTTAAAGGTCCTACCTCTGAAAACTTGCATTGGAAGTAAAGTTTTCAATGCATGCTTTTTGGAGTATATATTCAAACAATAGTATTCTGCCCCTGGCCCCCCAGATTTACTGGAGAAAGATCACTGAGACTCTCAGAGGAAAGTCTTAGAAAAAAATGAAAACTTATGAAAAATATAGAGTTTTATGATGAAGACTTTTTTTTTTTTTTTTTTTTTTTTTGAGCCAGAATTTTGTTCCATTGCCCGGGCCAGGGTGCAATGGCAAAATCTTGGCTCACTACAACCTCTGCCTTGCAGGTTCAAGCAATTCTTCTGCGTCAGCTTTCCAAGTAGCTGGGACTACAGGCATGCGACACCACACCCAGCTACAAAAAATTTCTACCAAAATTTTTTTATTTTTGGTAGAGATGGAGTTTCACCATGTTGGCCAGAATTACCTCAAGCTCCTGACCTCAGGTGATCTGCCTTCCTCGGCCTCCCAAAGTGCTGGGATGACAGGCATGGGCCACTGTGCCTAGCCTGAACATTTTCATGAGGAGGCTTTTTACACAGATGGTAAAAGTATGAGGGGATATAGCCTAAGATACAGAGAAATCAAGCAAATGAAAATATTAGGGATATGTTTTACACCTAGAAAAAAAGGGTGTTAAAGAAAGGGAATCTAGTTGTAGTTTGTTACTTGGCTCAATCTTAAGTAATAGCTTGCATACTCATAGTAATACAAACATGGAAATGAAAATAACCAAAATTTGTGATATAACAGTGTAACAAGATGAGATATAGAGAAGGGTGTAAATTCCCGTAATAGCAATTTAACAAATATTGCCTAAAATTGATGTAGTGATAGCAGAATACACCTATTACTGAGAAGTTTTGAAGTCAATTCCACAAGTAAAATTTGAACATAGTTGCTCCTGAAGAAGATGAAGGTTATAGGAGATTGTGCGTGTGTGTGTGTGTGCGTGCGCGCGCATGTGTGTGTATAAAATGTCTCATAATGATATTTACTTTTATCTAGTAAATACTGACCACATTCAGCCCAGTTTTGGTGATGTGTTTAGTATGAAGCTTTATGGTAAGGGGTTGGAAACTGAATGAGAGTAAGAAGTGTAGTCTGTTTTTCAAAAAAAATAGTAAGCTAGTTTTTCAAAAAAGTTGACTGGAAGAGTGGGGTAATAAAGCAGAAAGGTGAGGCAAATGTTCATTAATGATTGGGTGACTTTATTGGCCCAATATTTGTTTTCAGAAAAGTTTTCGAATGTGTGTAGACTGAGGGAAAAATACATGGTAAGAAAATTTTAGAGAATAAGGCCGGAGAGGTTTGAAAAGATGCTTCTTTGAGATTCTCATCCCTTCAGCTAAAGGGATGAGAATGAATGTAAATAGATTTCTATGGAGACAGATAAGGAACTGAGGACTTTTTTTTTCCTGGTAAACCTCTAGAATAAAAATAAAACAAGGTTATTCACTGTGAAGTGAACTGATTGGTTTTTGAAGGGAATGATGAGGATTTGAAATAGCTGCTTGGGGGATTGGCAATTGGCACGGACATGTATAAAATGCAAGTGGTGCTGAAAAACCAAATGATGTTTGTGCCAATATGAATTCATTATCACTCAATATACACAAGATTATGCCCACTATCCCTGAATTCACTATCAGGTATTTAGGAGAGAACAGTAGTGCTCAGTAGTTTGGGTGTGAGAGTGGAGAACAGCGATTGCTAGTTAGGATCAGGGGTGAGGAAGTTAGAGTTAATTTGGATAAAAGGACACTGTTAGGAGAGTTAGAAAAAGAGTGGCCCAAGTGGGTATGCTTGGGTAGGGAAGGAGGCAAAGTCAGGAAAATGGTGCGTTCAAGAGACTAATAGTATCCATAAGGTTGAAGAAAAGTTTTAGTGAGATAAAATGGATTTTGAGAACTTACAAAAAAAAAAGAAGTTGAGATGTAAATTTTCAGTTAACCAAATAACTTGCTTTGTGTAGTCTCTTGAGGTTTAAGTGAAAAGCAATTTAATTTTTATTTATGTAATTATATTATCTGTAAAGACAAGCTATTTGCATATTTAGATGGGGAATGATGTATTGATGTTGAATAGTAGGACAAATGGCCTCTACTCCTTCAAATTTGAGGAAGAATTTCTTAAGGAAATGTGGTTTCAGAAGATTTTTAAAGGATGGTAAAAAAAAGAGTTTTTGAGAAGGTAGGGTGAAGAGGGCAGTCCAATTACTGCATAGGAGAAATGGACTGAGAATTGGATAAAGAGAACCATGAGTTTTAATTCTTAACATTCAGAAGTGTCTTTCCTAGGAAAACGAGATCCAATTGGGCCTATGTTCTTAATCTCCCCTTGGGTTAAATCTCTTTCTTGTTATCTCTCTGAATAACGTATGTGTGGTTGGATGTTAAAGCTCATGAATTCTCCTGAATGACATATTCACATAGATAATCAGCTTCCTTTCACTCTGCCCCTTCCAGCTCTGCTTCCTCAGCCACAGCTGCTGATTTAACTGCCTCTGTTTCCAAAGCAGGAGCTGGAGAGTGAGGTGGGCCTGAGAAAGTGTACCCCAAAGAGGAAAATGTAAAGAGTGGAAGAGGAAAATTTAAAATAACAAAGTAACTAAAAATGAGAACGAGAGATTTGAATAAAAATATTATTTATGAAAACAATAGAGTTTGTGAAAGGAAGGAAAATGGTATCGGGGGAGGAGGAAAGGTGAGGAAGAACATGAACAAAAGGATGACAATGTCAGAAACTGTCTTAGTTGCTTTGAAATTGCTGTTTTGCTGGTTTGTATGAAAACCAATACATGTGGGGCCTTTATTCAACTATTTGTTCTTACCTCTTTTTCCATTATGAACGTGTTTGGGAATAGATGTCACATGGAAGGCACACTCTCATGGATATACCCAGGTTTGTGTGTCATTTATAGCACACTAATTTTAATTTTATTCCTTTCTCTTTCAGCTAAGAATGTATACATTGTAAGCAAATAGGTAAAAGTGATCTTGTTCCAGAAATAACCACTTTATTTATTTGTTTATTTATTTTCTTTTTCTTTTTTTTTTTTTTTTGAGATGGAGTCTCGCTCTGTCATCCAGGCTGGAGTGCAGTGGCGCAATCTCAGCTCACTGCAACCTCCACCCTCCTAGGTTCAAGCCATTCTCCTGCCTCAGCCTCCCGAGTAGCTGGGATTAAGGCGTGCACCACCATGCACAGCTAATTTTTGTATTTTAGTACAGATAGGGTTTCACCATGTTGGCCAGGCTGGTCTTGACCTCAATTGATCCACCTGCGTCAGCCTCCCAAAGTGCTGGGATTACAGACATGAGCCACCGTGCCTGGCCACTTTATTTTTAAAATATAAAATCTTTCATAACTTAATTGTTATCATAGATCACTTTTCAGAACTCTCACAACCAGCTAAAACACCTAGATCAAAGACAACCATGATAAGTTACTTCTGAAATTTTGTATGCCAGTTTGCTGTGTAATACAGAGTAGTTTCTATATATATACATAAGTAGCTGGGGGGAGTAGGAGTTGCAATCAATTCGGCGAATAGTTCTTGAGCATCTCTAATGTTCTAGGCACTTTGATCTTGATCACTCATCATAAACTCTCTGAGAGCAGTATCCTTGTTGATTCCATCACCTTTTCCTCCTCCAACTTTTCCTCCTCCTTCTGACAGCCATTTCTGTCTAATATATACTATGTGTTCTACAAATAAGTGCATAAATTATGGGTGCTTTGGTGCTAAAGAAAACAAATGATATAGAATCTTTCTTCAAGTACCATTCTAAATGAAGAAGAAGAAGACATATACAGTTAAAATGGTGATGGTTGTAATTTCTTCATATGTGAGTGTTATTTATTTTCTCCCTGCACTATACTAGTGTTATTCAATTCCTGTGTCATCCAAGAAGAGATATCTTTTCCAGGGAAGTTCTAAATTTTGGAAGATGCAGAATCAGGAGTGTCTGAAGTCTGGAGCAAAAACCAGATAAATAAGAGGCTAATTCAATCTAAAAAAAGGAAAGCAAGAAATGCCATGGGTACTGGGTAAATGAAAGAATGTAGGAAGCTTTAGCATGTGAATTATTTTAGAGCAGCTTGAGGATATGAGAAAGAATTAGGAAAAGATAGAAGAACTTTTTGAGAAGTGTTCTTGTGGGTTATATACTGCAAAGCACTTACAAAGTCAAGATGTGAATACAAATTAAAATTATATTTTAAATATTTGGATTGCTGGTCTGTCCTTTGAACATACTTTGTGTGTGGAGTGAGTCATGTGGCGCCCCAGCTTTTAGACAGGCTACATTATTATTTTAAAGAGATAAAGCAATTAGTTTCAACGGAGGTGGTAAGGTATTTTGGGGACCAGAGTAAAATTCTAATGAGACATTGAGAAAAGCTTTAAAAACAAGGTAATATTTTAATGGGTCTTTGAAAGCTGTGTAAAGTCCTCCTTGCGGGAGGGAACGAGACATTCCATGATGAAGATACTGTCTGAGGAAATACCAAGTTGTTGTAGGAAAGCATAAAATCTGTGTATTGGAACATAAGTTTTATGACTCCATGTGGTAGGAAATGAAGATGAAAAGATTTTTTTATAACTACTGCTATTTATTGAATGCTTAGTAAATGCCAGGCATTGTATAATTATCTTTAATTGTTGCAACAAAGTTTAACTGCATTCATCATTATCGCCAAGGATGAATAATAAAAGAAGACTGGGAAAAGAATCCTAGTCAAAATTGTTACTTAAAAGATAGGCAGAGAAATAGAAGACTAAAATATGAATGATCATGGGTAGTAGAGACTCAACAGAAATCAGGGTTCCAAAGCAGAGAAATATTTCTAAAAGGTAGGTGTAGGCAACAGTGCCAAACTTCAGTAGTTTGAGGCTGAGAAGAGACAGTAAGAGCTAACCTTTAGGAGGCTATTGTTGATGTTTTGGGAGAGCATCTTCAGTCAAATATTGGAAATAGAAATGACAGTACAGGAGGCTTCAGTGAATGTGTGATGAGGAGGTAGAACCAGTAAAGAACCAGCTGCTCTTGAGGATTAATAGCCCTTTAAAGAAGTAAATGGGAGAGTGACTAAAGTTGTCAACAACAGCTGAGAATCTAACAAATGAAGAGGGAGGAAAAATAAAGACAGAAGAATTGATCTATGAGAGATAAAAGATCATGGATGCAGACAAGTCTGTGGGAGGGGATGGGCTCTAAAGCCAGGTGAAAGAGTTGGGCTTGGTAGGGAGGGAGACTGCACCAAGGCAGAGCTGGAGGGAGGTCTTAAATGATGATGTGATTCTAAATTGATTTCTTGTTTTTACTGTTTTGCACCGCATCTCCCTATATTTCTGTAGGGGTAAGCAGCCAAATCAAATAACTAGATTATTGTAATAATTCCAATGCAGCCCTGTAGGATCCTGAGTTTGCTCCCAGTCTTTGGCCAGAATCAATAGTTCCAGCCAGGACTTCTGTATAAAGTAGCTGTGGCTTCCCTGACTATAGGAAGTTGCTAGAGTAATGTAGAAATACGACTTGTGCATCAGGTCAGCTATGTTTATGTGTAGGAGCCCAGCATGGACAAAACAGGACATAGTATGAAACACCGGCCATGCAGGGCCTTAGGTGTGCCTTAGCCTCCACCCCTGACCCACTCTCTGAGCAAACTTTCTGCAGTGGATCCCTTAATTAGAACACCAATCACATCAAATAAGAATTTTAATCATTCAGCCATCCCATAATATTCCCGGTGTGTGCAGTTGCTCAGAAGCACAGAATTCTGTCCAAGTGCATTCACCCTGTAGTCAGCGCTTGCTACATACAATTAATGTTGGACTACATTTTTGGCATGCTACAGTTTTAAATTTTTTTGTAGGGGACAGTTTTTCCTTACTTAATTGAAATCTACTGTTCAGGCAAGGAAAAGAATTCACTAATTTTCAAAACATAAGAACAGATGCTCTGTTAGGGCTGGCTTCATGAATTGGAAACGAAACATAAATTACATGGTGTTATTTGAGTGCCTCGCCAAGCAGTAAACTGTCTTCTCTGACTTATCTGCTGTCTAGTACCTCAAACACTGGAATTAGAAAAAACAAAACATGAGGTAGGTGGTGGTGGTGAGGGAGTCCTAATAGGTTAACCCTATAGAGAAATTCCTTTAAATATAGCATTTCTCAAGATATTCCACTTTATTTAATCAGACCCTCAAAAGCTCCAAGGAAAGGAAGACCCACCCCCCATTTCACAGATGAATAAACTGAGGTTTAGAGGTTTAGTGACAACCCTGTTTGAGAAAGTGGCTAAAACAGAAGGACAAACCAGGTCTTTGCAGTTCTCAAAGCTTTCTTACTCAACCCCTCACTTAATGGAGAAATGAATTTGCCTAAGAGGCAGGACAAAATGGTCCTGGGAGCATAGGCTTTATAGCCAGGTTTGAAGCCTGGCATCTCTGCTTCACATTAAGAGTTACCATTTCTTGAGCACTTAAAATGTGTCAGGCACCATGCTGTTTGCTTGACAACTGCTCTCACTTATCTATCATACACAGAGCTGCAGTGTTGACAGTATTATCCACTTTTTAATAAACACAAAACTGTTACTCAAAATGATTAATTCACTGGAGGTGGGCCAGCTAATGGGTGATGGAGTCAGGATTTGAACCCTAGTCTGCCTGGTTTACTCCATTCTGCTTTGCTGGAGTTTGTAGCTAACATGCCACGTGACTGTAAGAAATTCACTTTAGCTTCAGCCTCTTTATCTTTTGAATAGATATTTTAGCACATACCTTGTAGTATGTTTTGACAATTAAATCAGAGCACAAAGGAAGCATCTAATGTAATATCTTTAGCTGCTTCAACAGCAGTCATGGGCCTATTTGTCACTCTAAGTTGCTCGGTTAGTTACTGTTGGAGGTAGAGCTACACACTAGGTTTTCTGATTTCCGATTTCCCTTATGTTGCTGTGCAGGGCTGAGAGAAGAGTCTTGTGAGGCAGACAAAGAAACACAAGGAAGAGGAAGAGCAAACAGGACAGAATAAAAGGGAGAGTTGGCAGTGACAGTCACAAATGTAATGATGGGCACATGGTTAATCAAGAAGGGACCCTTGGGGCGGATTCAGTCATGTGTGCAGGGGAATGGCTGTGAAGCAGAAATAGCCCCAGTGGGAAGGCAGGCATTGATGGATGTGAAAGCAAGCAGAGCCATCCTTTGGCTTAATTTCCCATTTATTTGACTTGAGGTAAACTAGAAGAAAAGATCCATTTAAAATGGATTTCAAATTATGAAATTAAAGAAGCTGCAAATTGCAGGTATAGAAATTACAGATGATCTGACCGCATCCAACTAGAGAAAGGATCAAATAAATAAGACTAAAAGATAATTGGAGTTTAAAATGGATATAGTGATTGTAAGAAAGGACCAGGCTGTTTTGAATGAGTTCACTCATCCATTTCCTGTTCATTAAGTACTACTCAGCCCCAGCCAAACGGGAGGCACCGTGATAGCAGTGAGCCATACAGAACTGAATAAAGAATGGCCCTTTCCTCAAAGAGTTCAGTTTCTGGGAGCAAAACATATGGACACAAGTAGTTATGATACAGCATGAAAAGTCCTATTAAAGAGCCTTGTACAGAGCATTGTTGGAGAACAGAATAGGAACATTTAATGTAGCCTTGAAGAGCAGTTTAGGAAGCACTTCACTCGTGAGTTAAAATGATCATTTTCTTGAAGAATCAGTAGCAGTTATTCTAATGGAAAAGAGGGGGAAGGTCCTTCCAGAAAGAAGAAATACATACAAAGACACAGAAACATCCTGTGCTCAAGGATACGCAGGATGTTATGGCTGCAGTGTTGGCTCCATGAGGAGAAGTGGTAGAAGGTGACACTGAGAGCAAATGTTAGGAGTTTGGAATTCTACCTGTACATGATGGGACAGAACAGCAGAAGCAGGTGACTTAGATCTCTGCATTTGTCTAGGTGAGAGGGGAAGGCCTGAAAGAAGGAAGAGCAATGAAGAGAAAGGCTGGAGAATAATATCTTTAGCCTCTTCAACACTGTTTTTTTTTCTTTAAGGTCCCATATAACTTGCTATTTAAATTGCCTAAATAAAAGTTCCTATGTACTGTAACTTGTTATTTCTAAGTACATACCCAAATAAAAGAATTCTTTTTTAGATCACTGGGCAGCAGCTTCCTTCATTCGTCCACGTCTTTGTCCAGTCTTCCTCTGCTGTCCTCTCCCTGGACCACAGTCCTCCTCTCAGCTCCTGCAACAACTTTCCCCAGCCCAGTCCCTGACTCCAAAATAGGGGGAAGGATAAGCATGGAGCTGGTGAGAGAGATTCTCTGAAATGGGTGGATATTTCTGTTGGGAAAAATGTAGACTAAACCAAGGCCAGGCCCCATGGGTTGGTGGAACATTGAATCGTAGTTTTGGTAATATGGCTCCACTTTGCAGAGCAGAGTTACAGTTGGGAGGCAGCAGTCCTGACAAATCTATGCAGGAAGTCAACTCAGGTGAAAGGTTCTGAAGCTCATTCGGGTCTACATTAAGAGGCAACAATGCCAACAGCTCCTGATTTAGAGGGTGCTGAGTAGAGGGAAGCATGAGAGCCAGGAGCAACTAATTACATATACATATGTATATATATGCATAGATATAAAATGATAATGAATGTTTAACATTTAAATTTTAGTAATTTACTTTTTTGTATTGTAACATTTAGAAATATTTTACTTGCAATAAAATGCACTATTTTGTTTAGTTGCTTGTCCAGAACTCATAATATTAAATAAATCACCTTAAAAGATAAAACACCATTGAGACCATCCTGGCTAACATGGTGAAACCCCGTCTCTACTAAAAAATACAAAAAAACTAGCCGGGTGAGGTGGCGGGCGCCTGTAGTCCCAGTTACTCGGGAGGCTGAGGCAGGAGAATGGCGTAAACCCGGGAGGCGGAGCTTGCAGTGAGCTGAGATCCGGCCACTGCACTCCAGCCTGGGTGACAGAATCAGACTCCGTCTCAAAAAAAAAAAAAAAAAAAGATAAAACACCAGTGTTACTATAGGTATCAATATTAGAGATAGAAATACCATGGCAGTTACTTTGCTCTGGTGTTACAATCACTAAATGAAACAGCTTTCCTATTCGAGGAATTGCCGTATGTTATAGAGAATGATAGATATTCCAGAAAAATAGGGTAGACCCAACTTCCAAAAAACGGGTAAAACATTTTAAAAGCTATAGATTGACGATTCCTAGCCTTATTTTAGAATGAGAAAAATACAGGAAAATCTAAACAAAATTAATTTCATTTCCTTTTTGGAGATGCTTTGAAATTCTACAGACCAAGAGAATGCTGTGGATTTAGATTTTTTCATTTTAGCAGAATGACATTTGAAATTTCTTCATACGACTGACAAAGGAATGATAGTTCCATCAGGTGGCATTTAGACCTGACTGACCCATCTGTCATTTAGAGCAACAGACAGCAAACTTTTGCTGTACATTTCCAGAAAGCAGATAGTGTTGGTTTTATGGCCCATGGTCACTGATGCAACTATTCAACTCTACCACTGTAGCAGAAAAGCAGCCACAGATAGACATAAATGAATGAGCATGCCTGGGTTTCCAATAAAACCTGCTTTACAAAAACAAATGGCAGGTCACATTTTGCCTGCAGCTTGCTGTCTACCAATTCCTCCATGGCTTAGGGTGTTAAATAACTGGTTGAGATCAACCTGGACTAATGTTTTCAGTGACATGCTGTAGGGTCCCAACTGTGACTGTTTTGTTCAAAATATTATCTACAATGTTGATGAGATGGAAGGCATGTTTATCATGTTTGTGAGCAATAAGCACTGATGAGAAACAGTTAAACTTTTAGAAGACAAGGTTCAAAATGGTTTTGAGGGACAAATAGTGAACAAAAATAAGAAAGATAAAACTTAGTAGGGCTAAATGTCAAGTTGTACACTCAAATTTAAAAAGAGCTCTAGATGTATGGGGGGCTTTGCCTGACAATAATTCATGTGAAAAAAATCTGTGTGTCACTGACCAAACTGTTTACAGTCAGCCGGTGATGTGAGGTGGTTACCAAGAATGCTGAGGATACCTTTGGCCGTATTAACAGAGCACAATATCCAAGGCAAGGGCAGTTGTGATCACATTGGGTTTGGCATGGACCAGAGTCCACTGGTGGGCTGTATTCAGTGTTAGGTATCATGCCTTATTAAGTATTTTGCCATGTAAGACAAATACCCATTGGTTTGAGACAGACATAAAAATCCAAGATGTTTATTCCTAGAACTGGCATGCATACTTTATAAATGTGTGTTTAGTGGAGAAGATATTTAATTTTTTTGAATTGTTGAAAGCTGTCATTTGGGGAGTTTGTAAAAAATTTCTACCTTTTTTAGAAGAGATGGGGATGGGGTATATAATTCCTTTGTTCTAGGAGGAAATATTTTGAAAACCATTTTTAGTCACATATGACCTAATTTTAGTTTGGGAAGCTCTAAATTGGTGAATTAATTCAAATGAAGATATTTTAGACTGAGATCTTAAGGGTATCGTTTAGGAATGTGCACTTGGATATAGTAGAAGAACGCTGGCATTAAAGAATTAGGTAATTTTCTCCCAATCTGAACTCAAACCTGAAGTTTGACTGCTGTATGCTTGAAAATTATTTTCTTGAGGGGGGAGATATATGTGTGATATATGTGTAGGTGCATATGTATGTTCTTACCTAAGTAAGACTTTGTTTACTAGGGATTGGGAGTTCAGGCTAGACTACAAAGGCTATGTTAATTTGGAAGACAGGCTGTGACTTGAACTTGAACTGGGCTTAGTCAGTTAAGTACCACCTGGCCTGTCTCTGTATGTTCTCATGTTACTGAAGATACATAATCCTGGACTATTGTGATATTCTTGTCCTGATTATGCAGCTCAGTTCACATCCTTATGGACTGGAATGGAGTTTCCCCTGAATGGAATGAATGGTCCCTCTGTCAACAATCTTGAGGAAAAAAAAAAAAAAAAAAGGCAAGCCTTGGGCTGGAGGAACGAAAGGTTCTCTGTTCTTCTGGGGGTGAAGAGAGTTTGTGCTAGAGCCGTTCTGTGTGAAGACTTCTACTTCATTTGTTTGGGTTCACCTGGACCTATGAATTATTTGCAGGAAGTTTCCAGGGACTTAGGTTCGGGTTGACCTCGTGGGCACTGAGGCCCACACACATTTATTGGAAGTTGTTAGTTCTCTGTGTTGCTGTCTGTTATCCTCGGGCCTTCTGTAATACCTAGCTGAAACTATAACTTGAGCTCAGCAGGTCTTTGAGAATTAAAAAAGATATATGTGGAAAGTGGCAGTAACCTGAAGAGGTTAGTTATGAGTTGGCAAAATGTAACCTATAGGAAGGGAAGAAGCAATCTAAAGTGAGACAATTGCCCAAGATGACATACATCAAAGAGGATAAATTTGTGGAACAAGTGGTAATTCCCCCAAAGTCCCAGAAATATCCAGAAATCACAAGGAATAATTTTCATTAAAAACTGTGCTTCAAGTGGTCTTAAATCACTGGAACTTGATCTCTTGCTATTTGAGTACTAAAAGGAAGAATGGGCATCCATTTTGAGTGTGGCAGAGCAAAGCTGTATTTCCCTTTCTCCACTCAGAAATTATTCAATAAAAAACACAAGGAGGATGACATACAATTCTGCCTCCGACAAAACCAGAAAACATCTGAAAC
This sequence comes from Theropithecus gelada, assembly GCF_003255815.1. Classification (NCBI taxonomy): domain Eukaryota; kingdom Metazoa; phylum Chordata; class Mammalia; order Primates; family Cercopithecidae; genus Theropithecus; species Theropithecus gelada. The sequence goes on along the minus strand of NC_037685.1, from coordinate 14,199,897 downwards.
ACTGACCACGTCAAGCATTATCAAAGAGCTATCAAATGCCGTGAAAATCAGGTAGAGCTGGTGGAAGAGAGGATACTATTGGTTACAGTCCTAATGGGCCAGCAAAGCACACTTTTCCAAGGTAAGAGGTACTTTTCTTCTTTTCGGAAATGGGTAGAAGGTACATAACTTGTGGGTGGGAGACTCAGAGAGGTTCCTCTGTGAAGGAGGTAATGCTAAGTGGAGGATCACACAGACAAGCCCTATCAGCTTGAGGCAGTCTTATCACGGGGCAGGAAGCTTGATGGAGAGATGAGACTCTTTCCATAGTGAATATTTCCAGTGCTGCCTGCCTATCTAAGTAGGATGGAAGTAAATACTGAAGAACCTAACTGTATTACTAGTGAGATATAAAACAGCACAACTGCTTTGGAAAAAGTTTGTCAATGTTAAATAGAAAAACATAACAACTATCATTCTGCTCCTAGATATTTACCATAGAAAACTGAAAGTCTATGCCCAATAAAGACTTGGGCAAGGTATGCAAGGCAGCTTGATTTGTAACAATCTCGAATTGCAAACAGCCCAAATATCTATCAACAAATAAATGGATAGACGAATTGTGGTATGTCCTTAAAATACTACTCAACAGGAAAAGGAATGATACACCCACCAAAATGGATTATATTCTTAATCCACAGGCAAACATTTGTGGATTATGAATATGTCTATTATCTAGCTTTTTATGATAGTTTTACGTGTCTGGGTGTATATATGTGTGTGTGTGTATATATACACACACACACATATATATATGCAAATGTATCAAATTACATACTGCAAACATTTATAGTTAACTCTATATAAATTATATATCAATAAAACTATTTGAAAATAATAGGGCTGTGATACCTCTGGACTAAATATGGTGATTGATTATAATTCAATTGAGAGCAAGTAATTTGATCTCCTGCATTGTTTTAGAATAACTAACATTCATCAGAATACCTGTAATAATGAAATTTAAGTTGAATTTCAATGTCATATTTTAAACAAATGTTCTCATGCTTCAGAAGGACTTATATGCTATGAGAACTGTTGCCATTTCAGCTTTATTTCTTACTTGGCTTGGGAGAATAAACAGCCTTAAGGGGCAAGAGATATTTGTTTGGTTTCGTTTGGTTTTGGTTTTTAATTCCCATGCCCATCCGCCATCTCTTTATGCCTAGAACAACAGTGCTTTGATGATAGTGGATGTTTGACAAATGTTTTGACTTCATGTATAATTTAAGGGCCTCAACAATGTCTTAGTTGCTTATTAAAACATCTGGGAGTATAAATCTGTTCAACCATTGTGGAAGACAGTGTGGTGATTCCTCAAGGATCTAGAATTAGAAATACCATTTGACCCAGCAATTCCATTACTGGGTATATGCCCAAAGGATTATAAATCATTCTACTATAAAGACACATGCACACGTATGTTTATTGTAGCACTATTCACAATAACAAAGACTTGGAACCAACCCAAATGACCATCAATGATAGACTGGATAAAGATAATGTGGCACATATACACCATGGAACACTATGCAGCCATAAAAAAGGATGAATTCATGTCCTTTGCAGGGACATGGATGCAGCTGGAAACCATCATTCTCAGCAAATTAACACAGGGACAGAAAACCAAACATCGTATGTTCTCACTCATAAGTGAGAGTTGAACAATGAGAACACATGGACACAGGGAGGGGAACATCACATACCAGGGCCTGTTGGGGGGTTGGGGGGTGTGGAGAGGGATAGCATTACGAGAAATACCTAATGTAGATGATGGGTTGACGGGTGCAGCAAACCATCATGGTGCATGTATACCTATGTAACAAACCTGCATGTTCTGCACATGTACCCCAGAACTTAAAGTATTAAAAAACAAATCTACTGATGGGGAAAACTCTACTAAAAGTATAACATAATCTTAAAATATAAGATAGAAAACATTGAAAGTAGTAGAATATAGAAGTATTTTCAGCCTTCAGGTAAATAACTATTTTTTCTAGGTAAATTGAACTCTCTGAGTATGAAAACAAAATTTGGTCTGTTTAGTAAGCTTGATTAAAAGAATGTAGGCATGAGTGGTAAACAGTACAGGTGTTGTTGCTAGGAAGATGATATGATGCTGGACAAATTGTTTAACCACTGTTGACTTTGTCATTTGATAATAGCAGTATATTCCTTATAGGGTTGTTGTAAGAATCAGTGAAATAATGTATATGAACTACTATAGTGGGTGCTGTGGTATGACCCCAAATCCCTCTTTCTGTCCAAGGCACTTATTTTTCCAGTTGCCTGAATGTTGACTGCTGAGGGCTCACAGATGAGGCCCTCTTCAGAAATTGTTCTGGACTAAAGGCCAAACCCAAGGATACACCATCCCCCCAGGAGCTGCCTGTATCCAATGACTAGTCCTTTTAGGGATAATGGGCCTAGCTCTCTTTCCACAATTAGGGCAATTTTCAAGGGCCATCCTAGCTCCAGACCTCCCTTTAGGATTAGCTGAATATATGGTGCAATTGCATTGCAGTTACAATTCCCATTCTGCCCAATACTGTGGTCCTTCCTCAGAGTTGTTCTTGAGAGTAGTCCCTAATAAGTTGCCTGCATGCAAATCTCAGAGTTTAAGCTTCTGTTTTCCAGGAAACCCTACTGCTGTGGTTTGATTGATAGTCCCCTCTAAAATTCAGGTGGAAACTTAATCCCCAATGCAACAGTAAGTGTAGCCTGTGGGAGGTGATGAAGTGATGAGGACTCTGCCCTTGTAAATGGAATTAGAACTCTTATAAAAGGGCTTGAGGTTGAAGGCAATACCCTTCTGCCTTCCATCATGTGAGGACAAGTTGGTTCCCTCTGGAGGACTTGGCAACAAGATGCCATCTTGGAAGCAGAGATTGTAGACCTTACCAGACACCAATCATGCCAATGCCTTGTTCTTGGACTTCCCAGCCTTCTGAACTATGAGAAATAAATTTCTATTGTTTATAAATTATCCAATCTGTGGTATTTTGTTATGGCAGCATAAATGGAGTAGACACCTAATTATCACAGTTAGTACTAGAAGTTGTTATAGAAGGCAGATGCACTAATTCTGCCAAGATTTTGATTGGTATTGTTTTAAATCAATTGATCAGTTTGGAAGAGAGTTGATATCTTTACATATTGAATTTTCCAGTTCATGAGTATGATATATACTTCCATTCATTTCTTTAATGTTTCACCACAAAGTTTTGTGTGTGTGTGTGTGTGTGTGTGTGTGTGTGTGTAGTGAATGATAGAAATTTAATTGCATATTTATTCCTGAGTACTTTATATTTTGATATTATAAATTGTTATATAGAAATATAACTGTTTTGTACTATATTAACTGTGCATCTCACATTGTTAAATTCATTTCTTAATTCTCATAATTTTTTTTCTTTTTTTTTTTTGAGACAAGAGTCTTGCTCTGTCACCCAGGCTGGAGTGCAGTGGCTCAATCTCGGCTCACTGCAAGCTCCGCCTGTGGGGTTCATGCCATTCTCCTGCCTCAGCCTCCCGAGTAGCTGGGACTACAGGTGCCTGCCACCACTCCCAGCTAAATTTTTGTATTTTTAGTAGAGATGGGGTTTCACCGTGTTAGCTAGGATGGTCTCTATCTCCTGAGCTTGTGATCCACCCGCCTCGGCCTCCCAGCATAATTTTTTAATAGATTGTTTTGGAGTTTTTATGTCACAATCGTAACTGAGATAACAATATTTCTATTTCTTGCTTTCTACTCCTTACAATTTTTGTCTCTTTTCTTACATTATTTCAATGGCACGGACTCCCATACAACGAGAAAAGGAGTAATATTAATGAACATCTTTGTCTCATTCCTGATTGCAGGGAGAACTCTAATATTTGTCATTAAATATAATTTCTATAGCTTTAAAATAAATACCTTTTATCATATTAAGGAAGATCATTTATGTGCCTAATTTATGAAGAGTATTTAACATCCAAAGGGTTGGGCTTTATTAAAGACTTTTTTTTTTTTTGCACCTACTAATATGACCATATAACTTTGCTCCTTTATTCTGTTAATAGAGTAAATTTCACTGATTGGATTTGTGTAAAATATTTTTTTCTTTTAACGTTGGGAAGAAGATAGCGGTAAAGCCATCTGGTCCTGACGTTTTCCTTGTTAAGAAATTTTAGTTACAGATTTAACTTTTAAATAGGTAGATAATTATTAAGATTTTCTATTTTTCCTGTTCTAGTTTTGTTGTTCTTTCGAAGGAATTTGGGCATTTGAATGTTCAAGTTTATTGTCTTAAAGTTGTTTATCCTCTATCCCTTTTTAATGTCTTTAGCATATAGACTATAATCCTTTTTTTTTTGACTTCTGATAGTGCTAATTTGTGTTTTCTTTTTCTCTCCTCTCAACCGTTGTACCCTTCCTTCCTCCTTTCCTTACTTCCCTTCCTCTCTTCTTCACTTTTTCCTTTCTTTCCTTACTTTCTTTTCTTTTCTTTCTTTCTTTCTTTCTTTTTTTTTTTTTTTGAGACAGAGTTTCACTCTTGTTGCCCAGGATGGAGTGCAATGGCGTGATCTCGGCTCACTGCACCCTCCACCTCCCTGATTCAAGCCATTCTCCTGCCTCGGCCTCCCAAAGAGCTGGGACTACAGGCATGCACCACTACAACTGGCTAACTTTGTATTTTTAGTAGAGATGGGAGTTTCACCATGTTGGTCAGGCTGGTCTCGAACTCCTGACCTCAGGTGATCCATCCACCTTGGCCTCCAAAAATGCTGGGATTACAGGCGTGAGCCACCGTGCCTGGGTCTTCCCTTACTTTCTTTCTTCTTTCCTTCCTCCTCCTCCTTCTCTCTTTCTCTATCATGCTTGGTAAAGGTTATTAATTTTATTTATTTTTCCAAAAAAACAAATTTGTAAGAACTATCTTTATTATACATTTAGTCTCTATTTCGTTAAATTCGGTTCCTTATTAATTTCTCCCTACTTTCCTCACATTTAGCATACTATTCTTTTCTAGCATCTAGAGAGGAACACTTAGACAATTAATTTTAAACTTTTCTTCCTTTTCAATATGTTCATTTAAGGCTATTAATGTTCCTATAAACTATATGTTTAGCTGTATGCTATAATTTTTTATATCACAGCTTTACTTTTATTCAGTTCAAAGCATTTAACAATTTTCATTGTGATTTCTTTTTCTACTTACATGTTAATTAGAAGTCTATCACTTATTTTCTAACCATGGACATTCTAAAGATATATTTTTTAAAAGTACTGATTTCTAGTTTAATACCACTGTGGTTAAAAAACATGTTCTCTATGAATTCAGTTCTTTCAAATTTGTTTAAAATTGCCGCATGACTCGGTGCATGGTCAGTTTTGGTAAATGATCTTTCTGTATTTAAAAAGAATGTGTATTCCTCACTTGTCAAGTGTAATATTGTATATTAGGATATATATTAAATTTGTTAATCATATCGTCATAGTTTGTTTATTGCTACTAATTTTTGACTGCTTTCTTTTTTGGTTACTGAGAGATGTAGGTTGAAATTCTCCAACAATGACTGTGGATTTCTTTATTTCTCCTTTAAATCCATCAGTTTCAGTTTTATATATTTTGAAAACATGTTACTAGACACTTGTACAATAAAAAATTTATATTTTCCTGTTGAATTGATATGTTTATTGATATGTTTATTGATACTGACACTGGTTCTCCTATTAAAGTCTATTTTGTCTAATATGAATATAGCAATACTGGCCTTCTTTTGGTTAGCATTTGTGTGGCATATATTTTTCCATCACTTTATTTTCAGCTTTTCTGTATTCTTGTATTTAAAGTGTTTTTAATAAGCAATGTGTATTTGAATTTGATTTTGCTCAGTCTAATGATCTTTGTCTTTTAATTGTAGTATTTAGTTTATTTTCATTGTATGTAGTTAGTGGGTTTAAAACCACATACTTTTTTCATGTGATATTTCATTACATACATAGAATGTCTAATAATAATTAAGACAGAATATATTTCTGCCTTCATTTCGTTATGTACCCAGTAGTCATTCAGGAGCAGGTTGTTCAGTTTCCATGTAGTTGAGCGGTTTTGATTGAGTTTCTTAGTCCTGAGTTCTAGTTTGATTGCACTGTGGTCTGAGAGACAGTTTGTTATAATTTCTGTTCTTGTACATTTGCTGAGGAGTGCTTTACTTCCAATTATATGGTCAATTTTGGAGTAAGTACGATGTGGTGCTAAGAAGAATGTATATTCTGTTGATTTGGGGTGGAGAGTTCTATAGATGTCTATTAGGTCTGCTTGCTGCAGAGATGAGTTCAATTCCTGGATATCCTAGTTAACTTTCTGTCTTGTTGATCTGTCTAATGTTGACAGTGGAGTGTTGAAGATACAACATACCAGAATCTCTGGGACACATTTAAAGCAGTGTGTAGAGGGAAATTTATAGCACTAAATGCCCACAAGAGAAAGCAGGAAAGATCAAAAATTGACACTCTAACATCGCAATTAAAAGAACTAGAGAAGCAAGAGCAAACACATTCGAAAGCTAGCAGAAGGCAAGAAATAACTAAGATCAGAGCAGAACTGAAGGAGATAGAGACACAAAAAACCCTCCAAAAAATCAATGAATCCAGGAGTTGGTTTTTTGAAAAGATCAACAAAATTGACAGACCACTAGCAAGACTAATAAAGAAGAAAAGAGAGAAGAATCAAATTGACGCAATTAAAAATGATAAAGGGGATATCACCACCGACCCCACAGAAATACAAACTACCATCAGAGAATACTATAAACACCTCTATGCAAATAAACTGGAAAACCTAGAAGAAATGGATAATTTCCTGGACACTTACACTCTTCCAAGACTAAACCAGGAAGAAGTTGAATCCCTGAATAGACCAATAGCAGGCTCTGAAATTGAGGCAATAATTAATAGCCTACCAACCAAAAAAAGTCCAGGACCAGATGGATTCACAGCTGAATTCTACCAGAGGTATAAGGAAGAGTTGGTACCATTCCTTCTGAAACTACTCCAATCAATAGAAAAAGAGGGAATCCTCCCTAACTCATTTTATGAGGCCAACATCATCCTGATACCAAAGCCTGGCAGAGACACAACAAAAAAAGAGAATTTTAGACCAATATCCCTGATGAACATCGATGCAAAAATCCTCAATAAAATACTGGCAAACCGGATTCAGCAACACATCAAAAAGCTTATCCACCATGATCAAGTGGGCTTCATCCCTGGGATGCAAGGCTGGTTCAACATTCGCAAATCAATAAACATAATCCAGCATATAAACAGAACCAAAGACAAGAACCACATGATTATCTCAATAGATGCAGAAAAGGCTTTTGACAAAATTCAACAGCCCTTCATGCTAAAAACGCTCAATAAATTCGGTATTGATGGAACGTACCTCAAAATAATAAGAGCTATTTATGACACACCCACAGCCAATATCATACTGAATGGGCAAAAACTGGAAAAATTCCCTTTGAAAACTGGCACAAGACAGGGATGCCCTCTCTCACCACTCCTATTCAACATAGTGTTGGAAGTTCTGGCTAGGGCAATTAGGCAAGAGAAAGAAATCAGGGGTATTCAGTTAGGAAAAGAAGAAGTCAAATTGTCCCTGTTTGCACATGACATGATTGTATATTTAGAAAACCCCATTGTCTCAGCCCAAAATCTCCTTAAGCTGATAAGCAACTTCAGCAAAGTCTCAGGATACAAAATTAATGTGCAAAAATCACAAGCATTCTTATACACCAATAACAGACAAACACAGAGCCAAATCATGAATGAACTTCCATTCACAATTGCTTCAAAGAGAATCAAATACCTAGGAATCCAACTGACAAGGGATGTAAAGGACCTCTTCAAGGAGAACTACAAACCACTGCTCAGTGAAATAAAAGAGGACACAAACAAATGGAAGAACATACCATGCTCATGGATAGGAAGAATCAATATCGTGAAAATGGCCATACTGCCCAAGGTAATTTATAGATTCAATGCCATCCCCATCAAGCTACCAATGAGTTTCTTCACAGATTTGGAAAAAACTGCTTTAAAGTTCATATGGAACCAAGAAAGAGCCCGCATCTCCAAGACAATCCTAAGTCAAAAGAACAAAGCTGGAGGCATCACGCTACCTGACTTCAAACTATACTACAAGGCTACAGTAACCAAAACAGCATGGTACTGGTACCAAAACAGAGATATAGACCAATGGAACAGAACAGAGTCCTCAGAAATAATACCACACATCTACAGCCATCTGATCTTTGACAAACCTGAGAAAAACAAGAAATGGGGAAAGGATTCCCTATTTAATAAATGGTGCTGGGAAAATTGGCTAGCCATAAGTAGAAAGCTGAAACTGGATCCTTTCCTTACTCCTTATACGAAAATTAATTCAAGATGGATTAGAGACTTAAATGTTAGACCTAATACCATAAAAATCCTAGAGGAAAACCTAGGTAGTACCATTCAGGACATAGGCATGGGCAAAGACTTCATGTCTAAAACACCAAAAGCAACGGCAGCAAAAGCCAAAATTGACAAATGGGATCTCATTAAACTAAAGAGCTTCTGCACAGCAAAAGAAACTACCATCAGAGTGAACAGGCAACCTACAGAACGGGAGAAAATTTTTGCAATCTACTCATCTGACAAAGGGCTAATATCCAGAACCTACAAAGAACTCCAACAAATTTACAAGAAAAAAACAAACAACCCCATCAAAAAGTGGGCAAAGGATATGAATAGACATTTCTCAAAAGAAGACATTCATACAGCCAACAAACACATGAAAAAATGCTCATCATCACTGGCCATCAGAGAAATGCAAATCAAAACCACAATGAGATACCATCTCACACCAGTTAGAATGGCGATCATTCAAAAGTCAGGAAACAACAGGTGCTGGAGAGGATGTGGAGAAATAGGAACACTTTTACACTGTTGGTGGGATTGTAAACTAGTTCAACCATTATGGAAAACAGTATGGCGATTCCTCAAGGATCTAGAACTAGATGTACCATATGACCCAGCCATCCCATTACTGGGGATATACCCAAAGGATTATAAATTATGCTGCTATAAAGACACATGCACACGTATGTTTATTGCAGCACTATTCACAATAGCAAAGACTTGGAATCAACCCAAATGTCCATCAGTGACAGATTGGATTAAGAAAATGTGGCACATATACACCATGGAATACTATGCAGCCATAAAAAAGGATGAGTTTGCGTCCTTTGTAGGGACATGGATGCAGCTGGAAACCATCATTCTTAGCAAACTATCACAAGAACAGAAAACCAAACACCGCATGTTCTCACTCATAGGTGGGAACTGAACAATGAGATCACTTGGACTCAGGAAGGGGAACATCACACACTGGGGCCTATCATGGGGAGGGGGGAGGGGGGAGGGATTGCATTGGGAGTTATACCTGATGTAAATGACGAGTTGGTGGGTGCAGCAGACCAACATGGCACAAGTATACATATGTAACAAACCTGCACGTTATACACATGTACCCTACAACTTAAAGTATAATAATAATAAATAAATTAAAAAAAAAAGACAGAATATATAGAGTATACATTACCCTTAGCATTTATCATTTCTATGTGGGAACATTTTGAGTCCTTCTAACCTTTTTTGAAATATATACCATCTTGTTATATCTGCTAATGTTTCATGGCAGGGTCACCCTACTCTGCCATGGAACATTAGAACTTATTCATTCTATCTAACTGTATGTTTTAACTCATTAATCAACCTCTCTTTACCACCCCCACCACACAACTCATGCACCCTTTCCAGCCTCTGGTATCTATCATTCTACTCTCTGCCTCTATGAAATCCACTTTTTTAGCTCCCCCATATGGGTGAGGACATACGATACTTTTATTTCTGTTACCGGCTAATTTCAATTAACATAATAGCATCCGGTTTCATATATGTTGCTGTAAATGACATGATATCATTATTTTTTATGGCCAAATAGTATCCCATTGCTTATACCATTTGTCCATTGATAGGCAGTTAGGTTGATTCTGCATCTTTGCTATTGTAAATAGTGCTGCAGTGAACACAGAGTGGGGGGCAAGTATCTCATTGATATATTAATTTATTTTCCTATTGATAAATACCCAGTAGTGGCATTGCTGGATCATACTGTAGTTCTATTTTTAATATTTTGAGAAATCTTTCTACTACTTTTTATAGTGGCTATAGTCATTTACATTTCTACCAACAGTGTAGAAGCGTTCCCTTTTCTCTGCATCTTCACTAGCATCTGTTATTTTTCTTTTTGTATTTATAGTAATAGCTAGTCTAACTGGGGTAAATTGATATCTTATTGTGATTTTGACTTACATTTATCTGGTGACTGGTGATATTGATCACTTTTTTCATATACCTGTTATTTGTATATCTTATTTTGAGAAATGTCTATTCAGGTCCTTTGCCCACATTTTAATGGGATATATATCTATATAGCTCTCTATAAATATATATCTATATATGTATATCTACCTATCCCATTACATATATTTACTGTTGAATTGTCTGAGTTCCTTGTGTATTCTGCGTATTAGTCTCTCGTCTAATGAATAGTTTGTAAATATTTTATCCTATTCAACAAGTTGTTTCTTCACTCTGTTGATTGTTTCCTTTGCTGTACAGGAGCTTTTTAGTTTAATATAGTTCCATTTGTCTATTTTTGGTTTTGTTGCCTATGCTTTTGAGGTCTTGGCCATAAAATCTTTTTCTAGAATAATGTATTGAACTGTTTCCCCTGTGTTTTCCTCTAGCAGTTTTATAGTTTTGGATCTTACGTTTAAGTCTTTAATATATCTTGACTCGATTTTTGTATGTGGTGAAAGACAGGGGTTCAGCCTCATTCTGCCACATATGAATATTCAGTTTTCCTGGCAAAATTTATTGATGAGGGTGTCCTTTCCCCACTGTATATTCCTGGCACTATTGTTTAAAATAAATTGGCTATAACTATGTGGATTTATTTCTGGGTTCTTTATCCTATTGCATTTGTTTATGTGTCTGTTTTTATGTCAATATCATGCTGTTTTGGTTACTATAAGCTTGTAATATATTTTAGGTCAGATAATGTGTTGCGTACAACTTTGTTCTTTTTGCCAAGGATTGCTTTGGCTGTTTGGGTTCTTTGTTGATTCCATACAAATTTTAAGTTTTTTTTTTTTTTCCTGTTTCTCTGAGATGACATTGATATTTCGATAAGAATTGCATTAAATATATGGATTGCTTTAGGCAATATGGTCATTTTATTAATATTTTTCTGATCCATAAGCATGGATGTCTTTCCATTTGTTTATGTCTTCTTCAATTTATTTCATCAGTGTTTTATAGTTTTACTTGTAGAGGTCTTTTATTCTCTTGGTTAAATTTATTTCTAGGTATTTTATTTTATTTACATATTTTTTGAGACAGTGTCTCACTCTGTTGCTGAGGCTGGAGTGCAGTGGTGCGATCTTAGCACACTGCAACCTCCACCTCCTGGTGATTCTCCTGACTCAGCCTCCCAAGTGGCTGGGACTACAGGCACTGGCTACCATGCCTGGCTAATTCTTGTATTTGTAGCAGAGACAGGGTTTCACCATGTTGGCCAGGCTGGTCTCAAACTCCAGACCTCAAGTGATCCACCCACCTCAGCATCTCAAAGTGCTAAGATTACAGGTGTAAGCCACCTCCCCCGGCCTGATATTTTGATTTTTTGTAGCCATTGTTAATGGATTGTTTTCTTGATTTATCCTCAGCTAGTTCTTTATTAGTATACAGAAACATTACTGATTTTTGCCTATTGATTTTGTGTCCTGCAACTTTACTGAATTTATTTATCAGACAGAGTTTTTTAGTGAAGTCTTTAGATGTTTTTTAGATATAAAATCATATTGTCTGCAAAGTGGAACAATGTGATTTTCTGTTTTCCAATTTGAATGCCTTTTATTTCTTTGTCTTACTGATTGTTCAGGCTAGGACTTGCAGTATTATGTTGACTAGAAGTGGTGAAAATGGGCATCTTTGTCTTGTTCCAGATCATACAGGAAAGATTTTCAGCTTTTTCCCTATTCAGTATGACGTTGGCTGTAAATTAGTCATATATGGCATTTTTTAATGTGGAGGTATGTTCCTTCTGTGCTCAGTTGGTTAAGAGTTTTTATCATGAAGAGTTGTTGAATTTTATCAATTTTTTCTGTGTCTATTGAGAAGATTATATTATTTTTCTCCTTCATTGCATTGATGTGACATAGAACGTTCATTGATTTTCATGTACTGAATCATCCTTACATCCCTGGGATAAATTACACTTGATCATGGCGTATTATCTTTCTGACGTGCTGTGGGATTTGTTTTGCTAAAATTTTGTTGAGAATTTTTGCATCAATTTTTTTCAGTGATATTAGGCTGTAGTTTTCTTTTGTGTGTTTTACCTTTTGGAAATGTTATGCTGGCCTCATAGAATGAGTTAAGGAGAATTCCCTCCTATTAAATTTTTTATTATAGTTTGAGGGGAATTGGTATTAGTTCTTTATAAGTTTGGTGGAATTCAGCAATGGAGCCACTGGACCTGGGCTTTTCTTTGTTGGGAGACTTTTTATTACTGATTCAATCTTGTTATTATTGACTGGTCAGATTTTCTATTTCTTCTTGATTCAATCTTTGTAGGTTGTCCAGGAATTTATCCTTTTCCTCTGGGCTTTCTAGTTTGTTAGCATATAGTTGTTCATAGTAGTCTCTGATGATCTTTTGTATTTCTGTTGTATCAGTTGTAATGTCTCCTTTTTGGTTTCTGATTTTATTTATTTGGTTCTTTTTTCTTTGTTAGTCTAGCTAGTGATTTATTAATTTTGTTTATCTTTTCAAAAAAGGCAACTTTTTGTTTTCATTGATCTTTGGTATTGTTTTGTTAGTCTCTGTTTCATTTAGTTCTGCTCTGATCTTTATTTCTTTCCTTGTACTAATTTTGGGTTTAGTTTGTTCTTGCTTTTCTAGTTCCTTGAGGTGAATCATTAGATGGTTTATTTGAATTCTTTCTACTTTTTTGATGTAGGTCCTCATTGCTATAAACTTTCCTCTCAGCATTACTTTTCTTGTATCCCATAGGTTTTGATATGCTGTGTTTCCATTTCCATTTGCTTTAAGATTTAAAAAAATTTCTGTCTTAATTTCTTCATTTACCTAATGGTTATTTAGAAGTATGTTGTTTAATTTCCATGTATTTATATAGTTTTCAAACCTGCTTTTGGTATTGATTTCTAGTTTTATTCCATTATTGTTTCAGAAGATGCTGTATATGATTTAGATTTTTTTTTTTTTTTTGAGATGGAGTCTTGCTCTGTTACCCAAGCTAGAGTGTAGTGGCATGATCTTGGCTCACTGCAACCTGCTCCTCCCAGGCTCAAGCAATTCTCATGCCTTAGCTTCCCAAGTAGCTGAGACTACAGGCATGCACCACCACACCTGGCAAATTTTTGTATTTTTAGTAGCGATGGGGTTTCACCATATTGACCAGGCCAGTCTTGAACTCCTGATGTCAGGTTATCCAACCACCTCAGCCTCCCAAAATGCTGGGATTATGGGCATGAGCCACTATGCCCAGCTATTTATATATAGATATATATATAGACAAAGTCTTGCCCTGTCGCCCAGGCTAGAGTGCTGTGGCATGATCTGGGATCACTGCAACCTCCACCTCCTAGGTTCAAGCGATTCTCCTGCCTCAACTTCCTAAGTAGCTGGGATTAAAGGTGTGTGTCACCATGCCTGGCTAATTTCTGTATTTTTAGTAGAGATGAGGTTTCACCATGTTGGCCAGGCTGGTCTTGAACTCTGACCTCAAGTGATCTGCCCGCCTTGTGTGCTGGGATAACAGGCATGAGCTACTGTGCCCGGCCCATGATTTAGAATTTTAAAAAACTTGTTGAGACTTCTGTGTTACATAACATGGTCTATTCTGGAGCATGTTCCTCGTCCTGATGAGAAGAATATATATTCTGCAGCTGTTGAATGAAATGTTCTGTAAATGTCTGTTAGGTCAATTTAGTCGGAAGTCCAGTTTAAATTTACTGTTTCCTTGTTGATTTTCTGTATAGATGATCCACCTAATGTTGAGAATGGGGTATTGAATTCTCCCACTACTATTGTATTAAAGTCTATCTCTTACTTTAGATCTAGTAATCTTTGCTTTATATATCTAGGTGCTTTAGTGTTGAGTGCATACGTATTTCGAATTGCTATTTTTTCTTGCTGAATTGATCCCTTTATCACTACATGGCCTTGTCTTTTTTATTATTTTTGACTTAAAGTCTCTTTTATATGATATAAGTATAGGTACTTTTGTTTTTTCTAGTTGCCCATATGTTTATGGTTGCCTTTTTTCCTCCCTTTTTTATCTTCTTTTGCTGTTATTCCATTTTCCATGCTATACTAATTTGTTAGTTATACATTTATTGACTACTCAACTAGTTGTTATCCTAGAGAATTAAACTTGTATACTTGAATTATTATGTATGTTTTAAGTAACTTTTACTTCTGACAACTTTCGTGCCATTGTTGTCATTTATGTTAAACTTACATATATTTTTAAGCCCCAGGAGAAACTATTATTGCTGTTTGAAACAGTTAATATTTATTTAGATTTATCAACATTTTAACTGTTTTCAGAGATTTTATTCTTTGTTTTTATTTACCATATTTCTATTATCATTTTCTTTTGCCTGAAGAACTTCATTTAGGATATATTTTAAAGCACCTCTGTAGGCACTGATTTCTTTTTGGTTTGCTTACTTAATGATATCTATCTTTAGTCTTCTTTATTTTAAGAATATTTTTAGTGAGCATAGAATTCCGGGTTGGTAGTTATTGTCTTTCATCGATATTCCAGTCGTGGAATGGGGCAATGAGGAATTAAGTGGTTATTGAAATAATCCAACTGAAAAGAAATGAGGCTCTGAACTGAAGAAATGGAAATGCAAATGAGGGAACAGTTGAGATGAAGGTTGAGAACAGAATTAATCAGTCTCAGATATGAAGGGTGGATAGATAAGAACGCTTGTGCTATCTTTGCTTTTAAATATTTCTTTCTATTGTCTCATGGCTTCCCTCATTTGTAATAAAAAGTTAACTTTAGGCCTTATGGATGCTCTTATGAAATAAAGATGTCCTTTTTTTTCCTGCTGGATCTATCTTTCTTTAGGCCATTATCTCTTTAAACATTTATTACATTTTTCTCTCCTTATGTTAGACATTTTTACCTTGTCCTGTATATTCCCTACATACTTTTATTTCTATTTATCCCTCTGTGTTTTCATTTGGATATTTTTTCTCTGTGTGCTTTCAACTGGATATTTTATACTAATCTTTCTTCCAGTTCAGTAATCATCCTTTTTGCTTTGTCTCATTGGTTGTTAAACCTATCCCTTAGTTTCTCAGTTTCATTTCTAGATTGCTCATGTATTATTTTTAGGCATAGGTTCATGTCTCTACTTGATTTTCTGTATTTTATACTGTTCTATCGTAAGGGGACAGAATAACTGTCTGTACTTGCATCACTGTAGCTGTTAGTATTATCTCTTTTTTCTTTTTCTGTTTGTAATTTGAGCCTATTTCTAGTCATGCTTAGTAATTTTGGATTGCATGCTTGATAGTGTATGTAAAAGATCTTGATAATATCTTTCTCCTCGATTTTTTTTTAGAAGGCAGCTAGAATAAAGGCTAATCATCTTGATCCAATCAGTGATGAGGTGAACTGAGACTGCTTTCCAGATTGATCTCTTTCTGGTTTGTTCTTATCACTAGTCTGTTGTCTTTCCAGGGTCTTACCTGAAGCCTGAATAGTTTACCATACCCCTGTACCTTTAAAGTCCCTAAACTCATTTTGACTGCCAAGCTCTGTGAGAATGTAAAGTTCTGCTTAGCTTTTACAGATCTTGGCAGCTGCTCTATGCTGACTTTTTCTACTTCTTGCTCCATTCAGCCAATTCCTAATGGGTAAAATCCAAGCTCAACATGATTTTGTTTTCCCCTTGATTTTGGTTCCTCAATTTCTGGTTGGCTTGAGGGTTCTGAATCCAAAGTTTTCTGAGTATAATTTTGAAACTTTGAATTTTAAGATTCAAATTGTTTGTTTTTTATGTACCATCCTGGAAATTGGCAAATGTATCAAAGAAAAAAATGGTAGTAAATGTGGGGCTTACCTAAATGTATATCCCTTCTCTCCTGGGAATTAATCCCTCAAGTCCAGGCTACCTTGGTTTTTGTCTGATTCCTTTAAATAGCTGTTTAGTCTTCTGTATTTTTTGTATGTTCTATGATTGTCCATGGCAGAAAGTTTGGTTTCATGCAAGCTACTCCATTATTGATATAAGTGAAAGATCTTTATTTTTTCTTAAAGGTCAGAGGACATGAGAATCATTTGAAGTCCTTGAAAAATAGCTTTCTAGGTTCCATATCTGAAGATTCTGATTTATATCTCCATGTTTAACAAAGTACCAGATAATTTTGACATAGTTGGTCCTGTAATGAAATTCTACATCCTTTAGATTCTATATTTCAAAATCTACTATTTACCTATTCTATTGTGATAAAATGTTTATGTTTTATTGACCACAGTGTTAATAAGAAGAAAGCTAGCATTATCATAAACTTGTGAATTTCTTTTTGCTTGATAAGAGTATGTAAAACCAGGGAATATAAACTCATTAGGAAAGGAAAATGAGGGGAGAGTCTATTTAATGGGGGTGGAAAACTCTCTAGGTGTGAAATTAATATATAATCCATTAGTCATAAACTTTTCAGTAGCAGTATTTGGTAGCTCCATAGAGGATTCATATTCAGGCTATTGGGATTCATTCTACATAAGCCTGCCTTAAATGTGATTATCACTGAATTGACTCATCTTCTATCAAGACACATTTTCAGATACATTTTGATGTAGAGATCTTGTTACTTCTTTCCTTATTATGATTTATAAGATGAGATTGTGTTAAACTGGAATGATTTTCATGTGTATGTGTGTTTGGTTTAATTTTGTTTTATAGTTATTGTATGTAGCTATATCTCTGCTAGGCTGTTCCTATCAACAACTAATATCTGTAAGTCTCTATTTACTCTTCTGTTTAATGGAAAGGAAAATGCCTAGTGTATACCTCTGTTTATATCCTCTTTGAGGGCCTATTGACACAATTCTTAAAAAATTGTTTTATAAATAATAAAGCACTAATATTTTTATTGGTTATTTAAAGAGACAGAGAGATAGTGCAGTCTATGACATACAGGGAAGAAAGCTCAAGATTTCCCAGAAGTCATTGGTTGTTCCATATGGCTGAGTTGATGCGAATGTAAAAATAAACTAGTAAAATGAGGTTGGGCCAGATGATGGCGGTCTTGATTTTCTGGCCAAATTTGGTCATTTCTTCACTAGGCAATACAAATCATTGCCTTATGAAGAGAGGGTTGGCATGAAAAGAAAAATTATATGACGTTAGGTATAAGATGTCCTGGAATGGGGCAATGAGGAATTAAGTAGTTATTGAAATAATCCAACTGAAAATAAATGAGGCTCTGAACTGAGGAAATGGAAATAAAAATGAGGAAACAGTTGAGACGAAAGTTGAGAACAGAATCAGTCTCAGATATGAAGGGTGGATGGATAAGAACATTTGTGCTATCTTTGCTTTTCGTAAGTTTTGATGACAGAGAAAATTAATAGAAATAGGGAACACAGGTATGGCCCCAAATCTCAAACTTAATCTGGCTCAATAATTGCTTTTTTACTATACAGTTACAAAAGAGATTTTCCATGTCCCCAGGCACTTCTTTTTCTCAAATTGCCACTACATATGGGCATTAATTGCTTAAAAATTATAACTATTAGATATTCAGTAGTATTTCTGTGTCTCCTATGGATGAGCCAACATTCCAACTTCCAAATGTTCACTTTTAAATAAAACACATTTACAGAATTTTTCTGACACAAATTGTATTACATATGTAATGATGTAAGGGCTAAATCTGGAAAAGTTTAACAGATAAAAATCCAGTTATGCACAAGGGATTAACACAGGCAACTCCCATTAATGTTAATCATCCAACTCCTAGGACATTAAAGTTTCACCACATTCAGAGAAGAGGTCACATATGAAGAGGAAGTAGACAGGCAAGTAAATCATTTCCATACAATCCATTGTATGAGCTGTTAAAAATTTTTACAAAAGACATTTGTAAAATGAAGGGTTTCTTTTTTAAACATAAATACTGAAGAGCAGCACTTCCTTCTTAAGGCTTGCAAATTTGCTTTGGCTGAGATGACCATCCACCAGTGTTGAGTTTTCAGGACTTGTGCTCTTGGTTATGTCTCCTGTGGTTATTCAATGCCATCCCCATCATCTGGCATTTCTTGCCTTATCTGCTTTAGAAATAGTAATAGCCAGTACTTATTGAATGGCCATTCTGTGATAGTTGCATTAGATCACAGGTTTTCAAAGTGTGGTCCCTAGACCCTCACATCAGCATCATCTGAGAACTTGCTGGAAATGCAAATTCTTGGCCTCCACTCCAGAACTACTGAATCAGAAAGTCCAAGGATGGGGTCCAGCAAGTGGTCTTTAATAAGCCCTGCTGGGGATTCTTAGGAACTGAGGACCACTGTTTTACGCTTATCTCCAATCACAATGTGTCTGCTGTTAGGAATCACCTTTTCAGGTGTCAAAACTAAGGCTGAGAGAGGTAAGTAATTTGCCTAAAGTTGGGCAGTGCCTAAGATCTCAAAAGCAGATCTGTAACCTACTTCATTACCTCATCACACTGCCTCTTTGTAGTGTGCATTGACTGAAGACTAAATGCAGGCTTGTGTCACAGAAGAACAAGGCCCACATCATGACTCCTGATGTTATGTTACGAAGCTGTGGTCAAAGCATTTTGCCCCTTTGTGCCTGCTTTCGTACATGTAAAGTAGGCTTGAGGATCATTTATCACTCTCTCTCTCTCTCTCTCTCTCTCTGTGTGTGTGTGTGTGTGTGTGTGTGTGTGTGTATGTATATGACAAGCCAACCAACCCACTACCACCCAGGGCTATGAGACAAAATACTAAGCTATGCTAGGTGACTAGAAAACATTATTTCCAAAAGAAGTCATGCAGATGATAAAATAATATGCGTTGATAAATTGATTTGACTTCTCTTTACAATCCCTACCATGTAAATCTCTACTGAATAGCATTAAGAGCTTTCCATGGTCCTAGACTGAGTTGAAACATTTGGCCCTTGTGGTGAATGCACCATGGACAGGTTGAATTTTCAGCACCTAATTCCCAGCTTGCTCCCCTTTCCTCTAGCAGGAATTATGTTTTCTTCTCTTTATACAAGATTTCATTAGCATAGTTACTCTCAGCTAAATCCTGTGCATGCCACTAATCCCACTACTCCTAAGAAACTGGCTTCTAAAGTTAATGTTTATTCATTTTATAAATATTTATTAAAAACCTATGTTCTTAGTACTATGCACTAGAAAGAATATAGATGATAACCATTGGACAGCATACATTCTCTACTTTATGGCTTTTACCTGGAGTGCATGTAAATCATATACACATAATAAATGGTGAAACAAAGCAACAATATAAGAAATCTCATGGAAGAGGATGTTGCTATTACAATTGCTGTGAATTCAGGGACCAGAGGGAGATGATTTGGTTAGCCTGATCTCAGAAGAATTCATCCTGAGAGTTTATAACCTAAGGAGAACCCAGAGAAAGTGAGAGGAGAGAAAAGAAGGAAGACATGTTATGCTTAGACAAAGCGTGTTTCTTCCCACCACTTCATCTCCCTCTGTAGTTCTTCTTTGGCCCTACTCTCAGTGAAACATTGAAATGGCAGTGTGCATCTGTGTGGCCCAGAAATGGAGGGCTAGTGCTAATGTACGTGTGGGTTATTTTTTCTATTCTTTTTTCAGTCTGCTTAACTGAAATCTGTATTCAGAGTTAAAGAGTTTCACACTTCTCTGAGAGCACTGTTGACTTGTGTAAAATATTAACTTGACTTCATAAGAAAGGAATGATGTGGGTGACAAAAATGCTAATTGGTGAGGAAGGAGTAGAGATAAGATTTCAAGCTGGCATGGATCCTTCCAACCTTGGGAAAACTCTGCAGCTGGGTGGCTCTCTGGGCGCTGTACTCATCTATATGCAGTGGCAGTCTGTGTTCCCGACATGAGTGAACTGAAGACCCTAGAGCTTGTGCCAAAAGCTCCTTCTGAAAGCAATTATCAGGATTCACCATATGACTTCAATTCTTTATGGACTATAAAAGAGACTCTTCACCATTTTTCGAAAGGGATATGAACAGGAATGCTGGTGGCTTATGCATTATTTAGAGCCTGCCATCCTGTCTTGGTCTCACAAAGGAGAATGACAGCGTTGTCAGAGTGGTTTCAATGTATGTGCCGGTGGAAATAGAGATGCTAGATTTTGTAGCTTCTCTGAATTACCTGTAATCTGATGGCCTATAATTAGCTTCTTGAGGATATTAAATCCTCATTTTTTTTTTCACTTTTCACTGAAGAAAGGTGTCTGGTGTCTCATTGTATTTTTAAAAATCACATTATGCATATATTTGAGAAAGGTAGTTTAATGATAACAAAATTATTAACTCTGCTCATAGTTTGTCCACAGTCATGCATATAAAAGTTTAAAGGACATTGCATGGATACAGCTGATAGCAGGATTTGACTCACTCTTTTTTCTAATACTGCCGCATAGAGCTATCTTGCTTTGTTTTGAGACACTTCCAGTGAAATACTTAGGAATTTGGATAAGACTGTTACATCAAGACACATTGATAAAAATGCTTGGCAGTAGCCCCATCTTATAATTTAATAGCTCCTTTACCTCCTTTCCTTTTACCATACATGGATCTCTTTTATCTGTTTATGACAGGAAGCTTAGGTTTGAAACCTTTGAGTCAACCCTGCCCTTCTATGCTGACCAGTTACTAAGCCCTTTTCCTTCCACTGGCACATGCCTCTGGAAATTGCTCCCACTATGTATTAGTCAACCTTCTCCAGAAAAACAGAACCAATATGATGAATGTATAGGATATAAATATGTGTTTATATGGGTATATGCACATACACCATACACACACACACACACACACACACGTAAATAAGAAGAGATTTATTATGGGAATTGGCCTGCATGGTTATGGAGGCTGCAAAGTCCCACAGTATGCCATCTGCAAGTTTGAGAACCAGGAAGGCTGGTGATGTAATTCAGTCTGAAGTGGAAGGTGAGTTCTGAAGCTGAAACCCAGGGTTGGTGTATGGATTGTGGAGGACAGCTGATATAAGTCCCAGAGTCCAAAAGCCTGAAAATCAAGAGCTCCAATGTCAGACAGCAGGAGAAAATGGATGTCTCAGCTCAAGAAGGGAGAGAAAATTTGTGCTTCCTCTGAGATATGGTTTGGATCTGTGCCCTTCTTAAATCTCATGTAAAATTGTAATCCCCAGTGTTGGTGGTGGGGCCTGGTGGCAGGTGATTGGATCATGGGGGTGGAGTTCTCATGAATGGCTTAGCACCATCCCTTGGGTGCTATTCAAATGATAGAGTTCTCATGAGATCTGGTTGTTTAAAAGTGTGTGGCACCTCCCTCCTCAACTTCTTTATGCTCCAGCCATGTAAGACAGGCCTGCTTCCCCTTTGCCTTCTGCCGTGATGGTAAATTTCCTGAGGCCTCCTCAGCCATGCTTCCTGTTAAGCCTGTGGAACTGTGAGCAAATTAAACCTCCTTTCTTTATAAATTAACCAGTCTCAGGCATTTCTTTATAGCTGCATGAGAACACACTGATACACTCTGTCTTTTTGTATTATTTAGGCCCTCAAAGGATTGGGTGATGCCTACTTGCATTGTTGAGGGTTATCTTCTTCAGTAAGTGTAAGGACTCAAATTTTAAGATCTCCTGAAGACACCCTCACAGATATACCCAGAAATAATGTTTTACCAGCTATCTGAGCATTCCTTCACCCAGTCAGGTTGACACATAGAATGAATCATCACACACTTCAATTCTTCCCCCTCGATCCCCTAATCTAGTCTCTTCTTACCTCAGTTGCTCTTGATTCCTGTGGTCTTTCTCCTTTCTCCAACACAATGCATAGGCCTTGCCTTACCAGACTAATCTCTGAACACTTCTTCCATCACATCACTGCCAAACTTAAGTTACTTCTAGTTGATACCCAAATAAAGTACAAACTCCTCTGTGTAATAATTAGGGTTATCCTGCAAAATGTAGCCAGATTGGTTACTTCTTCCTGGTTACACCTTATGCTCTAGGCAGCCTGGGCTATAGCTGTCTCCTTCTCTTTTACTGATAGATATTTAAGGGGTAAGTATAAGTGCAGTTATGCTACATGGATATATTGCATAGTGGTGAAGTCTGGGCTTTTAGTGTAACCATCACCTGAATAGTGTACATTGTATCCATTAAATGCTTGCTCATTCCTCATCCCCCTCCCACTCTCCCACACTTCCAAGTCTCCAAAGTCTATTATTCCACACTATATGTCCCTGTGTACACGTTATTTAGCTCCCACCTGTAAGTGAGAATATGCAATATTTGACTTTCTGTTTCAGTTTTTTTAACGTAAGATAATGGCCTCCAGTTCTATCCATGTTAATGCAAAAGACATGGCTTTATTTTTTTTTATGGCTGAGTAATAGTCCATTTTATATGTGCACACACACATACCACATTTTCTTTCTCCAGTCATCTTCTGATGGACACTTAGGTTGATTCCATATCTTTGCAGTTGTGAACAGTGCTGTGATAAACATATGAGTGCAGGTTTCTTTTTTATACAGTGGATTCTTTTCCTTTGGGTAGATGCCCAGTAGTGGGATTGCTGGATTGAATGGCAGTTTTATTTTTAGTTCTTTGAGAAGTCTCCATACCGTTTTTGATAGAGGTTGTACTAATTTCCATGCCTACCAACAGTGTATCAGTATTTCCTTTTCTCTGCATCCTCACCAACATTCGTTATTTAAAAAATTTTTAACAATAGCCATTCTGAATATTGTAAGACGGTATCCCATTGTGGTTTTAATTTTAATTTGGATTTCTCTGATGATTAGTGATGTTAAGCATTGTTTTCATATGCTTGTTAACCATTTGATGTCTTCTTTTGAAAAATATGTTTATGTCCTTTGCCTACTTTTTAGTGGGGTTATTTGTTTTTTTCTTGTTGACTTGTTTGAGATCCTTGTAAATTCTGGATATTAGTCCTTTGCCAGATGCAGAATTTGCAAATATTTTCTCCCATTCTAAAAGTTGTCTGTTTACTCTGTTGATTATCTCTTGCTGTGTAGAAGATTTATGGTTTAATCAAGTCCCAATTGTCTATTTTTGGTTTTGCTGCATTTGCTTTTGTGGTCTTAGTTATGGATTTTTTACCCAGGCTAACATCCAGAAAAATGTTTTCTAGGTTTTCTTCTAGTATTTTCGTAGTTTCAGGTCTTACAGTTAAGTCTCTTAATATGTCCTGAGTTAATATTTTTATATGGAAAAAGGTAGTGGCACAGTTTCATTCTTCTGCATGTAGCAGTTCAATTTTCCCAGCACCTTTTAATGAATACGGTATTCCTTTCCAAGTGTTTGTTTTTGTCAACTTTGTCAAAGATCCATTGGCTACATGTACGTTGCTTTATTTCTGTGTTCTCTATTCTGTTCCATTAATCTATGTGTCTATTTTCATGCCAGTACTATGCTGTTTTGGTTAATATAGCCTTGTAGTATAATTTGAAGTCAGCAATGTGATGTCTCAAGCTATATAAATGTTTCTTATTCACATGTCTTTATTTTAGTAATTTCAAAGTTTTAAATTTGAATTTACATCTCCCAAAATTAAGAGATAGTTGTTGCTTTAATAAGTTAGGGTTCAAATCACAACCATTCCTTAAAAATCCATAACATCTATAACTAGGCAACCTCTGCAATAAAAGCTGTCCTATTGCTCATTATTAGATGTTCTTTCCTTTGAAACTCTATGCATAAATTATCTTTTGCATAACAAATACCTCAAATGTAGTGACTTGAAATAACACACATACATTATCTTATGGTTTATGTAGGCCAGGAGTTCGGGTACAGCTTAACTGGGTCCTCTGATTAGGGTTTCATAAGTCTGAAATTAAGGTATCAGTCAGGATGAGTTGGGTTCTCATCTGAAGGCTTAACAGAGAATGGATCTACTTCCAAGCTTCCTCAGGTTGTTGGCAAAATTCATTTTCTTAAAGCTGTAAGATTCATGGCAGCTCACTTCTTCAAAGCCAGCAGTAGAGCAGGAGAGACTTCAGTAGGATGAGCTGTATACGTTCATGTAATACTGTATATGTAATCAATCCCCTCTGCCATGTTTCATTGGTTAGATGCAGGTCACAGATCTTACCAACACTCAAGGAGAAGAAATTACACAAGGGTGTCAACACATTAAGAATCATGGGGACCTCCTTAGAATTGGTCTGCCGCACTCTATATTTTATTCTTCTCTTCACTATTTTTATGTCTCTCTTACCTTTTAATAACATGATTTTCTGTTTATTAGATGTTTTAGCTACCTAGATTCAATGATAGCCTATTTGTGCCTTATCATGCCTGCACTGTTTGGTGCAAAGTATATGTGGGTTAAATAACATATAAGTTGAATTGATCACTGGATGCTATGTTTTTCTGTAGAGTCTATGTTTTTCTGTGTTTAACAGATTATAAACTTTTAAAAGGCAAGAGCAATGTTTGTAACTTATTTTGCATACTAGCTAATTAGGAAAAAATCAACATTTAATATTATATTATTATCACTCATTAAATACACATTTTAGAGCCTGAAAGCATTAAACACTTAAATTTGTAGTATGAATATAATACTGCCATCAAAATTATGTAAGTATTATACCCTGTGAGGTATATTGCATGAAAGATACCTTGATGTCTTTGGTTTTCTAGGAATCTCATGCCATTGATATTAGGGCACCATGTTTTTCTTAATTCTCTTTTCTTAACTTTGCCTGAAACATTAGCTGTTGTGGAAAGATGGCAAACATCTTAATAAGGGGAACTAAATAAGAGATGTATTTCTGGGCCACGGCAGAGTGATGGGCCCTGGTAGACAGGTATGAGGGAAGAGTCTAGGAAGAAAGAGTAAGAAAGTAAAAGAATTCTGCCATTGATGAAAGGATTTGCCAAAGGGTTTCTATAGGACTTATTTTTAAAAAATATATCTTAAAGATGTTATAATGAATTAAAAATTCTATTGTCTAAGGAGTTGAAGTGACATTAAACAGATTTCCTTCAAAATGTACCTTTCAAACTCTTAATATGCTAATAAGCATTATTTGCATCCAAGAGGAAAATTTTAAAAAATAATTTCAACTTTTATTTTAGATTCAGGAGGTACATGTGCAGGTTTGTGTATATTGTGTGATGACGAGGTTTGGGGTACAATTGATCCTGTCACCCAGGTAGTGAGCACAGTACTCAACAGTGAGTTTTTCAACACCTGTCCCCCTCCATTACTATTGCTGCAGGAAGAGAAAACCAAATAACAAATATTCTCACTAATAACTGTGAACTAAACATTGGGTATTCATGGACATAAAGATAGCAACAGTAAAAGCTACGGGCTACTAAAGCCTTCCCCTCTCTAGCAGCCCCTAGTTTCTATTGTTGCTATCTTTATGTCCATGAATACCCAATGTTTAGCTCACACTCATAAGTGAGAATATTTGGTATTTGGTTTTCTGTTCCTGCAGTAATTTACTTAGGATAATGGCCTCCAGCTGCATCTATGTTGCTGCAAAGGACATCATTTTGTTCTTTTTTTAAATCACTGCATAGTATTCCATGGTGTATATGTGCCACATTTTCTGTATCCAGTCACCGTTGATGGTTCTAGGTTGATACTATGACTTTGCTATTGTGAATAGTGCTGTGATGAACATATGAGTACATGTGTTTTTTTGGCAGAACAATTTATTTTCTTTTGGATATATACCCAGTAATGGGATTGCTTTTTCAAGTGGTAGTTCTCTTTTAAGTTCTTTGAGGAATCTCCAAACTTCTTTCCACAGCAGCTGCACTAATTTACATTCCCACCAAGAGTGTATAAGTATTTCCTTTTCCCTGCAGCCTCACCAGCATCTGTCTTTCTGTGTGCTTTTTTTTTTTTTTTTTTTTTTTAATAATAGCCATTCTGACTGGTGTGAGATGGTGTCTCATTGTGGTTTTGATTTAGATTTCTGTGATAATTAGGGATGTTAAACTGTTTTTTCATATGCATGTTAACCATTAAATGCCTTCTTTTGAGAAGTCTCTGTTCATGTCTTTTGCACACTTTTTGATGGGGTTATTTGTTTTTTGCTTGTTGAATTGTTTAAGTTCCTTGTAGATTCTGCAGATTAGACCTTTGTTAGATGCATAGTTTGTGAATATGTTCTCCCGTTCTGTAGATTGTCTGTTTACTCTGTTGATAGTATCTTTTGCTGTGCAGAATCTCACTCGGGCTTAGAATTTGACATGAAATTTGGGTGGGGACACAGATCCAAACCATATCACTAAGAATTCCAGTATTATGTTGAATAAGAGTGGTGAAAGTGGGCATTCATGTCTTGTTTCAGTTCTCAGAGGGCATGGTTCTAGCTTTTGCCTGTTCAGAATGATGCTGGCTGTAGGTTTGTCATAGATGTCTCTTATTTTGAGGCATGTTCCTTCAATGCCTAGTTTGTTGAGATTTTTATCATGAAAGAGTATTGGATTTTACAGTAAGATTTTTCTTCCTGTATTGATATAATGATATGGTTTTTGTTTTTAATTCTGTTTATGTGGTAAATCACATTCATTGATTTGCCTGTGTTGAACCAAACTTGCATGTCAGGAATGAAGCCTACTTGATCATGGTGAATTAACTTTGTCATGTGCTGCTGGATTCAGTTTGCTAGTATTGTTTTTTGGAAGACGCTTATGTCTGTGTTCATCAGGGACATTTGTCTGTAATTTTCATTTTTCATTGTGTCTTTGCCAGGTTTTTGTGTGAGGGCAATGCTGGCTGTAGAATAAATTGGGGAGGAATCCCTCCTTCTCAATTTTTTTGGAATAGTTTCAGAACTAATATAAGCTCTTATTCATATATCTTGTAGAATTTGGCTGTGAATCCATGAGGTCTGGGACTTTTTGTGGTTGGTGAGTTTTTGATTACTGATTCAATTTTGGAATTTGATATTGTTCTGTTCAGGATTTCAATTTCTTCCTGATTCAATCTTGGGAGATTGTTTCCCGAAATTTTACATTTATTCTAGATTTTCCAGTTTGATTGCATAGAGTTATTTATAATATTCTCTGAGTAATTACATGTGATATGGGTCTCTTAAAGACAGCAGACAGATGGCTCTTATCTTTTTATCAACTTGCTACTTTGTGCCTTTTACAGGGGTGCACTGAGGCAGTTTACATTCAAGGTCAGTATTGATATGTGATGTGTTGATCCTATTGTGAGGTTACTTGGTTGCTTTGTAGTTTCTATTGTGTGGTTCCTTTAGTGGGTCTGTTCCTTTTTTGGTATTAGGTATCATTCTTTCATTTCCAGGTTGAGAACTCCCTTAACAATCTCCAAGAGAAAGATTTAACATGTAACTTCTCTGAAATTAGTTTTTACTGGAAGTGTGTGTGTGTGTGTGTGTGTGTGTGTATGTGTGTATGTGTGTGTGTGAAAGAGAATTGGGAAATTTCCTGGGTGGTTAAAAAAACAAGTTAAGTTGAAAGGAAAAAAACCAAAAGGGCATTTAAATCCTCCATTGACTCCTACATTGTTTGAGAGGACAACATTTAGATCATAGCTGTATGGATGTGGGTGGGAGAAGTGACACCTGGGTGCAAAAGGAAGGAATAGAAACACTTTCAAGCATCTATGTTTCCATCTTGAATTTAGTTAGCTTGAATGCAACTTTTTCATTAGTCAGCAAATCTATGATGGAAAGGTCCATGGTCAACGTAGCAATTTGATCAAGTTTCTACTAAGTCATTTGAACAAGTAGTGAAATTATCAAAATCAGTTTTTTTTTAAACTAATAACTGAATAGTTAATATCCACATGTACCCATATGGTGTTAGAAGCTAAATATGCACCTCAAATTTTAAGCTAAATTTAATTGTTTTGTATCTTGTCATCTTAATGTTGAATTCCTGTCAATCTGTTTACTGAAAAGGATATAAGGCTTTCCTATAATAGTCTAAGGTTTGTTTTACTAGGTTTAAGGATTGATGTTTTATAAACTTAAGATGGATTTTTTAAAAAAGAAACCCAAACAACTACATTTTCTAGAATGTTTACTCTAGAGAATTGTGTTTGCTGTCTTAGAGGAGTAAGCTGTGTTTGTCATAGGAGGCTGAATCTGCTCAGCCACCTTCTGAAAAATTGACTTGCTGAATATAATTTTACTTGTCTAGTTAGAACTACGCAACTGATAGATGAGATCTGAAAATTCTTTTAATGTTTGAATGTTACTTAAAAGCATTCCTCTAAGCATACATCTTTATAAGTAAATATTAATGTGTTTTTAATGGAATAACTTTAAAAAAACCAAACAAAGCAAAAAACCATTTTCTCAAAGATGATACTGAAGTTCTAAATTTAAATAAAAGAGATAATGGTGATACCCTTAATAGATAGTAAAATAAAGCAGGAGTATTTGGTATGGAGGAAATTTACCAATAACCAACAGGTAACAGCGTCAAAGAGAATCTATAAAGGTTTCCTTAGAAAAAATATTTAAATAAAATAAAGCAAGGCAGGCAAATTTCGTCAAATATACATAGAGTTTTCTATTAGTGCTCTCCAGAGAAACAGAACACCATAGGAAATATATGTGTGTGTGTGTGTGTGTGTGTGTATAAAATAAGGAATTGGCTCAAGTGATTGTGGATGCTGAGAAGTCCCATGATGTGCCATTTGCAAGCTGGAGACCCAGGAAAGCCAGTGGTGTAATTTGAAGGCCTGAGAGAACTGTTGGTGTAGATTGCAGTTCTAGTCTTAAGGCCTGAGGTCCAGGAATGGTGAGCACAGTAGCAGATTGATGTTCAGTGTAAGCAGTCAGGTAGAGGAAGAGGGAATACAACTTTCCTCTGCCTTTTTGTTTTATGCAGGCCTTCATGCTGAGGAGGGCCATCTGCTTTACTTAGCCCACCAATGCAAGTGCTAATATCTTCCAGAAACACCCTCGCAGACACACCCAGAGATAATGTTTAATCAGATATTGAGGTATCCCATGGCCCAGTCAAATTGACAAGTAAAGTGGACTAAAAAAAGGTTCTTAGAAAAGTCTTTCAGTGGACAATCTGGAAGGGATTGTGGAAGGGCTCAATGAGTGGAAGGGCTCATTTTTAATATTTTAACAGTTCTTTTAACAACAACTGAAGAAAAACAAGAATGAAATTCCTAAGTGTGTGCAATGTCGAAGTTTTAAGATACATCTCTTATGATGTGGTGACTTGTAAAAAATTATTTGAAGACCTCAATTACTGGAACTCACAAATGCTAACATTCCAAACATTTGAAAACCTCTATTTCGTAGTCCTTTCTTTTGACAAATGAATGAGTGAATGAAGAGATTTGGAGGTGGGTATGGGCAGCATGCAGTATTGAGTTATGAAATTTAAAAATGTTTGCAAAAGTACAAGATGCACAGTATTTTATTTTGTAGGTGAGATTTAGGTAGCAATTGATCATATCTGATTCAGTAACTAATAGTGTATGAAATTATTCTATATACTGAAATTTTAAAAAATTAGGCTTATAAATTCCTTTCTTTTTCTCATCTAGTTTTCCTCTTTTAATTGCTATTCTTTTGGTTATTTATTTCTGTCAGTACTGAATTCAATGCCAGTATTAATTAAATCCCAGCTTTGACTACTTTATACCAAGACAGATGACAGATACAAAGGTAAAGAGGGCATGACCCTCAGCTCAAGCTCAGTATAACCCCACATTGAGTTTGATAATTCCAACGGAAACATGGATGAGAGTTTGGAGCAGTGTGCAAGTATACAGAAAAATATTCCTGCTTTGGAGTCAACTGTCAGAGGCATTCAAACTGGAGCAATTCTGTCTTGAACAAGGACTGGGTAAAATACGGCTAAGACCTACTGGGTCGCATTCTCAGGAGGTCAGATGTTCTTAGTCACAGGATGAGATAGGTGGTTGGCAGGACTGGTATAAGAAGATACACAGCGTAAAGACCCTGCTGATAAAACAGGGTGCAGTATAGAAACTGGTCAAAACCCACCACATTCAAGATGGCAGTGAAAGTAACTTCTGGTTGTCCTCACTACTCATTATAAGCTAATTGTAATGTACTAACATTTTGTTGGAAGATAATGTTAGCGAAGTAGGTAGCAAATACAGGTTGTATTCTTTCATCTTAATCTTTAATTGGATAGATTGTGGAACAGATAAGTAACAAGTTTAAACTATGTTTAATAGAATGGCGCCTCTACCTCACTTTTCTATATTCATTCTTATAAACTGATGCTGAATGTAGACTTTGGCTGTGAGGATGGATAAGGAGCCAATGGATGCCTGAGGAATTGATGGTGGACTTGATAGAGTTCAGGAAATGGAACTCAGATATTACTGAAGATGCTAGCCCAAGCGAGTGGCTTCATTAATAATGGCACAGACTGAAGGAGGAAGGAAGGTGGGTTTAGGAAGCAGAGACAGGATACTCAGTTTTAGAAACTGATTTTGGAATAAGAGCAGGAAATTCCCTTGATGATTACCAATAAGCAGATGGCATTTTTGGTTTGAATTTTCAGAGAAGGCTTAAAGCTAGAATTGGAGAAGTAGAAATCATCAGTTCAGATATGCTGGTTGAAGCCAGCATGGGGAAGATCAACAGTAAGTGTTTATAAAGAGAAAGGACATCAAAGTACAGACTTTCTTGCTGAATAAAATCACACTCAAACAGTCTAGGTTTTATCACCAAGTTACTGTCTTTTTGGTTATCTCCTTCCTCTGGGGTGCTCTTTTGTCCCTAAAGCTTGGGAGTGCTATCTTTTCTTTTAGGTTTCTATCTAAAGGCCATTAAGTCCTTATATTGGCCCTAGGATCTTCTATGAATCCATCTATCCATCTAGATACCCAGCTCACAAGTAGTTATTAAATAATAGATAATAAAGTTACATAGATGAATAGGGCATAGTCCCTGTTCTCATTGGATTTAGTCTCATGGCAAGGAAAGACATACAAATTGTTAATTAAAATGTGATAAACATCATGATAAATATGTGTGTGGGCTATTAAGGAAAAGGAGCAAATCACACAGTCTGTAGGGGAAGTATGAATGGGAAAGCTCTTTTGTAGAACATGAGGCCTGATATAAGTCATAAAGAAGGGACAAGAGTTAACTCAGAAAGTATTGCAGCAAGGTAAGGTACATTGCAGAGGATTTCCTAGGAAGAGTATGAAGAAGAGTATGAAGAAGAGTAGAAAATTGAGATGCATAGTGTCATCTCATACACAGTTTGTACCTAAATCTTCCCATTTGTCCCAGGAATGTTTTCATGGCTATTTTCTTTTCTAAAGCAAGGACTCAATTTAATTTTATATATTACATTTTTTTGTGCTTTTTCATAACTTTTAGTCTGGAACAATTCTTTCACTTGCTTTGTTGTTTCAATGGTCTTAATTTTTTTTGAGTAATTTAAAACGTGTAGAATTTTTCAGAATTTTTCTGATGCTTTCTTCATGATGTCTTTTAATTAGCTCCTCTATCTCTATATTGACTACTAACAAACTGGAAGGTAGCTCACTAAATCTAGAAGCTTGATGAGGTTCAGGTTAAAAATTATGACACTTCATAGTTGATGTAGAATACTTCATATTGTGTCACACATCTGGAGGGATATAGTATCAAGTTGTCTCTCTATTCATGACGCGAAATTCTGTCACTCAGTTAAGGGGCCGAGCATTAGGCCAGTCCATTGTAAAGTTGGTATTTTCTTTCAGCAATCATTAAGCAATCTGTGGAGTGATATATGTTAGGAGACTACTCTTCGTAGGACTCTTCTCTTTCTGACCCTTATGCAAGCAGAGGATTGATTGTTTTCACTCTGGGCTGTCTTTTCAAATATATTTGTATAGCAAACTGCCTTGGAAGATTGAGACAATATCCCCTTCTGGAACAAAAGGCAGATTTATTTCCTGTCCAAGATAATAAAGATAAAATCTCCTTCTAAAGCAAAAGTTGAGTAGGTTTGCTAGAGTCCCTTTTTCCTAGCCCAAGAATCAAACCCACTGTGTGTATAGCATGCACCTGGATTAATCTGAACACCATAAGGAACAAAGGAAAATAAATGCAAACGGTAAGCTAATGTTTCCTGCTGTGCTGAATAATAGTCATTTCATTCTGACCTAGGAGTGTTGTGTCTTTTCCAGTACCCACTAAATTGGCAGGTCAACAGCCTGCAAGCAGCATAATATCTCAGATACTTCACAGTTCTTGACTGCAATCATACTCACTATCAATTTTTCCCTATGATGAAATTTTAAAATTATTGCTTCTGCATTTTTAGTTGACATTCCTTCCTCTATAAAGAGAAGCCTCTTGTTTTCCTCTCTTAAAATTTTCTTTTTTATGTCACCGTAGGCTCCCTGATTTTTATTTATTCAAAATACATAAAATAAATAAAAAGTTTTCTTCAAAGAGCCTTGGTTCCTTCAATGGGAATTAGTATTTAGAAATTAAGATCTAAGCTCTAGGTATTTCTAGGCCTTATTATTAATGACTTTAGAAAATATAATCTTAAAAATTATGAATATATGTTGATATTTCCATTTTAAGTTTAAATTTAATGTTATAGGGTTTTACTCGTAAAATCTTTTATTTTATGTTTGCATCTTTGTCTCTTTTTTTGATTATTTATTTTTAATTTTTTAAATTTTAAGTTCATGGGTACATGTGCAGGTTTGTTACATAGGGAAACTTGTGTCATGAGGGGTCGTTGCATAGATTATTTCATCACTCACGTATTAAGCCTAGTACCCATTAGTTATTTTTCCTGATCCTCTCCCTCCTCCCACACTCCACCCTCCAATACCCAGTGAGTGTTATTCCTCTCTATGAGTCCATGTGTTCTCATCATTTAGCTCCCACTTATAAGTGAGAACATGTAGTTTTTAGTTTTCTGTCCCTGCATTACTTTGCTAAGGATAATGGCCTCCAGCTCCAACCATGTCCCTGCAAAGGACATAATCTCATTTTTCTTTATGGCTGCATAGTATTCCATGGTATATATGTACCACATTCTTTTTATCCAGTCTATCATTGATTGATATTTAGTTGATTTCGTGCTTTTTCTATTGTGAATAGTGCTGCAATAAGCATATGTGTGCATGTGTCTTTATAACAGAATGATTTATATTCCTTTGGGTATATAACCAGTAATGAGATTGCTGGCAGAATGATATTTCTGTCTTTAGGTCTTTGAGGAATTGCCACACTGTCTTCCACAATGGCTGAACTAATTTACGCTGCCACCAACAGTGTATAAGCATTTCTTTTTCTCCATAAACTTGCCAGTATGTGCTATTTTTGATTTTCTATTAATAGCCATTTGACCAGTGTTAGATGGTATCTTGTGTTTTTGATTTGTATTTCTCCAGTGATCAGCAATGCTGAGTGTTTTTTTCCTGTGATTGTTGACTGCATGTATGTTTTCTTTTGAAAACTGTCTGTTCATGTCCTTTGCCCACTTTTTTATGGGGTTGTTTGCTTTTTTCTTGCAAATTTTTAAGTGTTTCATATAGATGCTGGATATTAGACCTTTTCAGATGTGTAGTTTGCAAACATTTTCTCCCATCTGTAGGTTGTCTGTTTACTCTGTTGATGGTTTCTTTTGCTGTGCAGAAGCTCTTTAGTTTAATTAGATCCCATTTGTCAATTTTTGCTTTTGTCGCAATTACTTTTGGCATCCTTGTCACGAAATCTTTGACTGTACCTATGTCCTGAATGGTATTGCCTAGATTTTCTTCTAGGGTTTTTATAGTTTGGGGTTGTACATTTAAGTCTTTAATCCATCTTGAGTTAATTTTTGTATATAGTGTAAGGAAGCGTTTCAATTTCAATCTTCTGCATATGG
Organism: Theropithecus gelada; assembly: GCF_003255815.1. Lineage (NCBI taxonomy): Eukaryota > Metazoa > Chordata > Mammalia > Primates > Cercopithecidae > Theropithecus > Theropithecus gelada. The sequence goes on along the minus strand of NC_037685.1, from coordinate 14,165,612 downwards.
CTTGCCAGTTATCCCAGCACCATTTATTCAATAGAGAATTCTTTCCTCATTGCTTGTCTTTGTCAGGTTTGTTGAAGATCAGATGGTTGTTGTAGGGGTGTGGTCTTACGTCTGGGTTCTCTATTCTGTTCCATTGGTCTATGTGTCTGTTTTTGTACCAGTACCATGCTGTTTTGGTTACTGTAGTCCTGTAGTATAATTTGAAGTCAGGTAGTATGATGCTGCAAGCATTGATCTTTTGCTTAGTATTGCCTTGGCTATTCAGGCTCTTCCTGGTTCCATGTGAATTTTAAAATAGTTCTCTCTAGTTCTGAGTAGAAGGTCAATGATAGCATGTTAGAAACAGCATTGAATCTATAAATTGCTTTGAGCAGTATGGCCATTTTAACAATATTGATTCTCCTATCCATGAGCATGGAGTGTTTTTCCATTTGTTTGTGTCATCTCTGATTTATTTGAGCAGTGGTTTGTAGTTCTCCTTGAAGAGGTCCTTCACTTCCCTTGTTAGCTGTATTCCTAAGTATCTTATTCTTTTTTTGTAGCAATTGCAAATGGGAGTTTGTTCATGATTTGGCTCTCTGCTTGCTAGTCATTGGTGTATAGGAATGCTAATGATTACTGCAGATTGATTTTGTATCCTGAGACTTTGCAGAAGTTGTTTATCAGTTTAAGAAGCTTTTGGGCTGAGACTGTCGGGTTTTCTAGATACAGGATCGTATAGTCTGAAAACAGGGATAGTTTGACTTCCTCTCTTATTTGGCTGTGCTTTATTTGTTTCTCTTTCTTAATTGCTCTGGCCAGAACTTCCAGTACTATGTTGAATAGGACTGGTGAAAGAGGGCATCCTTGTTTTGTGTAAGTTTTCAAGGGGAATGCTTCCAGCTTTTGCCTATTCAGTACGATGTTGGCTGTGAGTTTGTCATTTGTGGCTCATATTATTTTGGGGTATGTTCCTTAAATACCTAGTTTATTGAATTTTTAACATGAGTGGATGTTGAATTTTGTTAAAAAATTTTTCTGCACCTATTGAAATAATCATGTGATTTTTGTCTTTAGTTCTGTTTATGTAATAAATCAGATTTATCGATTAGAGTATGTTGAATCAACTTTGCATTCTTATACTTTCAGTCTTAATAAACTTTTCTTCAGTCATGAATTCTAAATTCTCTTAAGTATCTTTTTGAGTCTCAGGATGCCTCATTCTGGACCTCTTGATGGCTCCACAGGCTGACCATTCTAGCCGCAAACATGCAGGTCTTACCTTCTAAGATCTTATCCAAGATGTTTTCCTTGTAGGAACATGGTCGGCAGGCTAAGAAAAGCTTCATTCAACTAATTTCAATTGTGAATCAAGGCTCCTAAACTTAACTGCACTGAATCTACTCATTACCCTTTCATTTCTAAAATATCAAAGCAAGCTCCTGATTGGTTTGCCTGTTTCCAGTCTTGTCTCTGTAGACAAGATTATTTTTAATAACAGTGAGTTAATCGTCCTATTGTATTTATACAAATCAGAGACAGGGTTGATTTTTAGGTGGTACAATTATTTTATTCACTACTAAGAAAGAAGTTTAGCCATTAAAATAATGACCCAATTTTTAGCACTTAAATTTCTATTTTCTATGAAAATATCTTTTAAATTTAATGAGACATAGGGTTACATCATATGTCACTATAGAGTCATAAGATTAAAGTTTGGTTTCTGGTCTGACATGTAAACAGTTTGGAAGTTGTTAGTCATATTCTAACAAGAAAAATTTGAACAGGCTGGGCACAATGGCTCATGCCTGTAATCCCAGCACTTTGGGATGCTAAGGTGGGTGGGTCACCTTAGGTCAGGAGTTCAAGACCAGCCTGGCCAACACGGTGAAACCTCATCTCTACTAAATACAAAAAATTGGTGAGACATGGTGGTGCATGCCTGTAATCCCAGCTACTTGGGAGGCTAAGGCAGGAGAATCGCTTGAACTCAGGAAGCAGAGGAATCTTGGCAGTGAGCCAAGATTGGCAACAGAGTGAGACTGTCTTGAACAAAAACAAAATCAAAAACAAAAAAAAAAAGAAAGAAAGAAAGAAAAGAAAAAAAAGAAAAAGCTCAACAAACTGAAAATCAACAACAGTTTTTAAATCCCTCATAAAATTATTGACACAGGTCAAACTGCTACCCTAAAAACTAGAGAGACTGGGAGATACAGAGATCAGAGACCTTACTGGGAGCAGAAGCCATATCTGGAGACTTAAATTTAAACACTTAAAAGATGATTAAATAATTGCTGAAGTCTGAAAGATTAAAAACCCTGGGAGCCCAGGTTTTGGAAGGCAATACCCATACTTTTATGAGTTTTACCTCCAGGAGCTTCATCAAGCTCTTAGGGTCAAGGTCAGAGGAAAATTACCTCATACTTCTAATACCAAGAAGAGAAGAGTAACTATTTTGAAATATACCTAGAGTGTTCTGTGCCCTCGAAGGAAACTATTTTATCAGCTTCTAACCAATGTGAGTTTTACCAGAGCTTAATAAACCTATGAGGGAAAGTAAATACCCAACTCCTGCACCCTCTGGTCTTCTTTCTCACGTGAGGCCGAAAAAACTAGAAAGTATGTGCAAAGATCACAGTCTAGGGGCATAGTCTTACTAAAAGACTAAGACATGGTAATAAGATTGTAGAGTACTTTCTTCCCGCCACCCCCACCATATCAATAGGGCTCCTGTATAACCCGAGATTATAGCTGAGAGCAATTTCAGAGCACAAACTCTATTTAAGAAGGAGTCTCTAGAGAAGCCCAAAGGCAACAAGGAAAAGAGAAACAAAGACACTAGAGGAAATGTTAGTCTCCGATACCTACAGGTACAGCAAATAGTAAACACAGTCTAATTCCTATACAGATAAACATAAAACCTCACTCTAAAAGGCCATATGCCTCAGTTCCTTCAATCTGATAAAATGTCTAGCTGTTAAAAATAATTACAAGGTATACTAAAAGGCAAAAACAAAGCAAAACAAAAACAACAACAAACAAAACACAGTCCAAACAGACAAACCAAACAACAGAACCCAATTTAGATATGGTGGAGATTTTGGAATTATACTGGAAAATCAAAATGGAAAATATGGACAACATGTCAGAACAGATGGGTAACATAAGCTGAGAAATAGAAACTCTAAGAAATAATAGAAAGAAAATGCTAGCAATAAACAACACTAGCAGAAATGAAGAATGCCTTTAATGGGCTCATGAGTAGAAATTCACATTTATATAGAAGAATAATCAGTGAGCTTGAAAATATACTCATAGAAATTTTCATAACTGAAATGCAATGAGAAAAAAATAAGGAAAATGATGGAAGAGAATATTCAAGAAGTGTGAGACAACTACAAGAGGTGTAACATATAAGTAATGGCATTACCAGAGGAGAAGGAAGAATGAGAAAGAAGAATAAATATTTGAAATAGTAATGACTGAGAATTTTCCAAACTTAATGACAGACAGCAAACCACAGATCCATGAAATTTAAGCTCATGAAGCTCAAATCATGAACATCAAGCAGCATAAATACAAAAAAACCCTATATTTAGGCATATAATATTCAAACTGAAGAAAATCTAGGATATTAGGCATATCATATTCAAACTGAAGTAAACCTAAGATATTAGGCATATCATATTCAAACTGAAGAAAATCTGATAAAAAGCAGAAAACATCTTACCTAGAGAGGAACAAGGATAAAACTTTTATCAGACTTCTCTTCAGAAACCATTTAAGCAAGAAGAGAGTAGAGTGAAATATTTAAAGTGTTGAAAGGAAAAAAGACAACCTAGAATTCTGACTTCAGCAAAGGTAAAGGTAAAATAAAAATTTTCTCAATCAAACCAAAATTGGGGAAATTTTTACTAATAGACGTGCCTTACAAGATATATTAGTTTTTTTTAGAGAAAGGAAAATAACACAGGTCAGAATATTTTATCTACATAAAGAAAGAGTGTTTTTTATAAAAGGAATAAATTAAAGTGAAATAGAATCTTGTATTTTTTAGAATTGATCTAACCAATAACATTTGTTTAAAACAATAACAACAATATATAGCTTATGGGTAAGTGAAATGAATGACACCAGTGTTCTAAGGGATGGGAGGGAGAATTGGGAATACTTTATTATAAGATACTCTTACTACCCATGAAGCAGTATACTGGTATTTGAAAATAGACTTCGATTGTGAAAATTATTTTATAATCTGTGTAATATCAATTATCTATTGTTTTAAAAAAGGCAAAATAAGGTATTTCTACACCTTCTTCATATTCAAGGCCAAGTCTCCCGATCACTTTTCAATTCAGTCTCTTATATACACAGTATTGTCCTTCCAGTTATCAATAACATGGTGATGCAATGTATCTTAAAGGAAGTCATAGAACTAAAACCAAATTGTGCTGGCATTTAACATGGCTTTGGAATTACTATATGTAGTTAATCTACCTTGGACTCTTCCTTTAGGAATTCTGGAATGCTGCTAAACTTGTCTGATGCACCACCTTCTAACTCCTTCCCACATCCATTTGGTTCTTGGGTATAAAAGGACTGGTGCTCTTATTGTGCTCAGGTTTTGCTTTTATACTGCTGAAACCTATTCTATAAGTTTTAATTCATGCACTAGTAATATTTGCACATACAGAGGCAATGATGACGGCTTGATCCTCACATGATACCAATAATTATAAGATACATTCTAATTTTAGAAATATTAAAATTTAGAAAAAAGAGTTCACTGCAGAATTGATGAAACAAAGTAAATTATTTGGATGACTCTTGTGCTTAAACCTCCTGTATTAATCTGTTTTCATGCTGCTGATAAAGAGATACCCAAGACTGGGCAATTTACAAAAGAAAGAGTTTAATGGACTTACAGTTCCATGTGGCTGGAGATGCCTCACAATCATGGTGGAAGGCAAGGAGGAGCAAGTAACATTGTACATGGATGACAGCAGGCAAAGAGAGAGCTTGTGCAGGGAAACCCCTCCTTATAAAACCATCAGATCTCTTGATACTTATTTACTATCATGAGAACAGCATGGGAAAGACCAGTCCCCATGATTCAATTACCCACAACTGGTCCCTCCCACAACACATGGGAATTCAAGATGAGATTTTGGTGGTGACGTAGCCAAACCGTATCATTCTGCCCCTGTCCTCTCCCAAATCTCATGTCCTCATATTTAAAAACCAATCATGCCTTCCCACAGTCCAACAAAGTCTTAAATTATTTGGGCATTAATTCAAAAGTCCACGGTCCAAAGTCTCATCAGAGACAAGGCAAATTCCTTCCACGTTTGAGCCTGTAAAATCAAAAACAAGTTAGTTACTTCCTAGATACAATGAGGGTACAGGCATTGGGTAAATATAGCCATTCTGAAGGGGAGACATTGTCCAAAACAAAGGGCTACAGGCCCCATGCAAGTCCAAAATCCAGTGAGGCAATCAAATGTTAAAGTTCCAAAGTAATCTCCTTTGACTCCATGTCACATCCAGGTCACACTGATGCAAAATGTGGATTCCCATGGTCTTGGGCAGCTCCACCCCCATGGCTTTGCAGGGTACAGCCCCACTCCTAGCTGCTCTCACAAGCTGGCATTGAGTGTCTTCAGCTTTTCCAGGCACACACTGCAAGCTGTTCATGGATCTACCATTCTGGGGTCTGTGGGATGGTAGCCTTCTTCTCTTGCAGCTCTACTAGGCAGCAGCCCAGTGGGGACTCTGTGTGGGGGCTCCAACCCCACATTTCTCTTCTGTATTGCTCTAGCAGAGGTTCTCTGTGAGTGCCCCCCACCTACAGTAAACTTCTACTTGGATATCTAGGCATTTCCATACATCCTCTGAAACCTAGGCAGAGGTTCCCAAACCTCAATTCTTGACTTCTGTGCATGTGCAAGCTCAACACCACGGGGGAGCTGCCAAAGCTTGGGGCTTGCACCCTCTGAAGCCGCACCCTGAGCAGTACCTTGGCCCCTTTTAGTCATGGCTGGAGTGGCTGGGACAAAGGGCACCAAGTCCCTAGGCTGCTCACAGCAGAGGGACCCTGGGCCTGGCCCACAAAACCATCTTTTCCTCCTAGCCCTCCAAGCCTGTAATGGGAGGGGCTGCTGTGAAGACCTCTGACATGCCCTGAAGACATTTTGTTCCTTGTCTTGGTGATTAACATTTGGCTTCTCATTACTTATGCAAATTTCTGCAGCCAGCTTGAATTTCTCCTCAGAAAATGGGATTTTATTTTCTATTGCATTGTCAGGCTGCAAATTTTCCAAACATTATGCTCTATTTGCCTTTTAAAACTTAATTCCTTTAACAGCACCCAAGTCATCTCTTGAATGCTTTGCTGCTTAGAAATTTCTTCTGCAATATACCCTAAATCATCTCTCTCAAGGTCAAAGTTCCACAAATCTCTCTAGTAGGGGCAAAATGCCACCAGTCTGTTTGCTAAAACATAACAAGAGTTACCTTTGCTCCATTTCCCAACAAGTTCTTCATCTCCATCTGAGACCATATCAACCTGGATTTAATTGTCCATATCATTACCAGCATTTTGGTCAAAGCCATTCAACAAGTCTCTAGGGAGTTCCAAACTTTCCCACATTTTCGTTTCTTCTTCTGAGCCCTCCAAACTGTTCCATCCTCTGCCTGATACCCAGTTCCAAAGTTGCTTCCACATTTTTGGATGTCTTTTCAGCAGTGCCTCACTCTGTTTTTACCAATTTACTCTATTAGTCTGTTTTCAGGCTGCTGATAAAGACATACCTAAGACTGGGCAATTTACAAAAGAAAGAGGTTTAATGGACTTATAGTTCCATGTGGCTGGGGAGGCCTCACAATCATGGTAGAAGGCTGGGAGGAGCAAGTCACATCTTACATGGATGGCGGCAGGCAAAGAGAGAGAGAACTTGTGAAGAGGAACTCCCATTTTAAAAACCATCAGATCTCATGAGACTTATTTACTATCATGAGAACAGAATGGGAAAGACCTGCCCCCATGATTCAATTATCTCTCACTGGATCCCTCCCGCAACAGACGGGAATTCAAGATGAGATTTCGGTGGGGACACAGCCAAATCAAATCACCTCCCCAGTTGATTGTGTGCTGAGCACTGTGATTTCCCAGTCTGATCTTCTGTAAAGGAAGTCTTTGCTGCCAAGCTCGTGGGAGTGCTCAGAGGACAGTTGGCAGCTGTCCATCCATCTGGGGACTTCATAGTTGCAAAGAGACCCCATGTGCCAAGATAATTCCCCTTTCAGAGTGGCCCACATCCACTGACTGATGGAGATAGGAGTATAAAGGCCTAGCTATATCTGCTCAGCATGTGACCACTCTTATTGGCCATGTTAGCTCCCTGTGGGTTTGGCTGAAGATGTTGGATCTTGCAGTCCAACTTCTCACTTAGCCCAATTTTGCCTCCCTCCCTACTTCCCACCAGTATTAATCCCAAGGACATTTCCTAATAATCCTCTTATATACTGAACTTTATCTTGGAATCTACTTCCTGGAAAATTCAAAATGTAACAACTTTCTATGGCACTTAGAAAAAAAGTCAAAACTTTGCTGGGTGCGGTGGCTCACACCTGGAATCCCAACACTTTGGGAGGCCAAGGCTAGTGGATCAGTTATGGCCGGGAAGTTGAGACCTGCCTGGCCAACATGGCAAATATCTGTCTCTACTAAAAGTACAAAAATTAGCTGGGGTGAAGGGACATGCCTGTAGTCCCAGCTACTTGGGAAGCTGAGGCATGAGAATCACTTGAATCTGGGAGGTAGAGGTTGTAGCACACTGAATTGCAGCCTGGGTGACAAAGTAAGACTGTCTCAAAACAAAACAAACAAACAAACAAAAAAACAAAGCTCAACAAAACTCTTTCCAGGGAACGTACAGTTTTCACCCTACTTCTTAGCTTCATCTCCTGCCACTATCTCCCTGGATTCCCAGGTTCTAGACATACTCACTGCTATAAACTCAATTGTGTCACCCTCAAAATTTACATGCAGAAGCCCTAACCTTTAATGTGATGGTACTTGGAGATGCGGCCATTGGGAAGGATTAGACTTGGATGAAGTTACCAGAGTGGGGTGCTCATGATGGGATTAGTGCCCTTATAAGAAGGGACACCAGAAAGCTTACTTCCTGTCTTTCTCTCTGTCAAGTGGGTACACAGCAAGAAGGCAACCATGAGCAAGCCAAGAAGAGAGCCCTCAAGGGGGAACCAAAAGGCTGGCTGGTACCTTGATCTTGGACTTTCCAGCCTCCAGAATGGTGAGAAATAAATTCTTGTTATTTAAGCCATACCATTTTCTGGTACTTCGTTATTGCATTCTAAGCTAACACAACACCTGCTTTCTACTTTTTGAAAATGTCAAGCTCATTCTCTCTTCTCCCCACCGTTCTTTGCTATGTGTTATTCTTTCTGTTTATGCAGGTCTCCTCTTGAGTGGTGCTTGTTTAGCAAGATCTCTGACCACCACATTCAAATTAGCGCCACTATTTTATTCTCTTCATAACATTTATAGCACTTATATTAAATCAACCAAATTAGCATATTCGATTGTTAATTAATTTGTCACTTATCGGACTGTTTCCCTCACCTCCCTACATAAGAATATCAGTTCCATGAAAGCATGCCATGGTAGCTTAACAAATATTTGTTGAATGAATGAATGAATGAATCATGATTTAGAAAGATGAATACATATATGCTACCACCACCCCACATAGTCTCCTTCTAGGTGATCTGAGAGACCTGAGAAGACTGTTGCTTTAAGCCATGATTCTCTCAGATCTGGCTTGGCTTAGAAGAAGGTATGTACAAGGCCTAATCATTAGCTATTTTATTTCTGTCATTGTTGTGAAGTGCTTGCCCAGTTAAGGTTTAAACACCAATTAGAAGATGCTGCAACAGCCATATTGTGAATTTCTCAGGGCGGTCTGAAAATTAACCCAGTATTTGGGGTGGCAGATGTCACTCAAACTGGGTTGTTTATTTAAAGGACCCTCCTGAAGAAAGCAGTCTGGCCTGGATATCTTTCAGACTGGATTGGAACGAGTCCTGGCCCTTCTGCTTCTGGTGGTTACTGTTCTGAAAGACGTCCAATTGCAGCACTCTACAAATAGTTCAGTGAAAAATGCCGAGAGTGTCTCTTTATCTTTATCTTGTGTTCTTGCTAAACTGACTGAGTTCAGTATCAGCTTCTGGAAAGCATTCTAATAATCTCCAAAGTGTTTAAGAAGCATTACTCACATTATCACAGAAACATGTCTTGCTCCAGAAATGTATTTACTGTTCTTTTTAGAAACACAGATGCATTGTAGGTAAATAATACAAAACAGTTACTTTCTTGCCAAGGGAAAATGCTGTTTTTGTATTTATCTGTTTAAGAAGCAAATGAAATCACTCATGCTGGAGGAAGATGTATGATAGATGAAGATCTTAGACTTGCTCACTTCTTAATCTCTATATTTTTTCATAACTATATTTTCTAGTTTATGGTTTTTTTGGTTTAACTGGGGAAGTCCTATCTTCTTTTAAGTCAGCCCAGTTTTAACAAACAAAAATATATCACCCTAACTCTTCCATGCTTAGGAGTCATGGCTTCTGTTAATTTACCATCTGGCAGCATGCTGGGAAAAAAATAAGTTTGTGTAAGTCTTGGAATGAGGAATTTAATGTCTCAGCATTTAGAGATTGTCCATTACTTTATAAAGTTTTAACTTGTTTGAAATATCAAATTGCGAATGATTACCCTTTGATGACAGAGAATTTGAATGAATTAACAGCGGCAGCAAAGAGCATGCCTCCTTTTGCTTTCTTCCCTCTATTTAATGATATAACAGCCATAACATTTACAATTAGATGGTCATTTTCAAAATGGCAATTTTGTTTGTTTGTTTTTTTGAGACATAGTCTCTGTCACTAAGGTTGGAGTGTGGTGGTTTGATCATGACACGCTGCAGCCTTGAACTCCTAGGCTCAAGTTATCCTCCCACCTCAGCCTTCCTACTAGCTGGTACTACAGGCTGGCACCACCATGCCTGGCTAATTTGTGTGTGTGTGTGTGTGTGTGTGTGTGTATATATATATATATATATATACACACACACATACATGTAGTAGATACGGGGTTTCATCATGTTTCCCAGGCCAGTCTTGGACTCCTGAGCTTAAGCAATTCTCTTTCCTCGGCCTCCCAAAGTGCTGGTATTACAGGCGTAAGTCACTGCATGTGGCCTGGAATGGCAATGTTTTAAGTATGCTGACTCACTCTTGTTGCACCTCAACTACACATGTATGATTTAATCTATCTCTTGTGGTTGAAGCAATTTAACCTTCAAGTTATTGATGGAAATCTATAAAACACTTAACATGAGCCAAGTGCCTGGCCCATGGTATGTACTCAAGAAATGAATATTCAGTGAATGTGCCCTACTTCTTTAATTCTGTTTCCAATATTGAAATTGCATGTAAATTCCACTGAGACTCACTGCTCTGGAGGTTAGGGTGGGGAGAGGCATTTTCAATCAGGATCTTCCCAGTATATTTGTCAAAGAGCTCTAAGTGAAGTCAAAGCAGCAGGCTAAGGTAGAAACCCTTGATACTGTTATTGGATTCATCTTGGATATAGAAGGAGGGGAAAGTAGTTTAATGTGGGAGTTCTGCTGATTCTCAAAGGAGCTTTTCTCTTCTGTGCATAGGCCTAGAGTCTATGGAGACCCAGGTGTTTGAGTTGGTTTGAAATGAGTGTGCAGATTTCTGAGCCCCAGGCATTCCTTGTTCTGCTGTGTAGTTTCATAGAGAAAATCCAAGAATGAGCCAGTGGGAGGTTTTGAGGTTGATAGAAGCTACATTTTGGGCTCAGCTGTATGAAAATAGGGAACAGTAAGGATTGCTGGCCCACTGATGTGGTATTGAATCTGTGTGGCATATGTTATCTGACATCACAGTCCTGGAACACTCCTAATGGCTGCCAGAAAAATACAAAATCTAATGGAAAAGTAACCCACTGAACCAGAATGAATCAGCTGTTCATTCTTCCTCTATTGGAATTTATCTTAAAAATGGAAATTAAGCCTGAATGCATATAATTTAAAAACTCAAAGCAAGAAATAGAAAAGCTTTTAAAGGATCGTTAATCTGTCCCTCTTGCGTATCTAGTTAGTTACGTAGATTTTATGAAAGAATTTGGAATATAGATGAATCTTTAACTTACAGTTGTTCTTTTTTGAAGAGATCTATTGTTCTCATCTAAATGGTTCAATGTTTCATTGACACTCATTAATCTCTGTTACATCCTGTGAGTTAGGTAAGTGGAAAATGTTTTCCTTCCACTTGTACAACACAAAGTCCTATGGTGAACTCCTCTATTAATTTCCACATTCACCCTCTGGGCTTAGAAGCTAAGTATCCATTAGCTGTGCACTCCACCTCCCTCTTCATCTCTCTACCTGAATCAGAGACAGTTCACTTTTTATGAAAAACTAGTTTTGGCATGGGGTCATGATTAATGTATTAGCCACGCATGGTGGTGCACGCCTGTAGTCTCAGCTACTCGGGAGGCTGAGGCAGAAGAATTGCTTGAACCCAGGAGTTGGAGGTTGCAGTGAGCCAAGATTGCACCACTGCACTCCAGTCTGGGCAACAGAGTGAGACTCCATCTCAAAAAAAAAAAACTATTCATATTCTATTGCAATGTGCTTTCTATGTATTATATTCAAATGAAGAAATTTATTCTTTTCACATGAACTGAATATGTCCCTTCAAAATACATACATTGAAATCCAAATCTTCAATGTGATGGTAATTTGGAGGTGGGGCCTTTAGTAGGTACACAGGTCATGAGGGTAGAACTCTCATGAATGGGACTAATGCCCCTAGAAAAAGATACTTGAGAGCTTGCTCTAGCTCTCTGCTCTCTACTCTGTAAGAATACAAGGAATCAGCCATCTGCACACCAGGATACCAGATCTTCTGGCACCTTGATCTTGGACTTCCCAGCCTTCAGAACCATGAAAAATAAATTCCTGTTGCTGAAGCCATCCACTCCATGGTATTAGGTTATAGCAGCCTGAACTAAGACATTATAATTTTAAAAATACTTACAACTTAAAAACCCAATTAACATCTTTAGAAAGTACAGCCAGCTCTAGACCATTAGTATTGGGATTTCTGATGAACATTCATATGAAACACTTAGCGTGTGCCAGGAACTTTGATGTTTTCTATAAATCCCACTTAATCTTCATATCAGTCTTATGATTATACGTCATTTATATTATTCCACCTTTTGTAAGAGGTAAATGCAGTGCACATGTCTAACCATCATGCTCTGTGCCAGCAACATTCTAGGGGCATTAGTCCCATTCATGAGAGTTCTACCCTCATGACCTGTGTACCTACTAAAGGCCCCACCTCCAAATTACCATCACATTGAAGATTTGGATTTCAATGTATGTATTTTGAAGGGACATATTCAGTTCATGTGAAAAGAATAAATTTCTTCATTTGAATATAATACATAGAAAGCACATTGCAATAGAATATGAATAGTTTTTTTTTTTGAGATGGAGTCTCACTCTGTTGCCCAGACTGGAGTGCAGTGGTGCAATCTTGGCTCACTGCAACCTCCAACTCCTGGGTTCAAGCAATTCTTCTGCCTCAGCCTCCCGAGTAGCTGAGACTACAGGCGTGCACCACCATGCGTGGCTAATTTTTGTATTATTAGTAGAGATGGGGTTTCACCATATTGGCAAGGCTGGTCTGGAACACCTGACCTTGTGATCCACCTGCCTCAGCCTCCCAAAGTGCTCTGGGATTACGAGTGTGAGTCACTGTGCCCGGCCATTTCTTTTCTTAGTATTATATTATATTATTTGTCTATTGTCTTTCACCATTTCATACGATCAGTGACTTCCAAAAATTTCAATTGAAAGGAGTGTGTAGTGAACTTGAGAGTATAGGACAATGAGATATGTAACTGCCCATGTTCCATTGCTACTTTGAGCAGAATCCTTGGGAAACACTATGGAGTGATGGAGAAAACACCATCTGGGTAGTCAGATGACCTGCTCTCCATCCCAGCTCATCAGGGAGTCTCTGAGACAAACACTTATCAGGTTAGAATTTGAAGCTCTTTATCTGTAAGGCAGAAAAAATGGTAATACTTGCTGTATAAACCTCATGAGGTTGCTGTAATGTCCCAATGAGATAATATATGGGAAAGTACTCTGAAAACTCTAACCATTTTAAAAGTAAAAGCATCACTGTGGGTGGAGACTCATAAGTAGATTCTTCCTAAAAAACGTAGTCAAAAGGAAGTGGTTGTTTTAGAGAATCTTCCATGTATGATGACATTATTCACTACTGTCATTTGAAATTTTACAAAACAAGTTATTAGTTTCTTGATACATTAAACAATTTTAATCTGTTTTCACTTTATGAGATCCCAACTTTAGTGACCTTTTAAACCAGAAACTTCTACCATATTACTGGGAAAAGTGAGAAATCTAGTTCATAGATTTAGAACAGTTGTAATTTTAGCTAACTCTGAATACAAATGTACAGGAGACATTGCAGTTTCAGTCGCCCAATACCTAGCATTAGAAAGTAAAAATTTAGACCAAATTCCTAGACAGTATGTCAATAATGAATAAAGCTTGATTCCTTTTTTTTTTTTTTTTTTTTTTTTTTAGAAAAAGTCTCACTCTGTTACCCAGGCTGGAGTGCAATGGTGCGTGCGATCTTGGCTCATTGCAACCTCTGCCTCCCGGGTTCAAGCAATTCTCCTGCCTCAGCCTCCCAAGTAGCTGGGACTACAGGCACATGCCACCACATCCAGCTATTTTCTACTAAAAATATAAAGCTTGATTCTTAACTGAATAATATATAACAGTGTTAGAACACACAGATGACTATGTTAGGATTAATAAATGGTGTTGAATTATCAGACTGCAAAACAAATTGCTGTGATTTTTGGAGACACAAATGTTATTAGCTTGTACATGTTAGAAATTATGTGCATCTATATACCATGCTTTCATTCAACAAATATTTTTCTGATCACGTTCTATATGGCCAGCACTGTGTTAAGTCCTAGGGATACAGAAGAATACATAGTACCGTCCCTCTATTTTGGTAGTTGTAACCAAGGTAAATCATGGAGTGTGTTTAAAAAATTGTATACAATTCTAGGATTCAGATTCAGTAGCCTGCAGTGCAAACTGGGAAAGCAGGGTAAGAAACACATCGCTCATAATAGAAACAGCTTCCCTGAGATTTTGATGTGTCACTCTGGTTAATAATCACCAATCATCACCACTAATAGGTGGGGACAGACACAGCATGGTAAAAACAATTTCTGAGATGTGGACAGGATATTAGGGAAAGCCAAGTAGGGACATTTCATGTGTCCTCAGAGGGAGCTGAGTAAGGATGGATTCTGGGGAAGGTGACTCCTAACCTTTCCAAATATTTTTTCTAATCACAAACCTAATGCAGTAAACCAATGAAGAACACGAGAAGCAAAAGTCATCCATTATTTACAGTTTTGATATTCTTAAATTTTGCTATTACATATATAGAGTAAATTTTCTTTTCTTAAATATTCCATTTTTAATTGTATAGATTTTTGAATTTAAGATCTTTAATCACTCTGTAATTCAGGGAAATATGTCATAATTACCTTCAAGTATTTCTCTCATCTATTTCTTTGTTATTTCTGGGATTTCTATTATGTATATGTTGGCATCAAATTCTGTTCTTCGTATCTCTTAATTTTCATCTCTTATTCCTTCTTAGAGTTTATAGATTCTGCAATTTATTCATTTATTACGTTCTGTTTTCAACTATCATATTGAGTCTAAGAAGGGATAAGAGATGAATATTCAATATTCAGTATTTCTACTTGGCTTTTCTTTTTGACTTTGAGTTCCTGTTTCATATGAGCACTAACCTGTCCTATTAGTTTGAGAATTTAATTCTTATTCTTAATCTTACATTGTGTAATAAAGCTCTTCTTTGTAGTAAATGCACTTGGAATTAGTTATACATCGCTACAAAAAAATTAATGACAAATTATCTTAAAATATAGTGGTTTAAGAAACAGTAATTTTTTTTTTTTTTGCCTTTCATGATTTCTGTGGGTCAGGAATTCAGACACTGTACAGGGATATGACTTGTTTCTACTCCACCTCGTTGGAGACCCCAGCTGGAAGGCTTGAAGCTTGGGGACTAAAATCGTGTGAATTGCACTCACTTGCATTTCTGGTGGTTGGCACAGGTGTTACCTGGAGGACTAACTGGGGCTATTTACAAGAATCCATGTGTGACCTCTCTATGTGGCTTGAGATTCCTCACAACATGGTAGCTGAACTCCATGCATGGGAATATGGTACGATTTGTTGGGGGTGGGGGTGGGGGGGAGAGAGAGAGAGAGAGAGAGAGAGAGAGAGAGACAGAGAGAGAGAGAGAGAGAGAGAGAACCTGGCAGAATTGTATTTCTTTTTTTTTTTTTTAATTTTTTTTTTTTTTTAAAGAAGCAGGCTATTGCTGTGCTATGTTGCCCAGGCTGGTCTGGAACTACTGTCCTCAACCGATCCTCCCATTATGTACCCCCCACCCCCAAGTAGCTGGGATTGTAGTCTATAGACATGTACCTGTATTCTTTTCTTGACCTAGCCTTGGAAGTCACATAACATCACTTTTGTTCTACTCCATTGTTTGATGTAGGCAGGAGTCTCTGCCCAATTCAAGAGGAAAGAACATAGACCACATATCTTGGTGGGAGGAATGTCAATTACATTGTAAGATGAGCATGTGGGAATGCATAAATATATAGGTGTGGGCATCTTTGTGAAACACGATTGTTCACGTATTCCTTATTGTCTAGCTATTTTTGCTTATGAGCTCAGCTTCCCCTGAGGCTGTAACTATACTTTCTGTAATATATGAGGAGGCGTGGGGAACCTAAGTGCTAGCTTGTGCATCTTTTGGTGAGTTTAAGGCAAAAAAAAAAAAAAAAAAAAGATGCACTCTTTCTTTTTGTACAGGTGGAAGTTTCCAGAAGATTACTCTTTTGTTTTCCTATAAGAGATTTTAATAGATTAGTACTTTGGATTCAAGGTTTCTCCTTTCATTACTATTTGATTCATAATTAAAACATTTTCCTAGGAATTCAACAGTCCAAGCTAGTTCTCTACCTGTCGAGAACCAGAGGTTACCCATTATCTTTATTTTTCTAAATAGTTTGGAATTTTAGTTTTGTTTTCTTCTTTGCCCTAGGAATTATTTAGTACAGTGTGGTTTTGTTTTCTAAAATTTTTGATTGGGTTTCAAAATTTATACTTCAAAAGTTTTTCTTTTTTTAAAAAAATTATTAAACTTTAAGTTCTGGGATACATGTGCACAACGTGCAGGTTTGTTACATAGATATACTTGTGCCATGGTAGTTTGCTGCACCCATCAACCTGTCTTCTAAGTTTTAAACCCCACATGCATTAGGTATTTGTTCTAATGCTCTCCCTCCCCTTGCCCCCTACCCCCAACAGGCCCTGGTGTGTGATGTTCCCTTCCCTGTGTCTATGTATTGTCATTGTTCAACTCCCACGTATTTGTGAGAACATGAGGTGTTTGGTTTTCTGTTCCTGTGTTAGTTTGCTGAGAATGATGGTTTCCAGCTTCATCCATGTCCCTGAAAAGGATATGAACTCATCCTTTTTTATGGCTGCATAGTATTCCACAGTGTATATGTGCCACATTATCTTTATTCAGTCTATCATTATGGGCATTTGGGTTGGTTCCAAGTCTTTGCTATTGTGAATAGTGCTGCAATAAACATACATGTGCATGTGTCTTTATAGTAGAATGATTTATAATCCTTTGGATAGATACCCAGGAATGGGATTGCGGGGTCAAATGCTATTTCTGGTTCTAGATCATTGGGAATGGCCACACTGTCTTCCATAATGGTTGAACTAATTACACTTCCACCAACAGTGTAAAAGTATTCCTATTTCTCCACATCTTCTCCAGCATCTGTTGCTTACTGGCTTTTTAACGATTGCCATTCTGACTGGCGTGAGATGGTATCCCATTGTGGTTTTGATTTGCATTTCTGTAATGACCAGTGATGATGAGCTTTTTTTCATATGTTTGTTGGCCGCATAAATGTTTTCCTTTGAGAAATATCTGTTCATATGCTTTGCCCACTTTTTGATGGGGTTGTTTTTTTCTTGTAAATTTGTTTAAGTTTCTTGTAGATTCTGGATATTAGCCGTTTGTCAGATGAATAGATTGCAAGAATTTTCTCCCATTCTGTAGGTTGCCTGTTCACTCTGATGATAGTTTCTTTTGCTGTGGAGAAGCTCTTTAGTTCAATTAGATCCCGTTTGTCAATTTTGGCTTTGGTTGCAATTGCTTTTGGTGTTTTAGTCATGAAGTTTTTCCCATGCCTATGTTCTGAATGGTATTTCCTAAGTTTTCTTCTAGGGTTTTTATGGTTTTAGGTTTTATGTTTAAGTTTTTAATCTACCTTGAGTTAATTTTTGTATAAGGTGTAAAGGAGGAGTCCAGTTTCAGTTTTCTGCATATGGCTAGCCAGTTTTCCCAGCACTATTTGTTAAATAGGGAATTCTTGCTTGTTTTTGTCAGGTTTGTCAAAGATCAGATGGTTGTAGATGTGTGGTGTTATTTTTGAGGCCTCTGTTCTGTTCCATTGGTCTATATATCTGTTTTGGTACCAGTACCATGCTGTTTTGGTTACTGTAGCCTTGTAGTATAGTATGAAGTCAGATAGTGTGATACATCTAGCTTGGTTCTTTCTGCTTAGTATTTTCTTGGCTATATGGGCTCTTTTTTGGCTCCATATGAAATTTAAAGTAGTTTTTTCTAGTTCTGTGACGAAATTCAATGGTAGCTCAATGGGAATAGCATTGATTATTTTTTTTTCTTTTAGCAATCTACATGTGATTGTATTTTTTATCATATGACTTTGGTCCCATTGCCATAACTGTTTGGACTAGAGGTATCTGAAACTAACTTATAAATCTACAGACTGAATACCAGTCTATGTGGTGGCATGAAAAATAAAATGAGTTGAGCCAATTTATCTCTTTTGCAAGTTTGAACTAAGAAAATCTAAGTAGGCCGGGCGCGGTGGCTCAAGCCTGTAATCCCAGCACTTTGGGAGGCCGAGACGGGTGGATCACGAGGTCAGTAGATCGAGACCATCCTGGCCGACATGGTGAAACCCCGTCTCTACTAAAAAAATACAGAAAACTAGCCCGGCGAGGTGGCGGGCGCCTGTAGTCCCAGCTACTCGGGAGGCTGAGGCAGGAGAATGGCGTGAACCCGGGAGGCGGAGCTTGTGAACCCGGGAGGCGGAGCTTGCAGTGAGCTGAGATCCGGCCACTGCACTCCAGCCTGGGCGGCAGACCGAGACTCCGTCCGTCCCAAAAAAAAAAAAAAAAAAAAAAAAAAAAAAAAAAAAAAAAAAAAAAAAGAAAATCTAAGTAAATAATCCAGATAGCCTTGCAATTGTTGGTTGAAAAATTCATAAAGAAGAATCAAAGCCCTATCACTTTTGATGTGGTACCTTACAGACTAAGTAAAGAGGGAACATGATCTAAGAGTAAGTAGAGGACACCAATTGGTAACTAAGGGTCATACTGCAGGAGAGAGAACTTGCCGCCTGTGTAGAAGGTAGAACAAGTAAGGTTAATAGCGTCTCAGTTACTGGTGTCATTACAGTCCAACACTATGAAAATGCTTAATATAAACATTTATTTTTAATTTATTTACTTTACTTACACATTTGTTCATTTATTTTCTTGACGTAATTTCTTGAGATAAAATTTTGTTACTTACAACTAAAACAGTGTAGTCTGAAGGCTTGATAGAAGTTTTTCTTTATTTTATATGTTTGGTTCTCTTGGGGAGGGTGTGGTGATTAGATACCCATGCTCATTTCTTCTGCCTTTGTGAAGATTACCTGAGAAGTGCGCATGCATGCTTGAAGGGTAGATGGGAGAATATTCAGGCAAGGAAAGTAGTGGAGAGAAAGGCACAAAAGCAAGAAGCAGCAGGATGTGTCTTGGCAGTTAAAGCAGTTTGTTGTTTTGTGAATATGAATTAAGAAGCAAATAGCAGGAAGAAATGAGGTCTTCTGCTTCCATGTAAAGCAGAATAATGTTTTGAAATGTTGATTTGTGTTTTGTTCTTGCTGATATTCAGAGATACAGATTAGATGCATTTTCCTTCCCCTCTCCATTCAGTTAGCTCATTCCTTTGTTCGTTCCTTTCACCAACAACTGTATCACTCTCCAGCCATGTCCCCACTCCTATAACTTCTCCATGCCTTCTTTCACTACCTCCTCCCAGGCAGCCTACAAACCATCTCGTTTACCTCACTTGAAAATCAAGAAAAAAATAACATTCCTTTCTCTCTGTTCTACTACTTCATTTGACACCTTTTAGTCTTCACCAAACACATTGAAAAAAATAGTCTAGACTCACTTTGTCTCTTCCCAATCAGCCATTAACCTCCTGCACTCCAGTTTCTGACTCTATGACTTAAAGTACTTGACACATTGTATTATAGTTTATTTTATCCCCTCCTAGACAGTGTGTGCCTTAGAGGGAGGACTGTCTCTCAGCATATGTAGTATCTGGCACAAAATGTGTACTTAAGAAAATCAACAAACATTGTGTGATGAAGCCTTATTCATTCTTCACTTAAGCTTACAAAACTAAATTTATATTTCCTTGGCTTAGATGGTGACAGAAATGCAATATACGTTTTCTAGGGTTATTTTATATATCCATATTTTACTTCCTTTTTCTTAAAATTCAGTAGGATTGTCTGCCCCTCTGTCTGTCTGTGTATCTCTCTGTCTGTATATACTCACCTACCTTTCTTCCTGACATGTATCTATTATCTAAAAATGATAGATTATATATCCATGTTTATTTAAACCATGAATTTTTATCAAGTTTACATAAATTGTCTTAATAATTATATACTCTGATGATTCTCAACCCAAGGTAATTTATACTACAGATGCAGGTAAATGGTACTTTCTCATTAAGATAATGTTCCCGTTAATACAGGAATAGAGCACCAGCATCACATAGGCCAAAGTGGCTGAGGAGGTTGGACAGAACATAGTAATCACTTGCTACTCCTGCACAAAGTGTTTGTGTCACGTTATTTCATCTCTAAAAAGAGGATACTGCTAATCTTCTTTTAGCAGTTTTAGGGGGCTGGGTGCAGTGTAATCCCGGAAATTTGGGGGGCTCAGGTGGGAGGATTGCTTAAGCCCAGGAGTTCAAGACTACATTAGGCAACATAGGAAGACCCCATCTCTACAAAAAATTTAAAAATCGGGCATGGTGGGTGCATAGCTATAGTCACAGCTCCTTGGGAGGCTGAGGCAAGAGGATTGCTTGTGCCCTGGAGGTGCACCCTTGGGTGCAGTAAGTTATGATTACACCACTGCCCTCCAGCCTGGGCAACAAAGTGAGACCCTTTCTCAAAAAATAAAATCAAAGAGAACATTGTGTGTGGTACCAATAGCAAAATAAATAAAGAAGTTACCTTATCTGGGGATATTTTTCTAATGGGAACATATACATAAGCATATCACCAGAAAAATGTACACACAATAATTTGGGGGTTGTGTCCTCCACCAAACAATTGTTGAAATTATTATGAGATCTTGAGTGAGATGCAATTTATCAGGAAAGGCTCTATGGAAGAGGTCAATTTTAAATCATGTTAAGTGCTTGCATCTTTATTCAAGAGAAAGAGGGCCTGACTTTGAAGGAGGGAAAGGACTTTAGGATAGAAAGAAAGGTATGTTAGCTCACAATGAAAGTGAGCAAGCTGGTAGACAGTTTTGATGTTGCCAGTTATTATTGGCAGAGACAGAGTTCTAGATCATTTCTTAGCTGAGAGAAAAGTGCTGAAAATGAGTACACACTGACAGGCAGAAAATTTGAGTCTTGAAATACAATTATGTATATAAGACTGAAAAGGAAAAGAAATAGGCTGGGCGTGGTGGCTCACACCTGTAATCCCAGCACTTTGGGAGGCCGAGGCAGGTGGATCAAGAGGTCAAGAGATCGAGACCATCCTGGCCAACATGGTGAAACCCTGTCTCTACTAAAAATACAAAAATTAGCTGTGCGTGGTGGCGTGCCCTGTAGTCCCAGCTACTCAGGAGGCTGAGGCAGGAGAATCGCTTGAACCAGGGAAGTGGAGTTTGCAGTGAGCCAAGATCATGCCATTGAACTCAAGGCTGGCAATAGAGCAAGACCCCATTAAAAAAAAAAAAAAAGAAAAGAAAGAAATGTAAGTATGTGACATAGTACATGACCATGAAGAAGAATAACAATGTAATGAAGTTTTATGTTTCTGATCTAATCATGATGCTCATGGGGACATTGGGCTGGGTCCTGACAAAACCTTTGTACCTGATAACAAAAGGAATGGGCAAGACATTAGAGTAGAGATGTTATTTAGAAAACCAAATGTGTCATCCTATGAGACAGAAAGAGAGAGGGAGACAAAGAGAGATAGATAATAGAATTTGGGAAATTATTATTTAGAAGTAGTATTGAACAAAATGGGTAACTGAGTTACTTTGGAGAAAGAGAATGGGACGGAAAAATGAGCATCTTGTAGCAACACCACAGTGACTAGGCTCTTTTCTTTCTAGGAAAGTCAGGAAAAGTCCCCACAGTAAATGGTTTTCTTGAGGTTTGCTGAGGTTTCTTAAAATAGTTGCCTTCAATTCTTTGAGCGATCACACATCTCCATTATTGTAGGGTAGAGCTTTAGTGCCTTATTGCCCATTTGGTGTGGTCACATTTCCCTGAATATTCTTGAGACTTGTGGACATGTGACAATGTCTACACATTGAAGGATTAGGAATTTATTTAAGTCTTCATGGTTTGTCTTTGTGCCTGTCCTTGTTCAGGGGGCCTCCAGGGATTCTAATCAGACTGATCTGTGTTTCCTGAGGCCAAGATCACTGCAGTCATCACAGCACTAGAGGATACCCCTTGCCCAGGCTTGCTGAGAGCCTTGAGAAGGCTCTGGGGTTGATGTGACTTTCTGCTCAGGTGGACCTGGGGAAGATTCAAAGAGGATACTGGGGCTGTATGGGAACACTGACCAAGGTTGTGAGTCTAGAAGACTGCCCTGGTCGTTCAGACAGGTGTGCCTCGCAGCAGATCTCTGAACAGACAGATGGGTCCCCAATTGCAGTGAGAGTGGCCAGAGCTGAGATTGGGCTCCCTTGGGATCTGCTGTGGGATGGAGGCTGGATAGCCTGTCTTGTAGGCTCAGACAGGCACATGACTCTTGGCAGTAAATACTTATCTTAAAGATTTGAGTACAAAGGGAGACAAAGCTCTAGGGCACTTGGTAAATTACACAGAAGTGTAATATATGGCCTCGGTTCTCAAAGTGTGGTCCCCAGACCAGCATGCTCATCAGTGCCCAGGAATTTGTTAAATATGCAAGTTGTCTGGCCCCTCCCCAGACCTACTGAATCAAAAGCTCTGGGATGGGGCCCAGCAGTCTGTGTTTTAACAAGGCCTCCATGCAATGGTGAGACATACAAAGTTTGAGTGATATTGATTTAAGATGTAGCATGTGCTCATTCCTGTTTCAATACATCACTAACTGTGAAAGAGAGTCCCTAGAGATGGAGATTGCAGGATATTAATGTAAGCAATTCTGCAAAGAGAATGCATTCATGAGAGGTGACTGAGAGGAATCTTTGTGAGAAGAAGCACGAGAGAATGTTTTTGCTAAGAAAATGCCTTCTTTCAAACCTAGGGGTAGGGAAAACATGAAATTATATCAGCGATGGGGTTTTAATATACTTTGTTATAGTATAATTAAAGAAAACTTGTGAATGGTGCTAATAAGAGGATATCTAAAAGCTTCTTTCCCCTCCCTTCCTGTAGCAAACATTTTCTCAGCAATGTGGGGCAAAAGATTCTTTTTCTATTTGTTTGTTTTGTTTTGTTTTTAGAGATTCCTTTGTAAACTGTGAGAGAGTAGTACTTTTTGTCCCCAATACAGCTGTTACCTTCTTAAGGCTTTTCTCAGATTAGAAGATACAAAAGTTGGTGTGTTGATCCTTGCAAAGGCCACATGTAAATACTGAACACATTTGAGTCTGGAGATTTAATTGAACATCAGTCAGGATTTGCCTTTTCTAAAATGTTAAAGGATCACCAGTTTGTGAGCACTAAAGCCAATATATTCAGGAATAATTGTGGCTGACATATTCCATTTAAGAATTTCAGGGGAGAGAATAAATTAGAGCATATTGCAATAGGTTAAAAATAAGTTCATATCATTTTTTGTGCTATCTGAGATAAAATCAAGCTTGATAAGGAAACAATTCTTTGAGGGTTGATAAGTACCTATAACTACCTAACTGTAACCCTACTTAATTTTTTAAAAAAATATATTTAGGGGGTACAAGTGCATTGTGTTACTTGGACTCATTGTATAGTGGTGAAGTCTGGGCTTTTAGTGTACCCATCACCCAAATAGTGAACATTGTACCCAATAGCAAATTTCTCAACCCTCACTTCCCGTCCACCTTCCTGCCTACCCACCTTTTCTGGTCTCGGATGTCTATTAGTCTTCTCCATCCGTCCCTGTGTACCCATTGTTTAGTTCCCGGGTGTAAGTGAGTACATTGAGTATTTGACTTTCTGTGTCTCAATTATTTCACTTAGGATAATGGCCTCCAGTTCCATCCATGTTGCTGCAACCAACATGATTTCATTATTTTCTATGGCTGAGTAGTATTCCGTGGTGTGTGCCTGCACACACACACACACACGCACACAAACACACACACACACCATTTTCTTTATTCAATCCTCCATTGATGGACACACTTAGATTGATTCCATGTAATTGCTATTGGGAATAGTGCTGCAATAAACGTATGAGTGCAGGTGTCTTTTTGGTACAGTGATTTCTTCCCCTTCTGGCATATACCCAGTAGTGAGATTGCCAGATAGAACAGTAGTTCTACTTTTAGTTCTTTGAGAATTCTCCATACTGTTTTCTGCAAAGGTTGTATTAATTTACATTCACACCAACAGTGTATAAGTGTTCCCTTTTCTCTACATCTGCACCAACATCTGTTGTTTTTTGACTTTTTGATAACAGCCATTCTGAGTGGCATAAGATTGTATCATCCTGTTAACCCTAGTTTTTAAAATAAAATTTGTTGAAAAATAATATAGGAACCTAAAAGAGGACAAGAAACTAAGTGTAGAGCTTGATGAATTAGCACAAAGTGGATACACCTGTATAACCACAATGCAGAACAAGAAGAACAGAAACAGCACCCAGATGTTCTCCTTGTTGTCACTTTTCCCTGAGTGTCATCTGCTTTGAGCTATAACATTGTAGATTTGTTTTGCCTGCTCTTGAAGATGTATATTAATTTGTCATATAGTGAATATTCTTTAGTTCTGCCTTCTTTTGCTCATCACTGTTTGTGAAATTCATCCTTGTTGAATATAGTAGTTCATGTATGTTCATAGATGTGTACAATTATTTTTATATTTTAAAAGAAAAATTATCATATTAACAAAAATTGGGAAAATAGAGGTTTAAAAACCCCTGATAATATCCAGATATATATATAATAATAATTTTGATAAACATAATCTCAGGTTGATTTTCCCAAAGTTGATGCCTAAGACTAGGATGTGAGAACAGGTGGTTTATTTTGGAGATGATCCCAGGAAACAGCAACAGGAAAGTATAGAAAAGAGACCAGGAAGGGAATATGGGGTGATTACTGATCTGACTTCTGCTTTTGGCAGCTGGAGCTCAATTCTGCTACAGATTTGGCAGTTGGTTTACAAATCACCCAGAATTGCTTCACCCAAAGGACAAGGAAGCTGAGACATTTATCCACCAACTTCCACATTCATTGGAAGCTGTTCCCCATGGTGTAACCTCCCTGATATCTCTAGCTTTACCTGCACATAGGCAGAATGCATTCCCACAGTTGCAGAAAACTCCCAGGTAGAGAGTGGCAGGTACTTTCACTGCTGGTGGGCCCTGCAGTTGAAAGTGGGTCCCAATAATGAATTATTAGTTTGTCGGGGGAACCTGCCCCCAATATTTCAACATAGGTTTTTTCTATTTTCCATAAGTGTCGGCCAGCTGAGAAATAAATAGAAAGAGTACAAAGAGAGGAATTTTACAGCTGGGCCTCTGGGAGTGACATCACATATCAGTAGGACTGTGATGTCCACCTGAGCCTTAAAGTCAGCAAGTTTTATTAAAGATTTCAAAAGGGAAGGTGGTGCAATAACAGGGAGTGTGTCACAAGATCACATGCTTCAAAGGGCAAAAAGAAGAACAAAGATCACATGCTTCTGAGTAAACAGGACAAGGGCAAATTCAGAACTACTGATAAGGGTCTATGTTCAGCTATACACGTATTGTCTTGATAAACATCTTAAACAGCAGAAAACAGAGTTTGAGAGCAGAAAACCAGTCTGACCTCAAATTTACCAGGGCAGGGTTTTTTTCCCACCCTAATAAGCCTGAGGGTACTGCAGGAGACCAGGGCATATTTCAGTCCTTATCTCAACCGCGTAAGACACTCCCAGAGCGGTCATTTATAGACCTCCCCCCAGGAATGCATTCCTTTCCGAGGGTCTTAATTATTGATATTCCTTGCTAGGAAAAGAATTTAGCGATATCTTCCCTACTTGCACATCTGTTTATAGGCTCTCTGCAAGAAGAAAAATGTGGCTGTATTCTGCCCAACCCCACAGGCAGTCAGACCTTAAGGTTGTCTTCCCTTGTTTCTTGAAAATTGCTGTTATTATGTTCTTTTTCAAGCTGCACTGATTTCATATTGTTCAAATACACAAGTTTTACAATCAATTTGTACAGTTAACACAATTGTGGTCCTGAGGTGATGTACATTCTGAGCTTATGAAGATAACAGGATTAAGAGATTAAAGTAAAGACAGGCATAAGAAATTATAAAAGTATTAATTTGGGGAACTGATAAATGTGCATATTAAAATGAAATCTTCACAATTTATGTTTAGAGATTGAAGTAACGACAGGAGTAAGAAATTATAAAAGTATTATTTGGGAACTGATATATGTCCATATTAAAATGAAATCTTCACAATATATGTCCCTTTGCCGTGGCTCCAGCAGGTCCATCCATTCAGGGTCCCTGACTTCCCGCAACACTAGTTGGCAGGTAGCTGTATCCAAACTCACAATGAAGGAACATAAGTGCTTGAATAATCATCTTTATATCTTGGAGAGCATGCTGTTTCTAATATGCACATATTCACTTTCTTGTGGTCTAGGTTGGATTTTTGTCTTGCTCCATGGCTAAGTGTTAGCCACAAGCCCCAAGGAGTCAGAACTGTTTAATTACAGCAGTGATGCTCTATTGCAAATTCCTGGTTTACTTTGATAATTAGCTGTTTGCACTTGGCCTCTTAAAAAGCACTGGCCTAAAAATCAATCAGGAAGTTTATATGAAAAAATGGAATTGTAAAGGCTATACTATTCCATCTATTGGAATTTTAATAATTTGGTCTTTTGTAAAGAATGGGGTTGAAACTGACCTTCAATTCTTGATGAAAGACTATTACTATGTTCGCATGAGTTTTAAATTTAGATGTAACAACTCACTTGTGTTATTTGGAAAGCTTAGAAGAAATGTTTTTAGTTTGTGAAAGTAAGGTGTATAAAATAAATAAAATTCTTTATGTACTTCAATTTCCTTTTTACTATCTAGAAAGCATTTGGAGACTATGCCCATGAACACTGCATATTATTGATTATCCATAATGGATATTATTCAGAATTTGGTTTTAAACGATTGCCCCTACTTCACATATACTCCCAGCTGCTACATTAGTCATCAGAACTATTCAGGGGTGAAAACATTTTAAGAATCATAGACTTTCTGTTGAGGTAGCCTATCATATTTTAAGACAGGCATAATCATGATAAAGTTATTTTCTATTGAATAGAAATTCACCCTTTGTAGTTCTCAGTCTCTTCCATCTTCACACAGAGGCAATCTAGAACAATTCTCTTTATTCCTTCCTTGAAAGCAGGCACAGATGGATGACTGTCTCAGCCCTCCTTTCCCACTTAAACAATCTTTTTAAAGGCTGATCTTTGAATTGTTCATAAGGACATGGCATTGCATTCTTTTTTCTGCTTTCTTTTGGTTAAACATAAATTGGTGATGACGTTTTGGTAATAAGTGATCTAGAACCAAAACCAAAACCAAAACCAATACTCTAAGTGTGTCCTCGTATGAAATATGGTAGAACTAGTGACTCTCATAGTTTTTGAAGTTGTTTCTTGATATGGGGAAGGTTGAATCAGGAAATCTCTGGTTGGAGACAAACTATAATAAAGAGTTTCAAATTTTACATGTGCAATGGGAATCATGAGAGGTTTTAGGAGGAAATTATAAAATCAGGTGCATCTGTTAGAAAAGAAACTTTGGTAGCAGTAAAATATCTATATTACAAAGGAAAATAACAATTTTGGACTGAACTTATTCTACTTTTATATTGTTTATAGGTTTGATCAATAAGCAATCAATGTCTTACATCTATGACATATTATATACACATGTTGAGCAGGAACAGGAGGAAGATAGAGTCCTGCATGGTCCACCAAGCTCTCCCTTCCAAGTCACTTAAACCTTCTTAATAAAAGTATGATCATTCAGCCACTCACTCTCACCTCGTGTATCTTTGTCTTGTACATAGGGCTGCTAATAAAAACAATGACTGATTGCACATCATAAATGATAAAAATGGTGGACACTCTTCTACACACTCTATCAATGTTAACTGATTTGCTCCTTCACTCTTTGAGATAGTATTATTTTCATCATCATTTTAAAATGACAATGTCAGGAGCAGAGAATTTAAATAAGGTGTTCAACATCTTACAACTAGTAAGTGGCAGAGCTGCACTGCAGCTCAGAGGTTTGACTGCAGTGTGTCTGTTCTGAACTTCTTCATTATGCTATTTCAGTAGAGCCAGGACAATGTAGAATAAATGTCATCTAACTTAATCTCATAGAAAGTAACCCCTACTTCACGGCCTGTTGTCATAGATGTTTATATTACTTGTGAGCAACCTCATTACATGGGAATAACGACCAAAAGATAGAAATAGCAAGTCTAGAATAGCAACCTGGATAGCTTGCTGCTGTTTTGAGAGTAAATATGTTTCAATTAAGAAACATATTAAATAGGTAAAGAAAGTTCTTCTTTTACCAAAAACAAATTAAAAGTGGGATTTAATTTGCTTTTCTTTTTCAGCAAACTCCGAGTTGTCTGTTTTGTTTCAGCAACCCAGAGTTTGTTTGTTTTAAAAACAGTTGAAACTGTTTTTAAATCTAATTTACATTGTATTTAATACAATTACCACTTCATAGCTAGAGTTTTAAATCTGAAAATATTGGTATTCTGCTTGATGTTTGATTTTAATACTTGTCCATTTATAGTCAATTCTCATTATTTATGGTAGTTATGTTCTATAAAGTTGTCACCAACACTGAATTAGTGAATACTGAAGCTTTGCTCCAGGGGGAAAATAGGGTTAGGTTCCTGTTGGTCTCTGGGCATGACATTTTTGCCAAACAATTAACATGAAACCTTCTTTTATGTGCATTTCTGTTTAAAGACACCTTATTTAATGTATATTGATTCATTAACAATGAACTCACTGTCAGTAGCACTGTAACTCATGCCTGAATGAAGCTTGTCTAACGAACATATTTCTTCCATGAGGCACATTATAGCCTTCTTGGGCTTAGGGGAACTAGACAGCACCTTAGCATTAGACTTGAGGGCCATTTAAAACAGTAAAATCACAAGAAAATGCACAAAAATGAAAAATATCTAGCAGTAAATAGGTTGTGAAAAATGATACTTGTTTACAGTATGAGAACTAAAACAAGAAGGCAAAGTTTCACTTTGTTGGACTTCAGCTGAAAATGTGCTGCTCATTGGGTAACTCAAGTTTTTGGCTATTTGTACATGTCCACTAATGACCTTCAAAGAGCCATGAGTGTTGATTTTTGGGTTATAAATAAATTTTAGCAAGTAGGTAAATCCCCAAATACAAAATCTGTGAATAACGAGGACCAACTATATATACTTGCCTTTGTATTTGATTAAAATCCAAGAATTGCAAATTTTTTGAGGGTATCAATTGAGGATAGACTTCAAGATGACATTGATAACTGACAGGATTTAGAAATCTCTAGTATTTTCTCAAGGTGATTATTTCTCGAAAGTCACAATGCTTTTAGATCATCTTTTAAAGATCAGATTAAGGATTGTTGTTCTAATGGCTAAGAACTCTCTTGCTGAAAAAGGTTAATGGTATTAACTGGGTTTGAAGTCTACAATTTTCCATTTCTTTAGTTCTTGGGAACAGTGAGGATTACAGGTATTACAATTATATAAACCTTTATAAGAAAGGCTTTAAACATCTCTGTTTAAAGACCTGTTATAAAAGCAAAATTAGTAAAACTACTGCAGACCAAAAACAAATCTTAAAAGTAGGCAGGAAAAAAAAAGACACATTTCCTAAAAAGCGGCAATAATAAACCTGATGGTCAGCTTTTCAACAGAAACCATAAAATCCAGAAGACAGGCCGGGCACAGTGGCTCACGCCTGTAATCCCAGCACTTTGGGAGGCCGAGGCAGGCGGATCACAAGGTCAGGAGTTCGAGACCAGCCTGACCAACACGGTGAAACCCCATCTCTACTAAAAATACAAAAATTAGCTGGGTGTGCTGGCAGGCGCCTGTAATCCTAGCTACTCAGGAGGCTGAGGCAGGAGAATTGCTTGAACCTGGGAGACAGAGGTTGCAGTGAGCCAAGATTACGACACTGCACTCCAGCCTGGGAGAGACTCCGTCTCAAAAACAACAACAACAACAACAACAAATCCAGGAGACAATGAATTGTCATTTTGAAAGA
The DNA here is from genome assembly GCF_003255815.1 of Theropithecus gelada. Classification (NCBI taxonomy): domain Eukaryota; kingdom Metazoa; phylum Chordata; class Mammalia; order Primates; family Cercopithecidae; genus Theropithecus; species Theropithecus gelada. Next base: position 14,135,533 of record NC_037685.1, on the reverse strand, counting down.
ACTGAGAGGACAGAACTGCCAACCTGGAATTATAAATGTTGTGAAAATATCCTTCAAAACTGAAGGTGGAAAAAAAAAACTTTTTCAGACAAATAAAATATTAAATAATTTTACACCGGCATGTCTACAGTCCAAACAATATTAGCAGGAGTTCTGTAGGCTGACGAGAAGTGATTCTTGACAGAAACTGCAGAGAGAAGTAAAAAATAAAGCAATACAATGCAATGGAAGGATACAGTGAAGGCTCACTCCAATAATCCAGCTAGGACAATCCTAATGGTTAGTGGTTAATGTCCCACAGTATCAATTATTCAGCGCTGTTTAACTGTTATCAGCATTACAGTCCACATTCACAATTAGAAAAAACATTTCTGCTTCTTCTAGGGGACAGTCTGGCAAAAGAGAAAATGATTCACCTTAGTATCTCAGTCTGTGGCCCCTGTGTTTAGTTTTCTCTGAGTCCAAAGGGTGAGAATTTGTCTTTCATTTGAGCCAAGAGGCTCGTCTTGAGGACTCTTCTAAAACAGGAGGAACAACTCCAGTCCACAAATTGTTGTTGTTCAGCTAATAAACAATTAAGGAAGAAATAAAGTAAGGGAGGAACAAAGGAAGGAAGGAGGGAGAAAGAATAGACATAAAACAAAGGAAAGCTTTCTACTGGGCTCCCACCTCAAATTATTTTAATTTTTATTCACTTCTCATTTTAAATATTATGTAGATATTGTGCAGATTTTTTCCCTTCAAATTCAAGAAGTGTTTACAGAGTCAAAATATCATGAGATCAAACACCTGCAGCCCAGCACTGTAACTATTTTAAATCAAGAGAAGTAAAAAGCATGGAGAGCAGAGAACCCTGCTTTAAATCTGAGAGATAGCAGACAGCATTCCAACAGGACCACTGGGTGTCATTTTATCTACAGGGAAGTTTCATCCACGTGCTATATATCATTCTGCTTTAGGAAAAGGGGAAAAGTGTACAGAAGCACATGCCATGATTGTAGCCACAACAGAATGTCAATATTTTCCAATTGTCCATATACGGAAGCCTGACACTGGATATTAATGTGAGTCTGTGAAGATGGGAGCCACACCTCCTCCCCACACAGGACACTATCACCCCCTTAGCCAATCCCTTCTCCATTTTCTCTTCTTTTAGTTTTACTGTCATTATATTGCCCTCTGGGAATGGGGAAATTCAGGAGGATTCATAGGGACTTTAAGACAGGGAAGGCTTTTTGCTTCTGTCTCAGGGAACTGGTACTTTCCTCCTGTGAGAGGCAGCAATTCTATTTTCTCCTCCAAGGTCTGGGTAAATGTGGCATTTCGATTTGCTGATATGACCCCTACCCTGTCCCTGATAAGGGTTGTCACCTGTGCTTGATGTCCTTCCCAGAACAAATGAGAGCATGTAAGGGGGGACACCGAGGAAGATGTTGGAGGAGAAGGCCAGATTCCTCATTTATTTTTATGATATTTAAAAAAATTAAACCTTTGATTGTCTCCGCTAATATAACTGCTCTGAAGCCCTGTGCCAGAGCTACTTACCGCTTCTGAGCATGGATGTTGTCTTTGTTGGTCTCTCGATGCCCAGAAAAGACAGAGGAAATGGGTTCACTGCTCCTGAGGCTGCTCTAGTCCTTCCTCTTAGTCACAGGCGAGGCTGGACTTTTCTCACCTGGCTTGTGACTCCTCAAGTGATGGGCTCCTGCCTTCTCTCAGGTGTCCCATCTGTTTCAGTGCCCTACCTGTCGCGAGCCTCCTGGCCCATGCTGGCCAGTTCTTCTCTTGTCAGGGAAGTTAGAGAAAGAAGCCACCTTCCTGTCCTCCTGCGTGTGGTGTGGAGAGAGGCGCCTTACAAGCAAGTGTCTTCATGGTGAGGATAAACTCACAGGCTCAAGGAAGAAACACGATTGTGAGAACAACAGTGGGGAAAAGGCAGGATCCAGGTATTTTGGCGAGTATAAAAGGCTGCCTTAAAATAACTATCCATGTACCCATACAGAATGGAGTGTACACACACAAACCAGGACAAAAACAGCTCACAGGGTTCCCTAGGCAAGGAAGGAAGCAGTTCAACCTGGGAGAAGGTGGGAGAGGGAATATGGGCAAATGATACTGTGAATGCCAAGATTATTGAGTGGACACTCAGCCAGGACTGATGGCTGAAAAGAGATGATTTGGGGACTTACAGAACTACTGTAGAAACAGACTGAATCAGGTGATTATCCAGAGTGACCTAAAATAAGGAGTCCCTAAGTGAGGACTCTGATGAATAAAGCAGTATTTTAATTACTCTCTTAGAATGGCCTATTTCTGTATAAAAATATGCTATATTTTCCCCATGCCTCTGGTGAAACAATTTGTGCTATAATCAGAATATCTGGCCTGAAAATAGTTTGCTCTTCATGGCTACATTGTGAGATGGGATGTAGGTATAATGACCATTTTTTATTTTCAGGAAGCCTCAATTTGTAACATTCTGTCCCAAAAAAGAAAACATGTTTATCTAGCATAGTTTTTGATTTGGTGCATCAGAATATGTGACCTATATATGGAGCATAAAAGATAATAATAGTATTTCCAGAATCACACTCTCAAAAAAGAGCTTCAAGACTCAATGTGGCACTTGGAAAGCCGAGTCACGATGCTGTTGGTGTGGGCTCACGCCTTGTGTGCACAGTGCACATGGCCATGTCTTGCCTCCAGAGGCAGAAGACCTCATACTGTGTGGGGGGCACATAGGGAGCGGGGGGAGCTCCACAGGGTAAAGAAAAGGCTCTTACCAGATGGAGCGTGGATTTCAGATGAAGATGACCCAATTAGCCTTGATTCCAGCATGTGCACAGATGCTATGACTGAAATAAAGTAGGAAGTGATGCTGGTGAAATGTTGCGTAATGAAATACATAGGTTTTTATTGAAGAAAAATGTTGAGATTTTAAAAGACTTTTAAAAAGGCTTTTAAGGCTTGCCCCAATGGTGTGAGGCTTTTCCAAAAGTCTTTCTTCCTTATTGATTAAAATGTAGCCTCCAGAATCCCACTCAATGCCCAAGTTCACATCTCAGCTTTATCACTCTGACCTTGGGCATGTTATGCATCCTGACTGCTCCTCAGTTTCTCATGTGTATACTAGTGGTGTGATTATACCTAGAAAACAATTGGCGCAGTGGCTTGGCACAAAAAAGACTTTCATCTAATGTTAGTTATAATTATTTATGTGTGAAACTAAATAGGGAGAAAATTCACTTATACTCTTCTCTTCTAATTGTTATTAATATGCTGACAGCTTATTTTCTTATATATTTATTTGAGAAGGGTGTGATTCAAGATTTTTGTTTCCTTAAAGATACTTTGGTGATAACCAACTTAACTGCTAGTGCATAAATGGAATCTTGTGTGTGTAAGTGTGACTGCATGTTCATGATTGTGTAAATGAGTGATGGCTCTGGGTGTGTGTGCACGGTTGGATGAGTGTGTAAATCTGTGAGTGTATGAACCTGTGTGTATATATTGATAGATGTTGTATAAGTTTCCTGAGGCTGCTGTAACAAATTACCACAAAGTTGGTGGCTTAAAACAGCAGAAATTTTTTTTTCGCACAACGCTGGAGGCCGAAGCCTGAGATCAGTGTCACTGGGTTGCAATGAAGGTGTTGGCAGGGCGGCACTCCATGTAGAGGCTCCAGGGCAGAATCTAATCCTTGCCTCTTCCAGCTTCCGGGGACTGTGGGCAGTCCTTGAGTTGTGGCCACATCACTCCTATCTCTGCCTCTGTCTTCACACGGCCTTGTCTTTTCTGTGTGTATGTGTGAAATCTCTTCCTGTTTCTCTCTTCTGAAGACAGTTGACTTGTGATGCCATTTAGGGCCCATCTGGATAATCCAGGATAATTTCCCCATCATTAGATTATTAGTAATGTTAGCAAAGACCCCTTTTCCAAGTAAGGTAACAGGTACCAGGGGTTAGGACCTGATATTTTGGGAGTGGGGTGCATTTTTCAGCCCACTGTAGGTGTCTATGTGTATGTGCATATGTATGTGTGAGGGCATATGGATGTGTACATAGATGAGTATGTACATTATATGTGTAATTGGTATATGTTTGTATGCGTGTGTGAGTGTAAACGTGTGAGTGTAGGTGTGTATGTGCATATGTGTGATGAGTGTATGTACACGCATGTGGGCCATGGGTGTATATATATGCATGTGTGTATATATATGCATGTGTATATGCGTGTGTGTGTGGGGTATGGATGTGTATATATACATGTATATACATGCATGTGTTTCTGCATTATGGGTATGTGTTGGTATATAAATATGCATATGTGTAAGTATATGCATGTATATATGTATGTGAATGGGCGATGGGTATGTATGTATATGTATATTTTTTATGGTAAGTAAGTTATCTATCTGACCTTTGCCTAAAATATTTTATTACGGTTCTGAAATAATCAGTTGGGAGTCTATTGTAATGAACCAGTACTCTTGTAACAGATGGTCAAATAAACACAATGTTTCTACCTTCCCAGAAATCATCTTAAGCACAAAATTGTTATAGTTTATGAGAAAAGAGCAACCCTGTTTAAATGCTAGTAAACAAGCAAGCACATACCTCTCTTACCTCTCTCTGAACCTCAGAAAGAGGACCCAAGTGGGAGTTCAATTTAATGAAAAATGCATTAGGAGCCGTTCTGATGGCAAGGAGCATCTATTACTCATTTTAATCTCAGCCAACCAGGTAGATCGGCACTGGTCCATGAACCCCGGCTATGAAAAAAAGGAGAGAAGTCTTAATGAAAGCCAGACAGTGGCCCTAAATGAGACGTTTCAAGCTTTCTTTTTTTCTGCATTTAAAATCTGTCTGTGGAAATCACATTTGGGTTTTATGAGGACTGGAAGGTGTTATAATCTGCTTTGGAGTTTGGTGTAAGGAAGAGACTAGGAAAGAGAGACCCACGGTTAATTGCACTAGGGCAACTTTTAAAAGGCCCAATATGAATTTATATATGTTATCATATTGTATATATGTTTTCAATAATTATTTTAAATATCTATATATGCTATAGAAATAGAAAAGAGAGCCCATTCAATAGTGTGCAGGAACTATGTTAGCTACCATGGAGATGACTAAGGTGATGAAGTAATGGTATCCACCTTGGTCAGTTAACAGTCTATTTCTGGAATATAAATGGAGGCAGGGTGTATGGGAAGAGAAGTGCATATAGGGCAATTTGGAGGAGGGATAGAGCCTATGGGAAGGGGATCTAGGCTGCATTCATGGCAGCTGGTGCATCATCAGAGCTTTGATACGTGCCTGAGAAGCCAGTCGATAGAGCTGACCAAAGAGGGAGGATCAGAACTAATTGTACCACAGCAAAGATAGGAAAATGCAGGGCATACTGGAATAACATGTAATCCAGTTTTTCTGGAGCATAGGCTACCTCTTGAACAAGATTTCTACACTTAAGTCATACTGATATTTTGACTTGGATAATTCTTTGATGTAGGAGGCTATTCTGTACGTTGTAGGACATTAAGCAGCATCGTGGGCCTCTACCCACTAGATGCCAGAAGCACCTGCCTTCCAGCTCCCCCACTGCCCATGTTATAATAGATAAAAATTCTCCAGACATTATCAAATGTATCGTGAGGGGCAAAATGGGCCCTATTTTAGAACCACTGCTCAAGAACCTTGCTACTCTAGGGACTCACATGCATGTTAAAAATCTGAGAACTGTTACTCTGAGGAACAGTAGTAGAAGGGCTTGTAATTATAGTTGGGGTTAGATTATAGAAAGATTTGAATGTTTTGCTACACATTTGAAGTTAATTTGATAGAAAATGAGGCTGTATTGAATGTTTTTTTTCCATCACAAATTTATTTCAGAAATACTGGACTAGTCATCTACTATTGCCTACTTAACATTCTTCTCACCTTTCTTACTACCTCAATCTTAATTGTAGGGGAATGCAAATGATAGTTAAAAACTATATTTTCTCATTTTCCTTGTGGGTGAAGGGGTCATGAGACTATATTCTAAACAGAAGTAACTTGAGGGTTTTCTAGGGAAGCTCCCTAAAAAGAGAGCTCTTTGTCCTTGTTTTCCTTACATCTTTCTTCTTACTTCCTAGAAATGAACATAATGGTTTGAATTCCAGAAGACACCTTTAAAGTTTAAGGAGATGAGCCCCTGTATAAATATGGTGGAGAGCAAAGTTAAAAGGAACCTGAGCCAAAGAGAGAGAAAAATAAACACCAATCTTATTTCAACCACTATTTTTCAGAGGTTTATTACTTACAGCTGAATGCAATTCCTAACTGATTAAGATTGTTATTGATGTGATAGATGAATTGGAGAAAAGGCAATCGTGCAGAAACTATTAAAATAGTCTAGGTAGAGGATTCGGAGAACATAAATGGAAATGAAGAGGTATTTATAATCTGAGTTTGTTTGAAAATATGATAATTTTTATGTTTGTCCCTGGAAAAATAATGATATAGTTTATAAACATTAGAAATCAGGAAGAGGAGTGGGATTGGAATAATGCCGTGAGTTTGGTTTGGGGCGCATTGAACGTGAGGATTAATCAGACATAAGCTAGATGTGTATATCCAGCAGGAGAGAAGTTGCCTGTGAAGATACGAGGATACTAGCAGTGGAAGCTGAGCAGGAGTGAGGATTGGTAAAATAAAAGGAGAAGAAGAAAGAGATGATTGTGGGCATATTGTTGAGCTGGAGAGGGAAACCTGGAGAAGAATAAAGGGCTAAGTGTTGTTATGGCATTGCTGTTGAGCAGGTTGCCCAGGAGCGATTTTACAATGGTGTTTAAACAGGGAATTCAGTTGCTGGTGCTATTTTATGGGAAAGCCCACTTACTCCAGGAGCAGTCTCCTCTGTGGTGGCCCTATAAACCGGTGAGATCGAGTGTTTATTCTCTTTCAGCAGTTAGGTTGACTAACAGAGGCATACTCCATCTTTTATAGACTCTTCCCAGGCTGCCTTGACTCTTCAGATATCGCCGTTAGCTAATGCTATCATAGAAATTGTTGACCCATGCTGCATATGATATGAAGAAAGTTGCTGCCTTCTGGAAAATATTTTCTCCTTTCTCTGCTCAATATCTTTTGCATATGCAAAAAAATGCCACGAAAGTTGATTTATTAAACAAATGTAAATATAGATCATATGCTAGGGGTTTTCATGGATGCAAATATAATAAAGCTATAATATAGGCCTGGTGGAGTTTATGCCTAGGATGAAAATCAGATAGGTGTGATAAGTACTACAGTATGGTTTACCTCAGTGTTCTCTGGTCATAGGAATTAAAGGCTTACAAATACATCTAATGATAGGGCTCTTTGTAGTATAGTTGAAATCAGATAGTGTGATGCCTCCATCTCATGTTCCTTTTGCTAATTTTCCTAGGTATTCAAGTTTTTTAAGGTTCTATATGAATTTTATGATTTTTTTCTGATATCTGTGAAAAATGACATTGAAATTTTGACAGGGATTGCATTGAATCTGTAGATTTCTTTGGGTAGAATGGACATGTTAGTAATATTACTTCTTCCAATCCATGAACATAAAATATCGTTTCATTTATTTGTGCCTTCTTCAATTTCTTTCATAAATGTTGTATAGTTTTCAGTGTACAGGTCTTTCACCTCCTTGGTTAAATTTATTCCCAAGTATTTTTCTGTAGCTACTATAAATGGAATTGTTCTCTTGATTTCTTTTTCGAAAGTTTGTTGTTAGTTTGGAAAAACATTGATTGATTTTTGTGTGTTGATTTTGTATCCTGCAACTTTACTGAATTTATCAGTTCTAACAGTCTTTTGGTGGAATCTTTAGGGTTTTGTATATATAAGCTCATGTCATCAGCAAACAGGGACATTTAACTTATACCTTTTCTATTGGAATGACTCTTGTTTCTGTCTCCTGCCTAATGCTCTGGCTAGGACCTGTAGCGCAGTCTTGAATAGGAGTGGTGAGAGTGGGCATTGTTGTCTTGTTCCAGATCTTAGAGGAAAAGCTTTCAACTTTTCCCTGTTAAGTATGATGTTGGCTGTGGATTTGTCATAAATAGCCTTTATTGTTTGAGGTACATTTATTCTATAATTTGTTGAGAGAGTGTTTATCATGAAAGTATATTATATTAGGTTGGTGCAAAAGTAATTGCTGTTTCTGCCATATACTTTTAATATTCTGTCAAATGATTTTTCTGCATCTAATAGTATAAGAATATAATTTTTGTCCTTCATTGTGTTAACATAGAATATCATGTTTATTAATTTATGAATGTTGAACCAGCCTTGTATCCTAGGGGTAAATCCCACTTGATCATGGTAAATGATCCTTTTAATGTATTGTTAAATTCCGTTCGCTAGTATTTTGTTGAGAATGTTTGCATCTATGTTCATTAAGGATATTGGTCCATAGTTTTATTTTTTTGTGATGTTCTTATCTGGCTTTGGTAATTCTGGCCTGATAAAAAGTTTGGAAGTGTTTCACTCTCTTAGATATTTTGGAATAGTTTGTGAAGAATTGATTAAAACAGCATGGTACTGACATAAAAATGGACACATCAACCAATGGGACAGAATAGAAAGCTCAGAAAAGAACCCAAATGTCTACAGTCAATTGATCAAAGGGGCAAAGAATATATAATGGAAAAAGGACAGTCTCTTGAATGAATGGTGTTGGGACAACTCAATATCCATATGCAAAAGAATGAAAGTGCACTCTTATCTCACACTACATGTATAAACGTCAGTTCAAAATGAGTAAAACACTTCATAACACCTGAAACTGTAAACCTACTAGGAGAAAACAAGGAAAAACCTACACAACATTGGTTTGGGCAATGATTTTTTAGCTTCAGCCACAAAAATGTAAGCAACAAAAGCAAAGCTAGACAAATGGGATTACATAAAAATAAAATGCTTCTCTACATCAAAGAAAACAATTAACGGAGTGGAGAGACAACCTACCAATTGGGAGAAAATGTTTGCAACTCATACTTCCCAATTAATGTAAGAGACTAACATCCAAACATATATAGAACTCAAACAACTCTGTAGAAAGAAAACAACCTGATTAAGAGATGGGCAAGACAGTATCCTAGGTGAATTAACACCAAAATAGAAAACCAAATACTGCATGTTCTCACTTATAAGTGTGAGCTAAACAATGAGTACACACAGACAAAAATGTGGGAAAAATAGACACTGGGGACTCCAAAAGGGGAAAATGAGGGGGGAAGGGTTGAAAAACTACCTATTGGGTGCTGTTTTCACTACTTGGGCTATGGGATCATTAGAAGCCCAAACCTCAGTGTCATGCAATATGCCCATGTAACAAAACTAAAAATATACCTCTTGGATCTAAAATAAAAGAAATACAAAAATAAGAAATGGGCAAGGGATCTGAATAGCCATTTCTCAAAAGAAGACATACAAATGTGAAAAAAATATTAAACACTACTAATGATTAGGGTGATGCAAATTAAAACCACTGTGAGATATCACCTCATATATGTTAGAATAGTTATCAAAAATACGAAAGAAAACAAACGTTGGCTTGGATGTAAGAAAAGACCATAGTGGGAATGTAAATTTGTACAGTCATTATGGAAAACAGTATGGAGGTTCCCCAGAAAACTAAAAATAGAATTACTGTATGGCCCAGCAATCCTACTTCTGGGTATTTACCCAAAAGGTTTGAAATCAGTATGTCAACAGATATCTACACTCCCGTGTTCATTGCAGCACCATTCACAATAGCCAAGATGTAAAAGTAACATAAGTATCCTTAAAGGGATGAATGAATAAAGAAAATGTAGATATACACAGTGAAATACTATTCCATCTTTAAAAATGATGAAATTCTGTCATGTGTGACAACATGGATGGAATTGGCAAACATCATGCGAAGTGAAATAAGCCAAACACACAATGACAAACGCTTTGTGTTCTCATTTATGTGTGGAATCTAAAACAATGGTATGCACAAAAACAGAGAGTAGAAAGGTTATTATCAGAGGCTGGGGGTGGGGAAAATGGGGGCATGATGGCCAAAGTGTACAAAGCCTTAGGTTCAAAATAAGTTTGATTTTTATATTTTTCCTTTTTTGAGATTAATACACAGCATGATGAATATAGTTAACAATTAAGCACTGTACATTTAAATTTCACTAAAAGAATAATTTCAATGTTTTATAAAAATGTGAAATATTTGAGGTGGAGAATATGTTCATTAGCTTGATTTAACCATTGAAGATTGTAATAAAAAATCATAACATATGTACCTCATACATATATACACCTATAATTTGTCTTTTAAACAAAAAACTATTACTCTTCTTTCATTTGTCCAGAATATGTGGGTTCTGGGGGTCTGTGTGTTTTCACCCTTTTGGGGAACGCCGCCTCAGTCTTCCCTTCTCCCTTGTCCATACAATTTCATTCTCCTTTAGCGTTTCCCTCCTCTACATGTAAACAGTCTCCAGTATCATCTATTTTTCTCTTTTCAAAAAAGATGACCATTATATAGCCTCTGTTTCTTCCTTTGTTGTATTCACAGTTGCCTATCTGCAATTATGAAATCTCAATGGTCTGAAAACCAGAAGTTTTTTTTTTGTTTGTTTTAATAGCTGATTTTGCAGCAAAACCTGCCCTAAATTGGTATGAGGTGGTATAGAGTGTTTATTCATCCCTAGAACATTCATTTTATTTTTGTTAAAGAAATGTTAATATGTTTGGTTAAGGAGCCCTGCTTTATACCTTATATGAGAATAGTATTACTACATTTAAAATTTTTAAAATTCTTAATTCTAAAAACATATCTGGACCCAAGAGTTTTGAATGAGGGAATGTGGCTCTGTCTGTTCTTGAAGCTCTATTCAATGCAAAGAAGATGAGGAAAGGAAGTTATAATAACTGGGAAAGTGGAGACAGCATGATGATCATTTGTGAGTGATGCCATATGCTAACTGAAAAAGCCATGAGAATCAACTGAAAAACAAGTCGACATAAATGAGATACCTGAACCCAAAATAAGCATGCATATCAAAAATCCAGCCTACGCTACCTTCTGGGACTAATCTCACAGTTAGAAGAATTTGAGGAGCCCCACTTAGCTCATTAATTTAAGTGACTAAGATCAAACGGAGATTATGGACAATTTTGGCTTGATTTGTACTCCAAAATGAGGAGCTGGGTTCCTGCCTGTACTTGGGGCCAACTTCCCACTTTGCCTTCCAGTTTTTCCTGACTCCCAGAGACTGCAGATCTAACCCTCAACAGCAGCTCTATGACTGGGGAACCACAGCCTGCTTGGCAAACTTTTTAGTTCAACCTTCCTTTCTAATGCCTTTTCAAGGTTCTCTGACCTGCTGGAACCCAAGCTTCCACCTGGATGGATTCTGCTCCCTGGTTGTCTCTGCTCTGTTGCTTCCAATACTTGTTGCCTGCTTGTCTCTAGGATGCTGTCCCTTGTGTCATTACAGCTGCCAACTTTGGTCTTTGTTAGAGATGACATTCAGACAGCTTTGTTGAAATTTTACCTACAGAGTGATTGTGCAGCATGTCATATAAACAACCTCAAAAATCACAGAAACAGAATGGCACAGCTGTGCCTCTATGCCCAGAGAAGCCATCGAGTTTTGGTGACATTTTAAATCAGAGCAGTGACTAATGATGCAAGTGGGATGTAAACTCTGAATCATACAAAATCGTTAATTTAATTGTCTCTGCACCAGGCAGAGCTGAAGCAGTGGGATCTATTTTGTATGGCACATGTTTGGGCTTCACAGACAAGAAGGGTCACAAAAGGAATCTTTTCAGAGAGGCCAGCTTCCATATTCTGAAATATTCTTTCTTTCCTCTTTCTCTCTCCCCTCCCTCCTTCCCTTCCTTCCTTCACTTCTTCCATTTCTCACTCATGTATCAGGTTTTTTCATCTGAGAGTGAGAGATAATAACAGTATCTTCCTTATAGGGTTATTGCCTGGATTAAATAAGTTGACAGTACTTTATATATGTATGAAGTGCTTTGAGTGCCTGGCCCAAAGTAAGCATTTTTTAGGTGTCTACAATTATTATTGATACTGACTCTATGTCTGGCCCTGTTATAGGAGCTAGAGATACAAACATTAAAAACACAGGTCCCTTGGAAGGCCGAAGTGGGAGGATCACGAGGTCAAGAGATCGAGACCATCCTGGCCAACATGGTGAAACTCCGTCTCTACTAAAAATACAAAAATTAGCTGGGCTTGGTGGTGTGCACCTGTAGCTACTTGGGAGGTTGAGGCAGGAGAATCGCTTGAACCTGAGAGGCGGAGGTGGCAGTGAGCCGAGATCGCACCATTCCACTCCAGCCTGGCAACAGAACGAGACTCCATCTCAAAACAAAACAAAACAAAACAAAGTAAAACAGGTCTTGCACTTAAGTATCACCAATATACAGGTATTTGCAGGATATGCTGTTCTGAAGCACTGGCTTTGGCATGAGGGGTTGGATTTGAGAGCCAGCTCCATTGCATCTCTCATTAGCTATGTCACCTTGGGCGAGTTACTTAATGTTTCTAAATCTTAGTTTTCTCCAGTGAGGATAATAATAATAATTCATGTTTTATAGATTTGTTTTTAGAAATACAGGACACAAGGCAAATAAACTACTTAAGAGAATGAATATTCATCTAGGTCATAAATACTGAATTCCTTTTTCTGGAGGTGCTACTCGTTATAGGTCAGCAGATGATCCTAGACAGGACTTCACATTAGAATCCCTATCCTTCCAGATGAGATGAGAAGAGCATGGGCTTCATTGTGCTCCTCTGAATCTGGTACTGGGGCATTTGTCAAGTTGAGTGCTTTATCCTCAACACATTGGCTCTGCCAAGACAGCTGAGGGTCTATATGAAAGAGACAGGGGTTCTGTAATAAGAAGACTTGGGTACTTTCTCTACTTCTCAAATTCTGTTTTTCCATCTGTAACATGGGTATAAGTATGGTCTCTAACTCACACTTACAGTGAAGGTCAGTTGAGATAATCTAGGTCAGGAATTGAGCACATCAAACATGCCTGACATACGGTTGTGTTCTATTAAATTGACAGCTATTATTGTTTTGCTACTTTGATTCATAGTTAATTTTCTGCTTGGAAAAGAGCTTGCATAGCTGGGGCTCTAGTTATCTACTTTTGTTTTGGAAGATTATCTTAGTTTTTAAAAACCACTGTTTTCTTATTTCAAGAGCAATATATGTTAATCACTGGAAGAAATCTCAGAATATTCTGTTTTGTATTTTCTAATCCTCCATCCCTGGGCAGAGTGGGAGTCTTACTGGGTGAGATGGTGCAGGCTGGCTAGACTCCCTTGCCTAGCATATCATTTTTGGTTGGCATGAAGTTTCATAAGGAATGATCACCAAGAATCACTTAATTGCTACCCCATTATTGGTTGTCCCCAAAGCAAGCACAGGCTGAAATTACTAAGTTTATTATTTCTCTCTGGAGAATGTATTTTTTTAAGTTTTAGGGTGAAATTCAGATTCAGTGATGTAATAAAATAATAATTGAAAATAGATTAATACTGTCTGCCATTGTCTTTGTTTATTTCTATAATAGCGTGATTTCACTCTAAGCAATGGGTGATGCTTCCAATAACTATCGTTTATTAAACACCAGACACTTTCCGTGCATCATCTCATTTGTTCCAAATGACAAGCCTATGAAGTAGGTATTCAGTTCCTCTGTTAGCCGTGAAAAATCTCGACCCAGATTAAATAACTTGCTCAAGATCAGAGAGTTAGGATTTAAACCAAACTCAATGTGCCTTCAGGCTTTTTAAAACTACTGTGCCCCCAAAGTTAGAGTGGATTTAAACAAATAAATGAAGAATTAAAAAGCTTTAAACAGTAATCTTTACTGAAGCAAAAAACTTCATAAATATTTCTTGTAACACAAAAGAATAAAAACAAAAAATGCAACATTAAACTACAACTTAAGCATACTTTTCCCAAACTCCCAGCCTCATCCCAGCCTACACACTGAGTCCTGATATTTAAAAATTTAATACAGCCAGCCAGTGGGGTTCATAAAACTGTGACCTTTATTTAAATTGTCAGGAGGAAGAAGCTTATAATAAACAGGCAAGAGCAACCAAAAATTGCATACAAAGAGCTTTGGAAACATCTGAATACAAATCATTTTCTAAATGTAGGTTGCTCTTATCATCGATTATATAAGAAACACAACCTTAGACCTTCCCTGCATTGCAATAATAATGAAGGAAAACCCTTATGCTCAAAATGATTAAAGCATTTAACACACAAAATGAACACTAGGGAGAAAGTCTTGTCTTCATTATACTCAGCGTTATGCCACACAATAAATATAATCTCCCTTAGGTTTTACTAAACACCCAAGCTCTTTAATTTACATTATTTTATTCATTTGAATTCACTTCAGATTTATGAAAGGAAAATAAGAGATCTCACAATAAATGAAAAGGTGTAGTTAACAAGATACCTTAATGAATCTTAATAAAATCCATGTGGGAGTGAAGCGAACATCAACTTACCCTGAAGTCACATCGGTTGGTGGTCAAATATTTTTATGGGGTGTGAGCAAGTGTATTCATCATTAGAAGATAATGATTAAAATTACTGCTTGTATATGCCCTTCAATTTAAGTTATGATCATGCACCATCTCCCAATTTTTGCTTCACATTCAAAGCATTTTATAAAAGGGAAAATAAGCTAGAAAGTAAATGATAGTATTTTATTTGATGCTTTGCATACAAGCACTCAATGAAGGTAGATGACTGGCTGAAGAGAAGTGAACACTTTTCTTGTTTTTAATCACATTATACCTTAGATGCTGTGAATATCTTGGCATCTACTTATTTAGCATTTATGGTTTCAACATTCTCAAGTAATACAATGACCATGATATATAGACTTGTTACATTTTGCTGAAAATTGTGTCTTTTTAATAAAAATAAAGTGGCCAGGCACGGTGGCTCACGCCTGTAATCCCAGCACTTTGGGAGACCACGGCGGGTGAATCATCTGAGGTCAGGAGTTCAACACCAGCCTGACCAACACGGATAAACCCTGTCTCTACTAAAAATACAAAATTAGCCAGGTGTGGTGGGGCATGCCAGTAATCCTAGCTACTCGGGAGGCTGAGGCAGGAGAATCGTTTGAATCTGGGAGGTGGAGGTTGTGGTGAGCTGAGATCGTGCCATTGCACTCCAGCCTGGGCAACAAGAGTGAAACTCCATTTCCGAATAAATAAGTAAATAAATAAATAAATAAATGTCAAGCATCATTATCTTAGCAAATGTAGCAAAAGGAAGAAAAAGTTTTGCAGTTCTATTATCAAGAGTAATGTGTTTTTATGTGTTGTCAAAAGACAAAATTACAACAAATTTAGTTTTAAATCTAATTTGTGATTCATGAATTGGAGCAAACTTCATTCTACAAAATTGAATGAGAGTTCTGACTGGGCAATGCAGAACCGTGGGTTTTGTAAGGTGGAAGCGAGGAAACAGAGCAGTAGAAAAAAAGCTAATTGGTTAATGTTGGGTTACTTCAGCTGCTTTTTTTTTTTTTTTTTTTTTTTTTAAATAGGGTTAAAGCAGAGAGGACTTTCTTATTACACTGACCCAGGTAGACTGGAATCTCCTGTTTATCCAGAAAACCTGGGCTGTTTGGAAATCTATCTGCTTTCTTAAAGTTTCAGTTTGATTATGTGGCATTTAGCATGAGTATTCCATTTTGGTTTGGTCTGATCTGTAAGGGCCTAGTGTAGGAGCTCTGTCCAAAACAATGGCCTCCCATTGTTAACAGTGTGTATTTATATAAAATGATATAAAAAATTAAAATTTACAAAACAGATGCCTTTTTCTTGTATTTCTTGTATTTTTTTTCTCTCCAGGTCAGGAGTTCTGTCTTCATCATCATCGAGAATCTAGGACCCAGCACAGCACAGTGTCTAGACCATACTAAGCAGTGTCTAGAACATAAGATACTTCCTGAATATCTATGTTAAGATCTTTCTGTATCATTGCATATTCCACTGCATCTTTTTGATGACTTCATAGTTTTCCATCCCATGGATGTATTGTGATTTATTTAGCTAAATTCCTGTTTTTTGCTTAGCAAAGAGGTTACTGATTTTTCGCTATTTTAAGTGGGAGTAAACATTCACGTAGTGAAATCTTTTCTTAGAAGTCCACTTGGACATCCTTGGAATTGTTGGTGTGAAGAGTAAGCACAAATATATCATTTTTAATACCTGTTATCAAAAAAGTCACCAAATGTATTTAAATATTTTACTTTGGCTTCTATAAATATATGAAAATGACTATTTTCCACTTTTCCTGACTTGCAGGTCTTTGAATCTAGGTATGGGGAAAAATCTAGGTAGTAAGGCCAATTGATCAGTATTTACTCCTTAATGAAGTTTTATTTTTCTCAAGTGTACATTTTATGAAATGAATCATATCCTCAAATTTGTAAATTGTAAAAGCTATTGAAATGATCCTCTTTTGAATGTCAATTGTCAGTGGATACCACTAGTGCCATTAGATACTAGTGTCATTTAAAGACCACTCTTTAGTCAGTGAAAGCCCGACTCCTTTGTGAGTTCGGGTGAATAAAATTTCAGTAGATGAAGTCATTTCACTGGATTGTGAAGATCAGTAACTCATCCCAAATCTCATTTTAGAAAGTAAATACAGCTGGAGGAATAATATATACCCTAGAAGTGTCAGGTTAGAAAGGATTTAACACCACACAATAAACTATAAATAACAGCATTTTGAAGAGCTATGGCACATTCATTAATGTCAAATAAGGAATTTGGAAATAGCCATCAACCAACCATTGTGGTGATAGGACCATTTCAGAATTCTTCATTGGCAGGGAAAGAGAAAAATCATGATCAAAAGTGGAAATGAAGAGATTTTTCCAATTATCTGTTGACACTAAGAGAGGATGTAATTTACTCTCTCTTGAATATGACCCTTTAAATGTGTGAAATAGGATTGTTCCTCGTATAGTCCAAGTGTTTCAAAAAGTCCATGAACTCTTTGAAAGTAATTCACTTGAGTTTTCAAGTTGCATGTAACATGGTACTAAACAATTTAATTTTAAGAAGCATGAAAAAGACAAAGCCACAAAAAATTAGTAAAAAACCTTACGGTAGTGAATTTAAATGGTGGCAGAAAAAAATCTTTTGGAACTGAGAAGACCAACCTTGATATGTGCTCAGAAACAGTAAAAATCAAGTCTGAGTATAAAGATCATGGATGGTCACAAACTCTTGAGAGTGATGTTCAATATGACACTTTACCTAAGGGGGCAATAGACATGACTTTTCAAAATTCCAGATGAAGCAACTTATGATAAAATTATCGATACATAGATAAGAACATAAAACAATTCCTTTTATGGTGTGTCTCTCAAAGAACGGAGGAAAAGAATAGCAAATGGTGGTAAAAGTCTACCAACTTTTTTGCTACTGCATTAGCTGTCTACATGCTAATTGTTGTTTGTGTATTTTAACTCAATTGTTATGAAATAGACCTATAGACATGTCATTCTATGGATTAGAATCTTCATGTATTGTGGTAATTATATTTTGAGAACAGAATGTGGATTTTCTTGCAAGTTTTTAAGGAGCCAGAATATTGCTTTCTCTAGAAAGTTACCTAGATTCCTTTTGTTCTGCCTACCTCCCCTTTATTCTGATTTTATTCACTTTGGAAAATTAATATATGCGTATTTTTTTTCTATCATATCTGTGAGAAAATTCTACAAATTGTGTTTTCCAGGGAGAAGTTTGAAAGGGATTCCATTTCTCACAAACATAAAGACAGCTCAAAGATCTAATGATTCCAGGTTTTATTTATTCATTCATTCATCAGATATTTGCTAAGAGCCATGTGCTATATTGAGCACAAATGATGCATGCTTTATACTCATGGAGTTCCCATTTTAGTTGGAAAGCAAAAAGTGAATAAATGAATGCACATAAGACTAAACAAACATAAATATTTACAAATTGTGATAAGAGTTAAGAAAAACAAGAACAATAGCCTGAGATTAAGAAGAGAAGACAATTCTACTATTTATAGGGTGATAGATAACAGTTTACTTTTTATAGGGTGGCAGGGCAGTCTTCCCCCAGGAAGTGAAATTAAAGATGAGAGGCAAAGGATGAGCAGGAGCTAGTCATCGAAACAATGCCACATGTAGGAGAAAAAGGAGTTTGTGCAAAAAACCACGAGTCAAGCAAGAGCCTGTTGTGTTGGCAAACCTCAAAGAAAACCAGTGTGAATGGGATGATGAGTGGGGAAGATAAAGGGCTTGAGGAAAGCTGGTGAGGCAGTCAAGGCGAGAACACGAAAAAGAAGTTTGAGTTCTACCTTAAGTATAATCCCTTAAAAGATTTAATCAGAAGTGTAACATGAGCTTGACAAAATTTATGTTTTAAGAAGATGACTCTGGCTACTTAATATGGAATATAGTGAAAGAGCGGAAGAGTAGAAGCATACGCATTGTCAAGAGTTGTAGAAATGTTGGCTAGAAGATGATGGTGTTAACAGAGTAGAAGGCAAGAAATTGATTATTTGAGATATAAATTGATGATGGGATCAAAGGTGTGGGTAGTGCATTGTATACAGGAGCGAGGGAGAATGCAGCATTTCTAAGACTTTGGCTTATGCATCAGGATCAATGGTGGCACCATCTCACTGAAATGTAGATGACTGTAAGGGCAGATTGCAATTTATGGATTAGATGATACAGCAAGGTTTTTCTAAATTTCTCTGGTGATGAGTCACTTGGGGTACTTGTTAAAAATACCTGGACCCTATTCCAGGCACTCTGAGCCAGAGTTTCTCACTGAGTGTTCTAAGAAGTCCTAGTTTTAAGAAGCATCAGAGAAGACTTTTTATCACCATTGAAGTTGGGAAAACATTGTATTAGAGAATGGAATCTCCATGGAAGAGGGTTCCTGTATGACATAGTGCAGAACCAGAAGATGGGGAAAGAGGAGGCTTGATTTCAAGGAAGAGGAGATTAAAGGCCATTGGACTTCCATTGGTTAAGAAAAGGACCCTAATAGGCCGGGTGAGGTGGCTCACACCTGTAATCCCAGCACTTTGGGAGACTGAGGCGGGTGGATCACGAGGTCAGGAGTTCGAGACCTGCCTGCCCAATATGGTGAAACCCCGTCTCTAGTAAAAATACAAAAATTAGCCGGGAGTGGTGGCATGCGCCTGTAGTCCCAGCTACTTGGGAGGCTGAGGCAGAAGAATTGCTTGAACCTGGGAGGCAGAGGTTGCAGTGAGCCGAGATTGCACCATTGGACTTCAGCCTGGGTGACAGAGCGAGACTCTGTCTCAAAAAAAAAAAAAAAAAGAGAAAAGAAAAGGACTGTAATCAAAGTACTTAGCATAGTATCTGGCACACCATACATGTTGATTAGTGTCAGTGTAGAATAGTCAAAATTTTGTATGCTATATTCAGATGTGCAAAAAACCACCATCTTTATTTTTCATAACTGGTCTAATGTTACTTATGGAGGTAGTAACGGAGTAAGGGAGAAAAAGTATTGGTCAAATCCAATACATCGAATCTGATTTGTTTACTTAAATAATCTTGTTAAATATTTCTCTTTCTTTCACTTTTTAAATAAAACCTCATTTTAAAAGGATTTTCTCCTCCCTTTGCATTTTTCCAAGGGAACATCTTACTGGGAGCGAATGGCTTATAAGACTTCAGGTAGTAGGGAAAGGAGCTATTATTTTGTAATGTCCTCTGACTTCTCTGGCCTCTGTAGAGATAATCTTTTTCTGGTGTTCACGTCTGTGACTGGTGAACTCATTTGTTGCTCTTTAGGCATCAGAGCTGAGGCTTCACCACCACTAACTAAGCCCACGTCAGCTCTGAGGCCTGGCTTTGATGCCTCCCATCAGCCTGGGGTTACAGCATCTTCTCACCTGGAGAACATCTGGAAAGCTAGTCCTATAAACTCCTTTCCACATTGTTCAAGAGATATGTAGGATGTTTTGCATCTCTTTCAGGATGCTTGAGCACCAATGAAGGCTGTAAGATCGTCCTTTGCCCACCCTTGCCACTTCACCTATGGTGCTCTGCTACAGCCACCCTGGTTGGTGTCAATACATGATGCAGTCTCCGTTCAGAGCCCCGTAAAGTAGAGCAAAATCTCCTCCTATTTCTGTTTTGTCCCTATCCCGCATGCTCTCTCCTTTCACTCAGTCCTTAGCCCCGAGAGGGAAGGTTAAAACACACACATCTGCTCATCTTTGCCTTCCTCTGACTTTTCTCCTCCCCTCTATGCTTCTCTGGGGGTCAGAAGTATGGACTTTCTTCTTCAGATAACTTTCTTCAAGAACTTTTCCACATTATGTCTTCTTTTCTCCAGATGCGACATCTACTTTTCTCACTGTTCCCTTCTCCAGGGTAATAGTGAAGAATGACCAGCAAGGAATGGGATTTATGGCAAAGTAACAAAAAACATATTGTTTTACAATTTGTAATATAGTGTTTGAAAACGTGAATTTTCCTTGTTGCTTTTGGTTATCCCTGATTTAAATTCCAATAATGTTAGTACAAAATCTCTCAAAATGTATACTTAGTTTCCTGGATCACATAAAAGTAGAGTACTAGGGGTGGCTTCCCATTCTATACCTAGTTTTGGTTGGACAGAAACTTAAGAAATACAGTAGTTGTACCAGCTGTAAGGAAAAGAAAAGCAAGCTCACTCTTGTGAAGAAGTGAGGGGGAAAAAATTGGGAGCCAGATTAGGAAGAAGTCATGTGAGAGCCTTGGGAAGCAGTGTGCAGGCTCAATTTATGTTTAGATACATAGAGTGTTAGGCCTGGAAGATACTCTAGCAATAGATGAATGCCCTCTTTTGCAGATATGTAAATCAGTGCTCAGTAGTGCAAAGTTATCTGTATGGATTTTAGAGCTTGTGAGAGACAGGCTTGAGACGTACTCACATCCTTGGAGCATCTGCTTCCTAATCCTGAGCTCCCCATCCTCTGGTTCTGCACTGTGTCACACATTATTTTCCAAATATCCTAGCAAGCATCAGAAATTACAATTTTAATACTACTTTCAAGTAACCAAAAAGACTAAGATTTGTGAATAAATTATAATTCCTAATTGATCATCTTTAATCACAGCGCCATCCCAAGGATTGCCTTCGAATAGAAATTCAATTTATTGTATTAATTTAAATAATAGTATTAGTGACATTAGCTGCTACAGGTAACATTAGCTGCTGTAGGCAACATTAGCTGCTAAGGTAACATTAGCTGCTATAACAAAAAATTTCCAGAACCACTAATACAGGTGTTAGATGGGTTCCTTCTGTCTTGTACCTCTGCCATCCTGCAGTGGAGAAGTTCCCAAACTTTCTCAGTTCACAGAATCCTTGTCGCCCCTAGTATTTTTTTTCACAGTACTCCTAAGCCAAAAGAAATAGCTAACAGCACTGTTGATTAGGTAGTTTGACTCCCAAACTGAATAAAGATATATGTTCTAGCAACTGAGTACCTTCTTGATAAAAAAATCATACACATACATGGAAAGAAAAATATTTTTATTAACACAATTGTTCAATTATTAAATATATTCTACAGTTGTATTAATTGGAATGTGTATGCCCATTGAGTACTGCACAACCTCTCAAACCTTGAGATTCTTGAGTTTCTTTAAATAGATTAAGAACCTAAAGATAGAATGTGAGGCTGAGTGCAGTGTTTTCAGATTTTAAACACTATTTTACACTTGTGTTGCCACATCTAATTAAAGAGCAATTTTAGTTAGAGACTCACTTTTACTAATTTCCCTCAGATCATTCAACTTAGTCATAGTAACAATTATTTTCCTTACATGCTCATATTATTTGTTTCCATACTATTTAATTCAATGACATAATTACAATTATATATAAAACTTGCATAATTAAGTTTGGGAACAAACACAAGTAAGTGTAAACCCACTGGATGAGTAGAAGTCTCCAGGTGTGTAGTAGCCTGCAAGGGGCAATCATTTAGCAGCTGCACACATCACTGTGTTTGACAATACAAAAGCTTAATCCACTGAGCTAGATAAGTAGAGGACTCAGGGCTGCTAGATCTATGCAGATGAAAGAAATCAAGGGTACCTAAGGCTTTATTCTTGTTTGACCAGTGCTGAACTGGTCAGAAAATCTAAACATAATTGTGTTGCTTCCAGAGACCCAATGTCTTCCAGGTCCTTTGTTGCTAGGTAAGGAAATGGAGACTCAGATAAATTGTCTTGGCCACAGCCAGTGTTAAAATCAGGTTTCTGGTTTTTTTTTTTTTTTTTAAGACAAAGTCCCACTCTTTCATCCAGGCTGGAGTGCAGTGGCGCCATCTGGGATCACTTCAACCTCTGCCTCCTGAGTGATTCTCCTGCCTCAGCCCCCTGAGTAGCTGGGACTACAGGCGTGCACCACCACACATGGCTAGTTTTTGTATTTTTAGCGGAGTTGGTGGGCGGTGGCGGGGCAGGCTGGTCTCGAACTCCTGACCTCAGGTGAGTCAACCAACTTGGCCTCCCAAAGTTCTGGGATTACAGGCATGAGCCACCTTGCCCCACCTGACTTTTAGATCAATATTCTTTCTGGTATAATATACCACAGACCCAGACTAGACAGATCAATTAGGAATTATTTATTCACAAATCTTAGTCTTTATGGTTACTTGAAAGTAGTATTAAAATTGTAATGTCTGATGCTCACTGTGATGATTGGAAAATAATGTGTTCTGGTACTTCTTTAGTATTCAGAACTGTGAACCACTTTACCTGACACTCCAATCAAGCTAAAATTAACTAACTGTGAGGTAATGAGGATATAGGTAAACTAGTTCACACATGTAATTGTGAAAACAGCTCTTACCATTAAATAGCAAGCATTTTGGTTTGAACCACACTATCATGGTTTAATTAATGCCTGTTCTATGCAAGCCTTCTCTAGAGATTACAGAAGAAAATAAACTCTTCTTTTCATTTTTTTTCAAAAAGAAATGATAGAAAACAGTTTCTTCCTTCGTCTTAGTGGAATCGACAGGAATGGAATTTCTAAAAAGATTTTTTTTCGCCTACATATTAACTGCCTACATATTAACTATGAAAATTCCAATCTGGTACAACTGCTCCTTTATTTTAAAAACATCAAGTCAGTAGCCCCCTTGGTTTAAAAATATAAGCACTGTGATTTCTTTTTAGATCTTTATTATATAAAATGTGAGTTTTTGAATTAATTTTTTTGCACAGAATCTTGCACAAAATTTTGCTGCACAAAATTAAATTATATTTTCTTCTTATTTCCTGAGTTGTGTGTATATACATATTTATGTTCAATTACATACACACATGCACACACACACATGTATCTCTCTGTATAATACATATGTGTATATATGTGTTTATGTTCAATGTAATATTTGTGGGACATATATGTATATATGTGTGTGTTCAATTACACACACACATACATACACATGTGTATGTATAATACATGTGTGTACATGAGTGTGTAATTGAACATATGCATATACACATATGTATTATACACACAAATATTAAAACTTAGACACAATAAACCTCTGTTTTAGGGAAGTGAATTTTGTATCATTTGAAAATAAATTGTAGGCAGATTAATTATTCAGGATACATCAACTAAAGAAATGTTTTAGTTAATGTATGTGTAGATAATATTCAGTAAAGCACACCACTTAATTCAATGGACCAAACGTTCTGGGCTTTTAGATAGTTTTTAATTTTTTGGCTATTACAAATAGTGCTGCTGTGAATGCACTTGAACATATCTTTTGGTACACATATCTACACGTTTGGTTTTATACTTAGGCATAGATTTGCTAAGTCATAGGCCTTTTACATGTTCACTTTTAGTAGCTACTGCCAAATGGTTTTCCATAGGTGTTATACCAATTTACACTCTACCAGCAGTGAGTTACTGCTGTGTACCCTCACCCACTTAGTCTTCTTTATATTAGCTACTCTGGTGTATGTATATTATTTCATCATAGTCTTCATTTGCATTTCTATGATGACTAGTGAATGAATGCTTTTATATATGCTTATTAAACATTTCAAGTACTTGTTCAAATCTTTTATCCATTCTTCTATTTTCTTGTGTATCTTTGTCTTATTGATTTGTAGACGGTTTTTATATATTCTCCATATGAATTAATTGATTTATAGAGGCTCTTTATATATTCTCCATGTGAGTTCTTTGCTAGATATGCTTATTGCAAATATCTTCTTCCAGTCCATGGATAGGCCATTCTTTTTGTATCAACCCTGATGCTGTTAGATTATTCTATGGTCAATCAATTCTAAAAGAAAGGAAAGAACACTGGCTTTCGTTAAGAGTAGCCTTGAGGTAAATGCCTGAACCATTACTGTGTGATTTTGGGCAAGTCTCCTAACCTTGAAGAATCTCTTTGTTCACCTTGTAACGTTAATAATAACCACTCATAATATGTTGTGAAGATTAAATGAGCTATTTTATGTGACAGAGCCTGGCAGAGTGCCTGGCACATATTAGATCTAGATGCTTAATAAATTTTACAGGATGGAAGGGAATAAAATACTCTTTGTTAATTTCATCTTGGGTATCTGATACTGGCCACAAACTTTTAAAGATTTCAGTGGCAAGTTCGTTGTTATTGCAGAGCCTCCCTGAGGCCTGCCTTACGTGCGTTATGTCTTCATTATCCTTTCTTGTAAACTCAAGGGAGTAAAAAAGCCTGAAACCACCAGCCCCTGCTCTTGCTTCCTGAGATGGGGGGTCAGAATATTTGCTTTTTTTCTGTGAAAGTGAAACACGTTAGATAATTAGATTTTTAGGAGAGTAAAACACATTGGAAGTAAGATTTAAAAAAACAAGGAACACATATTTCTAAGAGAAATAAATTGAAGTGTGTCCAATTGTAACTAATTATCTTTCATATCTTTTTCTCAATGAAAGCTTTCCTTGGGTTCAGATGGATACATTACAGGCTACGTGTATACCTATATATTCTGCATTTTATGTATATATACATATATAGACATTATGTACATATATTTCTGCATTTTTAATATGTAAGTATATATACATATGTACTTATATATGTGTATGTATACTTATATTTATATATGTATACTTATATATGTATATATTTAAGTATTTATATATAAATATATACTTATAGATATAAGTATATATTTATAAGTATTTATATATAAGTATATATACTTATATACTTATATATGTATATATTATATATTTTATATATACACTTATGTTTATAAGTGTATATATAAAATATACTTATATTTATAAGTGTATATATACTTATAAGTGTATATATACTTATATTTATGTGTATATATATAAAAATATATAAGACATATAATTATATATATAAAATGCAGAAATATATATACATTATATATACACATATATACATGTTCTTCTCAAGTGTTAATGACATTTATTTCAGTTATAAAACAAATGAAATTGTGGCCTGCTTGGTGAGACATGACTAATCCAGGAGCAGCCAGATGGCAGTGCCAGTCAGTTCTCTTGAGTGATGTGACATCATGATCTCTTCCAAACACCTGGGTACAGACTTGTAAAACAATAGGGAAAAACAGCACTTCTGGATTTGAGAGTTTTCTAAATCAGATTAACAAATAGAAGCTTAGTATTAATTTATGCCATTTAAAAATCTACCACTCAGCATTTCTATAGTAGCCACTGACATTATTCATTTCTACCACAGGTAAGGCAGAGGACCCCCACTTCAGTGGTGGCAAACAGAAAAAGTAGAATTGAACAAAATTCAAGTTATTGTTGTAATCATCAGATGATTGTAAATCATCAGAGGAGCTACAGTAATTACTCTCCATATTCTAAAAAGGTAGATTTACTCAGGTGAAAAGATATAGAATTCTGCCCTTTGCTTTTCAATACATGTCAACTGTGACTGAATATGTGGAGGGATTATCGGAGTTGGTATTTCTCTCAAGCTATAAAATGATTTTACAAATCCCCCACTTCCATTCCATTTATAGGTCTTTGTTCCCCCCTCCCTGAGGAATTCATTTACAATAAATTAAGGTAAAGTGCTGGGAGTAGAACACTTACTTTTACAATCTGTTACTACATAATTAAACCAGATCCAAGTGGCCTATTGACTTCCAAGGTTTAATGGGTTAGTGTGGTTCATGAAAACTCCAGGGGGACGCCTGTAAAACCTCATTTGGGACCACATCCTGGTTTTTAACAATGTCATCCTTTGACGAATTGTCATTGAAGAAGTCGTATATTTTCAGTGTTCTGCAGTGCAACAAGTACTTTCTATTGACCAGCAACAAGGCATACTGTTTACAGCCAGTTATTTGAGGTGACTTGTTAGTCAGCCCTGGAAATCCTATAGCAGAATCTTGTCCCCAATCCTGTCTTCTCCAAGAGTTTGTTGAACATCACTCATGTGCAAGCTTTCTTATGTTTATACTTGATGATATCCTGAATTCTCAAATTTGGATAATACTTACTGGTTTAAAACTGAAAATAATAGCACTTTTTAGGCACTTTAAAATGGAAATTTCTGTACTTAAATTGGACGGAATCAAGGGGTTTAGATAGATGTGTAAAGTGTCCAGTACAGATTTTGATAATTATATAATCTGTTTTGAAAATTCTTTAAAGGGGTTGCTTTGTAGGGCAAAAGCCCAGGGAAGTTGCTCTAAGTAGATCTAGAGGTCTTGAGAGATGCAAGGAAACATTGAGACTAATGCACTGGGTTCTTCCAGGTCTCCTGGGAGCAGAATCTTTGGCCTGGAAGTCGAGAGGAAGAGGAAAAGGCAGGTTTTGTGAGTTTCATTGTCAGGCATGAAAGCTGTGGGTGGAAATTCAATGGAGATCTTATTAATCATCTCAGCAATTAGTCTGTGGACCAGAATTAGTAAGATACTGTAATGTTTGTAATTTATTTTGGTTATGTTTGTCATCTTATATATTTCCTATGATGATCAGCGGTGCAATCATTGGAATGTAAAGGTCTGGATATATTAGTTTTGAGGAGGAGTGATGAAAAGAGTTATTTGTTTATTTTTTTTTTCAGAGCCACTCTTGATGATAGAATGGGTGACGTGACAGCCACCAAAGTAATGTGACATGAAGTAGAAATGAGACCTGAGATGTGGCCTGGACCTTTACCTTGGAAATGCCCATAAATCGTGTCCCTATTCCTTAAGATTTTACTTAAAGTTATTTTAAGAATGTTGTGAAGTTTCCAATCATACTAAAATCTTCAAAAAAAAAAAAAAAAAACCCACAGAATTTACATTTCAAAAGCACTATTGTTTTCATGATAATGGTGGCAAATAATTTTCAAATTTGGATTATTTTAGAAACAGATTAAAAGACGACAACTATAATATAATCCCAATAAACAAAAGCAAATAAAAAGGCTAAATCATGGGACCATCAGTATATAGATTCTACTTATTACTGTGGTCTTTATTCCTTATCTTTATGATGTAGTTCATATTTTTTATTATGCAAGTTTTTGAACAAACACAAAAATTCAGAAAACAGTATAATGAACAGCATATACCTATCACCCAGGTAATCCAGATTTTTCACACTTACATCATCTATCTTTTGTTTGGGACTGAAATATTTTAAAGCACATCTAAGACCTTATCCTGACTTATCTTTTCATTTTAGTGATCTCCTTGCAAGTAATTGTAACAGATAATGCTATCATCATTTGATAGGAAAAGAAGCTGAGTTCCATACTTTTAATTTGCCTAAGGTCACCCAAGGAGTTAGTAGCAGAGCTACGATCGCCTCTTTCTTAACTCCATTAGACTTGCTGGCATAATTTCACAGTTCCCAATGCCCCTTGTCCTTGAGAACTGTTCCCTGTGTAAGACTTAGTTTTAGCAGCTCTGTCCTTTTACTGTGTGACAACCCTAACACTCCCAACCAAGATGTAATGGATAGACCGTGATGGACACTCAAGCTCTGATGGGCCAGTCAGATTCCTTCCTTTTGGAATTCATTATTGGGGCTCTAAAACAAGTCTGTCTTCCAGGAGGTGTTGAGATACATGCTACTTTGGAAATGATGGGTCAGAGAAAATCTCCCTGGTAGGAGATACCTGAATAAAGTCCAGAAAGAAGAAAGTGGGGAACTGATAGGGTTTGGATCTGTGTTCCTACCAAATCTCTTGTTGCATTGTAATCTCCAGGGCTGGAGATGGGATCTGGTAGGAGGTGACTAGATTATAGGAGAAGATTTCTCATGAATGATTTAGCTCCAGCCCTCTTGGTACTGTCCTTGTGATAGTGAGTTCTCACGAGATCTGGTTGTTGGAAAGTGTGTAACACCTCCCCTGTTCTCTCGCTTCCTCCTGGACCAGCCTGTGAAGTGCTGGCTCTCTCTTTGCCTTTTGCCATGGCTGTAAGTTTTCCCGAGGCTTCGCCTAAAGTTGAGCAGATGCCAGCATCATGTTTCATGTACAGCCACAGAACCATGAGCCAATTAAACCTCTTTTTTTTTTTTTTTTTTTTTGTAAATTAGTCTCAGGTACTTCTTTATAGCAGTGTGAGAATGGACTAAAACAGAGACCCATGCTGACATCAGGGAAAAAAAGGTGATCCAGGCAGAGTGAACAGCAACAGCAAAGCCCTAAGTTGGGACATGCTTGGATGTTCAAGGGAGAGGTGAGAGTAGGGCATACAAAGGCAAGCATGGCAGGTGATGGTGGCAAGGGAAAGATCATAGAGGGCCTTGTGGGCCAAGGTAATGTCTTTGGAGGTTTGTCTGAATTTGATGGGAGCATTCTGCAAGGTTTGGAGCAAATGGGTGATAAAATCCAACTTACAAGTTGAAGGGATCCCAAGTAGCCATGTGGAGAATAAACAGTAGGGACCAGAGGGAAGAAATGGGGAGAGTTGTTCGGACATGGCAACAACCCAGGTAAAAGATGATGGTGGCTAGGATGAGAATGATAGTTGTGGCAGTGGTGAGATACAGTTCCTGGAAATTGTCCCTCAAGAGACCTAACTTCCCCAGGGTTCTGTGAGAAGATACAGAAAAGTTTCTAAAAATTTCTTTTTGGTTTGTTTAACTAGTTTGAGCTGTTTTCTTTGTCTTACAGTAAAAAAGTCTTGCTAAAGACTGTGTAGTCTTTGCCATTCCGTAGTACTTAATGAATGCTTACTATGTGCATAGTTGACTGTGTCAGGTTGTAGTTCCAAAAGAAGGCCAAGCAATACTTTCCATCCCACCCAATCTTCTTACAATGTGACCTTGCCATCTCCTATTAACAGCTGGAGTCTATGTCACCTCACCTTAAGATGGGACTGCCTGGATCATCAATAGAATCTGGTGGAAGTAACACCATCTGACTTTCTGAGACTACATCATGAAAGGCAAGATGGCATTCCTCTGGCTCTCTCAGGAGGCTTGCCCTTGGAATCTGGCCACCATATTATGAGGTGGCTCAGGCCACATGGAAAAGCCACACATAGGTGTTCAGCCCCAGCAGAAGTCTTAGCTGACATGGATTGTCTGCATAACCTGTTAGTGAGGAAACCGTTGAGATGACTCCAGCATCATCCAGTGTCTGACTGCAACCACATGGGAGACCTTTAGCAAGAGCAACCTAGCTAAGCCCAGTCAGCTCCAGAACCATACAAATAAAACAAATAATTGTTTTAAGTCATTAGTGTGGGGTGGTTTGTTACATAGCAATGGATGACTGATTTTGTTACCATATGTATTGCATTATCTAGGACATCTGATTTAAACCATTATACTTTTCTAATAATAGTGAATAATTATACGGTACTTATTATATGCCAAACATTGTTTTGTATGCTTTACATGTAATAACTCTTTTTTTAAAAAATTTATTTATTATTATTATACTTTAAGTTGTAGGGTACATGTGCATAACGTGCAGGTTTGTTACATATGTATACTTGTGCCATGTTGGTGTGCACCCATCAACTCGTCATTTACATCAGGTATAACTCCCAATGCAATCCCTCCCCCCTCCCCCCTCCCCACGATAGGCCCCGGTGTGTGATGTTCCCCTTCCTGAGTCCAAGTGATCTCATTGTTCAGTTCCCACCTATGAGTGAGAACATGCGGTGTTTGGTTTTCTGTTCTTGAGATAGTTTGCTAAGAATGATGGTTTCCAGCTGCATCCATGTCCCTACAAAGGACACAAACTCATCCTTTTTGATGGCTGCATAGTATTCCATGGTGTATATGTGCCACATTTTCTTAATCCAATCTGTCACTGATGGACATTTGGGTTGATTCCAAGTCTTTGCTATTGTGAATAGTGCTGCAACAAACATACGTGTGCATGTGTCTTTATAGCAGCATAATTTATAATCCTTTGGGTATATCCCCAGTAATGGGATGGCTGGGTCATATGGTACATCTAGTTCTAGATCCTTGAGGAATCGCCATACTGTTTTCCATAATGGTTGAACTAGTTTACAATCCCACCAACAGTGTAAAAGTGTTCCTATTTCTCCACATCCTCTCCAGCACCTGTTGTTTCCTGACTTTTGAATGATCGCCATTCTAACTGGTGTGAGATGGTATCTCATTGTGGTTTTGATTTGCATTTCTCTGATGGCCAGTGATGGGCTTGTGAATTAGGTACCATTATCATCCCATTTTACATATGAGAAAATCGAGGCATAAAGAGACTCAAGGTGAAACACTTTATAAATATTGAGCCAAGTTTTGAACCGGATGGTATGAGCTCCAAAGCCCATATATTTAAACATTACCCTAAGCTGCCTCAGATCCTGATGGACTGTTTTTCAGGAGCTTTGCCTCAATTCTGTGTCCCTGATAGCCAGTAGTTATGACAGTACTTAGAGAACAGCAGAGATAATATAATCCAGAATAGTTGGTCTAAGAAGTATTTGTGTTTGCCATTCTTTGCCTAGAAAAAGCAAATGCAAAACTAAACATCCAACAGATGAAACAAAGCAAAATAAAACACATTGACCCTCCTAAAATTATTTTTTCTCAAAATCAAATAAAAATGTATTTCCTGGGCCACCCAGATAACTTTAAGCATCCTAGTCAATGCACTTCTGTGCAAATACTTAACAGAAGCCATATTTCTTACTGTGCTGTGGTTATTTTACTCTGTCATGGAAACAAGAACGTTACAGAAATTTATGAAAATGGGTCCAAATATGCATTTAGGCATGGCTCAAGACAATACTTTAAGTAGATCAAAATTTTTTTTGTTATTTCCACCCTTCCTTTTTTTTTTGTCTTTTTCTCCTCAGATGACTCTTAGCCTACTTGATGACTTCCCCTAAATTTAATCCAATAAACACTTATTGAGCTCAGAACTTCTTTATAGGCAGATATGTGATTAACCAACACAATGCACTCTCTCAAGATGTGACCAGTGGAGGAAGGCTGGGGGCTGGGGGTTTGTGCTTATAATGGGAGAAGCTTCTAAAAACTTCATAGAGAATGTGAGAGACAGAACTTACATTTCCAAGCAGGGGCAGGAAGAAGGACATTGCAGATGTATGGACCAGCATGGGCAAAGGCTATGAGGTATGTTCCTGAAGAGTTTAGGTATCAGTGAGTGGGCCCCAGGCTAGAGAGTATTTTCAAGAGAGGAGTAGCAAGGAACAGTTGAATTGAATCGGAAGAGAAGGGAGTAAACACTTACGGGGCACCTAATCTTAATATATAAAGTCAGGCACTTGACTATTTCACTTTATCTCCACCCAAATCTGTGAGACATAGGAGAGATGCCTATACCCAAAGAGCTCTAGAAAGTGCCAGAAACTCAACCTCAATGGGTAAATGAACTCCAGAGAGGCATTAGCTCCAGGTTCTTTCATTGTGGAATGGAAGGTTTGGACCTCAGTTAAATTTCTGTATTAGGAGAAGTATTTTTAGAAGTGGAGAGTTGAAAGCTGGCTCTATTAGGCAGCACATATCACTTTCAGAATTACAACCTACACAACCCAGTCCTGGTATCTCATTTCCAGAGAAACTCACCCCAGCACTCTCTGAGGTTTGCTCTATGGTGAAAGGCAGGATAGGATGCCTCCTAGTTCTGAATTGGCAAGAAGAGCAGAGTGGCCTCAAAGTCACCAAAGTGTCACAGTGCTTCACCAGCAGGACTGTTTCCTCACTTGCCATGTGGGACATATTCCTTATCCTCCTTGCCTCAAAGGATGTTAGTGACAATTAAAAATAACTAGACAAACATTTCTGATACAATTAACTTTGCCTTTTATCCCACTCAATTCCATTTAATTTTAATACCATTTTAAATTTTCAATCACTTCTCAGAGGGTTGTGGGTGGGCAGGGAAGGGTTGATTTTTGTTTTTCTTATTTTACCAGGATGATAACAGTAGAAAGAAAACTAAATTTGGAAAGAAAACCAAGTTTGGGATCATAGCTTAACCATTTATTTGTAAACTGAGTAGTCTGGCGGGGGGAACCTCAATCTTTTGAACCTCAGGTACCTACAATTAACTCATCATCTACCTCACT
The DNA here is from genome assembly GCF_003255815.1 of Theropithecus gelada. Classification (NCBI taxonomy): domain Eukaryota; kingdom Metazoa; phylum Chordata; class Mammalia; order Primates; family Cercopithecidae; genus Theropithecus; species Theropithecus gelada. Next base: position 14,102,867 of record NC_037685.1, on the reverse strand, counting down.
AGGCTATTATAAAGATTTACTACCTTAATTAAAAATGCTTTGAAAATTACAAACTACTGATATTTGCTATGATATGTAGAGTTGTTTTTGTGTGATTGTATTACCCTAGCTCCCTATAAATAGTCGAACAGGATCTGAGGCAGTTTAGGCTAATAAACTGCCTCAGATCCTGTTGGACTATTTATCAGGAGCTGCATCACCCATGCATATTTACAAGAGATTTTTGTCTCTAACCTGACTCATTTAACAGGAACAACATGTCCATATGCCAGAACATAGGCTGGCCCATAAATCACATCCTGCCCTTCTCTGAACAATCCAGTGTGTCTGTCATGTGTCGAGCCTAACAAAACACTGAGAAGCAGTCCATAATCCTAAATCCATTTATTTGTATAATGTCTCCATTTACTGAGTTCCTGGCATTTTGTATAATACCTATGTACTAACACTTGGAAGTATAAGAGTAGTAGTTGAGGTTTTATCAAGATTTGAGTATTGAAATCTTATTAAGATATGAAAAAAATGCACATTCTTCCTCTGCCAAAAGAGATCTAGGTACCAAGATAAAATATGGCTTCTGTTTTCCACATACATAAAATTTCCACGTGCAGTATTGATAACTTTGAGGATTGTATAGATAATGAAAACTGCGCTAGTTGCCACAGGTCTATCTTTAGTCAAGATGAAAAAGAAATTACCACTAAAGAATATAGATGGGAACAGAGACAAACTTTAGTCCTAGTAGACTTGACTTTATGTAATCCACAGTTTTTCTTTACTTTATTTGCAGCTGAAGTTGATCCTGGAAAGAGAATTTTTAGGGAGAGAACATTGTTTTCTTTCCCAGAACATCGTGTCGGGCAGGTAAGCTAGGAGGCACACTTCATTCTTTTTCTCTCTTTACCTGTAACGTTGATATAAAGAAGTTCACAGAGTAAATGCTACTTGGGAAAAGTAGCATTTTCAGCATTTTCATTTTAATACACAGAAATGACTTGTCATCCAAAATTTAAAGTCATGTTACTTCAGAGAGTCCAAAGCACAGGAAAATAGTTATTTTATCAACTAATTGCCTGCCGCTGAATTTGATTTAAGCCTGCTCTACTGCTCCCATAACATTTTACAAATCACTGTCTGCACTTCAGTAGGCTCCGTGCAACGTGCTGGTAGAATCTATTTCTTTCCATAGGACCTTCCTGTCTTAGAAGTGACATTGATAATTATCTCCCTTTCACATGGGCGCCCACCAGCTGAATTGCCTAGGTGACTTCCTGCCCACTCAGATGATTAGAGTTTTGCAGCTCACATTGACTCAGGCAGCAGGATCAAATTTCCCACCTCCATCTGGCAGTTCCCTCTTCGGTCTGCTGCACCCTAAGGACAAAATGAGGGCAGCTACGTCATCCTTACCTACCTCTCTCTGAGGGTGAGAATTTCTCCTTGAATGGCTGTGAAGGCGGCAGGGCGTTGCTTCATTTTAGGTGAACATTAATATTAAACAATGGCTCTCCCTGGGAGTAGGTGGCTGCAGGTTGAATGCTAAGCTGCTTCGATAAGACTGAAACTGAACAAGAAATAAAAAAGAAATTAAATCTAGAAGAGGGCTGAAGGAAGAAAGTACCGAATTTTTAAAGACTTGCCAAGTGCAGAAGCTTAGCAGGATGAAGATCATTTGTGTGTAAACGATGGCAATTTTCCATTGCTCCATATCATGCAGTCTTTCAGTACATTGAATTCAGCTTAGAAACATGTTTGTGATTTCATTCAGAACCTTAGCGTTTTGTATTATAGTGAGAAATACATTATTCACGTTTTGATGGCTTATATTAGAGGATTTTAGTAGTTGTTGCCCCAAGTTTTCACACTGTGTCCACATCTTTTGCAATGTGATTTTGTGGTTCCTCCCAAGAGATGGCTTCCATTTTTCTACCTCCTGAATACAGATTGGCTTTTTAACATATTTTGGCCAAAGAAGTTGGTGAAAGCGACCACGTACCATTCTAGCTTCGAGCACTTCCTTCTTCTCTTGGAACCTTGCTACAGCCGTGTGAATAGTCTGCTGGAGGATTAGACACCATGTGGAAGGGCTTAGTTGTTTCAGCTGAGGCCATTTTAGAAACGCCTATAGCTAGCTGAATGCTGCCTAGCAAAGAGTGATCCACAGCTGACCATAGATGCATAAGTGAGCCCAGGTGTCACAATGACCTGAATGATAATATAAGACTGTTCTTTTAAGATTCTGAGTTTTGGGTAGTTTGTTATGCAATGACAGCTAACTGATGATGCAGCCACCAAGAATATAAGGCATATTATTTATTTTTGTTTTAAATATTAATTTAAAACTATTTTAGAGCTTTAAATGAATAAAACAACAGGAAAAATGAATTTGGATTCACTGACCCACTTACAGGCAAATCGCCTGAGTGGCAAACAGTGAAACTTGAGATGCAATCTGAGGTCAGGCTCTTCAGTCTTATGAATCATGATGATGCAGTTGGATTTGTTTTTCCTTCAGGGCAATGACGATTCTTTGAAATGTTTTTTTTCCTTGGAATTAAAAAAAATTATAGGATGTTGCAAAAATAGTGCACAGAGGCCATAAACTTTTCACCCAGCTTCCTCCAATGGTGACATCTCATGTAACTATAGCACAATATCAAAACCAGGAAACTGACATTGATACAATGCTGTTAACTAGAGTATAGATTTTATTTGACCTGTTTTTAAATTCACTAATTGTGTGTGTGTGTGTGTGTGTGTGTGTGTTGGCAGTTCTATGAAATTTGATTCCATGTATACATCCATGGGACCACTGATCAATCAAGATGCAGAACTATTTCATTACCACGAAGGAAATCTTTTCAAGTTGTTCCCTTTCAGTTGCACCTACTTCACCATCCCCATCTCTGTCCTCTGGCATCCACTAAATCTGTTCTCATTCTTTTTTGTTTTGTAATTTATTTTTAGAATATCATACAAATGGAATAATACAGCACACAATCTTTTTGGATTGCTTTGAAACGCTGTAAGCAGTGGAGGAATGTGGTTGATTTTCATTTTAGTAAGACCACTACAGAACTCAGATTGCACTAAGAAGACGGTTTTGGAGAAATGGGAGACTTGAGGAAGGGGAACAGGCAATATATTGTTCTAGTAATCCAGGTGAAAGATGATGATGGCTTGAGATAAGGGGGTGGTGGTGTGGACAGAACAAATTGTGAATGATATTCAGGAGATTGAATTGACAGGATTTATATCAGTTAATGTAGAGTAAGAGTCAAGGAATGAGAGAAGTTGAAAATTCATCAACTCATTTGATCATTTGTTTAAAAATATTTGAGTGCCTGCAGTTGTACTACGTGTGGTCAATACAGCATGAACAAGACTGTGACCTCATGGGAGTTTACATTTTCATTGAGATGCAAATTGCTAAACACACTCATACATACACACATATGCACACACATATAATACATAGATACCACTTGCAAAGTAGAGGATTAAAACTGGGTAATGTAAATAAAAAAAATAAATCTTATTGTCATTCATTATGATAGGAAACTCCAGAATAGAAGGTTGAGAAAGGAGAAGAGGCTAACTGAGAAACTTGCTAGTTAAAGGTGTCTTTGCAGGATATCCTGAGGGCAGTTGTATAAATATCTCACCTAATTCCTCAAGATGCTCTCAGATAGCAAATCAAGAGTCTTTGAAATTCTAACTATTGTTCTCTGTAGGAGTACACACTAAGAAGAGTTAGAGGAATGAAAGAATAATAAGACAAGTTAACGTTCATTGGATGTTCACAGTGTGCCTGGCACTTTTCTAAGCTCTTTACATAGATTAACTCTTTGCCACAATCCTATAAAATTTAATTAATTGATCTTAGCAGCAATCCTATACAATAGGGAGTTATTATTGCCATTTTCCAGATGAGGAAACTGCTAAGGAATAGAAAGGTAGCTAGTAAAAGAGCACTCCAGGCCATTGCCCTCACCACTATTCTATGCCATCTCTCTTTCAAATGTGTACCCTTACTGAAACTGTGTAAGTGCATGTTTTACTCTAATTTTTATCATTCTTGTATTTGTGGTAGTTTTACTTACCAACCTATCTAAAGTAATTATACTTAAGCTCCCAAGTGCTCCCTTTAATAAAAGAGAGTCTGTTCACATCATATAAAATATTTAATTTCCCATTAGAGAGGATCGTGGTCTCTAAGGCTCTACCAATCTTCACTGGGATCGTTTCACAAATGACTCTTAGTATATCTGGGCAATTTATAATTTTCCATCAGGGCCAGGGCTAGGATGAGGTGCCTAGGAAACAAGATTTAAGGATGCGCTCATCTCAGGTGCTTACCCTACACTTGCATGACTCTAAGAGTTCATGTCTCCTTAAATGTTGTGCTCTAAGCACTTAGCTTGTTTCTCCTTAGTCCCTGCCTCATTTTTCATTCTGTCTTCCTGGTGATTAAACACTTTCGCACGTGCTTTTATATATGGTATCTGAACTTACACTATAACAGCATTTTGCCCTTCTGGTCTGTGGTCCCTAGCTGCTTGAGGGTGAACAAAGTTCTGTCATCTGGGCAATTGTATCTTCAGCACACAGCACACAGTAGATGCTTAATGACTATTTTCCAAATGAATTAAGAGGAGCCTATTCAGAAACATACTCTAAAAATCTGGATTACATTACATTTTCTGTACCCTTGATGTGTTTAAATACCGAAAATGGAGAGATATAAATCAACTAGTTACACAACGATGAGCTAAGTTCTGTGATAGAGGCATGGGCAGAGGGCTTTTCAAGCAGAGAGGAGGTTGTAAGAAAAACTATCTGAGAACTGTCGGGTGAGATCTCATATCTTGAGTCAATTCTGACCATCCCACCAACTTCTTCCGTGCACACACAAGTCTGCAGGGCAGCCAGGCTGATTCGTTGAAAGCAATGAGGCAGTCATTTCTGAACATGAATTACCTAATGGAGGAGCTGGGGATGGAGTACAGGAAGGAGGAGGAGGAGGAGGAATATGCCTTTTAAAAATTTAATTTGTCACGCCATCAGGACACCCAAATGGAGTATTCTCTGGAAGACTTGAAATTCTAGGGGGCTCAAGAGAGAATCAAGGATAAAGCTGTAACTTTGGAAGCTGTAGCAGAACAGCAATATTTGAAGATTTGGAAAAAAGTGAGATCACCTAGGTACAGAATAGAGTAAGGAGAAATAAGCAGGGAAACACTGATAGAATGTGTGGTGTCCGTTTATAATCATCATGCTTCACAGTAACATCCCGTCTTTCTGTGTAGGAACAGTTTGTCTACAGAAATGCCAAAGCACCCTTCCGGTTAGAGTTGTCACGTGGCATGACAGCTGACACCTTCTTCAATAAGAATGCATTTGGGCTATAACATAAACACCAGAGGGGTAAGCCCTGAGCATACTACTCTCAGGGGACACCTTTTTTGTTTTGTTTTGTTTTGTTTTTTAATGGACAAAGGCGTTCTTTGGTTTTTCAGAAGATAAATTTGTAACCAACCGTCTATTCTTAGGAGACAACGATATTATTCCTGGAAATATTTGTAAAATTCCATATGAACAAGACCGGTGTTTCTTGCATTTTAATTGCCTCTCTCTCTCTCACACCCCTGTGATAGCAAAATGTTGTTTTTTATGAGGTTTTTCCGGAGTACTAAATCTTGACATAATCAATACTATATATGTTAACTATCTTCAGGCTGTCTGTAGTAAGTTTGAATTATTAGATTCCTCTGAGGTCTAGACTATTTTTCTTTCGGCTATCACTTACCATTTATCTATCCATCTATAGTACATAGATGTTTTACAGGAATATTTCTAGGTACATAAATAAATTATGTGGCTGGTGGCAAAGATTGGTTGTTATAGCAAGGCTCTAGTGTATTATATTTAATAACCCAAACTGTAATAAAAAAAGAGAGAGAGATTGAGAGAGAGAGAAGAGGAGAGACTGTGCGCTTCTCAGTCCTTGCTGGTGCCTTCTTGAAATTGCCAGAAAAGACACTCTGTAATGGGACTGTGTTGTCTGTGACGCTCTCACATCACAGACACAGTGACTTGGGAAAGCAATAGTATACTGCAGATATAAAGTGTTATTAATTAAACGTTCCAATACAGCAGTTCCCAGAAGCTACGATCAACTGGATAGAGCATATTATGTTTTTCTTTTCACAAGTGCCTATGAGCATTTGTGGAAACAATATTAGATTCATTCTCTTATCCATTCTCCTCAAATCTTCTCCTTCCTCTTCCTCCCTTCCCTGCTTTATCCTCTGAACTCTACTACTTCTCTCCACAAAGAATTGAGAACAGCTTAGATGAGGGCACACATGTTTAAAAGGTAATTAAACATTAAGATCAGGGAAATTTTAAATAAAGCTAGAAAATCAATACCAGGGAAAGGAAGAATACACATTCACAGTGTATCAGGGTCAGCCTAGTTCTTACAGTTGAGCCCCAAATTGGCTCTGAATTTTTTAGCAGGTGAAGCAAAATGGAAGACAAGCATGGCTACATAATTCTTCTTTTAAAAAAGGAAGTATCACAGTTTCTCAGGGGAAGCAAAGTTATCCTAGCACAGATTATTTTTTCTTAGAGTCTCTTACGGGGGTACCAGGCATTTAAAATTTTTATTTAACCTTCACAACAAGACAAACATTATTTTAAATAGGTTGCAGTTGAAGAAACTGAGAACAAACCCATAAAACAGTTTATTCAAAATCATACCAGTACTAAAAGGTGGTATCAGGATACAAACCCAGGTTATCTGATTCTTACTCTGGTTCCAGAATGCTGCTATTTTCATTGCATGCATGCCCTCTTCTAAGACATTGTAACCTACTCTGCTTTCTTTAATAGATGCATTCCTAAAAGGCTTTTTTTGTTAAATATATGTATGTATGTACCTGTAAAATATCAAATAGAACATATATATCCAATCAAATTATATTTTTCCATTGACAAGATTCATGATTTCAGGGATTTTTTTTCTCACAACTAATATTTAGCTGGAAGTAGCTCCCAACTTTTAAACTTATCTTTGTTAGCAACAGAACAATTTTTCAATTGAAATTCTCCACAGAACCCCATGTACAAGAACAAATTGAAACAGAGCTGCTCTGGAGGAGGCTGGGGTGGGCCAGAGGGAGCACTATGCTCCCAGAGACCACTGGAGCAACTCCATCAAACACAGCCTGAAGCAAATCCCTTTAGAATTTACAAACAGCTACCATAGTCACTGCCTCGTTTAATTGTTTAATTTGTAGTTTGAAATAATCCTGTTGAGAAGATCAGTTTGGACTTCCTTTCATTTTGAAATTAAAAAAACCTGAAGCTCTAAGTTAGTGATGTCTGGCCACTGTTCATCAGCTGGCATATGTGTTCTTCATTGCTCAGGTTGAGTAGGTCTAGAAAACAGGGAGGACAGCAGGCAGTGTGAGAAGTTGATATCAAAGAACGAGTTGCTTCCTAGCAACGTATGTTAGGAGTCCCATTTGATTGGTCAAGAAACCCTAAAGCAAAGAGTGGAGGAGCCCAAGTGACTGATGGTGATATATGCTATGGTTTAACCAAAAGTCAACATATGTCTTACTGTTCTAAAATAATTTTTCATAACCTCCTTGAACAAGTAAAAAACCAGGCCAAAGAGACTTTTAAAATGAAATAAGAGGACCAACGAGATATTGTGGTCATGTGGAAAAGAGCAAAGGAGGACTTAGAAACCCCCTTCATTCTAGAGTGGTTGGGAAGAAGGTTATACATTTCTGCTCCTCTGTTTTACCTGGACTGACTTCTTTTGAAATAAACATTTAAGTCCCTTTCTGTCTTTATTTTTCCATTACGGAAAATTCAAATATGTAACAAAGTAGAGAGAATTTATTCTCTCATCACTCAGCTTCAGTAATTACATGCTCGTGACCAATTTTGTTTTATTCATATACTCCTCCCACTGGATTATTTTGAATTGAATCTATGACATCATTTATTTATTCTGTAAATGTATCAATGAAGTCTCTTAATAGAAGCAGTGTCTTACTTACTCAAAGAGCATCAAATTCTACCTTCTCAATTGAGAGAGGGGGTGGCCTAAGGGACATTTCTGCTGTCACAACCACAGATGGCGATTCTATAACTGATTGTGAGATTCATGCTTAGGAGTTTGTTTCTGTTCTTTCACATTTGGGAAGAGAGACTGGAGACATGCCTGTCTCAGAATAAATAATGCCTGAACATTAATCGTTTGGGAAGTCAGAACTTGGTGACTATGCCTTCAAAATACCTTTGGCTACTCTTTTATGCTCTCTTGCTGCCTCTGATTGAAGTAGCTTAATGCCATAATATAAGAGCATTTATTTCCATAATCGAGAACAGGATCCTCCAAATGGGGTTCATAGACTCTTAGATACTCCAGGGATGAGCATTAGGAGGTCTATGGACCTCCTGAAATTAGGTACAAAATTTTGCATCAATGTGTGATGTACAGTTTTCAAGGGTTCATAGTTTCTCTGTTCTCAAAAGTACCTGTAACTCCCTCAAAATATTAAAATTGCTGCACTAATCTTTGCACTTGTGCATAGAGAGACCCATCTGCTATTATAGTAGATTACAGGGAACCATGAGTCCATGAGTCTATGAATGCAGGTATGAGTCATGCCAAAGAGTATGAAACCAAAGTCCTGTAAATGCCAGAGAAGGGATAGAATTTTCATTTTGATAGAAGGCGCCTTGTAGGTATCAGGGAGGGAAGGCCTTGCAGTCAGCACTTGAGGAACTATTAGATAAACTGTCAGTTGACAATCAACCTCATAGCACACAAGTCTTTAATAGGGCACTTGATGCCATAGTTAGGTCGTTACTTCTTCCAGGAACCATAGTGTTCACTGGGCTCCAAAGGCAACTTTTTCTATTTATCTGTGTAGGGGTGAATATGGTGATATGAAGCACTGTAAAATGGAGGTTGATGGTGTTGAGATTTTATTCAGAGATATTAAGGTGATTTTAGTTCAAATATTTTTTAAATATGTATATTGCAAAAATGGTCACAATCCTTTATTCTTCTCTGGCCATAACCTTAATAATGTGACTTTGCAGCCTCTCTCATTAAAAGGTAGAGACCCTGCCATCCCCTTGAATCCGGACTGGCTTTGTGACTTGTTTTGGCCAACAGACACAGTGAAAATAATAGGTTTTCATTTCAATACTAGTTTCCAAGACACTTTGCATACCACATTTTTTGTTATCTCTCTTGGGACCCCTCCTGTCCCATTCTGTTCACCTGTGAGCACATCAGTGCTAGCTTGCTGGAAAATGACAGACTACATGCTTCAGGACTGTGTGAACCCTGCTTTTCTAGCCAAGTTCTCATGTATGAGAAGGTGGTAGCAACTATCAGCAAAACCTCTTACCATTGCTTTCCCTGGTCCTGTTGAGTGAAGATGCATGGGAGAGCTGACTGAGACCTAAATAACCCAGTCTAAATTTCTAACCCACAGAATCATGAACTACGTAAATAGTAATTATTTTAAACTATTCAATTTTAAGAGGGAGGGGAGCTTGTTATGTGGCAAAAGCTAACTCATGCATTAGGAATCACATCTTGTCAAAATAGAATCACATTCTCATTATCTGCAGAGATTTTGGTGCCCCTGAATCTCTGACATTTAACTCAAATTTCTGTTTATTTCTGTGTCTTGTATTCAAGTGCACAAATTACCTTTTTGTTATTATTTTTGAAGGAGACGTATCACTATTAGAAAAACACGCTTACTCTCATTTCTCCATTTCTGCACTAGGAATTTTTATCTGCTGTAAGATGAAAAAAATTTGAACAGGCAGGTATTCTTCCAAATGTATTAATTATGTCAATAAATAAGTTTTGAAAAACCAAATGCCAAATAAAATTTTATTTAATAGTATATTTATTAATTTATTTTGCTGAAGCTTCCCCTCCCTGAGGCAGAATTGCAAAGTCATTTTATTTACAGAAATGCAATAAATAAAACTAACTACTGTGAATGAAAAACATTCATTAATATAGCAAAATATGATCCTAGTATGCATTCATTATTAATAGGAAAACATTGATTATAATGAAAGGAGGATAGTAGAACAAAACACCTTAAGGTCCTCATTCAAATTCCTCTTTTATCTAGGGGCTGAGTTCATAGCTTTTGTGTCATATTCAAAGGTATTTCACACTCCAAAGAGACTAAGAACCCCTGACTTAGTATAAACCTCCTTCACAGTTTATCAGTAGGTGTTTGAATAAATTTACCTTTTTCTATGTTGACATAGCTATACCTTTATTCTATGTAAAACAGAAAATTTGGCTCTATCTTCCTGCTCTTTGCTGTTAACTAGTCGAGAAGGCACCTCAAATTGCCTTCATTCACCCACAGAAGCTATGACGACTCTGAATACAAACAAGATGAAAAGTGACTTGTGAATATTAGTCCTGAAGTCTGAAAGCATCTGGAACATACACAATAGAGAAAAATGGTGATAGAAACAAAGAAGTTCAAATGGCAGTAGTGACAACAATACATTGAGAGCTAAAGAATGGAGTGTCTCAGCAGGTGGGAGACAAAATTATTCCTCTTTGTGTCTAATCTCAGATAAATGGGGGAAGTGCTTTGCAGGTCTTGCTTCTATCTTTTTCCAGTTTTTCTTTTCTTTGCTTTGTTTTACCTAAACCGTAGTTTGATTTCCCATCGAGAAAGCTAAAAGCATCATTTTGCTTTTTTATGTTCCTGTGTTATTTGTGTCCTCTAGGTAAGAGACACAGAGATGAATTGAGAGGCACACATGGGAGTAATACCCATGAAAGGCAAGATGGGAGGAAGAGCCTTCTACCATGATGCAGATCAGAAAACATTTCAGACATGTCAATTGAAGCTCTGTAGTAAAGACTTCCCATTAACGGAATCCTAACTAGGCACAAATAGCCGAACCTTACTACCCTGCCATTCTTCATCATTGACTGGGGGCTGCTTGAGAAGACCGTAGCCTTGATTTGAAAGCCGAGACAGATCCTGAATCGGTACTTCTTGAAGCTGAAGTCAAATTCTTTCTTGAGGGGAGACCTAAGTAACACATCTCCACACTGCCTCTGCCATTTCCCATTTACACAACTCATAAATGTTAGCCATTTCTACAAGGTCTGAGATAATCCAACAAGTAAATTAACAAGTAATTGCTTTGCTTTGACCAAGGGTTATTTAAAATGACAGAAAGAGAGTCTTTCTTTGTGTTTCTTAACTCTGTGATAGGGAGACTGGAAACGGACATTTAAAAAAAGATACAGCATGGCATAGTGGAAAAAGAATAGGGTTAGATATAGTTGTATGTTATGACCCTTCTGGTTCCTACCAATGTCTTAGCAAACTGTATCCTAGAAACCTCATTAAGAAATGAAATATTGCTGTAAAAATCACAGTTCCTACAATGAAGTTTCATAGTTGAATTGAGGTGACTTAAAAGCCATCATTCTCAGCAAACTAACACAGGAACAGAAAACCAAACACTGCATAGTCTCACTCATAGGTGGGAGTTGAACAGTGAGAACACATGGACACAGGGAAGGGAACATCACACACCAGGGCCTGTTGGGGGCTAGGGGGCAAGGGGAGGGAGAGCATTAGGAGAAATACCTAATGCATGCAGGGCTTAAAACCTAGATGACAGGGTGATAGGTGCAGCAAACCACCATGGCACATGTATACCTATGTAACAAACCTGCACGTTCTGCACATATATTCCAGAACTTAAAGTAAAAAAAAAATCAGTAGTTACAAAAGTATCCCAGAACTTAAAGTAAAAAAAAAAAAAAAAAAATCAGTAGTTACAAAAGGTCCTCTAATCATCATATAACCTCAATGTTCTTGTCAGCACGGTCATTGTCATCATCACCATCATCATCATCAAGTGCTTACGGTGTGCTGTATTCCATTCTAAGTCCTTTAAATGCATTATCCCATTTAAACCCCATATAAAAATTCTAAAAAATTAGTTAGGTAGCTCAAAAATATTTGTGGAATGAAGCCTTTCTAGGAAGAGGGAATGAAAGCGGGAAAGCATGGGAACAATGAGAACACTGGTGCTTTCAGGATTCTACCTACCTGTCATTCTTTGTATCAGAAGTATAAATTCCATATTGGGAAAGTGTGCAGAATAGAAAAAAACTGGCAACAATGGGGGAATGAGGCAGATCTTGAATAACTTTGTGATGTAAGCTATGACATTTACCTTTTGCATTAATAATGATGAAGAACCACTGAAGGAATTGAAGTCTTAGCTTCCTGTCTTTCTTCCTGGGCAAAACGGTATCCTTTCCCAGCTCTCAGGATTTTTATGGTTTAGTGTAATAGGATGTCCACACTGAGAGCATTAGGCAATGGTACCATATAGTATATCAAGCCTTCTGTAGTGCTGCCACTTACCTATACATTGGCAACACCTGTGAGCTTGTCAGAAAAGCAAATTCTCTATCCCTACTCCAGGTTGACTCAATCAGACTTTCTGAGGGTACAGCTCAGGGATTTGTGTTTAACAAGCTCTCCAGGTGATCCTCATCATAAGTTTGAGAGGCTCCACTCAAAACCAGAGCTACTTGAAGTGTGGAGGTCCTCCCTCCGGAGCAGTCAGTCCAGTGTTTCTGGCTTGTGAGGAAGGTGTGGACAGAAATTGAGGGTAAGTGTTTAGAATCACTTAAGCCATGAATCAGAGGATTTTATTTTAGTTGACTCTAATACTTAAAGTTTGGGTTTGTATTTTGTATGTCTTCTTTATTTCATTTTCCTGAATTATTTAGTGTGTTTTACGAAGTAACAATTTGTGATGAATTGGGTGCAGGTACACAAACACACACACACATACACTCACACAAATCAGTGCTTTATCCCAGAAGTGTAAGAAGCAGTCTTCTATACTGGGCCATGGTGGCTCTTTGGGCTCTTTTTCAAGTGTGGACACCTTGTTTATAGAGGACATTGAATATTCCAATTTGGGAAAGTAAATGTTAACATATTTTGCACTTTGAATATGCCATTATCATTCCCCAGGGCCCCCTGACTTCCCTGCATTGGGGCCACTTGACAAATGAGTCTGTTTTTCCTGACTGCTGTTGCTAGGAAGCAACTTGCTTGGATACCAGCTTCTCACTCTTCCCACTGACTTCACTGTTTTCCAGATGTGTTCAGACCCAGAGATTAAACAATAGACAGAAAAGACAGAAGGAAAACAGTTTACTGCAATATGTTTTGGTGGTGTTATCATAAACAATTTTTGAATTGGCCTATTGAAACAGAGAAAAATATATAGATAATTCTCACATTGTAAAATTACCAGAAGTATTTAATTTTCATGGAAACAAAATACCCTTTAAAAATATCATTAGAAGGCTGTGGTGGTGCTATATAATGCTTCCAATCTTTCTTTGGGGAGCCCTTGTGTTTTACAGTTTTGAGGGGGAGTTTATAGTACTTTTCTGCTTCTGTTTAATAAAATAGACAATGAGCTGTTTTCAAAAGGGGAAGAATTTTTCAGTAGAACATAAGTAAATGAAATTAATGAATCTGTTTTTTATACGAAAAATCCATAAGCATGATTAAAAGACAATTTAATGATGGAAGCGGACTCGAGTTGTTATGGCAACTAGGATCTGAAAGTACCTGGCTGTGTGTGTGTTTTCTTTCCTCTTCCCTCCCCGATCCTTTAAAAAAAAAAAAAAAAAAAAAAAAAGTTGTCTTCCATCTGGTTTAATCGCGGTGTTAAAATACCAATGTCAAAGAAAAGTATCTAATAAGGATAATTTCACATCTCTTGCAAGACAAGTGATATTTCACCTTAATAAGAAATAAATACAATAATGCAAAAGTCTTTTAGGAGAAAAGAATATGATTGTACATTATCATAAATTGCTAAAGAGTCCTTTTAATTATCTTAGGCTGTCATTCTTTAACTTGAATTATGGTAGTAGACTCATCTTCTGTTTTCTTTTTTTTTTCACCGTAAGAGGAGAACGTGGATGGAGTTGTGATTGGAGAGAGTTGGAGGTGGCATTCAGTTATCTTATGCTCCTTACCTAAGTATCCTCTATCAATTGTCATGTAATAGCTGTTTTCTTTTGGTTTTGTGTTCTTTTAATGTTAAAGAAATAAGACTTTTTTTTGGAACTGAAACTTGGAAATTATATGTCTGTAGAAAAGAAGAATCTTATAAAAGGGTTTATTTTGCTCTGCTTATTGCAGTTGGTCGCTATTTAATATCACACCATTCTCCTTAGTACGTATTTGAAAGGTGAGATTTTATGAAATCCACATTGGCAGCCAATCAGTGAGAAGGGCTCAAACCAGAATAGCTCCACTGGAAATCCATCTCTTTTTTTTTTTTTTTTTGAGACGGAGTCTCGCTCTGTTGCCCAGGCTGGAGTGCAGTGGCCGGGTCTCTGCTCACTGCAAGCTCCGCCTCCCGGGTTTACGCCATTCTCCTAGCTCAGCCTCCCGAGTAGCTGGGACTACAGGCGCCCGCCACCTCGCCTGGCTAGTTTTTTGTATTTTTTAGTAGAGACAGGGTTTCACCTTGTTAGCCAGGATGGTCTCGATCTCCTGACCTCGTGATCTGCCCACCTTGGCCTCCCAAAGTGCTGGGATTACAGGCTTGAGCCACCGCGCCCGGCTGGAAATCCATCTCTTAAGCTGGGAGAAATATGTAGTAAATAGGAAGCATTGTTTTTGCTTTCTTTTGAAAGTAAGTTATGAATTTTTAGGATTATACTATAACAGGTCCATATGGAGGAGTGAGCCCACTGACCTGATTCCTGCTGCCATGTTGTTCCAATAGAAATCAAATGCAATGTTTTATTTTTATTTTTTATTATACTTAAGTTCTGGGATACCTGTGCAGAACGTGCAGGTTTGTGACATAGGTATACATGTGCCATGGTGGTTTGCTGCGCCCCTCAACCTGTCATCTACATTAGGTATTTCTCCTAATGCTCTCCCTCCCCCAGTCCTCCACCCCCTGACAGGCCCCAGTGTGTGATGTTCCCCTCCCTGTGCCCACATGTTCTCATTGTTCAACTCCCGCTTATGAGTGAGAACACGCGGTGTTTGGTTTTCTGTTCCTGTGTTAGTTTGCTGAGAATGATGGTTTTTGGTTTCATCTGTGTTCCTGCAAAGGATGTGAACTCATCCTTTTTTATGGCTGCATAGTGTTCCATGGTGTATATGTGCCACATTTTCTTAATCCAGTCTATCATTGGTGGGAATTTGGGTTGGTTCCAAGTCTTTGCTATTGTGAATAGTGCTGCAATAAACATGTGAGCATGTGTCTTTATAATAGAGTGATTTATAATCCTTTGAGTATATACCCAGTAATGGGATTGCTGGGTCAAATGGTATTTCTGATTCTAGATCCTTGAGGAATCACCACACTGTCTTCCACAATGGTTGAACTAATTTACACTCCCACCAACAGTGTAAAAGCGTTCCTATTTCTCTATATCCTCTCCAACATCTGTTGTTTCCTTACTTTTTATTGATCGCCATTCTTACTGGCGTTAGATGGTATCTCATTGTGGTTTTGATTTGCATTTCTCTAATGACCAGTGGTGATGAGCTTTTTTTCATGTTTATTGGCAACATAAATGTCTTCTTTTGAGAAATGTCTATTCATATCCTTCACCCAGTTTTCGATGGGGCTTTTTTTTTCCTTGGAAATTTGTTTAAGTTCCTTGTAGATACTGGATATTAGCCTTTTGTCAGCTGGATAGATTGCAAAAATTTTCTTCCATTCTGTAGGTTGCCTGTTCACTCTGATGACAGTTGTTTTGCTTTGCAGAAGCTCTTTACTTTAATTAGATCCCATTTGTCAATTTTGGCTTTGGTTGCAATTGCTTTTGGTGTTTTAGTCATGAAGTCTTTGCCCGTGCCTATGTCCTGGATGGTATTGCCTAGGTTTTCTTCTAAGGTTTTTTTTTATGGTTTTAGGTCTTACATTTAAATCTTTAATCCATCTTGAGTTAATTTTTGTATAAGGTATAAGGAAAGGGTCCAGTTTCAGTTTTCTGCATATGGCTAGCCAGTTTTCCCAACACCATTTATTAAATAGGGAATCCTTTCCCCATTGCTTGTTTTTGTCATATTTGTCAAAGATCAACTGGTAGATGGAGATGTGTGGTGTTATTAATGATGCCTCTGTTCTGTTCCATTGGTCTATATATGTTTTGTTACCAGTATCATGCTGCTTTGGTTACTGTTGCCTTGTAATATAGTTTGAAGTAAGGTAGTGTGATGCCTCCAGCTTTGTTCTTTCTGCTTAGTATTGTCTTGGCTATATAGGCTCTTTTTTGATTCCATATGAAATTTAAAGTAGTTTTTTACTAGTTCTGTGAAGAGAGTCAATGGTAGCTTGAAGGGAATAGCATTGAATCCATAAATTACTTTGGGCAGTATGACTATCTTCATGATATTAATTCGTCCCAACTATGAGCATGGAATGTTTTTCCATTTGTTTGTGTCTTCTCTTATTTCCTTGAGCAGTGGTTCACAGTCCTCCTTGAAGAGGTCCTTCACATGCCTTGTAAGTTTTATTCCTAGGTATTTTATTCTCTTTGTAGTAATTGTAAATGGGAGTTTACTCATGATTTAGCTCTCTTTGTCTATTGTTGGTGTATAGGAATACTTGTGATGTTTGCACATTGATTTTGTATCCTGAGACTTTGCTGAAGTTGCTTATCAGCTTAAGGAGTTTTTGGACTGAGATGACGGGATTTTCTAAATATACAATCATGTCATCTGCAAACAGAGGTAATTTGACTTCCTCTCTTCCTATTTGAATATCCTTTATTTCTTTCTCTTGCCTAATTGCCCCGGCCAGAACTTCCAATGCTATGTTGAATAGGAGTGGCGAGAGAGGGCATTCTTTGTCTTCTGATGGTTTTCAAAGGGAATTCTTCCATCTTTTGCCCATTCAGTATGGTATTGGCTGTGGGTTTGTCATAAATAGCTCTTATTATTTTGAAGTGTGTTCCATCAATACAGTTTATTGGGAGTTTTTAGCATGAATGCGGTGTTGAATTTTATCAAAATCCTTTTGTGCATCTATTGAGATAATCATGTGGTTTTTGTCATTGGTTCTGTTTATGTGAAGGATTATGTTTATCGATTCATATATGTTGAACCAGCCTTGCATCCCAGCGATGAAGCCTACTTAATCGTGGCAGATAAGCTTTTTAATGTGCCACTGGATTCGGTTGGCCAGTATTTTATTGAGGATTTTCGCATCAGTGTTCATCAGGGATACTGGCCTGAAATTTTCTTTTTGTGTGTGTGTGTGTGTCTGCCAGGTTTTGGTATCAGGATGTTGCTAGCTACATAAAAAGAGTTAGGGAGGATTCCTTCTATTTCTATTGCTTGGGATAGTTTTAGAAGGAATAGTAACAGCTCCTTTTTTTACCTCTAGTAGAATTTGGCTGTGAATCCATCTGGTCCTGGGCTTTTTTTGGTTGTTTGGCTATTAATTACTGCCTCAATTTCAGAACTTGTTATTGTTCTATTTAGGGATTCACCTTCTTCCTGGTTTAGTCTTGGGAAGGGTGTATGTGTCCAGGATTTATCCATTTCTTCTAGATTTTCTAGTTTATTTGTGTAGATGTGTTTATACTATTCTCTGATGGTAGTTTGTATTTCTGTGGTATCGGTGGTGATATCCCCTTTATCATTTTTTTATGGTGTCTATTTGATTCTTCTCTTTTCTTCTTTATTAGTTTGGCTAGCAGTCTGTTTTGTTAATCTTTTCAAAAAACCAGCTCCTGGATTCACTGATTTTTTTTAAAAGGGTTTTTCGTGTGTTTATCTCCTTCAGTTCTGCTCTGATCTTAGTTATTTCATTTCTTCTACTAGCTTTTGAATTTGTTTGCTGTTGCTTCTCTAGTTCTTTTAATGTTAGGCTGTCAATTTTAGATCTTTCTCACCTTTTCCTGTGGGCATTTAGTGTTATAAATTTCCCTCTACACACTACTTTAAATGTGTCCCAGAGATTCTCATACATTGTGTTTTTGTTCTCATTGGTTTCAACGAATTTATTTATTTCTGCTTTAATTTCGTTATTTACCCAGTAGTCATTCAGGAGTAGGTTGTTCAGGTTCCATGGAGTTGTGTGGTTTTGAGTGAGTTTCTTAATCCATTTGATTGCACTGTGATCTGAGAGACTATTATGATTTCCATTCTTTTGCATTTGCTGAGGACTGAGGAGTCTTTTACTTCCAATTATGTGGTCAATTTTAGAAAAAGTGCAATGTGGTACTGAGAAGAATGTATATTCTGTTGATTTGGGGTGGAGAGTTCTGTAGATGTCTATTAGGCCTGCCTGGTCCAGAGCTGAGTTCAAGTCCTGGATATCCTTGTTAGTTTTCTGTCCCGTCAATCTGTCTAATACAGACAGTGGGGTGTTAAATTCTCCCGCTATTATTGTGTGGGTCTCTAAGTCTCTTTGTAGGTCTCTAAGAACTTGCTTTATGAATCTGGGTGCTCCTGTATTGGGTGCATATACATTTAGGATAGTTACCTTCTTGTTGCATTGATCCCTTTGCCATTATGTAATGCCCTTCTCTGTCTTTTTTGATGTTTGTTGGTTTAAAGTCTGTTTTATCAGAGACTAGCATTGCAACCGCTGCTTTTTTTTTCCTTTCCATTTGTTTATAAAATCTTCTTCCATACCTTTATTTTGAGCCTATGTGTGTCTTGTGAGATGTGAGATGCGTCTCCTGAATACAGCATACCAATGGGTTTTGACTCTATCCAATTTACCAGTCTGTGTCTTTTAATTGGGGCATTTAGCCAGTTTACATTTAAGGTTAATACTGTTTTGTGTGTATTTGATCCAGTTGTTATGACACTAGCTGTTTATTTTGCCTATTAGTTGATGCCGTTTCTTCATAGTGTTGATAGTCTTTACATTTTGGTATGTTTTTGCAGTGGCTGGTACTGGTTTTTCCTTTCCATATTTAGTGCTTCTTTCTTCAGGAGCTCTTGTAAGGCAGGCCTGGTGGTGACAAGATCCCTCAGCATTTGCCTGTCTGTAAAGGATTTTATTTCTCCTTCACTTATGAAGCCTAGTTTGGCTAGATATGAAATTCTGGGTTAAATTCTTTTCTTTAAGAATGTTGAATGTTGGGCCAACACTCTCTTCTGGCTTGTAGGGTTTCTGCAGAGAGATCTGCTGTTAATGTGATGGGCTTCCCTTTGTGGGCACCCTGACCTTTCTCTCTGACTGCCCTTAATATTTTTTCCTGCATTTCAACCTTGGTGAATCTGACGATTGTGTGTCTTGGGGTTGCTCTTCTCAAGGAATATCTTTGTGGTGTTCTCTGTATTTCCTGAATTTGATTGTTGGGATGTCTTTCTAGGTTGGGGAAGTTCTCCTGGATAACATCCTGAAGAGTGTTTTCCATCTTGGTTCCATTCTCCCCATCACTTTCAGGTACACCAATCAAACATAGGCTTGGTCTCTTCACATATTCCCATATTTCTTGGAGGCTTTGTTCATTCCTTTTCAGTCTTTTTTTCTTTAACTTGTCTTCACACTTTATTTCATTAAGTTGATACTCAATCTCTGACATCCTTTCTTCCGCTTGATCGATTTGGCTGTTGATACTTGTGTATGCTTCACGAAGTTCTTGTGCTGTGTTTTTCAGCTCCATCAGGTCATTTATGTTCTTCTCTAAACTGGTTATTCTAGTTAGCAGTTCCTGTAACCTTATATCAAGGTTCTTAGCTTCCATGCATTGGGTTAGAATATGCTTCTTTAGCTTGGAGGAGTTTGTTATTACCTACCTTCTGAAGCCTACTTCTGTCAATTTATCAAACTCATTCTCTGTCCAGTTTTGTTCCATTGCTGGCGAGGAGCTGTGATCCTTTGGGAAAGAAGAGGCATCCTGGTTTTTGGAATTTTCAAACTTTTTGCCCTGGTTTTCCCTCATCTTTGTGGATTTGTCTACCTTTGGTCTTTGATGTTGGTGACCTCCAGATGGGGTTTTTGAGTGGTCTTTTGTTGTTGTTGTTGATGTTGATGCTATTGCTTTCTGTTTGCTAGTTTTCCTTCTAACAGTTAGGCCCCTCTTCTGCAGGTCTGCTGCAGTTTGCTGGAGGTCCACGCCAGAGCCTGTTTGCCTGGGTATCACCAGTGGAGGCTGCAGAACAGCAAAGATTTCTGCCTGCTGCTTCCTCTGGAAGCTTGGCCCCAGAGGGGCACCTGCCAGATGCCAGCCAGAGCTCTCCTGTGTGAGGTATCTGTCAGCCCCTTCTGGGAAGTGCTTCCATCAGGAAGCGTGGGGGTCAGGGACCCACTTGAGGTGGCAGTCTGTCCCTTAGCAGAGTTCAAGCGCTGTGCTGGGAGATCCACTGCTCTCTTCAGAGCCGGCAAGCAGGAATGTTTAAGTCTGTTGAAGCTGTGCCTACAGCTGCCCCCAGGTGCTCTGTCCCAGAGAGATGGGAGTTTTATCTATAAGCCCCTGTCTTGGGGTTGCTGCCTTTCTTGCAGAGATGCCCTGCCCAGAGAAAAGGAACCTGGAGAGGCAGTCTGGCTACAGTGGCTTTCCCAAGCTGTGGTGGGCTCTGCCTAGTCCAAACTTCCGAGTGACTTTGTTTACACTGCAAGGGGAAAACTGCCTGCTCAAGCATCAGTAATGGCAGACACCCCTTCCCCCACCAAGCTCTAACATCCCAGGTTTACTTCAGATTGCTGTCCTGGCAGTGAGAATTTCAAGTCAGTGGATCTTAGCTTGCTGAACTCCATTGTGATGGGATCCGCTGAGTGACACCTCTTGGCTCCCTGGCTTCAGCCCCCTTTCCAGAAGAATGAATGGTTCTGTCTTGCTGGTATTCCAGGCTCCACTGGGTAAGGAAAAACAAAACAAAACAAAAACAAAAAAACCTCCTGCAGCTAGCTTTGTGTCTGCCCAAATGGCCACCCAGCTTTGTGCTTGAAACCCAGGGCTCTGGTGGTAGGCACCCAAGGGAATCTCCTGGCCTGTGGGTTGTGAAGACAGTGGGAAATGCATAGTATCTGGGCTGGATGGCTCTATCCTTCAGGGCACAGTCCCTCAGGGCTTCTCTTAGCTAGGGGAGGGAGCTCCCTGACCCCTTTTATTTCCCAGGTGAGGCGACACCCCACCCTGCTTTGGCTTGTCCTCCGTGGGCTGCACCCACTGTCTAACCAGTCTCAGTGAGATAAGCTGTGTACCTCAGTTGGATATGCAGAAACCACCTGCCTTCTGCATCGATCTCACTGGGAGCTGCCGACCAGAGCTGTTCCTGTTCGGCCATCTTCAAATGCAATGTCTTAGTAGCTTCTTTTTCATTCTTTATAGAACAGGCATTAATCCAACTTAAGTATCTAACAGATTGATTTCATATGCCCTCTATTCCAAACAATCTTTTATCTGTAAAGAGGCTAATCTACAGAAAAAGTGTCTTTGTGGCTATTAGTAGTTATACTTAGCTAGAAGTGTTGAAACGGACAATGCAACCCATTTAACACAATAAAATCAGGAGTTGTATGTGTGCTCCTGTGATCCCTATATGTTATTCCATAAATGACAAAACAGGGCTATTTGTGAATATGATGCTACTGATCTGTGATCAATGTGCCTTTCATCCTGAGTCACTTTTCTGATATTCCAATAAAAAGAGGTTCATTAAACAAAAAAGCTGAATGTACAGAAACCAGGCAGTGAACTAATCTTGAGGATTTTCTTTAAATATAACCTCCCTAGGTGAAGTTGTGAATTAATATTTAACACCAGTAATTAATAAATTACATCAAATAAATAGGTGTGTTGTGGCAGGTTGTATAAGTCAGCTGCTCTAGGTACATACAACTCTATGCCTATATTAGTCTAGATTCTCAGCTTCCTCAGGAACAGAAAGAAAAATAATAACTGAAACAGAAATCATTCATAAAGCAGTAGTTAACATATTTGGTAGTAGTTTGTAGTTTGTAGTAAACCATATAGTTACACATCCTCAGATTATAAAATGCCAGAAAACAATAAGTACTTGGACCCTAACTACTAGAATGACTCAAGTTTAACAATGCACAAATTCCAGGTAGAAAATATTTTCCTCAAAAAAGAAAAAAAAGGCAATTCTTAAACATACTGTGGCATTCTGTATTAGGAGAAAGATTCTAGATTCTCAAAAGTTTCTTTGACCAAAACTTGATGAATAATTACTATATATAAGACTCAAAAAAGCTAAGTGATTTAGGTTTCTACTGTGAACAGTGGCAAATCTAGAACTCCAAAGAAATGTAACCTTTGAAACCAACACTCAGGAACTTTAGGCTTCTGTGAAACTCCTTATTAAAGGGATTTATCTACATTTGAAATCCTGTTTGTGTGGAAAATAATTATTTCAGATTATTTATGCTAGTAGTAGATTGACCATTAGCCCAAGAGGTCATGCCTTCTTTTTATTATGATTATTATTATACTTTAAGTTCTAGGGTACATGTGCATAACATGCAGGTTTGTTACATATGTATACTTGTGCCATGTTGGTGTGCTGCACCCATCAACTCGTCAGCACCCATCAACTTGTCATTTATATCAGGTATAACTCCCAATGCAATCCCTCCCCCCTCCCCCCTCCCCATGATAGGCCCCGGTGTGTGATGTTCCCCTTCCCGAGTCCAAGTGATCTCATTGTTCAGTTCCCACCTATGAGTGAGAACGTGCGGTGTTTGGTTTTCTGTTCTTGTGATAGTTTGCTAAGAATGATGGTTTCCAGCTGCATCCATGTCCCTACAAAGGACACAAACTCATCCTTTTTGATGGCTGCATAGTATTCCATGGTGTATATGTGCCACATTTTCTTAATCCAGTCTGTCACTGATGGACATTTGGGTTGATTCCAAGTCTTTGCTATTGTGAATAGTGCCACAATAAACATCCGTGTGCATGTGTCTTTATAGCAGCATGATTTATAATCCTTTGGGTATATCCCCAGTAATGGGATGGCTGGGTCATATGGTACATCTAATTCTAGATCCTTGAGGAATCGCCATACTGTTTTCCATAATGGTTGAACTAGTTTACAATCCCACCAACAGTGTAAAAGTGTTCCTATTTCTCCACATCCTCTCCAGCACCTGTTGTTTCCTGACTTTTTAATGATCGCCATTCTAACTGGTGTGAGATGGTATCTCATTGTGGTTTTCGCAAATCCATAAACATAATCCAGCATATAAACAGAACCAAAGACAAGAACCGCATGATTATCTCAATAGATGCAGAAAAGGCTTTTGACAAAATTCAACAGCCCTTCATGCTAAAAACGCTCAATAAATTTGGTATTGATGGAACGTACCTCAAAATAATAAGAGGTATTTATGACAAACCCACAGCGAATATCATCCTGAATGGGCAAAAACTGGAAAAATTCCCTTTGAAAACTGGCACAAGACAGGGATGCCCTCTCTCACCACTCCTATTCAACATAGTGTTGGAAGTTCTGGCTAGGGCAATCAGGCAAGAGAAAGAAATCAAGGGTATTCAGTTAGGAAAAGAAGAAGTCAAACTGTCCCTCTTTGCAGATGACATGATTGTATATTTAGAAAATCCCGTTGTCTCAGCCCAAAATCTCCTTAAGCTGATAAGCAACTTCAGCAAAGTCTCAGGATACAAAATTAATGTGCAAAAATCACAAGCATTCATATACACCAGTAACAGACAGAGAGCCAAATCAGGAATGAACTTCCATTCACAATTGCTTCAAAGAGAATCAAATACCTAGGAATCCAACTTACAAGGGATGTGAAGGACCTCTTCAAGGAGAACTACAAACCACTGCTCAGTGAAATCAAAGAGGACACAAACAAATGGAAGAACATACCATGCTCATGGATAGGAAGAATCAATATCGTGAAAATGGCCATACTGCCCAAGGTAATTTATACATTCAATGCCATCCCTATCAAGCTACCAATGAGTTTCTTCACAGAATTGGAAAAAACTG
This sequence comes from Theropithecus gelada, assembly GCF_003255815.1. Lineage (NCBI taxonomy): Eukaryota > Metazoa > Chordata > Mammalia > Primates > Cercopithecidae > Theropithecus > Theropithecus gelada. The sequence goes on along the minus strand of NC_037685.1, from coordinate 14,078,814 downwards.
CTTTAAAGTTCATATGGAACCAAAAAAGAGCCCGCATCTCCAAGACAATCCTAAGTCAAAAGAACAAAGCTGGAGGCATCACGCTACCTGACTTCAAACTATACTACAAGGCTACAGTAACCAAAACAGCATGGTACTGGTACCAAAACAGAGATATAGACCAATGGAACAGAACAGAGTCCTCAGAAATAATACCACCCATCTACAGCCATCTGATCTTTGACAAACCTGAGAGAAACAAGAAATGGGGAAAGGATTCCCTATTTAATAAATGGTGCTGGGAAAATTGGCTAGCCATAAGTAGAAAGCTGAAACTGGATCCTTTCCTTACTCCTTATATGAAAATTAATTCAAGATGGATTAGAGACTTAAATGTTAGACCTAACACCATAAAAACCCTAGAGGAAAACCTAGGTAGTATCTTTCCCTAGGTTTGGAAAGCTCTCTCATCATTTTGAGTAAACTTTCTACCCTGATCTCTCCTTCTCTACCCCCTCATTAAGGCCAATAACTTAGATTTTCCCTTTTGAGGCTATTTTATAAGTCCTAGAGGCATGATTCATCATTTTTTATTTTTTATTTTATTTTTATTTTTTCAGCTACTCTGACTATGCATTTTCAAATACTCTGTCTTCAAGCTCACTAATTCTTCTGCTTGATTCAACTCTGCTCTTGAGAGACTCTGATTCTTTCTTCAGTTTTTGAATTGAATTTTTCAGCTCCAGAATTCCTGTTTGATTCTTCTCAATTATTTCAATCTCTAGAGATACCTCTATACTGTTTTGTATAGTGGCTATACTGTTGGCATTCTTCCCAATCGTGTTCAAGGGTTCTAATATCTCTATATCCTCACAAACACTGATCTTTTCTCTATTTCTTAATGTACTTTAAGTGTATCTCTCTACTCTTTTCTTGTTTGTATAATTTCTGATACATAGTATGATATTTTATCTTTGTTCCTTTCTGGATTCTTTTAAGATTCTTGTTATCACTGATTTTTTTTTCAGAAATTTGATTATGATGTGTGTTGGTGTGATTTTCTTTAGAATTTTTTTGTTTGATATTCATTGACAGTTTTACCTTTGTGTATTTATTAATTTTGGTACAAATTTGAATTTTTTTGCCATTATTTCTTCAAATACTTTTGTTGACATCTGCTCCCTAAACTTTTTAATTTTCTTTTTCTGGGACTCCAGTTTTTTTCTTTTTTTTTTTTGAGATGGAGTCTTGCTCTGTCACCAGGCTGGAGTGCAGTGGCACAATCTCAGCTTACTGCAACCTCTGCCTCTCGGGTTCAAGCGATTCTCCTGCCTCAGCCTCCTGAGTAGCTTGTAGACACTTGATGTTGCCCCACAAGCTCACTAATGCTCTGTTCATTTTCTTTTGTTTGTCTTTGTGTTTTATTTTGTATAGTTTTCATTACCATATCTTCAAGTCACTAATCATCTCTTCTACATTGTCTAATCTACTGCTAATCCTATCCTGTGTATTTTCTTTTCATTTCAGATATTGCATTTCACATCACTAGAAGTTATATTTAAGCCCTTTTTACATTTTACATTTGTCCTATGCTCATGATTTACTCTATATTCTTAAACATATGAACCATATTTATAATAGCTGTTTTAATTTCACTGTCCACTAATGTCTTTCATTTATCTGTTTCTATTAATTGATATTTATCCTAATCATAGATCTTATTTTCCTGCTTTTTCTTTTCTTTTCTTTTCTTTCTTTTCTTTTCTTTTTTCTTTTTTTTTTTTTTTTTGAGACAGAATCTCCCTCTGTTGCCCAGGCTGGAGTTCAGATGATTCTCCTGCCTCAGCCTCCCAAGTAGCTGGGATTACAGGTGTGCACCACTACACTTAGCTAATTTTTATATTTTTAGTAGAGACATGATTTTGCCATGTTGGCCAGGCTGGTCTCGAACTCTTGACCTTAAGTGATCCGCCCACCTCAGCCTCCCAAAGTGCTGGGATTTCAGGCGTGAGCCACTGTGCCCAGCCTTTCCTGGTTTTTTTGAATGCCTAATAATTTTTGACATCAGACTTTTTCATTACGTTCAATTTTGTTACATTACTTTATACATTGTTGGATTTTTGTTATGGTTTGCAGTTCAGTTGCTTGGATTTAGTTAAATCCTTTAGAAGCCTTTAAGCTTTGTTAAGAAAGGTACAACGATGTCTTCAATCTAGTAATAATTTATTCTCTCCACTAAGGCAATATATTTTGATGACTCTACCCATGCCCCATGGATTTTGATGTCTTTCTATTCTGGCTTATTAAGGGCCAAGAATTGTTCAGTCCTGTATGAGCTTCAGAAATTGTGATGCCTGTTCCTTTCCAGTGGTTATTTCTCTGGGCTTAGGAAGCATTCTCTTAAGATCAGTCTTAAGCACAGATCAATCTTAAGCCAAAGACTTTACTAGATCCTGCTGCAGATCTTAAAGGCTCTGTATGTGTAGTTGCCTCTTTTCTGGTACTCAGGCCCACACATCTTAGCCATCTTACCTCCTGACATTCTTTCTCTTTAATTCAGCAAAACTGTAAGGTTCTTTTACACTCTCTCCAGTGTACCATGGCCTGGAACTTGCTCATAGGCAGCAAACTGGACCAACTGTAGGATTCACCCAATTTGTTTCCATCTTCTCAGGAATCACAATCCCGATCTGCCCATTATCCAGTGTCTGAAAATTATTTTTTTCATATATTTAGTTTTCCAGTTATTTAAAGTGTAACAGTAAACTGGGTCCTTATTATTTTTCTTAGCTAGTAGTAGACATTCTATCCTCATTATTTTAACTGTTGCATTTAAAATAAGCCATGTTTATTAATGACATAATTTTAATAATTTGGTTCCAAATGTTAGAGATTCAAGTTGTTTCCAATTTATTAAAACTGTTGCTTTCATAAACATCATTGTACATAAAGCTTTGAATTAGTTATTTTGTTTAGTTAGCTTCCCTAGAAGAGGAATTACTAGATAAAAAAATTTGAACACTTCTTATATTCTTGATAGATATGGAGCAAATTGCCTTTTAGAAAGCAAGTTCCAACTTACATTAATCTCTACTTATACCAATTTACTGAGCTTTAAATGTGTCGCTATTATAAGTATGCTTAAAAATACTGATTTGTTCAATCCTCACAACAAACTTATGAGCTAGACACTATTAATAGCGCCATTTGAAAGATGAGAAAACCAAGGTACAATATTTAAAGACTTAAAGACTTTAATAGCTGATAGGTGATGTGTCCAGAATTCAAACAAAGGCAATGAGGCTCCAGAGCCTCCATTCTAACTAACTCCATATTCTACCTCCTTTCAAACATTGTTATTAGTTAAAATCTTTGCAAATTATTCACAAAATGGTATCTCATTCTTTCAATTTGATTACTAGTAAAACTGAAATGTTTTTGGTATTTCTTAGCTTTTTATTTCCTCTCGAATGGAGTAAATATTTGTGTATTTTGCCTGTCTCATCCCTTTAAGACTAGCTGCCTTAAAGCGGGAAATGTGAGTAAGAAGTTACGGAACTGTGAACTTCCAGAAATGCACAATGCTAGTGCTGTAAAAATGGTTCAAGATCCTGACCCTAGGGTTGCTCTGTAGATAGGGGGTGAAATGCCAGGTTTGCTCACTATGGTCATATCTATAGTAAAGACCTGTCTTAATGGTTTCTACTCTTGGTAGTCTGAATATGTTTCTGGAAGGACAAGCAAAGAAGAAGAAAATTAGAGGATCTCTAGTGTTCTTGGAATTAGTAGCTTAAAAGAGAACTCAAAATAGTATTAAGGGTAGCCAGCACTACTCTTCTTTGAATGAGGAAAACATTGAATTTGAAGGATTATTTGGTCAGTAGGTAATCAACATCATTCCAAAAATAGGTTTTAAGGCTATATTTATGGTGCTTTTTGGCAATTCTAAGCAACTACATTTGGCTTAAAGATAATCTTGACAAAATCAAATTATTTCAAATTCCTTTCAGAATTTTTTTCTCAGTACATGTGACACAGGGAAAACAAATATTGTGAATGCTTTTACATTGAAAAGGAATGATAACTACATTAATAAATTGTTATATTTCTTTTCTTTTCTGAGACAAGGTCTTACTCTGTTGCCCAGGGTGGAGTGCAGTGGCACAATCTTGGCTCACTGCAATCTCCACTTCCCGGGTTCAAGCATGAACTCATGCCTCACCTCCTGAGTAACTGGGATTACAGGTGCATGTCACCATGCCTATCTAATTTTTGTATTTTTAGTAGAGATGGGGTTTCACCATGTTGGCCAGGCTGGTTGTGAACCCCTGACCTCAAGTGATCCCCCAACCTCGGCCTCCCAAGTGCTGGAATTGCAGGCATGAGCCACCATGTCCAGCCTCATTGTTATATTTCTAAAGCGTTTTTCGTTATTATATAATAAGAAATTTTAATTTCCTTAACAAAAGAGACAATCTTTTAGAATATAAATGTACAAAGTCAGTAATTTTATATGTAATATGAATTTAGTACATAATACTAGGAAAATAAGGAAGCCTTTAAAAATTTTTATAGATCTGTATATTCAAGATATCTCACTATTGATGATTAAGATAGACTGACTGACCCAAATATGAATGTCACATCAGCAATTTAACCCATCACTTACTGAGAATCTACTTTATGCCAAACAGGAACTTTGCTAGATGTTGAGTGTTCAGCAATGAATATGAACATAAATTTCTAGAACCAGAATGCTTGGCTTCAAATCTGAACTATGTGACTGTTAGCTATGTGACCTATGAAAAGTTATTTCTCTGTGCCTCAGTTTCTGTTAGTAAAATAGTGATTACCAACGCTGAGGGGCTCCCCACCCTGGGAATGTAAACAAATGTCTTCTATTTTTTTTTTGTTGAAATTCATGAGAAACAAGGGACATTTCCAAGTGGCAATGGTATTAAGGTTATAGCAGTTTTGTGCAATGAATAGGGGGATGCTCTCTTTTCATCTTTCTGGAAGAGTTGTACATGGGGATATATCAATTAGAATACTGTTTTTTTGAGTCTGGTTGGGACTTTTCTGTAAAACCCTCAAGTCCTGATGCTCACTTTGAGAAAACTTTTACAACTACTGATTCAATGTCTCCTAAGAACACACCACAACTGTAAAATGTCCTAACAATCCCTTACTTTGGCCACTTACCGAGGAACCTTATTCTTTAAAATTATAGACTACCAGCAGCTTTACTGTGTAAACTGTTATCAGTTAAAATTCCAGATCTTGCCAGGACAATCTAACTACCCCAGAATCAAGATATGAAGCATTTTCTGTAGTCTAAAACTTCTCTTTTGCCCCTTTGCATTAAGCCCTCCTAACACTACCAGTCCTGGTCAGATCAGCTTTCTGCTGCTACAGATTCATTTTGCCTTTTTAGAATTATAAACAAATGGAATCCAAAATTAAGGACACTTATATATCTCGTTGTGTATATTATCAGCGCATTATTGCTGAGTGGTTCTCTTGTATAGCTGTAACACATTTTGTTTACCCATTCATCAGCTAGTGAACATTGGGTTGTTTCCAGGTTTTGGCTATTATGAATAAACTTCTATGAACACTAATTGATGTTCACATCTTTTTTTTTTTTTTTTTTTTCCTCTGAGACTGGGTCTCACTCTGTCACCCAGAGTGCTGTGTGATCATGCTGTGGCATGATCTCAGTTCACTGCAACCTCTGCCTCCTAGACTCAAGCAGTCCTCCCACCTCAGCCTCCTGAGTAGCTTGGACCACAGGTGTGCACCACCATGCCCTGCTAATTTTTTGTATTTTTGGTAGAGATGCGATTTCATTATGTTGCTCAGGCTGGTCTCGAACTCCTGAGCTCAAGCAATGCACCTGCCTTGGCCTCCCAAAGTGTTGGGATTACAGGTGTGAGCCACCATGCTTGCCATGTTCACATCTTGGTATGAAAATACGTATTTATTGATCTTGAGTAAATACACAGAAGTAGAATTTTTGAGGTGTATGTTAAGTGTATGTTTAACTTTATAATAACTGTTGAACAGTTTTTCAAAAAACTTGTACCATTTTATACCTTCACAAGCAATGTATGAGGTTCCAATTTTTCTACATTCTTACCAAGAGATGTTTTTATCTGTCATTTTGATTATAGCCATTCTAATGTACACTGTGAGAGGATCTAATTAAAGAGCTTGTGCACAGCAAAAGAAACTATGATCAGAGTGAACAGGCAGCCTACAGAATGGGAGAAAACTTTTGCAATCTACCCATCTGACAAAGGTCTAATATCCAGAATTTACAAGGAACTTAAACAAATTTATAGGAAAGAAAAACAAAACATCAAAAAGTGGGCAAAGGACATGAACAGACACTTCTTAAAAGAAGACATTTATGCAGCCAACAAACATATGAAAAAAAGATCAACATCATTGATCATTAGAGAAATTCAAATAAAAACCACAATGAGATACTATCTCACACCAGTCAGAATGGCGACTATTAAAAAGTCAAGAAACAATAGATGCTGGCGAGGCTGTGGAGAAATAGGAATGCTTTTACACTGTTGGTGGGAACGTGAATTAGTTCAACCATTCCACATGACTGTGTGGCAAGTCCTCAAGGATGTAGAACCAGAAAAAAAATTTGACCCATTAATCCCATTAGTGGATATATACCTGAAGGAATATAAATCATTCTACTATAAAGATACATGCATGTGTATGTTTATTGCAGCACTATTCACAATAGCAAAGACATAGAATCAACCCAAATGCCCATCAACTATAGACTGGATAAGGAAAAATGTACATATACATCATGGAATACTATGCATCCATAAGGAGGAATGAGATCAAAAACCAAACACCGCATGTTTTCACTCATAAGTGGGAGCTGAACAATGAGAACACATGAACACAGAGAGGGGAACAACACACACAGGTGCCTGTAGGTGGGGTATGGGGAGGGAGAATATCAGGATAAATAGGTAATGCATGTGGGGCTTAATACTTAGGTGATGGGTTGATAGGTGCAGCAAACCATCAAGGCACAGGTTTACCTATGTAACAAACCTGCACATTCTGCACATGTATCCCAGAACTTATAATAAAATACAATTAAACATAAATAAATTGTTGAGCCTTATTTTATGGCCTAATATATCTTCTTTTTTGACTGTACATGTTTGTTTATTTTATTTTCCTATAGGAAAAGCTTCTTAGAAGATCAGTTTCAAATGTTAGCATCTTTTTAAAATTTCATGAATATTTAACTATTCATCTACACTTTTAGGTTGATTCTAATATTTAAGTTTTAACTGACAATGTTTTTCTTTTTTTTTCTTTTTTTTTTTTTTTTTTGAGACACAGTCTCGCTCTGTCGCCCAAGCTAGAGTGCAGTGGCACAATCTCAGCTTACTGCAAGCTTTGCCTACTGGGTTCATGCCATTCTCCTGCCTCAGTCTCCCGAGTAGCTGGGACTACAGGCACCCGCCACCATGCCTGGCTCATTTTTTTGTATTTTTAGTAGAGACGGAGTTTCACCGTGTCAGCAAGGATGGTCTTGATCTCCTGACCTTGTGATCCGTCCGCCTCGACCTCCCCAAGTGCTGGGATTACAGGCATGAGCCACCGCGCCTGGCCTTTTTATTTTTATATATAAATATAAATATAAATATATATAAATATATACTTTTTATATATTTATATATACTTATATATACTTTTATATATACTTATATACATATACTTTTATACATATATACTTTTATACATATATATGCTTATATATAATCTTATACATATATACTTGTATATATATACTTTTATACATATATACTTTTATTTATATATATACTTTTATTTATATATACACTTTTGGCCGGGCGCGGTGGCTCAAGCCTGTAATCCCAGCACTTTGGGAGGCCGAGACGGGCGGATCACGAGGTCAGGAGATTGAGACCATACTGGCTAACACGGTGAAACCCCGTCTCTACTAAAAAATACAAAAAACTAGCTGGGCGAGGTGGCGGGCGCCTGTAGTCCCAGCTACTCGGGAGGCTGAGGCAGGAGAATGGCGTGAACCCGGGAGGCAGAGCTTGCAGTGAGCTGAGATCTGGCCACTGCACTCCAGCCTGGGTGACAGAGCGAGACTCCATCTCAAAAAAATAAAATAAAATATATATACACTTTTACTTATATATACTTTTATATATATACTTATATCTATATACTTTTATATAGATATACACACACATACTTTAAGTTCTAGGGTACATATGCACAATGTGCAGGTTTGTTACATAGGTATATATGTGCCACGTTGGTTTGTTGCACCCATCAACCCGTCATGTATATCAGATATTTCTCCTAATGCTATCCCTCCCCCAGCTTCCCACCTACTGACAGATCCCAGTGTGTGATGTTCCTTGTCCATGTGTTCTCATTGTTCAACTCCCACTTATGAGTGAGAACATGCAGTGTTTGGTCTTCTGTCCTTGTGATAGTTTGCTTAGAATGATGGTTTCCAGCTTTATCCATGTCCCTGGAGAGGACATGAACTCATCCTTTTTTATGGCTACATGTATTCCATGATGTGTATGTGCCACATTTTCTTAATCCGCTCTATCATTGATGGACATTTGGGTTGGTTCCAAGTCTTTGCTATTGTGAACAGTGCCACAGTAAACATACGTTTTGTGTGTGTGTCTTTAGAGTAGCGTGATTTATAATCCTTTGGGTATATACCCAGTAATGGGATCGCTGGGCCAAATGTTATTTCTAGTTCTAGATCCTTTAGGAATCGCCACACTGTCTTCCACAATGGTTGAACTAATTACACTCCCACCAACAGTGTAAAAGTGTTCCTATTTCTCCGCATCCTCTCTGGCATCTGTTGTTTCCTGACTTTTTAATGATTGCCATTCTAACTGGTGTGAGATGGTATCTCATTGTAGTTTTGATTTGCATTTCTCTGATGACCAGTGATAATGAGCATTTTTTCATATGTTTGTTGGCTGCATAAATTTCTTCTTTTGAGAACTGTCTGTTCACATCCTTTGTTCACTTCTTGATGGGGTTGTTTTTTTCTTGTAAATTTGTTTGAGTTCTTTGCAGATTCTGGATATTAGCCCTTTGTCAGATGGGTAGATTGCAAAGATTTTCTCCCATTCTCTAAGTTGCCTGTTCACTCTGATGATAGTTTATTTTGCTGTGGAGAAGTTCTTTAGTTTAATTAGATCCTATTTGTCATTTTTGGCTTTTGTTGCCATTGCCTTTGGTGTTTTAGTCATGAAGTCTTTGCCCATGCCTATGTCCTAAATGGTATTGCCTAGGTTTTCTTCTAGGGTTTTTATGGCATTAGGTCTTACATGTAAGTCTTCAATCCATCATGAGTTAATTTTTGTATATGTTGTAAGGAAGTGATCCAGGTTCAGCTTTCTACATACGACTAGCCAGTTTTCCCAGCACCATTTATTAAATAGGGAATCCTTTCCCCATTTATTGTTTTTGTCAGGTTTGTCAAAGATCAGATGGTTGTACACGTGTGGTGATATTTCTGAGGCCTCTGTTCTGCTCTATTGGTCCATATATCTGGTTTTGTACCAGTATCATGCTGTTTTGGTTACTGTAGCCTTGTAGTATAGTTTGAAGTCAGGCAGCATGATGTCTCCAGCTTTGTTCTTTTTGCTTAGTATTGTCTTGACTATATGGGCTCTTTTTTTGGTTCCATATGAACTTTAAAGTAGTTTTTTCCAATTCTGTGAAGAAAGCCAGTGGTAGCTTGCTGGGGATAGCACTGAATCTATAAATTACCTTGGGCAGTATGGCCATTGTCACAATATTGATTCTTTCTGTCCATAAGCATGTCCATTTGTTTGTGTCCTCTTCTATTTCATTGAGCAGTGGTTTATAGTTCTCCTTGAAGAGGTCCTTTACATCCCTTGTAAGTTGTATTCCTAGGTATTTTATTCTCTTTGTAGTAATTGTGAATGGGAGTTCACTCATGATTTGGCTCTCTGTTATTGGTGTATAGGAATGCTTATGATTTTTGCACATTGATTTTGTATCCAGAGACTTTGCTGAAGTTGCTTATCAGCTTAAGGAGTTTTGGGGCTGAGACAATGGGGTTTTCTAAATATACAATCATGTCATCTGCAAACAGGGACAATTTGACGTCCTCTTTTCCTAATTGAATACCCTTTATTTATTTATTTTGCCTGATTGCCCTAGCCAGAACTTCCAACACTATGTTGAATAGGAGTGGTGAGAAAGGGCATCCTTGTCTTGTGCTGGTTTTCAAAGGGAATGCTTCCAGTTTTTGCCCATTCAGTATGATATTGGCTGTGGGTTTGTCATAAATAGCTGTTAGTATTTTGAGACACATTTTGAGATTTTTTTTTTTTTTTTTTAGCATAAAAGACTGTTGAATTTTGTCAAAGGCCTTTCTGCATCTATCGATACAATCATGTGGTTTTTGTCATTGGTTCTGTTTATGTGGTGGATTATGTTTATTGATTTGCATATGTTGAATCAGCCTTTTATCCCACGGATGAAGCCGACTTGATCATGGTGTATAATCTTTTTGCCGTGCTGCTGGATTTGGTTTGCCAGTATTTTATTGATGATTTTCACATCGCTGTTCATCAGGGATATTTGGCCTTAAATTCTCTTTTTGTTGTGTCTCTACCACGCTTTGGTATAAGGATGATGCTGACCTCATAAAATGAGTTAGGGAGAAGTCCCTCTTTTTCTGTTGTTTGGAATAGTTTCAGAAGGAATGGTACCAGCTCCTCTTTGTACCTCTGGTAGAATTCGGCTGTGAATCCTTCTGGTCCTGGACTTTTTTGGTTGGTAGGCTATTAATTATTGCCTCAATTTCAGAACCTGTTATTAGTCTATTCAGAGATTTAACTTTTTCCTGGTTTAGTCTTGGGACAGCGTACGTGTCCAGGAATTTATCCATTTCTTCTAGATTTTCTAGTTTATTTGCATAGAGGTTTTTAGAGTATTCTCTGATGGTAGTTTGTATTTCTGCAGGATTGGTGGTGATATCCCCTTTATCATTTTTTATTGCATCTATTTGATTCTTCTCTCTTTTATTCTTTATTAGTCTTGCTAGCAGTCTATCAATTTTGTTGATGTTTTCAAAAAACCAGCTCTTTTTTTTTTTTTTTTTTTTTTTTAGTGTTTTTTGTGTCTCTATCTCCTTCAGTTCTGCTCTGATCTTAGTTATTTCTTGCCTTCTGCTAGCTTTTGAATTTGTTTGTTCTTGCTTCTCTAGTTCTTTTAATTGTGATATTAGGGTGTTGATTTTAGATCTTTCTTGCTTTCTCTTGTGGACATTTAGTGCTACAAATTTCCCTCTACACATTGCTTTTAATGTGTCCCAGAGATTCTGGTACGTTGTGTCTTTGTTCTCATTGGTTTCAAAGAACACCTTTATTTCTGCCTTCATTTTGTTATTTACCCAGTAGTCATTCAGCTGCAGGTTGTTCTGTTTCCATGTAGTTGTGTGGTTTTGAGTGAGTTTCTTAATCCTGAGTTCTAATTTGATTGCACTGGGGTCTGAGAGACAGTTTGTTGTGATTTCTGTTCTTTCACATTTGCTGAGGAGTGCTTTACTAGCAATTATGTGGTCAGTTTTAGAATAAGTACAGTGTGGTGCTGAGAAGAATTTATATTCTGTTGATTTAGGGTGGAGAGTTCTGTAGATGTCTATTAGGTCTGCTTGGTCCAGAGCTGAGTTCAAGTCCTGGATATCCTTGTTAGCCTTCTGTTCCGTTGATCTAATATGACAGTGGGGTGTTAAAGTCTCCCATTATTATTGTGTGGGAGTCTAGGTCTCTTTGTAGATCTCTAAGGACTTGCTTTATGAATCTGGGTGCTCCTGTATTGCGTGCATATATATTTAGGATAGTTAGCTCTTCTTGTTGAATTGATCCCTTTACCATTATGTAGTGGCCTTCTTTGTCTGTTTTGATCTTCGTTGGTTTAAAGTCTGTTATCAGAGACTAGGATTGCAACTCCTGCTTTTTTTTTTTTTTTTGCTTTCCATTTGCTTGGTAGATCTTCCTCCATCCCTTTTATGTTGAGCTTATGTGCTTCTTTGCACCCTCAGCATTTGCTTGTCTGTAGATATTTGGAGAGTTTCAGGCATTATTTCCTTGACTGTTTTTTTTCTGCCACATTGCCTTCTTCTGTTACTCCCAGTTATACAGATGCTGCTGCTCTTAGCTCTCTGAGGCTCTATTCATTTATTTTATTCTTTTAAAACTTATCTTCTTCACATTAAATCTCTATTGATTTTTATTGGGGTTCTCTGATTTGTTTCTTCTAGGTCAAAGCAACAGTGAAGTTTTTCTTTATTCATGTCAGTGAATTTTTCATTTCAGTTATAGATTTCAACTCCAAAAATTTCAATGTTTTAATAATTTCTAAATGCTTATTAATATTCTGTATTTGAATTCTATTTTTCTTTATTTTATTCATGGTTTCCTCTAGTTCTTTGTACATATAGTAAGTTCTTTAAATCTTTGTCTAAAATGTCTAACATACAGCATCTTTCAAAAGTATTATCTATTGCCTGCTTATCTTTTCTTAAATATGGATCACACTTTCCTTTTTCTTTGCATGTTTCAAAATTTCTTCCTAAAAATTGGGTATTTTATATAATGTAGTGCAGTCATTTCTGACTTTCACCCTGGGGCTTGTTATTGTTGGTTGGTTTTGTTTATTTGTTTAGTGGATTGCTTGAACTAATTCTATGAAGTCTATTTCTTACAAAGTATACAACTTCTGATGTCAGTACTTAGGACTTTTGTTGTGTTGTTCTTTAAAAAAATTTTAAGCTTAGAATTCTAGAAGTTGTTCCTAGGCCAGTATAAGTTAGTTTTCAACCAGTGACTGATGGGTTAGGGATTGTGATTAAGTTTTCTGAACCAGTAAGACTTCTACCTGTTTCAGGAAGATTTCAAACCTACACTGCTGTTAGCCAGGGATTAACGGTTATCCAATTGCTTCAGTGAGTGTGTGTATACAGCCTTCCAAACCACTAGGGATGGGTATGCTCTTGTTAGAGTCTCTTGAGGCTTTTTCCCTCATGTTCGTGTTAAAATTCTGGCAGTTCTGTTGTTTTGTTTGCTGCTACCAGTATCCAGTTGCTTCCCTAATTGTTTAAATTGTTTACCATTATGACATCATTTTATTTATTTTGTATTTTGTATTTTATTTATTTATTTTTTTAAGGAAGGTTGCCTCCAGACAGGAGTTCCTATACTCTGTTTCAAATTAAGTCAGCTCCCTCAGGCAGTGCTGTGGAGTTGGCAGTCCTCAAGTCTGGCTTCCCCAGAGCAGAAGCTCTGCTCATTGTGCTGGAGCTAAGTGCGGGGAAGGGATGGGATACAGTCTGCTTTTCCTGGACTGACTTCTTTACCCTAAGTTGGAGCTAGGTGGTATGGTAGTCCCTATTTTCCTTTGGAAGAGTATGAAACTTCTGCCCTATTATAAGCATGGCAATAGAAGCCTTAAGTCTCTTTGGCCTAGAGTTCATGGCTTGCAGCGCCTGACCAGGAAAAAGCCTTCACCCTATGAGTGAGAGCTGGACAGAGAGCTATCTTAGCTGAACTCTCCTGGAGTAGATCATAAGGAACATACATCTTGAAGGAGATTATAAGGGAGACTTATCTGCCCCTCCCAGGGTGAAACCATTGCCCTATAGCTGAGAGGTGATGGAGGAAGTAGGGTGAAAAATGCTACCCTCTTCTTGGCCTTGCCCACCTAAAATAAACCTGTAACACTGAGTAAAAGTTGGGAGTGGTGATGAGAGCAGTTTCTGGCTCAGGTGTCACAGACTACCACTGTTCTTACTGAAATTTTGAAGTTTTTTTTTAAAAAAATAAATGCTTCTCAATTTATTGCCTGTTCTTAGCTCAATTTCCAGAGATATTATTAAATAGTTGTATTTTTGGTAATTTGTGCCAGTTTTAGTGATTCCTTTATTAGAAAGAAGGTCTGCAGTCTCACACAGCCAACGTCTCATTTGTGTGTGTGTGTGTGTGAGTGTGTGTGTGTGTGTGTGTGTGTGTGTGTATTTCTGTATAATTCTACCCTTCTGAATCCACGGCTGGAAATCAGGACTTTGACTTCTCACCTCCTTTCTTTAACCTTCCTTAGTTCTCCTTACAAACATAGAAGGGTTACTACAGCCTCTTCTATTAGTGTAGCATTTCCCTTATGATAAAAACATAAAGGGAAGCTTCTAGAATTAAAAGCAAACATGTTTTTCAAGATGACTGTCATATGCTTACTTTCTAAAAAGAAAGTTCAGTTTGACTATTAAAGCTGAACAATGTTGTTGTTCTAGTCCAGTACATCACTTTCTCAGAAAGCACGGAAATGCTTCTATTCAACAAATGGGGAATCGCAGGATCTCATGATTTAAGTTGAATTGATCACAGGATACTATGATTTAAATTTTAACTATAGTAGATTAATGACATTGGTTTAGATAAAATAATAGGCAGATTAATTTTAGCTGAGGAGGTGGAAGATGATTTAGAAATGAACTGTGCCAGCAGTGAGTAGATGACTCACTTTGATGCTCCAGATCTATAAAAAGCCCAACTCCTGATTCAGTTGGCTGATCATCAACAGATGAGTGACTCAGGAGGAGTAATCATTAGAGGAAGAATGGTAGGGCAGATTGGCTGAAGACAGGCTGACCCATGTCATAACATGACATGTCATCTGCTTTTCAGCCCACTGTTTTAATTAGGGACACTATTACTTCCCCAGCCACATAAAATTGAAAAGCAAATCAAATGTTCTTATTATATCATATTTGAGGCATATAAGAGCTTGTATGTTTGGCAAGAAGCATTCTTATAAAATTAACATGCATACATCTACCATATTTAATAATAAAAACATTACCATTAGCTTTGCATATACCTTTATGCTACCCCCATGAGTAAATAGATTGCTGAATTTTATTTTTATTATTTATTTGGTTTTTAGATTTTCTGTTTAATTTTTACAAAAAAGGGAAACATTTGTAGCCTTCTATTACTTAATTTTTTAATAACTCAAATTACTTTTATAAGCATTATATTATAGGTAGCTCTAAGTCATTTAAAAATATTTTAATTATTTTTGAAATATAATTCACATACTATAAAACTCAACTGTTTAAAGTACACATAAACTGGTTTTTAGAAAATTTAAAAGGTTGTGCAACCATCATGATTATATAATTGCAGAATATTTTCATCACCACAAAAAGAAACCCGTACTCTTAGCAGTCACTCCCAATTTCCTCCTTTTCCCACCCCGTGGCAACACTTTCTGTTCCTATGTATTTTCCTATTTGAACATTCCATTTTGTTTCTGTCTTGTTTTATGAATCTGTACTTAATTTCTTCTTACAGTTGAATAATATTCCATTGTATGGATATACCATATTTGTTCATTCATCAGTTGATGGACATTTGAGTGTTTCCACTTTTTGCCTATAAGTAATGTTTTCACAAACATTCATGTACAAGTTTTTGTGTAAACATATGGTTTTAATTATCCTCGGTATGTTCCTAAGAGTAGAATTTCTGGATCATATAGTGACTCTATATTTAACTTTTTGAGAAACTGGCAAACCATCTTACAAGGTGACTACACAATTTTCTATCCCACCAGAAATGTATGAAAGTTCCAATTTCTCAATATCCTTGCCAACACTTGTTTTCTGTTCAAAAATACTGTCAATTTAGAAAATGTGAAGTGGTGTCTTATTCTGGCTTTGATTTGCACTTTTCTAATGTTGAACATCTGTTCATGTACTTACTGGCTCTACTGGTTATTCGTGTATCTTTGGAGAAATGTCTATTCAAATCTTTTGCCCATTTAAAAATTGGGTTATTTATCTTTGTAATGCTGGATTATAAGTGCTCATTATATATGGTGAACACTAGTTTCTTATCAAATACATAATTTGCAAATATTTTCTCTTATATTGTGGGCTCTTTTTGAAAATATTTTCTTTACAGTATCTTTTGGCATATACAAATTTTAAGCTTTGAAGAAGTGTAAGTTACCTATTTTTTCTTTGGTTGTTCATGTTTTTGATGTTACTTCTAGGAAATCATTGCTTAATTCAATGTCAAAAAATTTATGCCTATATCTTTTATGACATTTATAGTTCTAGCTCTTAAATTTATGTCTTCGAATCTTTAGGTAAGATAGGGGTCTAAATTCATTAATTTGCATGTGTGGATCCAGTTGTCACAGCAACTGTGTATCCCTTTGTTGAAAAGACCATTCATTGGCTGTTAGAAAGGCAATAAACAACATGCTGGCAAGGCTGTGGAGAAAAGGAAACACTTACACACTGTTGATGGGGCTGTAAATTAGCTCAAAATTAGCTCAGCCATTGTGGAAAGTAGTGTGGTGATTCCTCAAATAACTTGAAACAGAATGACTATTCAACCCAGCGATCCCATTGTTGGGTATATACCTAAAAGAATATAAGTCACGCTGGGCGCGGTGTCTCACGCCTGTAATCCCAGCACTTTGGGAGGCCAAGGCAGGAGGATCACGAGGTCAGGAGATCGAGACCATCCTTGCTGACATGGTGAAATCCTGTCTCTACTGAAAATACAAAAAATTAGCCGGGCGTGGTGGCGGGCGCCTGTGGTCCCAGCTACTCCGGAGGCTGAGGCAGGAGAATGGCCTGAACCCAGGAGGCAGAGCTTGCAGTGAGCCGAGTTCACGCCATTGCACTCCAGCCTGGGGGACAGAGAGAGACTCAGTCTCCAAAAAAAAAAAAATATATATATATATATCACTCTACTATAAAGACATATACATGTGTATGTTTATTGCAGCACTATTTACAGTAGCAAAGACATGGAATCAATGTAAATGCCCATCAATGATAAACTGGATAAAGACAATGTGGTACATATACACAATGGAATACTATGCAGCCATTAAAAGCAATGAAATCATGTCCTTTGCAGTAACATGGATGGAGCTGAAGGCCATTATCTTAATCAAACTATTAGGCTGTTGCAACATAATGGCAAAAACTGCAATTAGTTTTGCGGTAACCTATTAAACAGGAACAGAAAACCAAATATTGCATGTTCTCACTTGTAATGAGAACACGTGTTCAAAAAGAAGGGAATGACAGACACCAAGGCCTACTTGAGGGTAGAAGGTGGGAGGAGAGAGAGGATCAGAATTAATATCTGTTGGGTACTATGCTTGTTACCTGGGTGTTGAAATACTCCATACACCAAACACCTGTGAACATGCAGTTGCCTATATAATAAACCTGTACATGTACCCTGAACCTAAAATAAAAGTTAAAAATAAATAAATCTTAGCTAACAACAACAGCAAAAGACCATTCATTTCTCTATTGCATAGCATAGTGGGTCAAATAGTAACCCACCCAAAATATGTGTTCATGTCCTAATCCCCAGAATTTGTGAATAATACTTTGTTTGAAATCCAAATGCTGTATTTGGAAACTTAAATACCTAGTTTGGATCTTGGCATATGCAATTAAATTAGGGTTTTTGAGATGGGATTATCCTAAATTACCCTCATGGATCCTATATTCAATGATAGTTATCTTTAGAAGTGACAGAAGCAAAGTCACAAGCACATAGAGAAGAAGGTGTCATGTGAAGATAGAGATAGAGATTGGATGGGTTGAGCTGCAAATCAAGAAAGGCAGTAACCACTAGAAACTGGAAGAGTCAAAGAACAAATTCTTGCTGAGATCCTCTAGAGTGAACTCCTGCTAACACCTTGATTTCAGACATTTGGCTGCCAGAAGTGAGAAAATAAATTTTTGTTAAGTTACCCCATTTATGGTAATTTGTTACAGCAGCAACAGGAAACTAATACAAATGACCTTAGCATGATTGTCAAAAATGAATTGAGCATAGATGGATAGGTTTACTTCTGGATTCTTAATTTCTGTTCCTTTGATAGACAAGTCTATTCTTATGCAAGTCTCACACTGTCTTCATTACTGTAGCTTTGTAATAGGCTACAAAATCAGGCAGTGTGAGTCCTTTAATTTTATTCTCCTTTTTCAAGATTGTTTTGACTATTCTGATTCTCTTGCAATTTTAGAATCAGTCCATCTTTGTAAAAAGGCAGATGAAATTTTGATAGGGATTTTATCAAATCTGTAGATCAATTTGGGAAATATTGCCGTCTTTACAATATTAACCTTCCAATCCATGAACACAGTTTTCATTTATTTTGGTTTTATTTTTTTCAACAATATTTTGTAGTTTTCAGCATGTACGTCTTATGTCTTTCATTAAATTCTTACGTATTTTATTGTTTCTGATGCTATTATAATTGGACTTTGTCATCTTAATGTTATTTTTAGATTATTCATTGCTAATAGATATACACTGATTTTATATATTGATTTTTATATCCTGCAACCTTACTGAATATGCTTATTAGCCCTAGTATACTATTAATGTTTTGCACATTCTTTGAGATTATCTATAAGAGTATATCACATGAAAATAAATATAGTTTATTTCCTTTCCAGTCTGGATGCCTTTCTCTGCCCTACCCCTCCTCCCCAGCATCCTGCCTTTTAGAAATGTTTCTGGCCTAATTTTGCCCTGACTAGAACCTCCAGTAGCATGTTGAATAGAAGTAACTAGAGTGGAAATTTGTCTTGTTCCTTGTTTTAAAGGGAAAGCTTTGCCTTTAAGTATGATAATAGCTGTAGTTTATTGCTTGTTTTTTTCTTTTAGATTACCTTAATTAGATTGAGAAAGTTCCCTTCTATTACTAGTTCGAGTCTTTTTTGTCTTTAAGTGGTGTTAGATTTTGTCAAATATTTTTCTGTGCCTATTGAGATACTAATGCAGTTTTTTCCCTCCTTCATTCTATCAATGTGGTATACTACATTTATTTTTCTTCTTTATCTTTTGTATGCTGAATCAATCTAGCATTCCTTGGATAAATCTCACTTGATCACATGGTGAATAATCCATTGTACATGCTACTAGTTTTGTTTATTAGTAATTTTGGGGCAGATTTTTGCCTGTGTACTCATTAGGGATATTGGTATGTAGCTTTGGGTTTTTTTTGTGTGTGTGTGATGTCTTTGGTTTTGGTATCTGGCCTCATAAAATGAGTTAGAAAGGTTTCCATTCTCTTCCATACTTTGGAAGTGTTTTTAGTGTATTGGTAGTAATTCTTCTTTAAATGTTTGGTGAAATTTACTGATGAAGTCATGTGGACCTGAGCTTTTCTGTTAAAAGTTTTAAAATTACTAATTCAATCTCTACTTGTTCTAGGTCTATGTAGGTTTTTCAGTTTCTTCATGAGTCTGTTTCAATAATTTGTCTCTTTCTTGAAATTTGTGTATTATATCTAGGATATCTAATTTATTGGAATATAATTGTGTATCTTATTCTCTTATAATCTTACTACATTTTATTCTATAATGTCACCCTTTTCTCTTTCCTGTTTATGTAAAGTAATAGAAGGTAGCCATGTCTTGCTATTTGAACATTGTTTCTCATTCACACCTTCTCCAAAAGGCTTTCAAGTTAAAAATGACTATAAGACAAAGACCACCTCAAAAGTATGCCTATAAGACCCTTTATGAAGATTTCAGAAAGACTTAAAGGCATGTCTCATAGAAACTCTCAGTTAGACAAAAAGCCTTCCAGAAAATTTTAAGGTATTTTCCTACAGCATTTTGACCCTATCCCAAATGCAAGAGAGCCTGTGTTGAGAGATCTGTGGTGCAGCTTTTATTTAATATAGTGAACCTTACTAAGATTCACAGGGATCCCACAAAGTTTATAAGAGAATTGCATTAGTACTGTGAACTTGAAATAAAAGGAATAGACATACTAGAAAGAAAAACAAAATAAAACCAACCCATAAGCCCTCAACTCTCTGAGAGTAGAAAGAGAGCTGAAAATTTTACACAACAGCCAAAATGTTTTTCTTCTTATGGAAAACAAAAAATAAACAAGAAGTGGGTTCCAAGAACTCAAGAGGTAAATGAAAGAGCCAGAGAGAATGATTTAATATTTCCAAAGTAGGACTGGCACCTAATCAAGACACTGCCAAATGTGCTTCTCTTTTTCCCCATTTTTAAATGGGAGTGTCCATTGCAATTATTTAGTCTGTTATTCTATTGTGTATTAGTTATTATGGAGGGGAAGTAGGGTTTTTTGTTTGTTTTTGTTTTTAGTTCACAAACCTTCTGGTTGAGAAGAGCCACACTCAAGTATCTTCACTGAAGAGAATCATCTGTATTTGCACCTAATATGGATGACACTATCTAGACTGTAAGGTCCTGTTTGTCTGAACCAGAGTTGAGGTGAGTTAACTCCTTTTTAGAAACTCTGAGACTCCATGTAAGAAGTTCAAGAACCCTGAGATGACCATGCTGGAGAGATATCTGTGGGTACTTGTTCCTGTTGAGCATAGTCTTCCTACTTTCCCTATGAGGGTGCTAGTTGTGTGATTGAGCCATGGTGGACCATCCAGCCATTATGAGATATGAGCCAAATTATGAGATATTGCCATGATTGTTAGTTTAAAGTTAGTACTAAGTTTTGGGGTAGTTTGTTATACAGCAATAGATGATGGAAACAGAATTCTAAAGATATAATTGTGCAGGTGTAAAATAAAACATATGAAAGGGTATTTATTATAGCACTGAAACAATCTCAATACCCTTGAATAAAGACCAGTTAAATAAATCATGGTACATATATGCACTGGACAATATGTGCAGCAGTTTAAAAAAGATTGAGGATGCTTGTATTTCATTAATATAGAAATATCTTCAAGATATATAATGAGGAAAGCAAAATGCAGAACAGTATGTTGAATATGTGACTATGCATGTAAAAAATGGAGTGCAGGAGTATGTGTTTTAATGGGCATAAATATCTCTGGAAGAACAGGCAAAAGGTAATCATATCAGTTGCTTGCAAGCCTGGGTGGCTTATGAATAAGAGCATCTATAAAACTTCTTTATATTCTTTTATAATTTGTCATTTTTGTATCTTGAACAATGAAACTGAATTATAAGATGAAATTAACACACGGGTAGGATTAGAGAAACTCTGGGTATACTAGTCCAGTAGTTATAACGTGACTGCTCACTAGCCTTCTTGACTTCAATCAGACCTTCGCTTGGTTGCAATTATTTTACTTCTTCTCAGTATGAGACTTGATCTTACTGTTTTTCTTTTTAAAATTCTTTAAACCTCTACCTTTCTGTCAAGAAAAACTCCAAATTCCTAACTATGATATTTAAGGTTTGTCTTAATTTGTTCTATACGTCATTCTTCAGCCATGATCTGCCATCACTACCTACTCTCAACATTTTACCTTCTGGCAATAATTAATTATTTGTAGTTCCTTGATAGCTTCATAATCTGTCACATCTTCATGCTGTTGTATATTCTGTGCCCACTGCCCCTGGAATCACCCCCTCCTTCTTTCTCCTTTCTCCTATGAACTACACCCTATCCTCTCAAAATAATACTCTGGTATCACTTTCTTCACAATCTAGGAATTAGAATGAATCATTTACTCCTTTGCACATACATAGACTCTTTTTTTGCAATTCTCAGTCCATAAAAATATTTATTTTATTCATACACCTATCTTCACTTTTAGATTAGGATGTCCTTGAAGGAAGAAATAATCTTTCTGTGCCAGTTTCAAACTCAGCCCCTGACATACAAAAAGTTCTCAGAAGCCCATTGCAAATGAAACTAAAAAAATTTGACACATACAATTTGGCACAGTCTTCCATCTTATTCTAGAGATTTTGTATTAAGTTTGAAAACACTATCAGAACTAGTGTCTCCTAACGGTAGTGTTGCAGCCTTTTTACTCCTGTAGTTCGGTGGGCAGGAGTGTTACAGCTCTGCTACCTGCAGCTCAGTGAGCAGGAGTGTTACAGCTCTCTCACTCCCACAGTTTGATGAGTTCTGGTTTCTTGTCCCACAACCAAGAAGAATAAGGTATGCAGACACTAGAGAGGAGATAAGGGAGAGTATAATTTATTCAGTGAAAGAAAAGCTCGTGACAGCAAGTGGAGACCCCAGAGTGGCTAGCTGCCTGTGAGGCTGAGTTTAGCGTTTTTATGGGCTTAGAATGGTGGAGTGTGTGCTGATTGGTTTATGGGTAGGCTTGGAAAAGTCACCATTTGATTGGTTAAAAGGCATCATTCAGAAAGAACCAATCAAGAGAGTAGGTAAGATGAGGGTGAAAGTTTTTTTTTTTTTTTTTTTTTTTTGAGACAGAGTCTCGCTTAGTCGCCCAGGCTGGAGTGCAGTGGCGCGATCTCGGCTCACTGCAAGCTCCGCCTCCCGGGTTCACGCCATTCTCCTGCCTCAGCCTCCCGAGTAGCTGGGACTACAGGCGCCCGCCGCCTCGCCCGGCTAATTTTTTGCATTTTTAGTAGAGACGGGGTTTCACCGTGTTAGCCAGGATGGTCTCGATCTCCTGACCTCGTGATCCACCCGCCTCGGCCTCCCAAAGTGCTGGGATTACAGGCGTGAGCCACCGCGCCCGGCCGAGGGTGAAAGTTCTTACTCTTGTTCGTGGATTCTATCCAGAACTGGTAGCTAGGTTTTTAGGCTTTAAAATGTCCTTGGCTTGAAGGTCCAGTTTCACTGGAAACCCATCTCTATCTTCGTAGGAATTTGTCTGGCTCCTGTCTCTATCAGTCACATTACTACCATCTATATTTGTATGTATTTATTTACATATTTATGTATGTTTTCATGTATGGGTTCTTAAATATTTATATGTATTTCTTTTTTACCTTTTTTCTCAGATACCACAAATTTCCTTTTGACTAAACAGTTTTTCCCAGGCAGGTATTTTTTTTTTCTTGAGACAAGATGACAATGTGCCAAAATTGAATACAGCTTTTTGATAGTATAGCTAGAATTCTAAACAATGATAAAAGGAGTTTGTAAAAAAAAGAAATATGATAAAAAAGTGTTTTCTCATTTTACTGTCAGAATAATCAATTAAAAATGCCTGTTTTCTAAGGGTTTACTTGGTAATAAGTAAGTCCTGATTTTTTTTTTCCTCCGGAAAGATAACATAGGTATCATTTGTTGCTGAGTAACTATGAAGCAAGGGAACAGTTCACCTATAGAAAAGATATATCGCACATTTGTATATCATGCCTGGATAAAGAGGCTGAGAGGGAAAGTTATTATCCTGAAAAATCCCCTGCTAATCACCTTAGAGTTGCATTTGAGAACTCTAGTTCAAGTGTGGAAAAATCGATGTGCTAAACTTGTTCCTATTCTGCTAGTGAGGGGCTGTGTAGAGGTTCACTTTTCTCTGAGTGTGCTTCATAGCTTGTGAATGCATGACGTGGAGTCTTCCCTATTTTATGTTATTTCACAAGTCATTATACTTTAAGGGTATTTATGTAGCCTCATTTTGCTTTTATGCATTCAATCAATTAGAACCATGATTTCATTTAAATACCTGGATGCCTCATAAATTCAGCTTTGCTAGAACTAAAGCAAAATCTTAGAGATTGCAATGATATTCTTCTGGAGTCAATTAACACCTAAAAGCGTTTTACTTTTAAGCAAACATTTAGTGGCTGTTTGATAGACATATGCAGTATATCATTCTAGTACTATTATCTGATATATGTGGTGCATATATATCTATATGGGATGGCATGTATATGTGAATTACCATGTCATTTCAAAGCTAGCTCTTTATTAGTCAGTGGTTGGCTCCTGTGTGTGTTTATTTTTCTGTTGTACCTCACATCACACTGAGTGCTACTCTAGGTTTTCTGTAGTCACTGAGCTCCATGGGGCCCAGGCTACTTTCAGATTGACCAAGCCTTCATCTCGATGCTTCTTTCTATGCCTCCTGTCCCCTGGGAAGTCCCTGTGAATGGGCACCCATCTCATTCTCCCAATCTTTGAGGCTTCTGTTTCCTGTGGCATCCACTGAATTACCAATTTCCTTTGATTCCAAGAGGAGATTAGCTAGTCCAATAAAGTGTTTACATGAGATTTAGAGACACAAGGATACTTAGAGTTAATTTAGACAAAGTGCTGCATTTGGGAGACAAGGGAGGTAAGGCCCAGAAAATGGGAGTAGCATGCCCAAAGTCAGAGTTCACAGAAGTAACTCACAGCCAGGGCTACTGCACTCCAGCCTAGTTCTACTTGCAGGAAACCACAATTCACATCTTTTTAGGCTTGATGGAGTTTGTAGATAGGCAGTATTTATATAAACATGAACTCTCTTCAATAATGACTTGGAGATGGTCAGTGCGGATAGCTCGCCATTGTCATCAACTCGCCAGGCCTCTTTTATCTTTCTGTTATACCACTCTTAATATATTCTCAAAGTCACACAGGATTATAGAAGTGTCACTGTCATTCATTTTACTTATAGTCTCCTAGACCAAGGCTTTAACACCCAGTGAAAACTCTTAAGGTGAGAACTTCAGATTCCTATGGCAAACTGGACAGGCCCATGTCAACCTGAAAAAACAAAACAAAACAAAACACACACACTAGAGAAAATTATCTGTAAATATGTTGTGTTTACTCAGGAATAGAAATAAGGATTATAATCCAGACTGCATGAAATGGCAAGGCATTCCGTGAGGGGAAGGCTAAAGGGAAGCTTTTATTCTCAAAAAGAAATTTGCATAAGCTGCTTAGAAACAGAGTTCACTGGCTCTAGAGGTTCAAAGCCAGAACTGTCAGTTCACTGGTGGAGATGTCATTATTCCTGGGCAAGTGTTCTTCCGAGAACATCTTATCTGAATAACTGCAGTCCTGAAGCATGTGTCGTGATAAACCTTTTCAAAGGAGGAGATGTGTGATGGACGTGAGTTTTTAGGAAGTCCTTGGACACAGTTCTTATCTCAGATACGTAAGCATGAGCCTCCTTTCTTCTGGGCTTTCATAGCTCTGTTTTGCCCAGGTCTGACAGATGGGATTTCATCCTGGTGTTTGTATCTTTCATACAAGTATTTTAAAAGTAGGTTTGGGTGTGTTCCAATCCCTGAAGTTATAGTAGAGGAGGGTGGTCTTTTACCGTGGAAAAAGCTCCCTGCTCTGTGGTATCAATATGCCCAACTGCCGATTTACATTTCTCAGTCCTCATTGCAGATGGGACGAGGTGTAGTTGTGAGATGTATCAGAGAGTCACTTGGAGAGGGTTTTAGGAAAACACTTACGCAGCTGTACAGCAATATTTCTCTTTTCTCCATTCATTGCGACCCCTCAGGGACAGTTCTCTAATCCTGTGTGACTTTGAGAACATGTTAAGAGTGATATGAGAAAGATAAGAGGCTTGGAGTGTTGATGACAATGTGGAGCCACCTGGACTGCCCATCTTTGTACTGTGAGTAAAAAATAAGCTTGCATCTTGTTTAAGCCCTATTGTTTCGTGTCTTTGCTGCAAGCAGCTGAATGCAGTCTCCACCTGGCACAGTCACATTTCAGGAGCACATCTGTTTTCTCACGGTTTCCTCCAGCACCCCACCTTGACTCCGGTAGTCCTTTAGAATGCTCATATCTCTATCATTCAGAAAATATGAAAAAAAAAACAAACCCAGAACTAAATCCTTTCCTTACACCAATTCTGATTTTAGAAATCTCCCCATTCCTTATAGCTCTCTAGAGCCACTTTTCTCAAAAAAAAAAATTGTATACTATTATATACTAAATTCTGTCCGCTTCCCCATCTCCCATTCCTTTTTAAAAATGTGCCAATTTCTTTAGCAAGTTAGCTATAAAATAAAGCTCTTATTTTGAATAGTTGATATATATATATACACATACATATATGTGTGTGTGTGTGTCTATGTGTGTGTGTGTGTGTGTGTATATATGTGTGTGTGTGTGTGTGTGTGTATATATATATATATATATGAAAAATTTGGTACAAAATTCAAAAAGTGAAATATAGCCCTGTTCCCATCTGTGTCTCCCCATTCAGTTTCCTTCCATGGAGTCAACTAAATTGCGAGTTATTTTTATGTATATATTCTTTCAGAGTTATGTGCCAATGAAAGCATACACATAAGTGTTTTACTTCTTAAAAATATTTTTTCACATGACAGCATACTATACACACTGTTCTATACTTAGGTTTTTCACTTATACATCTTGGAGATCGTTTCAGTGTTGACTCTGTTTTTTTAACAACCATAGAGCATTCCATCATCTAAGGGGCCAGAATGTGATTATTTAATGAATCTTACATAGATGGACACTTAGATAATTTCAGATATTTTTATTGCTAGCAGCACTAAAATACATGTACTTATGAATATTTTCCTAACACATATAGGTGTATCTGTGGAATAAATTCTATAGTGTCCTGGTTTTAGTTTTGATAACTATTACCTAAATGCCCTGCACAGAGGTTTTACAAGGGTATGAAATTAAAGTTTATGTGATTGATATGTTTAATTAGCCATTTCTTTAGAAGTTATTGAATGACTTTGTTTTTGAAATGAAAACAATTGTAATATTGATTGTCCCTTCTTCCCCACCACTTCTAACCACTTGATTTTTGTTGATTATATTTATATTTCTTTATCATTTTATACCTTTAAGTATACTTCAGCCTTCATTATTTGGTGTATAAACTCAATGATATATATTAGAACTTGGTTATAAAAGATGAAGAAGTCTGCATACATTATGAACTCCCACTTCCTATCCTTCTTTTTCCAACTTTTACTGGGTTTATTACATTTATAACCTGTCCCATAACCACAACCCTAACACTTATTTTAGTCTTAGTCTGATACCTAAAAAGATCAACACCCATAGCTAGTTCTTTTCCAATACGTTTCTCTTCCTTACTTAAGTAAAATTTGTATTTATTAGTTTTTATCAAGCGGAGCTCCTGGAAACTCTGTTTTCAACTGTATTTATTCTCAAATGATAGGAAGTTACAATATTTTGGGGTCTTTTGTTTCATTGAAAACTCAAGTACTTTTCTACTGTTTTCTGGCATTGAATGTTGCTGTGAAATCTGAGGTGGGCCTGCTTACTTTTTAACTTTCTCTAAAAACGGTAGCTTGATCTTTTTGTCTGATTGGCTACTTTCTTCTCATTCCAATAGCTTTACTAGGTAGGGTATCTCTTGGTGTACAGCTTTTGCTGTTAATGCCCTTGTGAAAATATGTCTTGTCTATAGATTAAAGGTTTTTTTCTGGCAAGGTTTCTTGAGTTATATCTATAAATATTTTTATGGTCTATCATTTCAATTCTTCTCTCTGGGATACTCATTATGCATATTTAGATGTCCTTATATGCTTTCTATGTCTGCTATTTTTTCTACATTAATTTTTAACTATTTTTCTTTGTTTAGTTGCTCTTTTTTTCCCTGTACTTTATGATTTTCACCATGTTTTCACCATGTCTATTTTCCTTCTTGGTCTGTTATCAACGTCCCAATTTTTCTGTTATCATAACTGTGAAGGTTTTATTTTTCTCTCTGCAAGCTGTTGTATTTCTTTCTCTCACAGCTTTCTTGGGCTTTTACATCCCCACTTTGAACTACCGCCTTTTACCAGCTCTGTGAACTGGTAATTTTTCAGTGCCTTAGTTCTTTATCTCAGAATGGGGATAGTAATCGTTTCACTTGATAGAGATGTAGTGAGGACCAATGAGTTAACTTATTTAAAGCAATTAGAATAGTGCCTTATACATGGAAAGCACCTTATAAATGCCTGCTATTATTATATTTGTGGTTTTAGAGAGACAGCTTATTTAAGAGTGTTTATTTTTGATTCAGAGAAATCTGGTCCTAGTTTGTATCCACTCATTTTTCTGGTGGGTTCTTTTTTTGGGGGGAGGTGCTACCTTTTGTTTTCCAGTCTAACAGCTGGTTCTTTGAAAACAAACATACCTGTATACAATAAAGTATATACATCCCTAAGTGGCCTAATCAAGGAAAAATGTGAGTGAATGTTAAAATGGAATACCAGGAAATAGCTAGAGATGTAAAAGAAA
Organism: Theropithecus gelada; assembly: GCF_003255815.1. Taxonomy (NCBI): domain Eukaryota; kingdom Metazoa; phylum Chordata; class Mammalia; order Primates; family Cercopithecidae; genus Theropithecus; species Theropithecus gelada. The sequence goes on along the minus strand of NC_037685.1, from coordinate 14,050,765 downwards.
CTTAAGACTCGGAAAAGTATACTTTGCAAAACTGCGTACAAACACATTTGAAAGAATCTACAGATCAGAGAATTATCTGAAAATATATTTTATATAAATGAGGGCAGAAAGGGAGGTCAAATCCAAATAGATGGATAATCATAGGGGAAATTGATTAAAATCAGGCCTCAAATGATTTCACAGGTATTTCTAAACTTTCAGGGTTTGTTTTTTTGTCTATCTTTTTAATGACATACAGAAGAAAGAAAAATCTTCATTTTTTCATATTTTAATAGGATCAGTATCACTTTGAAATCTAAACCTGAAAATAACACACACTTTCACTCACAGACATATGCATAAACATTTTGGTTACAGCAGCAACTGTAAGTGTCACCACTATCACAAAACCTTCAAAACTACTGAATGTGCTTAAGTATGGGATTAAAAGAATAAAGCAGCACCAATAATGGGGTTTATCTCAGGAATACAGTAATGCTTTACTATTAGAAGATATGCTAATACAATTCACCATATTAATAAGATAAAAATCATATCACTTCAATAGTGTCTCCAAAAAGCACTTGATAAAACAACTTATATTGTCTAAAACTTGTATGAATATTTTTATATTCCTTCCTGGTGTGCATGTGTGATAGATTTAGTGATAGTTATTTATAGCATATATGTATAAATATCTTAAATATATAACATATAAACACATATATCCACGTGTGTGTGTGTGTGTGTGTTGTGTGCGCTCATGCGTGTAGATCAAACAGAAGCCATTATGCTTAATGGCAAACACTTAGGGGATGTCCTAGTGACAAGTAAAGTATGCTTTCATCACTTCTATGACTTCATCTCTCTGGAATTGTGAGCTGATATAACTGAACACGAGAAAAATAAGTAAACAGGTTAGAAAGTAAAGTTAAAAGCATCATATGTAAGTAATGTGTTTTAGTAATTGAAGAGCATCAACTGAAAATCTATTAGAAACAAGAAAATAATAGTGCTAGTTACAAATAGACACATATCCACACAAAAAAATGTACACAAAATTGTAACAAAACACCAAAGAATAAGTTGAATGAGAAATATGCAAGAGAACCTTAGCTATCCATTCATTTATTAAATAATTGAAAAATATACCTTATTCTTAGAGAAGATTGAATAGTATCTTAGTTGTAAAAAAGGCAATTCTCAATTTTATTTATAAGTTAAATGAGATCTCAGCTAAAAATAACCTCAAGATTAGAAAAACAAACATGAGAGGCTGGGCATGGTGTCTCACACCTGTAATCCCAGCACTTTGGGAGGCCAAGATGGGTGGATCGCCTGAGGTCAGGAGTTCAAGACCAGCCTGGCCAACATGGTGAAACCCTGTCTCTACTAAAAATACAAAAATTAACCAGGTGGGGGTGGCACACACCTGTAATCCCAGCTACTCAGAGGCTGAGGCAGGAGAATTGCTTGAACCCGGGAGGCAGAGGTTGCAGCAGATCGTGCCGCTGCACTCCAGCCTGGGCGACAGAGACTCCATCTCAAAACAAAACAAAACACCAAACATGAGAAAATTATATAAATCTTACTCAGAAAAATTAAATATAACAATGGCCATAAAATTGCCTGAAGGAAAATGACTTTCAGAAATAATTAAAATGCTAAATTAATTAAAACTTTGTTTTTATACTGCAAAAGAAATGGATACATGAATATACCAAAATTTGATATTCCAGAGGTAGAACCAAACATGTGAATCTAATTTATGATAGTATCTTTAATCAACAGCTAACCAGGGATTTCTTCTACTTCTATGTCACCAGTTTACTCTATGCTTGTTCATATCATATTTCATTATATTTTTTCCTCTTTTTCCTCTTACTCATTTTGTTGTATGTTGTGGTCATTGCTTTTCAAAGGAATATTCTAACACTGATCTAAATTCCTTCAGGAAAAGCCTTAATGGATATGTTATTTTATCCCATTATTAAAGAATTAATGTTTTCTACTACATAGTGGCTGAAGTGAGTAGGAGAGAGAGACCAGTACTAATTGAAAGCTAGGGAGCCAGCCTCACTTCTGGAAGGTGGGACGACTGGTCAGATAGCTTAAATGCTCTTTGGCTTTGAATGTGATCTCGTCTCTATAACAAAGGTGTCCTGTAACCTACGTGTGACAGTTCTTCTAGTCGAGGAGGCTGGGAAGCAGAGCCCTGGCACAGTGTGAAAATGAAAACCACAGATGTACACAGTTACTTTCTCTTCTAACATTTCAAAGTTGATTATTTGAAGTTTGTCTTCTTGAGAATCATTTCTAGAAATAAGGGAACACTGACTCAGAAAAATCCCTCTTATTTTTGTTTTGAGGATGATTTGTCATGAAATTAAGCTACTCAATGTGCATACTAAATTTTATATGAAATCTCATAATGCAATTTTATGTTAACTTATTCACTAGTTATATAATAAAATTGCTAGAATAATTATCCAACTCATATTTTATTAATGCTTAATTAAAGATATAGCTTAAGTAATTGTGGCACATTACAGTACTAGTGAACCAGAAACTTATAATAAACAATACAATGACAGAAAATTACTAGGTAGAGTACTTTAGTTTTATGGATCTTTTAGCTGAATTCATAAATGGATTACATTATTTTAGGATGCTTTTTGGTTCCTTATTAACCTTTCTTTTTTTTTTTTTTTTTTTTTTTTTGAGACAGTCTTATTCTGTTGCTTACGCTGGAGTGCTGCAACAGCATGATCTCGGCTCACTGCAACCTCCACCTCCCAGGTTCAAACTATTCTCCTGCCTCAGCCTCCCAAGTACCTGGGATTACAGGTACCCTCCACCACGCCAGGCTAATTCTTTGTATTTTTAGTAGAGACGGAGTTTCGCCATGTTGGCCAGGCTGGTCTCGAACTTCTGACCTCAGGTGATCTACCCACCTGGGCCTCCCAAAGTGCTGGGATTACAGTTGTGAGCCACTGTGCCTGGCCCCTTATTAACCTTTCTAAATAAATTTCTGCCATGGGTATAGTATATTCATAAAAGTGGCTTTCATTGACAGCCTTAAAACAGGTATCCACATGGCCTTTGGGTTTTTTTTTTTTAATCCAAGTTTTAGATCTTATGTCAATAGTGGTTTGGAAATAAATTGAGAGAAAGAGTGACAAAAAGTCATAAATTGAATAACCACCAGGACTTTGGTTTAGTGGCCTCAGGAGGCGTTGTGACTTATTGAATTATTACCTTAAGCAGAATTAAATGGTAACTTCTTTTGTATTTTCCTGCCAGTCAAAAACATGAGACTGTAGTTCACACTGCAAGCCAGAACACAATGATTGCTTGCAATGTGACTCTGTATTTCTAAACATCACCGGTCCCATGCACTGTGTGGTAACAATGTAAAATATTAAGCTGATTATGTAGACAACAGTGATGAAAGTTTATTGTTCTAGGCCGGGTGCGGTGGCTCAAGCCTGTAATCCCAGCACTTTGGGAGGCCGAGACGGGCGGATCACGAGGTCAGGAGATCGAGACCATCCTGGCTAACACGGTGAAACCCCGTCTCTACTAAAAAAATACAAAAAACTAGCCGGGCGAGGTGGCGGGCGCCTGTAGTCCCAGCTACTCGGGAGGCTGAGGCAGGAGAATGGCGTAAACCCGGGAGGCGGAGCTTGCAGTGAGCCGAGATCCGGCCACTGCACTCCAGCCTGGGCGACAGAGCAAGACTCTGTCTCCAAAAAAAAAAAAGAAAGTTTATTGTTCTAGTTTTATCCAGGCAGTTGCCTTATTTATTTATATTTCACTTTGACTTGCATAAACCAACAGATTCTTTAGGAAAATAATTGTATTAAATAATAAGCAAAAAGCAAAATCAAATGTGTTAGCTAAAGAATTACAAATTAGACCTGACTCTATAATTTTGCCTAAAGAAAACTATTATGTAGAAAGTTATTGTCACTGATCTGGCGTGTCAGAGCCTGGAATAGCTTTCTTCATCTGCAATTCAATATATGAACTTTGGGAAGAACCAAATCTTATTTCTTTAATTCCTCTCTTGAAGTAGGAAGGTTGTCTCCCCCTGAAATCTTCTGGGAATGAGGGAGAAATGAATTCATACTAGAAGTAGCTCACACCAAGCCCTTCAGGGTGTATTCCACCCGACTCAGTTCCAGTTGGCGAGGCACAAGGAAAGCATGCAAAAACAGAAAGAAGTTTCCAAATGAAAGCTGTTTAGAAAAGCAAGATACCTGTGTCTGACTCTGCAACTCATCATTCTCTGATGATTTATAGTATTGATGTTGATTTACATGGGGTGTGACTTATGTGCCTGCAAATGAAAGATGACGCATGGTTTACATTAGTTGACATTGAACAAGCTGCATATGGCTGGCTCAGAATCCATGGTATTATCTTTGTCAGGACTTCTTGGCAACTCTTTCACCTAATTAGCACAGCGCTTCACAGTTTTATTCGCAACTGTAATGTTCACTGTAAACTTCTTTCATTATCTCTTTATCCCTCCAGCTTTTTTTCCCCAACAAGTTAATTATGTTTACTGAAATACTTAGGATATGGTAGAAAATGATATGCAGTCAAATATAGCCTTGCCACCCTCGAACTGTCCTGAAAGCAGAAGACCAAATACAGATGGGTCAAAGGGAAAAAAAGTTTGACAAAACAGATTCTTCAGAGTTACCTGGACCTTTTTAGACATTTCTGGGAAGAAATGGGTCGACAGGTATACCTAGAGAACTCTTGTATTTCTTGGGTATTTCTAAAATGAGTCCAGTCATCCCAGAGATTCCTAAAGTAAGAGTCATAGACTGAAAAACAGGGCTGCAGGTCCTTCCTTGTGTTTTCTTTTTTTTTTAATTGAAACTTTCATTAAGATGATTGTAGATTTACATGAGGTTTTATGAATAATAAATAGAGACCTCCTGTATCCTTTATCTGGTTCTCCACATTGGTGCCATTTTACAAAACTATAGAACAACATTACAACTAGGATATTGAACTTGATCCAATCCATGAATCTTACTCAGATTATTTCAGTTTAGCTTGTACTCATTTGTATGTGCATGTGTTGGGGAGTGGTGTATAGTTGTATGCAACTTTATCACATGTGTAGGTACATGTATCCATCATGAAAATGTTGAACAGTTGTATTACTGCAAGGATCTCGTTATATACCTACTCCTACCTCCCTCTATGTTTCTTCGTCCAAGTCCTTGCAACCACAATCTGTTTGACCATTTCTAAAATTCTATTGTTTCAAAAATGTTATAAATGGGATTGAATCATGTCATATGTAACTTCTGGGGATTGACTTTTTTTTTTTTCTGTCCACTCATTGCAATTCACTGGAGATTCATCTAAGTTGTTGCCTGGCTGCTAATTGTTAGAAGGGTTCCTGATGGAAACTTGTTATGAGTGGCTTGGGTTTGCCAGGTGTTTTCCCTGGGGCTCCTGAGGAGTCGAGGAGAAGAATGGGCCTATCTGGGCTGCCTCCTGTCTCTATGTCGAGGATTGGAAATGCCCAGTCTGGTTGGCTGCCTTCTGTTAGGAGAGGGGAAATAACAGCCTGGCTGCTGAGTTGTTCTTCCAGTCTTGGCGTCCCAAATTAGTGTGTCTTCTTACCATCTTTTAGACATTTTCTTTGATCGCCTTGTGAATTATTTCTAGGGTTTATCGTTGTGCTGAGTTGGGGAGACAAGGCGAAATAGGTCTATACCAGCTTGTCCTGAGTAGAAGTCCTCATGGTAGCTTGCACATTCCTATTTGTTCATATACCTCTCTGAGCTCCCCATAAACACACATTCTCCCTCTACTTTCAGAGTTAACATATTTGCCCTATGTGTGTTTGCAACTTTTGAAGGAAACTTGGATCCAATCTAGTTTACTCTCAGGCCTGTATTGGACCTGGAATTCATGGGTTAGGATGTTTTAGGCTGTAAATACATAATAACCAACTAAAATGGACTTGAAGCAATAACCAACTAAAATGGACTTGAAGCAACAATGAAGCATGCTGAAGGTATAGGGATTACAGGTTTGAGCTCCAGCTCAGTGTCTTAGAAATTGTCTTGGATTTTGTTCATGCTGGCAAGATGACTACTGCAGCTTTAAGCATTATATCATTTACAACTTCCGAAATTAGAGAGGCACAGGTCCCTGTTTTTCGCCTTGAAGGTACATTTTCCTTGAAGCCCTCCAATAGATTGACCCTTTGTCTCATTGGCTAGGGATGCATCACACACAAGCTTGGCAACAGTGGAAATGGAACGACTAATAATTGTTTTGGAGCAATTAACATTCACTTACTCTGTGGCTTGAGACATATCCCATAAAGTACATGGGCATTTAATTTTTGAACATTATCACGTTTATTTGGAAGAAAGTGGGTGGTAGTGGCAATAGTTAAGTCATACTCGGCTAATCTATATTAATTGCCTTATTTTAATAAAAAATCATCAAATTGTGGAAATATAAACTGATAGAAATAGGATAGAAATTAGAACCAAGCAGGATAGGCTTCTGAGATAAATGGATTCAGCTACAGAGTTGGGTCCTTAAGCTGCAAAATTCTGTTTCTAAGACAGGAACTTGTTTTAAGCCTGATGGTCAATGTTTCAAATCAAGGCTTCAGTCATAATTGATAATGGAATTAGCAAGGTGGTAGGAAAGCCTGGGAAGGTAGAAACAATGACCCAGTGTTCAAACAAGAAACCAGATTTCACCCAAATCATAGTAGGCCACAGGTGACTAGGAGGGGTTGATGATAGACTCTTGTCATTTAATATGGATTGTTTTGAAAACCAGGCAGTCTGAGTTACTAGACACAGGACATCAGTAATGCTCATGGGAAGGAAAAAGCAGGGGCTCCCATTGAAAAATCTGGTCAGCAGGCATACTTGCTATCCTAAAGTTAAGTAACTCCGCAATGCAATTTTAATCCTGGAAGATGCCTGTCAATTAGAAATATTTCTGGTCTTTATTTTAATTTGGACACTGATACAATTCAGTAGCAGAGAAATATTGAAAATGAGTTCATTTAGCAAAGCACTGTTTGATATTATTTTGAAAATAATCCAGGATATGGATAATGGTACTGACACTGAGATGGAAAATAAAATTTATTTAATTGGTTGAATTGTTAAACAAACATGTATTAATGCTTAGGTTATTCAAAAACTACTATGTGCCAGATTCTATTCTAGATACTGATGGTATGAGTCTCTATTGCTGAGAGAGCATATATTTGATTGAAATTATGCTAATCAGATGCTAGGCTTTAATCTAACCTGAGGATGCAAAGATAAACAAGACATACTCTCTAACCAACCATAAGCAGCTGAGTCTAGAAGGTAAAATAGGACAAACTCTGTACCTATCTTGCTTATAATTAAATTAGAAGGAATTAGCAGAGAACCTGGCACATAACTGATGCACAAAACCTTTTTTGCATAAATGAATATGTAAACAACTAACTACAACATTGTATGGTAATGCTATACTAAAAGTATAAAGGGAATCCTAGGGTAGTGAGGATATATGTAAGGTTAAATTATGCTCTCGGGAAATGCAGGGCAGGTAAGAGAAAGCCTCAGAGGAAATAGTTGAACTAAACCTTGAAGGATGAGCAGGATTATGCTAAGTGGAGAAACAGAATGAACATAGGTGTGAACTTACATTGACGTTTTGGGAAATGGGTAGAAATGTACATGTAACAGAACCTATGGTGGATAATGAGTGGGTGGAGATGACCTTGGGAAAGTAGAATACAGTCTTCTTGGAAGAACTGAATGTATCCTTCTAAGGAGTATATACTTGGTTCTGTAGGTAATGGAAAAACTAAGTATATAAACTTTGTGATTAGGTGTGATTCTTGAGAAGGACCCTCTGGCAGCTTTATGGAGGATGGGTTGGAGACCACCACAAGCCTGAAATTTAATTCCAAAGGCGTGAATAGTAATCCAAATTTTAAAAAATTGCTGAGAGCCAGGGTTAGAGCACAGGCGTTAGGAATAAAAAGGCATTTTAGTGTCATTGAGAGATATTTAGAAATAGAGTTAACTAGACTTAATAACTGATTGGATATTTATGATAAAGGAAATAGGGAATCAATTTTTAATTTGGTTTCTAGTTTGGGAATTTGAGTGGAGAGTATTATGGTTGGCTTATCAAGGAAAAGTATTCTTGGTGAGAAAATCGAGATAAGCTCCCTCTCACTGAATATACTATGGCAACAGACAGAGCAGCTTTAACATATAGGACAAACATTAATAGTGCATTAATCCCTTGGATAAATAGTTTTTTTTTTTAAGTATTGTACTTTTATTGAAGTACAGCATTCACAAGTCAAAAGGGCATAGTACAAATGAACTCAAAGTGGCACTTGTATAAACCATTGGCCAGGTTAAAGAATAAAACGTGATTAATGCCTGAAAATTAATAAATCTATTGTATGACTGTCTAGCAATCTGCATACTTACCAGTTCTCAAACATAAGGTATAAAATCTTAACCAAATAAACCAACAAAAACAACAAAAAAACTGAGTCTATTTATTACCTCATCAGTCTATCAAAGAAATAGCTAGATCTTTTCCTCAGTATTTGAGAGTGTATTTGACCTGATTTGACTTAAAATTGAGACTCTATCATATACGTTGTAGGTGGCAACTCAAAGAAGTAGGTTGTTAATATCCAGAGTAGGTGAATTTGAAATAGTACAAGAAGCCCTGTAACTACTGGTGGGAATGTATGTTAGACATATTAAGGAACCGAGGACAGAGAGAACAAATAGTGTGCTCAGATAAATTAAATTGTGTTTTTAAAAAATATTGACAGTCATTAGGGCAAAGCTCTAACTTATTAGCATTGATTTTCTGCCTGTTACTTGGGTAATAACTATAGCTAATATTTATTGGCCATTTACTACATGCTGGGACTGTTCTATGTTCTTTATAGGTATTAAACAATTTAAACCTTACTATTCTTATCAGAAGAGGCACCTGAAGCAAAATGCTGCTGTGTAATTTGCCTGAAATCACAACTAGGAAGATAATGGAGTTGGGCTTTGAATGTGGGCTCTTGGCTACAGAAGTACTGCTTGATGTTTACTCCAATAATGCTAGACTAGGAAGTAAGCCACAGGATGAGAAGCAGTGTCAATCTATGTAATTAGTGATGAATAATAATGCTCATAAGCAATTGCTAATTCTTATGGCATAAGTAGAGAAGGCTCTGATGGAATAATTTAATCAAGAGGCAGTATAATGGTATATAAATATATGAAGATATTTAACCTCTACCAATTCCTATCTTGTATTAATTTATTGAACACTTCTTACAAATTAGATAAGTCCTTCCTCAGAATTCTGACTTTCAGAAGGTTTAGAAATGCAAACTTATCAGAAAATGATGACAATGTGATGACGGATCTTGTAAAGTTGATGGCAGCTTGGAACCGGAAGTGTTGCATCCTGCCTGGAAGTTGCGCAACTCTCTATGGAGAAAACATCTGAACTACCTCTTGAAGAATAATCAGATACGTGTGTCAGATAAGATAGGGGAAGACTGTCTTTGAATATCGAAGGCATGGGGATGAAAAAGCCTGGTTGAACGAGCAAAAGAAAAGGCTGATGACTGGAAGGGCAGGAAAAAGCCAGTTGAAGTGGGTGTTATAAATCAGGCTAAAATTTGGTTTTAACGTTGTCCAGAAGTAGCTTTCAAGCTTTTCTGACCCTGATTGACAGTAAGAAATTCTAAACAAATTTCAATTAGACAATTGTTTAACCGTAGTTAAAATGTGCTTCCTGACGAGACTTTCTCATTAAGTCTTGCCTTTCATTTTTTCTCTTTTCCTTCTCTTTCCTTTTCTAATTGTCTAGTCTTTTCTATATTTCATTGAACAAGAAGTCATATTTGAGAGCCACCAAATTGTTTTAATGGCCTGGCAAGAGATAACTTCCTATAGTAAATGAGAATATCTGAAATGACCTATTATATTTACATTTTTAGAAAACCACTTGATTTCAGAGTAAGGATTAGAGCACGCTGATCCTGGCAGATAGACTTGAGGTAGGGATCCAATTAGGAAGTATTCAAAAAACTTAGGAAGGAAATGGTGAAGGCTCTGATAGAAAAATTGGGCTAAAGAAAACTTGCCATTATGATTATGATGATATGGGAGGAGGGCAGGGAACTGCTGGGTAGAGAAGGGCAGGGTCCCTGGCGAGGGCTCCAGCCTCGGACCTGTGCCCATGAACCTAAGTGAGAACAAGTAGTCCTGTTTTCACGCCCAAATGTTGCCTTTTCCAAGACTACTCTGGCCCACCATGCCCCCCATCCTGTGCCCATATAAACCTGAGACCTTAGCAGGCACAGACACAAGGGACTGAACATTGAGAGGAACAGAGGACCACATGGACAGACACCAGCAGACACCAGCAGACCAGCGACCGCAGAATGAGGTGGCAGAGAAAGAAGAGGAGGGACGTCTGGATGCTGAGATGAATTTGGCCAGGGGTGGTCCAAAAAGAGTCTGGCCACTGGGCACCCCGACTCGATGCAAAGATTACCTTCCTGCTCCATCCCCTGCTTCCAGCTCCTCATCCATCTGACTTGCTGAGAGCCACCTCTATCACTCAATAAAACATTGCGCTCATCCTTTGAGCCCACATGTGATCTGATTTTTCTGGTACCCTGGGCAATAGCTCAGGATACAGAAAACTGTCACACTGGCCCTCTGCCCTTGCTATAAGGCAGAAGGTCTATTGAACTAGTTAACACAAGCCATCTGCAGATGGAAAAGCTGAAAGAACACACTGTAAGGCAAGACCACTTGGGCTTCAGGAGTCATAGACAACTACCCTAGATGCTGCCATGGGACCAGAGCCCAAAAGTGCTCCCCAAGGCCTCTGCACCTGCCCATCTGTGTGCTCCCTCTAGGAGTTTGAGCAGGGGGGCGACCGAAGGAGCAAGCCACACCCCTGCGGCACATCCTGCAAGGGGGATAAGGGAACTCTCACATTTTAATGACAAGGAAATCAGTCTCAGATTCAGAGAGAGTTTAGATATGAAGTCTGAGAGAAGGAATCCAGAACTAGAGATGGAAATGTTTGTAATCTATATATTGAAATACTAGATGTGTGAAAACCTAATAAATTCCTTTTTAGCTTCAGAGAACTCCTTCCTGAAAAATACCAAAATGATCCATCCTTTACATGTCAAATTTTCTTCTGTAGAGGTTCCTGATTAAATGATCTCATTCAAAGGAATGTTCTTTTCTACTTTTATGACCTAATTGGCAGGCTTTTAGTTTTTCTTCAAGCACTTAAAAATTTCTATCTAGTAGGTTATGTACAAAATCCCATTGTGGAATTATTCAAAAATAATAAAATGTTTGACCCCTGTAAAGTTTTATGTAGAAAGAAATTAAAACAAAAATCTTTGGCTTTAATATACCCTAACATTGAAAAAAAAAATGTTCAGATGATTTAGGGAAGAAGTGGTTTTGCTCTTTAATGAGGATATATTACTGCTTAGAAGCAGTTACAATTGGGCTGTTTTGCAGTAGTGTGATGCATTAGATGGGTTAATCCCCACACAATCAGCTTGTGTGGCACTGCTGGACTTTATTAGATTTGTGACTGTACCAAGCCAAGGGGTGGGGGGCAGCATTTCTTAGGAGGAGAGTAACAATAAAAGTTTTTTCTTCAGTTTTGTTTCATTCTGCTATCTCTGTTTTCATTCTATGTGAATTGCCTTTTTAAAAAATTGAGATAAAATTCCTTTAAGATAAAATTCACAATTTTAACCATCTTAAAGTATACAATTAAATGGGTTTTGATGTATTCATAGTGTTGTTTAAACATTGCCAGGGATTCCAGAATATTTTCATCGCTCCAAAAAGAAGCCCTTATACCTGTTAAGCAGTCATGCCACATTCCTCCTTCCCTCAGCCCTGGCAGTCACTAATCTGCTTTCTGTCTGTGTGAGTTTACCTGTTTTGGATACTTGGTTTACATTGAATCATATATATATATATATATATATTTTTTTTTGGCTTCTTTTACTTAGCATAGTGTTTTCAAGGTTCATCCATATTATAGCATGTATCAATCCTTCATTCCTTTATTTGGCTGAATAGTATTCTGTTGTATGGATATACCACATTTTGTTTATCCATTCATCTGTTGTTGGACTTTGGATTGTTTCTACTCTTATGAGTAATGCTGATATGAACATTCGTGTTTTTGCTTGTCTTGGGTATACACCTAGAAATAGAACGGCTGGAATCATATGAAAATTCCATATTTAACTTTTTGAGGAACCTCCCAAACTCTTTTCCACAATTATTGCATCATTTTACATTTCCACTAGTAATGTATGAAGTTTTTCAATTTCTCTGTATCCTTGTCAACATTTGTTATTTAAAACTAAATTACAGACATTGTATATTAGTCCATTTTCACACTGCCATAAAGAATTGCCCGAGACTGGGTAATTTATAAAGAAAAGAGGTTTAATTGACTCACAGTTGCATATGGCTGAGGAGGCCTCAGGAAACTTACGATCTTAGCAGAAGGCGAAGGGGAAGCAAGGCAAATCTTACAGGGTGGCAGGCAAGCGAGTGAGAAGGGGGAAGTGCCAGATGCTTATCAAACAACCAGAACTCGTGAGAACTCACTAAACGTGAGAACAGCATGGAGAAACCTCCCCCATGATCCAGTTACCTCCCCTCAGGTCCCTCCCTGGACACATGAAGATTACAATTCAGATTACATTTCAAGATGAGATTTAGGTGGGGACACAGCCAAACCACATCTCATTGTGTTTTGTAATTTATTATTTTTAACCCTATATTCACATTTCAGTCTCCTATACCTTGATCTCACTTTTCTCCACTTATGTTGCCAGCCACATGAGGTCATTTGTATGAAAACCTACTTTAACCATGCCCTTTATTCATGGGTGGAATCATCACAGTCTTTTCCTGGTATATTTCATATGTCAATGGGAAATAATTGGTATATTAATTATCTATTGCTGCATGACAAGTTACTGAGAAACTTGCCAGCTTAAAACTACAAACATTTGTTCTCTACAGTGTCTGTGGGTAAAGAACTCATGCACAACTCTAGCTGAGGGTCTCTCAGTACTCATCTAGGTGTGGGTCAGGGCTTCAGTCTGCACTCAGGCTTCACTGGGGCAGGATGCTGCCCCGCTCACTTATGTGGTTGTTGCAGATTTCAGTTTCTTACAGTGGTTGGACTGAGGGAGTCAGTTTCTCACTGGTTGCTGCTAGAGGTTCCCTCAGTTTCTTGCCATGTGGCCCTCTCTAGAGGGTAGTGCAGAAGATGATAGCTGCTTCAGAGTGAGCAAGAGAAAGATCAGGCAAGATGGAAGATACAATCCTTTTGTAATCTAATTTAAACTCAGAAGGATGATAACATCTCATCAATGTTATCCTATTCTATTCAACAGTAAGTTGAATTACTTGATCCAGTCCATCTTCAAGGGGAAGAGATTATACAGGGCCTGGAATACCAGGATGTGGGGATTATCGAAGGCCATTTCAGAGGCTGCCTACTAGAATTTTTTAGGGAAAGGGACAAAGACTTTAGGCATGAACACATTCTCATTTTACAAATGTAAGTACTTTGACACAAAAATTTTTAGTGTTTATTTAAATATCGCCAAGGTATTTCTCCTTTTTTGCAACAAGATCTCTCTGTCACCCAGGCTGGAGTGCAGTGGCTCACTGGAGCCTGGAACTCCTGGGCTCAAGTGATCCTCTTAGCTCAGCCTCCCAAGTAGCTGAGACTACAGCCACATGCCACCATGCCTGGCTAATTTTTAAATTTTTGTGGAGATGGGATCTCACTATGTTGTCCAAGCTGGTCTCAAACTCCTGGGCTCAAGCAATCCTCCAGCCTCAGACTTCCAAAGTGCAAGGATTATATGTATGATATCAGCCACTGGGCATGGCTGATACTTCTTAAAAATATATATATTCTCAAGGTTCTGATCACTTGGCAATGCAGAGAAATTTAGCAGAAAAGAAAAATTTGGAGTGAACCAGGAAACCTGATTGCTACTTCAAGAACTAATATTAACAAAAATTCATGATATGCTTATGCAAAGCTTGTAAACTCTTTGGACTAAAGTTTCATTATCTGTAAAATCAAGGGGTACTTCCTATCAGGGGCTTTTAAGGTTGTTTGACTGCAACCCGTAATAAAAACAATGATTTTACACGGGGACCAATCTGCTACATACATATTTGGAACCAGTTCATAGATAATGGAAACAAAAGGTTCAGATAACTGAAATAAAAAATAGCAAAAAAACAGTATTTACTTTTACAAAATACAAAACTTTCTGGTATTTTTCATGACATTCTATTTTATTGATATACTTTATTTTATTTAATTTTAAAAAATGGGTTGACCCAGTTAAGTGTTTTCATTACCTTCGAATGGATTTCAATCCTCAGTTTGAAAGCACTGTGATTTCTACAGCTGCTTCCAAAACTGCAAGACAACTCTAGGATTATTTGCTGTATCTGTCAAGATAATGAAAAAAGAAAGGTATACATTTCTCCTTTGCCTTAAGCACCACATTGGCCAGTTAAGAATATATTAGCAAGCTGTCTGCCTCTCCGCTATTACCAACATGCGTGCACATTACTTTGGTAAAGAGGTCACGGGTAGCTATTTCAGAAAGCTAATGACTGCATGGCACAAATAGCCCTTGGCTTTGCCTCAGGCTATCAACTCTCTCAAAAGTTCTTAATCCCCCCAAAATGACCTTTTTTTCCCTATTCTAGTAGGTTCAAGGGGTTATTGATTCTGTCACATATATGTTTTTGCTTTGTTCTCTGGTGCATTATATTTATTTATTCCTCATCCCTGTGGATGCATCACAGTTGGTGTGATGGGCAACGCCAAGTTCATCAGGAATATTCACTGAAAAGGAACGTTTCCTAGATGGGGGCCATATGTACGTTGCTTCTAAAATTTTTCACCAAATTATTCCTAATGCAAGAGCAGCACAAAATCTGTGACAACTCGCTGAACAAGTCAACTTTCATTGAAGATTTCTGCGTTAGCTTAGATATTCATGCAAATTTTGAACTCTATGATATGTGCTTGTTTTAATAGCTAATCAATGTTTTACATTATTTATGAGTCAATTTGTAATTGACTTTAACTTCCATCACTTTTCAATCTCAGAATAAAATTTATGTTCCAGGAGGCTGCACCATGATTTTCCTTGGCTGAATGCAAAATACTCCAAGGAATTTTGAGAAGCATGAAACATGTTTTTTTTTTTTTTTCCATATGATCCTCATAATCACCCCCATGAAATAGGTTTTATTGTTCATATTTAGCAGATGAGGATTAAGAATCTCCAGAAAATTATATAATTTATAACAGCGTTAGAACTTAAAAGTAGCTCTGTATCTACAGCTCTTGCTTGCCTTATCATATCATAATGCCTTTAAACCTTCAGGAATTGAAGAATGCAGATAATTCTGAAATATTCACTGCAGAGAGTTAAAGGATCCTATATATATCCAATATAAATACTTTGCCTCCTGAGGGAGAATATACAAAAAGTAAGAGAATTAAGACACTTGCTCCTTCAAAGAAGGAACTTTAGTATACCTGAAGATCACTGTCTTCTGAAGTAAGGTTGAGGAGAAGTCTAGAAGACTATTATGAAGATGAAATATCTGAAGTCATAGGACATAAATCGTGTTATAGGAACTAGATTGCTGATAACAAAGATTTGATTCAGATGATGTTATGGCCAGGGACCATGAGTTTCCAGATTTCTTCTTTGTCAGTTTTCTCTACCCAAGCTGAGTTTCTCTGATTTGCTCCAAATCTAAGTGTAGAACCAGAATGCATAAGAATCCTTATTTGCAAAAAAGTAAGATCAGCTTGGTGCGGTGGCTCATGCTTGTAGTCCCAGCACTTTGGGAGGCAAAGGCAGGCAAATCAACTGAGGTCAGAAGTTGGACACTAGCCGGGCGCGGTGGCTCAAGCCTGTAATCCCAGCACTTTGGGAGGCCGAGACGGGTGGATCACGAGGTCAGGAGATCGAGACCATCCTGGCTAACACGGTGAAACCCCGTCTCTACTAAAAAAAATACAAAAAAATTAGCCGGGCGAGGTGGCGGGTGCCTGTAGTCCCAGCTACTTGGGAGGCTGAGGCAGGAGAATGGCGGGAACCCGGGAGGCGGAGCTTGCAGTGAGCCGAGATCGCGCCACTGCACTCCAGCCCGGGCGACAGAGCGAGACTCCGTCTCAAAAAAAAAAAAAGAAGTTGGACACCAGCCTGGCCAACATGGTGAAACTTCCCTTCTCTACTAAAAATATAAAAATTAGCCAGGCGAGATTGTACCATTGCACCCAGCCTGGGCAACAAAGTGAGACTCCGTCTCAAAAAAAAAAAAAAAAAAAAAAAAAAAAAAAAACACCAAACACCCTCTGACTTTACTTACCTTTTCAACTGCTTGCAGCCCTCTCAGTGGTTGCAAGAAGGTATAGATATACCTGTTACATGAAGAAAGAAAGCTGGAAATGAAAGAGCAGAAAGAATGGATGCATGTGTTTTAAAGCATGTTGTACTTCTAAGCCATTATGAGATGAAATATTGAAATGGATGTCAAAGTGGACACTCTCAGTCTTAGAACTCTAATTCATATATCCCTATATTATCTAGTATTTGTTAGCATTTTTTCAGGATTTAGCTTTTGTCAACATACTAGATACATTTTCCCCTCTACAGACATTTTATATCCATAAAGATTTCTTAGCCCGATTTGTATCATCTACAAAATAATTACTGGTCCTAATTTCCTGAGAGCCAAATAATCACTGCCATATGTTTTTTGTTCTGGCGTTCTCATAAAAAAATAGGATGCCTTTTTTTCCCCTGTAAAGGTCACCTTTCATACCACTTCTCAAACACCTTCTCCAAAAGAAGGATGATGCAAATATCTCATCTCATTTTTTCTTCCTCCTCCATTGTCTTCAGCATGTGACTTTTTTGACTTGGAAGTAAAATGGCTGCTGCCCTGCCAGGCATCCTTGAAAGAAATTCAGCTGCTATGTTTTTATCATTTTGCACCTGGATGGTAGACATGATGCATGAAATAGCAGCCATCTTGCTATTATGAAGACAAAAGCCAAGAACAGAGGAAAATGGAGCAGAAAAAGCAAAGAGCCTGGGCCCTGATGACATCATGGAGTTAGTGTACCAGCTGTGACTGCCAACCCAAGAATTTTTTTCCGTATAACTCTATAGATATCTAAGATTTTAAACTTAAAAACTATCCTTATATGTCCTTTACTAGTCACATTTCTCTTCCTTCTATCTACAAATAACCATTATCCTGACTTAAGATAATCATTCCCTTTATAGCTTTAATACCCATATATTAGCCTTGTTTTTTGTTGTAACTTCATAAATCAGAATTTTGTTTTCTGTGACTTGCATTGTTTTCTCCACATTATGCTTGAAAGATTGAGCCATGTGAACAAATACTGCATTTCATATAAATACAGGATTTGGCTGGAATTTATTTTGTAATGTTGTATGTATTCCATATAGCATGTAGCTTTCATTTATTTCCATTTCTATACAACATTTTCTATAGCATGTAGTTGTAGTTCATTGATTTCCATTGTTGCACAGCATTCCATATAGCTGTACTTCATTTGTTTTCATTGCTGTACAGTATTCGTGTATTACATAGCTGTCCTTCAGTTGTTTTCATTGCTTTGCAGGATTCCATTTGTGAGCATTCAACAGTTCCTTCAATGGACATTTGGTTTGTTGCCACACTGGAGCTATTGTGAGTGATGCTGCTAAAAAGGTTATTGTACGTGTCTACTAGTGTTCCATGTGCAAGTTTCCCTAGGGTATATACCTTGAAGTAGAATGTTGGGTCACAGGGATTGTGTGTTTTTTAGTTTATTAGAAAATGCCAAACTTTTTTCCCAAATGGCTATCTACTTAAGCTTCCTTCCATAATATATGAGAAGTCACATTGTTTCACATTATTTTATTCCTTTACTCTTCCATATCTACTTTTTATTTTACAATGAGTGTATACTTACTAACAGAAGAAATGTTTTCCTAATTTATTTTTTAAAAATTTATCCTTACAGAGAGAATAAACATTGTTATTTAAATATATACACATAATGAGTTTTTAATCCTTTGAAAATGATGCAATTGAGCTTACTGATGCTTAACTATGACTTTAAAATATACTTATGGCTCTTTGCTCCCACCCCAAGTTAACTGATCGCTTTGTGTCTCTGATATAATGCACACATGAAGTACAGAATTTTTACCAGGAAGTCCCTGATAAATAACTAGGACAAGGAAGAGGATGTGAATTCCATTATCTGATTTGGGGATAGTAAGAAATTTACTTCTCCCTTTCTTTTCTGTCATAAAACTGCTATGTGGCAACTGTGGAGAATTCTTGAATTGTAAGATAAATGGCTGTGATTTTTATAGAGTGTTGGTATTTAAACAGTAGCATGAACTACCTCAAGGCTTGAGAAAATAAAGGTCTTGTTCTCTCTGGAGAGCACTGTCTCATTTTGGAAAATTATCTATTTCTGAAATGTGCACTGCTTTCCAATGCTCGGGCTGGACTATGAGCTGCAGTGAGGATCCGGGAACTTTTACAGCAGCAGAAACAATTTGTTTCAGACAGGCACAACACAATTAGGAGAAACAATATTTTGCTTTGGAAAATATCTCCTTATGATGTAATCCACATAACAAATACATTGATTTAGATGTGTTTATTTATAATATGAAATACAACTTTCCTTGAAATGTTCCCTTGATGCATTCAAAGTTTTAAAAACTTATTTGACACACATCTATCCTCTAGATCAGGGGACTATATTTTTTAAAAAACACGTATTTTATCAGTTAAATTTTTGTAACCCTCAATAAGTAAATACATATATACACCTATATGTATATAAATACATTATTTACTTATATATACTATTGAACTAATATAATTAAATAGCATAAAACATACCTGAAATAGAAATTTCAAAACAGAAAAAAGCTGAAAAACATTAGGTTTAAAATTTTAGTTTTTTATTACTACAAGATGCTTTTGTATTCATAAAAATGTGTTAAAACTAGAGTAATGTAGTTGGACATGGTTTTTTTCCAAACTAAAAAAAAAGCTCCTTTTAACACTTCATGATATAGTAACTTAAGGTCGGTTTCTGGGGCTACTTATGTTGGTAATAGAGTTTAAGAACAAAAAGTATGTTTTACAAATATACATAGATCTAAATAGTTTGTCTACTAAATAATAAAACGTATTTTTATCTCTTACCCTCATTTTTGCAAAGCATTTGTTAAAAATAGAGTGACAAGTGTCCATTTATTCTAATGTTAAGCCCAGTATGTGCTATATTTTAATAATTTAAACTGATACTCATTCTCTATTGAGATTCTATTTGGAAGCTGTTAAAACAGGTTAGAGAGGCCTATTTCTGAGTTTTTCAAGTGTTTAAATAAGATTTTCTGTGAGACCTTTTAGTATCATTTTCAATAACAAAATCCGATAAATATGGAAACATTTTTAAACATCAATTTTTGAAATACTTACACCATGAATCTCCTTTAAATAAAAGGACTTTGTGACTTATTGTTTAAATATTATTTTTACCTTGAAAGTACAGATTAGGTAGATTAACTTTTTTATTTTTTTTTTCGTCCCAAAAACATTTTCTGGGCTGGGTGCTGTGGCTTACACCTGTAATCTCAGCACTGTGGGATGCCAAAGCAAGAGGACTGCTTGGGCCCAGGAGCTCCAAACCAACCTGGGCAACATAGTAGGGCTCTCTCTCTACAAAAAGTTTTAAAAAATTAGCCACATATGGTGACATGTGCCTGTAGCCCCAGCTTCTTGGGACGCTGAGGCAGGAGGATTGCTTGAGCCAGGAGGTTGAGGCTGCAGTGAGCCATGATCACTCTGCAGTACTCCAGGCTGGGTGACAGTGAGATCCTGTCTCAAGAAATAATTCTGGGTAATATATTGCTGATTACTACTTTTCGTCAAATTAAAGGTTGGCAAAACTGACACTTTTGCCTTTTGTAAAGTAAAAATACACAAATTATTCTTTGATACATCTTTTAAATATTTTACAATGAAATACCCAGTGATTCTGTGTGCTTTAAAAGAGGCGTATGTTCATTCCCCATGCAATTAAATATTTTAAGTATTTCTCCATGTTTAACAATAAACCCTCTTTGGTGATACAAAGCTGGGGCAACCCCTAAAGATAGGGTCCCTCTCTTGCCCAGCTTGAAGGTTCCTCATTTATATTGTATTACAGGTGATCAGAGTTGTGCAGCAGGTGATCTAGCTGGCATCTTGTAGCATTTTGTGCACTTTGCTTCTGGTGTCAATTACTTGCTGCAGTAACGTGCCTCAGAATGAGGCAGCGGATGCATTTCACAAGCTGGAGTATCTCTGAGCTCTGAATGCAGATTCCCATCTCCATTCCAGTCACAGGCATATATATTCTATGAATGGTTACATTCAGACCAAACAACCATCCTCAGTGGCTCACAAAAAAGTAGTTGTTCGTATATTTCATTACTGAAACAGCATACAGCAAATACCATAGACCGAAACATAGCATAATCCATAGCTTCATCCAGAAAAACAAATCTCCCACAATGTGTGATTTGTGGTTTGTTTCTTTTCATCTCCAGCAATATTTTCTGTTTTCCAGCAGTATATGTTGAAAAACAAATGGTTTTAGATCATCTCTCTATTATTTTTAGCCCATTATTGCAGTCCACTCTACTATCTATTGCAGGAAGGAGACTTTCTTCATTGGTATGTGGAATTCGGTTTTCACAATGAAGTGAAAGAACCTTAAAAGAGACTTCAAACAGTTGCCATAGATTTAATAGAGTAATTTGATAAAATACTGCAGTGACGATGACATGACTTTTTCCCTTAACATTGTCATGGTCTGTTTTTATATCCTGGCTGTTCATTTTTTAATATCTTTATTAGTGTGATGGTTTTATACTATCATTACTATTTTAAAGCCAAGAATACACGTTGAATGAGATTAACTTATCAAGTGTGAGTATACACACACATATTCCAAATAGTCTTCTTGATTACTTCGACTTATCCGATGGTCATTCCTTCTAAGAGGGCAATGTAGTCCAGTGGAGATCTCAGATAAGGAGGGGGAGATGTCAGCTCTGTGATCTTATTATTTACTTGAGCATGAGTGATTAATTTTAGTTGCTATTGGTAGTTCCTTTGCAAGAATATTTAAAGACACCTGTCTGTTTTGAGCGGGTCGGCTTCCTTTAGTTTCATCAAAATTAAGTGATATAATTATGAATTGATTTAACTTGGCCCAGCAAGCTGCAATCACTTGTAATTATTCAAAGAGGAGATATGATGACGATATCACTGTTAACTCTCTGTGTTTAAAAAAAAAAAAAAACAAACTCTACATTTTCTTTGTTTTGCCTTAACGACTGTGTATCTCTAGTTCATATTTCACTTTCAGCCACTAATTCACCAGGTCTTTACATTATTTTCAGAATCCTGAAGATACAGTATCACTCTCCTAGTGTGTTTTTAACTTAGCCTTTCTTTTCAAGGAATTTACAGACATACCCTTTGTAATCTTAGAATTTTTACGGTTGCTTATACATCTATTTCTCTATTTTTAGGATACTTACCCTGATTATGTATCATAGTTAATGCCTATTATACAAAAATTGGAAGACTAAAGTATAAAGAAGGAAATTTAAAAGGCCCATTATCTAACCACACAGAGAGAAACCGACTTTTTGTCAATGCACACAACAAATACACATTTGTCACTATATATTATAATATGTTTATATTTAAATGAGAATCATGTGTATGTACTGTTTTGTAACTGTTTCCCTCTTCTTAAAATATTGTATACATCTAATAATTTCTGTGGGTTGTTTTCTCCAGGAGGCTGTACCCACTTACATAATTTTTAGGTGACTGCAGTCTTGCTGACAAGTCACTAGGCTCCACAAGAGTCTAGCTTAATTTTGTGGCTAGGCCATAATTTACAGAAAGTCATGCAGGGGATATGTCATGCCAAATTAACTATGGTTTCTTTTTGATTAAACATGAGACAGGAAACATTATAATGATCTTTGGACATTCTTACAATATGGGGCTACCCACTTATGATTATGAAAGGTCTTGAAACTCAGAAAAATATTTTTAATTTGGATAACTTGGGTGAAATGTGGTTGACATTTTGGGGCAAGCAGGCTGTGTGATTCCTCCTCAGCTTCCTCAACAAAGTTTTGGAGTCATTTCACAAAAAAAAAGTCTTGGCATGACATTAGACAAAGCTCTACATGCCTTAGTAAATGACAACAAGTACTGATTTGAAGGAAGACCAGTTAGTGACATGTGTAATGACAAGAAATGAACTTATTGTCGCAGTGCTGGAGCAGTTCCAGTGATTGATAAATTGATGTCAGGCTGTCCCAAAGATCTGATTTTCAGATTGGAAAATTTACCTTCATGATGCATGCAAAACATATCTCTATTACCAAACCCAACTCGTTTATGAAAGGACTAGACACATCTGGTGTGATAAGAAACTGTCTTACTATGGGAATTGAGTTAAATGAGAGTAGAATGTGGAAACAGCAGTTAAAGGGGAATCCTCTCTCTATGACTAACTTTACTTTTTTTTTTATAATCACTCACTATATAAAACTACATTTTTCTACTGGCAAAATAGATATCCTAGTATTTTCCAATTAGAAACATACACGGGAGCTAAAAAAATTACTGACATTAAAATTTCAGGTAAATACAGAGGGCCATTTAATTGCTAATGATATGCTTTATGTTTTGAATATGTAATTTTTGATGGCATGGCATGAAACAACTGTAGTATCCTCCGGGATGGTAATTTGAGGGCAGAAATAAAGAAGAATAACATGCCTCATTTAACTTATTGGAGAATTTGAGCTACATTAGGTTTATATTACCTTATAGTGTGACTTAGTATGCCAAAGAACCCAAAGCAATTTACAAAAACCAAATTCTTCTCAATTCTGGTTGACCTGTCCTGTTCTCATAAACTGGTCACTTAAAATGGTCTACCGTAGAAAGCTTAGATGTTTAACATTGACAGCTGATGCTAAAGTGTCATAAAACTTAATTTAAGCATCTGTATCCAAAGTCAACTTACTCAAATAAAACGTACGTATACAATATTTTGTAATATATGTTAATATAAATATTTACCTTCTCACACCAGTCAAAATGGCAATTAGTAAAAAGTCAAAAAAATAACAGGTGCCAGCGAGGTTGTAGAGGAAAAGGAACACTTTTACACTATTGGTAGGAGTTCATTGCAGCACTATTCACAATAGCAAAGACATGGAATCAACCTGAATGCCCATCACTGATAGACTGGATAAAGAAAAAGAGGTAAATGCACACCATGGATTACTGTGAAGTCATAAAAAGGAATGAGATCCTGTCTTTTGCAGGGACATGGATGGAGCTGGAGGCCATTACCCTTAGCAAACTAACGCAGGAACAGCAAACCAAATGCTGCATGTTCTCACTTGTAAGTGGGAGCTAAGTGATGAGAACACATGGACACATGGCAGTTGGAACAACACACACTGGGGCCTATCAGCGTGGGGGGATGGGAGGACAGAGAGGATCAGGAAGAATAGCTAGTGGATGCCAGGCTTAATCCCTCGGTGATGGGATGATCGGTGCAACAAGCCACCATGGCACACGTTTACCTATGTAACAAACCTGCACATTCTACACATGTTCCATTGAACTTAAAAGTTGGAAATAAAATTACACGTGTTATATATTTTAAAAGAATAACATGACACATATATAAAAACATATTCAATGACCACTTATAGTAATAACTATCTTTGCCTTATTAACATTGCCAGAAAATGATTGTTAATAAAAACTTGAAAGATGAAGATGTCTAAATTTGATAAGGAAGTGAAATGTATTAAGATTATGGAGAAGAGAAATACTGTTAACTTCTCCCCAAAAGGGAATTCCATGTAAAACGTAGCTCTCTCTTCTTCCTTTTATTCGTTTTTAAAACTCGGAGTAAGGACGGACATTCCCACTTTCCACTCTACCAAAATTTCTGCACCAGAGTGAGGGTCCATAATGAAATTTACCAAACTAGAAGGGTGTTCACTCAGAGTGACATCTCTAATTCATTTCCTCTGAATTTCTCTGTATAATAACAGTGAACTTTTCATAGCAGTAAAATGTATTTGATATTGAGTTAAGAAGGGATATCCTCACAAAGTCACTACCTTTTCCCTCTCTCTTCCCTAGGCTTCTGTCAGCACTGATTCCCTGTCCCTTATTTAAATACTTTACATAAGCAATTACCTCGCAAGAGTAAGTTAAAACATTGCCCATGTTGGCAGGTCCACATGCTTGAAGTACAGATGTGGCAAAGATGGAGAAAATTTCCAGATTCTTTGCATTGAAAGTGTGTATGTGCCTGTAAGGGGTGTTTTAATGAGCAGGTGGAGCCTGCTGGATGATTAACAACAGACAGAAACTAATCTGTTTTCTAAGGGGTAGTCACTGCTAATACTAGGTTTTCGTGCAAGTTTGGGGCAATGGCTAATGGCTTGTAACAATCTGAGAAAGATTGAGCACCGAATCAGGAAAGATTATGCAAATATAGCCCTTGTTGATAGCAAAAGCAGGGTTATCTGGGCAGAGAGACATGTTAAAATTAAGAAATTGGTTAAAGGATGTAAAACCCTCCTTATTATTCTTGATTTGATTATACAGAAGTATCTCCGTTGCTCTTTATTGTTTGGTGTTGGTTGATTATTTCTGGTGGTTTTCGAAGAACTCTGGAGCCCTGTGTGTTGGTGGGCAAAGACAAAGCAGAAACAACATGTGGAGAAAGAGCATGGAAGAAGTATCACAGAAATCAGACTACCAAGTTAGGGAATTGGGAGGAAGGAACTTGGGACACAGCAGTAAAAGGAAACTTCTGATATTCTTTTTCCGGAACCCTTGCAGATCCTTCTATGTTTTTTTTTTCAGTGTCTCCAACTGCTGACATTTTGGAAACCAAAGCCAAAAGCAATACATCAAATCAGCAGCTCCAGGCAGAGGACTGTTTCAAACCAAAATGATGTTTTAATCTTTAATCAAGTAAGAACGGCATGTTGTGAATGTTTCTAGGGAGTAAATTTACTAGAGCTGTAAGATTGGCCCAACCTAGGTATTTTATAGGGATTTGGTTTCATTTTAGTCCCTGGTCAAAACAAAACAGCATTGTGTGCAATTTATAAACCAAAATGAAGCATAACACAGTGTAGACATTCATCATAAGTTCTTTTATTAAAACTCCTAAAGTTTAGTCCAGATCTGTAATCAGATCCTACATGTAGAGTATGCCATTACATTGAGGAAGTGAAAGTAAAAGGTTTTAGAAACAAAAAACCAAGGAGGGCAAAGGGGAGTGCTATGATTTTTCTTTCCATGAAAAACATGTAGTACTGTGGAACTGATTTCAGCTGAAAACTGGGGGAAAGCATTGCTTGGATGGTTCTGTTTGTCTTGAGTCCTTCAGCCTTCCCACTCATGCAGAGGTGAATATTTCCCTAGGTTCCTCTTCTCTCTCCTGTATCACCAGAGGTGACCCCTCTGTAGGCATTTCCTAGCAGTTAATGATTGGCTAGTTTAAGGGCCCTGGGTTTTGCCTCTGGCCCTTAACCCACATCTCGTTAACTGGCAGGATGTATTTCCTTTCTGTTATTTACTTTTAGATATTCTTAATAGAACAGAAGGTACCTTGGCTGATGCAGACAACGTTACCCTTTCAGCGTCTCATTTGTAAATAACCCTGTTCTGAGTAATAGGAAGTGATCCAGCTGGTTGTAAAAAGACACAGGTTTAATGGGCAATTCCTGGTGGACTAATGGTTTTGCTGGGGGGAAAAACAATCGCACTTGCAGGACACATTGCTCCAGTGTTGGTTCTGAACATAATGAGCCTGCATTCAGACAGAGATGCAGACACACCTCTCTGGGAGTTATAAACCTTGAAATATACAGGAGGAAAAAATATTAAAACATATCTAGCTCATTTTTCTCCCTAGAGACAAACATTATTCTGTCTGAACATCATTCTTTCCTCAGGTTCAATAATTTCCAGGTGCAAGGTACAGCCGCTTTTACATACAATGTATTGCCCCTTTAAATTTTTACACCAGGTCCATACAACTTATGTATGTACTGAGGTAATACAGCCACTGTTGCCTTCTGTGGTCATTAGAGCTCTGCCTTTTCCTGATACTTGAATGGTATCTGATATGGTAGTTCATGGCATTTAGTTCATCAAAATTTGGTACCTGTTTAACTTGATGGCCTAGTATTTTATGCTTACTTACTGCAACTGAACAAACATTTCTGGGGTACTCACCATAGTGCTAGATTTATTCCATATATGTCTAATACCTACTGAAGCCAGGCACCATGTCTGCTGCACTATTTTATCCCCTGGACATAGTGCAGTGCCTGGTGTTGGCTACTATCGCACAGTAGCTAAGGGTCTGTGTTCTATTTCAGCATGGCAGAATCTCTAGCTCAGTGACTTGGGCAAGTTACTTGACCTTTCTTTGCCTCAGTTTCCTCATGTAAATTTTGGAAAATAACAGTGTCGACATCAAGATTGTATTAGTCTCTACTGAAATAACCTATGTTAAGTGCCCAATGTATTCACTGGCTTATTGTTAGCATCACAAATGTTAAATATATTATCATTTATAGTGGTGCTTAATGTATTAGGGTCTCTAGAGGAACAGAATCAATAGGACATGTGTGATGAGAGAGAGAGAGAGAGAGAGAGAGGGAGAAATATTGATTTTAAATAATTGGTACATGGAATTGTAGAAGCTTGCTGAGGCCTAAATCTGATGGGGTAGGACAGCAGGCTGGAAACTCAGGGAAGAGATGCACTTCAAGTCCAAAGACAGTCTGCTGTCAAAATCCCTTGTTCCTTAGGGGAGGTCAGTCTTTGTTCTATTAAGGTCTTCAACTGATTGGTTGAAAGCCACTCACATTACGGAGGGTAATCTTCCTTACTCGAAGTCCACAGTTCTGAAGTCTAGAAGTCCAAAATCAAGATGTCAGCAGGGTTAGTTCCTTTTGAGGCTGTGAGAGAAGGATCTGCTCTGGGCCTTTCTCTTTAGCTTGTAGGTGTTAATATGCTTGTTATGCCTCTTCACATCTTCTTCCCTCTATATGTATCTGTGTCCAAGTTTTCCCTTTTTATGAAGACTCCAGTCATGTTAGATCCAGCCCATCCTAATGGCCTCACTTAAATTTGATTACTTCTGCAAAGATCCTGTCTCCAAATAAGGTCACATTTTGGGGCACTGGGGTTTAGGATTTCATTATTTGAATTTTGAATGGATGTGATTCAATACATGATAGTTCTGTATTTTCTGTAAAAAAGTTTCTGTATTAAAAATTGTCTCCTTTTAAAATGATATTATGTGGCTAGAATAAATTGGCATTATACTTGACCCCTAAGAACTCAGTGTTATATTTGAATAAATATACAAAGCAAACAATTCCTTAAAATGTAAAAAAAGTGAAAAAACCTTAAAGTTAATATAAATAATATAAAACAAGTATATCTGATGGCAGTGAAGTTTATAAGCATGAAGGATAATTATGCTGAAAGTTTTCGATTAGAAAAAGCTACAGTTATCTTTAAAGAAGATTATAGATATGCTGATATTTTAAGTAGGGCTAAAAGTTATAACCACAGTTCTATTTCTAATTCACTCTGTCATTTCAAAATGAAATGGTCATCTATAAAACATTTCATATAGGCATACATTCTATGATTTTTGGTAGACTTTAAAGAGCTTTTATACCTGAGTAAAAGTCACTGATACGAAAGGTTGCCTGGAGTCTCATATTGTGAAACAGGTTGGAATTAAGCCAAAGAACATCCTGCCCAGACAGGGTGTAAGTGCTCAATATGAAGCAAAGAACAAAAATGAGGGCAGGATGGAGATTGGGAGAAGACTAATCAGTGCTTACAAGAGGCAAAAAAATTGATTTCATGACTCTCTGGAGATCACTTAAAAAATCAACTTAGATTCTAAAGAGGTAGTGGCCTTATCACATGCAGTACACAGTTTTATGCTGTGGTTTTACACTGTTTATATGAGTGTGTTGCTTCATTGATTTATAAGACTGTGCTAAGATTATGATGACACTGGGGGAATATCATACGTGCCACTCACTTTGATTTGGACCTGTGTTAATGGCCTTTTCAAGAAAATATACTGAATGTTATGGGACTTGGGGGAGTCTTTGTCTTGTCCTTTTTTGGGGGGTGTTCCTATTGGCTCACCTAATTGTCATTCAAGAATGAATTTTCTACTCCTAGTTTTACCCTTTTTGCCAAAAATATTATTCTTTATATCTTTAAAGTGTTATTCAATTGTAAAGGCTTAAAATGATAGGTGTAAGCACCACCTTGGAGCAACATAGAGCTGTTTCTATCTACCTGCAACTGAGCTCCAGTATTTTTGAAATATAAATAAAAATATTTTAGATCAAACACAGAGCAGCATCCAAATTCCTACACATTTCATACTCGTATCTAATCATCTGCTGGTGCACAGTTATACTTCCATGGAGTTTCAGGACTTTCCCAGATCTGACCTTGTCTGGTCCCTTTCTATGCCTTTAAGATTTCCCTTTCTCCTCTATGGGATTGATAAGCGTTATCTGTAAAAAGGATGCTGTAGTGTATAAGTGGTATTGAGACCTTCAGAGATTTCCTCTTTAATGCTATACCTTGTTCCATCTTGGCTTTTCTATTGGTCGACCACTCTATATGTGTGTGGCATACCTTTCTCTTGCTTGAAAGACTGATAAACTGCCTGATGCCTTACTCTGGAACCAAGGACTCTCTTCTCTGAAGCCTAATCTTGCCCTTTTCTCTCAAACAGAATCTTTTTGAATCATAGAACAAGAAAGAAGCTTGTATGGTTCAGCCCTAGAGCCTATGACATTCGTGTGCCCCTTGTGATCCAAGTTTCTATCAGGCGTTGCCTGGCACTAAGTTTGGGCAGTCCTGGCCAAACACAGTAAATTACTTTTCCATTTCTCCATAGGAAGCAAAATGGCTCATAAAAACAGACATCATCATCATCATATACATTAATGTGAAATGGTAAATTCATTATTGCTACAAAGATATAGATATAGCACATCAAGAGCTGATCAGTAATTTTGATTGGGGCATCCTTGAAGGTTGCATTTGTAGCCTCCATGAGCTGACCATACCATTGTACTCAATGAGTGACATTTGATTGATTGCCTACCCAGCATTATCTACCTTGGCTCCTCTAGGATCCTTTCAAATGTGAGGGATAAGGTGACTTCCTGGGAGCCTAGTCCAATCTTATTTCTTTTGGCTGGCAAATTTTTGGGGGAAGAAAAAAGAATTTTCAGTGTTTAAAAAACAAATGAGCTTATAAAAATCTAAATTTTATACTTCTCTTCAGAAATTAATAGCAATAGCAACACTGCGCTGCTATCCTATTATGCTTAATTGGCTGGAGCTGAGCAGAGACTGAGGTCTTTAAGGACTTGCTGTCCATGGCTTGTCATGGGTCCACTTACTCATTTTTGTTTACTTCTTGACTGCTGTCAATGTAGCATATTCCCCAACAGAGGGAATATCTAGCCACTTTTGGTGAAATATGCCCCCTATCACTAGTTATGATTGTACTTTTTCATGTCCAAAGACATTAATTGAGCATACACACACACACACACACACACACACATATACATATATATATATAGCTCCCTTTAGTTAAATCATCTAAATATCAAATTGATTTTGTCTTTCTCTGATCTCCTATCATTAGACCATTTAATATGCTTTCCTCCTTGTACAATTTCCAGTGTAATATTATTGACAATGTCTTAAACTTTGAAAAAAGCTCTCTATCTTTTAGTGAAATATAAATATTAAATTTCTTCTACCTTTTCTTATGCAAGTCTAAAAATGTAAAGTCTGTTTCCAGATAATTCTTCTAATACCTTCGGAATTTCAGATTCTGAACTATAGGGCACTGTGTATTTCAAGGTTAATAATAACTTTAACCCATATTATGTGCCTTTATGCCAAAGAAAAATTGATTTCCATTTAAATAAAACCTCAAATATTGCAAGAGAAAGTGTTTACCTATTATAAATGTGTAGTAGTAACAGCAGTGGAATACCAGGGTAGAGAAAAGATTGGTCATTGCTAGGTAGTAATTGGAAATATGAAAAGGAATATAGCATCTGAACTTGCAATGGCTCCTGTTCAATTTAAGAACTGGATAAATATGCACAAAACACATCCTAACCAGCTTTGCCTTTCTCAATTAACCTTTGTTAATTGATCATGAAATAAGTCTGACCTAAGTCAATTTTGATCAAGTCATTTTCAGAGGAAGATGTGCCACATCAGTATTTGTAAACAATGATAATCAGATTTTCTCTTTACATTTCTAAAGAACCCTTTTAAATATAGGGCTTCAGAAGTAATGGAAATGGGACAGAGAAGCGTGGTCTCAAAAGAGATGGCACCCTCCTGGATCACTGTTACAAGAGTGCAGGGGAGCTGGGTAATTGGCAAGGAGCCAGGCACTCCTGATCTCTGACTTTGCTGCCCCTACTCTGCTTTCCTAACCAAATAATTTTATTTCTACTGCTCACTGGAATGAAGTAGAATTTCAAACAGCAGCATACAGGACCTCTTTCATCCCAGAGGCTTTCTGAGGCAAAGAGTGAGTGCTTCCTGCCAAGACAGGTTTCTCCTCTGATGTTACTCAGTTGCTGAATGAAACTGTTTTGAAATTACTGCAAACAGAGGAGCAAGAAGTGTGAGTGTTAGAAATGTAAGAAGTTGGAGTATTTTTTTCCCTGCTCCATGTAGAATACCTGCACACTTGCAAATGAGAGAAAAATAGTGGTTCGTTCTCTCTCTCTCTTTCTCTGTCTCTCGTGTGGGGTGTGTGGGGTGTGTGGGGCGTGTGTGTATGTGCAGTTTTGCTTTCCAATACTCATACTTGTCTGATGCTGCTTCAAATGTTTCCCTGCCTGGGAATATTATGGGATGGATGACAGTGAAACAAAAAAGCAAGGGCTTTCATTCGATGTACATCATTGTGTTAATTGGGAATCAGGTGGTGTGTTTCCTGAAGTAAGCAAAGAGAAAATAGTATTTATGGAAGCTGTCAATATACAACATGTACACTTCAGCTTTGGCCCTGTGCGAAAAATAGTAGAGATCCTATTTCAAGAAATATTAGAAAATTAAACCCTTCTTTGACTAGTAGCTTGTCAAATCTGATGACTCCACATATGAAATAAAAAGAAAAGCAGACTTTCTTTACTGATGAGCTCCCCACCTACCCACCACCACCACATTCTTCCAACTCTGTTGCCCACCTAGTTTAAGGTTCTGGAATTGTCCCTCTTATAGTTATTTTCTGATTCTAATCATAATATGATGGTTACCTCTACAACCTTAGCTTTTGTTTTCTTAATTGGAATAAATAGCAATCAAGCCTGTTAAAATTTGTCTTAATAAATACCTTTAATTCGACATTATTTCTGTATGGAGCTGGCCCAGTACTTACATAGATAGCTCAAATGTCCAAGAGCTAAGGATGAATGTTCTGGTCTCAGTAATTATATACACTGTCTGAATTTGTTATGTAATTACTTGATATTCTGCTTCATTTTGACTGCTAAGACTTGGCCTTTGAGCACTTGGCATTTTGCTCACATAAAGGAATCTACAAACGCATCCCTTGGCTAATAAATGTAATAGTACATGATGGGGTGAATTCCAATTAGACAATCTCACATCTTTAGTACACTAGGGTCAAGAATTTCAGGTAGCAGAATAGTGTGTTTTATTATTAGTATATGCAGCTTTGTAATTGATTATTGCAATAATAACTTAAAAAATTAGGATAAGTAAAATTTGCAGTATTTCCTTTTTATGTTGAGCAAATGTTAGTTTTTAAAATTTTAAGATAGTATATAAATTAATCTTTAGGGTTTTGATTTTGTAAAATATGTGGCTTTTTGTAAATAAGCAGTGTTTTGGGAAAGGCCAGAGGGTCACAGATGTGATATTGAAGAACGAGAAAAGTTGATATAAACAACTCTTTACCTCTGAGAATTGTCTTAAGACTATCTTTTTCCTTAAGTGTGCTCATATTCCCCTCCATTTCTCAAACATTTTTTTTTTCTTTTGCCTTGAGACCTGGAAAACTGGAACAGGAAATTACCTGGCTGAAATGGTTTTTATATAGATTAACCTGTGGTAGAAAGACACGTCTGTTTATATATGATCTCTCTACTTATCTACCAACAGGTATTTAACAAACATTTGTTACATTCGATGATCTTTGCTGGCTGCTGTTGAGGAAAACAAAGGAATTCTACACAGCATGTGCCTAGATTCAGGAGTCTACAATTTGATAGAGGGAGGGCAGAGACTTTCTTAGGGTAGAGGTTACAGGAATGTTAACTTTGGCCAGGCATAATGACGCACGCCTGTAATGTCAGGATTTTAGGAGGCCAAGGCAGACAGAGGGCTTGAGCCCAGGAATTCAAGACGACTCTGGGCAATATGACAAAACCCCATCTCTACAAAAAAATACAAAAAAAAAAAAAAAAAAAATTAGCCTAGGGTGATGGCATGTGCCTTTGGTCTCCGATACTCCAGAGGCTAAAGTGGAGGGATCACCTGAGCCTGGGATGTAGAGGCTGCTGTGAGCCATGATCGTGCTACTGCGCTCTAGCCTGAACAACAGAGTGAGACTCTGTTTAGAAAACAAAACAAAAAAGAATGTTAACTTTGAGCAACAAAACAACAGAATTTGATTATAAAGGATGAGACCATAGTTATATAAATAAATGATTAAATAAATAACTCAATGGGAGGAAAGAAAAAAGTCTCCTATATAGAAAAATTGCTGTCTCTCTCTCTCTCTCCTCTCTCTCTCTTTCTATATATATACACACACACACACACACACATATATATGTATACATATATATATATATATATATTCCATTTCCAGGAGGTAGATCTTAATTTCTCTCCCTTTGAGTATAGGCTGAACTTAGTGATTGGATTCCAAAGAACAGAGGAAAGAACTGATAAAATATAAATCTTATAATGAAGACTCCTGGAAGACACCATCTTAACCAAGTGACCAAAGTTTCTATTACTAGTGATAAGTCACGTTGCTATCATGTGGCCCCTGGTATCTATCTTATCATGAGAGAACGCCTTACCTCTGGGTAAAAGGTATGAAAATTATTCTTTCTATAATTCTACTGTAATTGGGAGAAAACACCAGAGAAACACAAATTGAAGAATATTCTACAAAATACCTGGACAATACTCTTTTTGTAAGAAAAAAAATTTCTATTTTAACTCTTTGCCTATTACACTTCTACTGGTCAATACTCTTTAAGACTCTCAAGATCTAACATTTAAGTCTCTAATCCATCTTGAATTAATTTTCGTATAAGGAGTAAGGAAAGGATCCAGTTTCAGCTTTCTACTTATGGCTAGCCAATTTTCCCAGCACCATTTATTAAATAGGGAATCCTTTCCCCATTTCTTGTTTCTCTCAGGTTTGTCAAAGATCAGATGGCTGTAGATGTGTGGTATTATTTCTGAGGACTCTGTTCTGTTCCATTGGTCTATATCTCTGTTTTGGTACCAGTACCATGCTGTTTTGGTTACTGTAGACTTGTAGTATAGTTTGAAGTCAGGTAGCGTGATGCCTCCAGCTTTGTTCTTTTGACTTAGGATTGTCTTGGAGATGCGGGCTCTTTTTTGGTTCCATATGAACTTTAAAGCAGTTTTTTTCCAATTCTGTGAAGAAACTCGTTGGTAGCTTGATGGGGATGGCATTGAATCTATAAATTACCTTGGGCAGTATGGCCGTTTTCACGATATTGATTCTTCCTATCCATGAGCATGGTATGTTCTTCCATTTATTTGTGTCCTCTTTGATTTCACTGAGCAGTGGTTTGTAGTTCTCCTTGAAGAGGTCCTTCACATCCCTTGTCAGTTGGATTCCTAGGTATTTGATTCTCTTTGAAGCAATTGTGAATGGAAGTTCATTCATGATTTGGCTCTCTGTTTGTCTGTTACTGGTGTATAAGGATGCTTGTGATTTTTGCACATTGATTTTGTATCCTGAGACTTTGCTGAAGTTGCTTATCAGCTTAAGGAGATTTTGGGCTGAGACGATGGGATTTTCTAAATATACAATCATGTCATCTGCAAAGAGGGACAGTTTGACTTCTTCTTTTCCTAACTGAATACCCTTGATTTCTTTCTCTTGCCTGATTGCCCTAGCCAGAACTTCCAACACTATGTTGAATAGGAGTGGTGAGAGAGGGCATCCCTGTCTTGTGCCAGTTTTCAAAGGGAATTTTTCCAGTTTTTGCCCATTCAGTATGATATTGGCTGTGAGTTTGTCATAAATACCTCTTATTATTTTGAGGTACGTTCCATCAATACCGAATTTATTGAGCTTGGAATCAACCCAAATGTCCATCAGTGACAGACTGGATTAAGAAAATGTGGCACATATACACCATGGAATACTATGCAGCCAGAAAAAAGGATGAGTTTGTGTCCTTTGTAGGGACATGGATGCAGCTGGAAACCATCATTCTTAGCAAACTATCACAAGAACTGAAAACCAAACACTGCATGTTCTCACTCATAGGTGGGAATTGAACAATGAGATCACGTGGACTCGGGAAGGGGAACATCACACACCGGGGCCTATCATGGGGAGGGGGGGAGGGGGGAGGGATTGCATTGGGAGTTATACCTGATGTAAATGACGAGTTGATGGGTGCTGACGAGTTGATGGGTGCAGCACAGCAACATGGCACAAGTATACATATGTAACAAACCTGCACGTTATGCACATGTACCCTAGAACTTAAAGTATAAAAAAAAAAAAAAAAAAAAAGACTCTCAAGATCATAAAAATCAATGATCTGTATGGAATGGAGAAACTGTTACAGACTACAGGGAACTAAAGAGACATGACAACTAATTGCAACTTGGTAACCTGAATTGGATCTTAGAACAGAGAAAAGATTAATGGAAAAACTACTGAAATTGGAATCTAGTCTGTAGTCTAATTAATGGTACTATACTAGTGTTAAGTTTTTAGTTGTGACAAACATACCCCTAATTAACATCGTGAGGGAGTGGGAGAAAGTATATACGTACTTTCTGAGCTATCTTTGCAACTTTCTCCAGAATAAGAAAACATTTGTTTAATGAACGTTATTATTGTTCAACTGTGTGTTACTAAGAGCTACTAATATATATTTTTTGAGATGGAGTTTCGCTCCTGGTGCCCAGGCTGGAGTCCAGTGGCTCAATCTCCGCTCACTGTAACCCCTGCCTTCTGAGTTCAAGCGATTCTCCTGTCTCAGCCTCCTGAGTAGCTGGGATTACAGGTGCATGCCACCATACCTGGATACTTTTCGTAGTTTTTAAAAAAATTTTTTTAGTAGAGACGGGGTTTCATCATATTGGTCAGGCTGGTCTCGAACTCCTGACCTCAGGTGATTTGCCTGCCACAGCCTCCCAACATGCTGGGATTATAGGCGTGAGCCACCGTGCCCAGCCAAGAGCTACTAATCTGAAGGGAAAGTAAAGTAAGTGAGATGCCTTTTGGGGGAAATGAACTATGGGACAGTCCCCAAAGGATGGGTAGAATTTGAGGCTCAGTCACTGCTTCTTTGAAACCATGAAGTTTTGTCCCAGATATTTTTCTTCTAATCTACTGAATAAGGCAGAATTCTCATAAACACTGGCTCAAGTAATTTTAATACCAAAGCAAAGTAATTCTGAGTTAAGTTTAAGAGTGCTGAGATTAGCTAACTCCATCCATGACTTCATTTATCCAGAGTCCCCTGACCATTGTCCAAATTGCAGGACACTTCTTCCCTTTCCTGAAGTTCCACCTTCCACTGTTCCTCTGTTCATTGATTCCACTGTGCTCTCTGCATGAAAATTGTCTGCATTCTTAGCTTGATCTTAGACTGTTCCTTTCACCTTGAGGCTTTTACAGAATAAGGCATCATCCAAAATCAAAACTTATCATTTACCTTTTCCAGTGTGCTCTCTTTATTTCCCACTACTTCAGAAGAAGTTGAAAACCACTCAGACACATATGGATTTTAAACCATTTATTTCATACTTTAAAAGGAAAAAGTAATTATCATATAGTACATTGAAACAGAAAACTGTGGGAAAATGATGAAAAGGTAGATACTCTTTCAATTAGTTTAGATTAACCCTAGTACTAACATCTAATAACAACAGTGAAAAAAACAAATATAATTTCACTTATGTATAAGATGCAAAGGTGCCAAAAAAAGTATGTATAAGATGCAGATGTATGTATAAGATGCAAAGATGCAAAAAAGTATTAGCAAATGTAGGTAGCAGTTTATTGAAAGAACAACATCATAACCATAAATGCAGAAAGATTCCTCCTTTTTAATGACTGCCCATTTTATAGTATCCATGTACCACAATTTATTTAACCGTCTCTCTATTGGTGACTATTTGGGGATTCTCTTAATTTTGTTGAATATGATAATGTAATATTAAACATTTTTGTACGTATATCCTTAGGAGTTACATCTTATTACGTCCATCTTTAGGAGTTATGTTAGGAAGTGGAATTAGTGGCCACAATGATATCTGAATAACAGTATAATATCTACTTGATAAAAACACTTAGTAATCTAGAAAAGAAAGAAAAATGTCTTAATTTGATAGAATATATTAATGAATAGACAAACATACTTAAAGTTATATAAATTGTGCAAAAAACTTTTAAAAACTAAAAATTATATAAAATATGCAAATAGCACTGTGTGTTGTAAATATTCTATTAATAAAAAAGGTTTAGCAGGCTGGACTGTAGCAATCTGGACTGTATTAAAACATGAGTGTGTAGATGGATAAATGTATAGGCAGATGTATATGCACAATTTTAAAAAACAGTATAATACGCTATTCTACAACTTAAATTTTTATCAATAACATATTAAGCTCCTTCTGTATTAGTACATACAGTTCTTCCTCATTCATTTTTAACACTTGCATACTTCAAAGTGCAAATCCACTGCAAGTTATTTAATTCTCCTTCTACTTGGGATGTTTTGGTTTTCTCCAAATTTTATTTTTATTATAATGTTGCTTTGAACATTTCTGCACGTCTCTCCTAATGTTCATATATTTTCAGGGTGGATATCAAGAAATGGAATTTGTAGCCTAAACAGGATGTGCATATTGAATTTTGGTAGATGCTGTCAAACCCCTTTCATAATGAAAGTGTCCATGTATACTACACTGATAGTTTATAAGAGTACTTGCTGCCTCAAATCATTGTCAGCACTTTTTACTTTATGATAATCTGAAAGGCGAAAGTAGCTTCAGGTTGAGAAGCATTTGTGTGTGCTTTTCTGTGAAGGATGAACTCTAGACTAATCCTCATGGTTCCCACCCCTGGTGTTTACTCCTGTGTAATCTTTCCTCACATGTGGGGAAGACCTGTGACTTGCTTGTAGTCAGTAAATATTGCAAAGATGAAGTAACACTGAAGATCTGTTTATAGTCCCAAATCAGTTGATTTTGAGTTAATCAAATGGGAAGTCATCCTGGATGGGCCTCACTCAAGAAAAGCCCTTACAAGATGGACTAGGCTTTCCTGCAGGTGTGAGATTCTCCTTTTGGGCTCAGTGAAGTAAGTGGCCATGATGGAGAAGCCCATGAGGAAGGAATTGCAGACAGCCCCCTGTGAACTGCAGACAGCCTCTTAGACTCAAGCTGCATAGACAGCAAAAAGCAGGGACCATCAGTCCCACAACCATAAGGAATATATTTTGCCAACAACCCATATAAGCTTGAAAGTGGGTTATTTACCAGTCAAGCCTCCAGATGAGAACACGTCTAGCTGATGCTTTGCTTGCAGCTTTGTGAGATGCTGAGCAGAGGCTCCAGCTAAGCTGTGCTGTGCTGTGACGCCTGACCTATAGAAACAGTGACATAATAAAGGTATGATGCTTTAAGTCATTGTTTGTTGTAATTTGTTATGCAACAATAGAAACAAGTAAGTCTTCTATGAATTGTTCATATTCACAGACTCTCATTTCTTTGGGGGCTATTTTTTCTTGATGTTTTTAGAACTCTTAATTAGTGGACAAAAAATATCTTTATTTTCTGTCTATTGTTTTCTCCCAGTTACTATGGGATTTTTAACTTGCTTTACAGTGAAATTCATTATTACATTCTAACATGTGACCCAAGTTTACAGCTTGCTTAAGAACTACTTATTACCTTGAGAGTACAAAAATAAACCTTCATATTTTCTTCTAGTATTTAACCTCCACTTCCCAGGTTCTAGCGATTCTCCCACCTCAGTCTTCCAAGTAGCTGGGATTATAGGCACGCACCACCATGACCAGCTAATTGTTGTATTTTTAGTAGAGATGGGGTTTCACCATATTGTCCAGGCTGGTCTGGAACTTCTGACATCAAGTCATCTACCCACCTCAACCTCCCAAAGTCCTGGGATTACACGTGTGAGCCACCGTGCCTGGCCCAGTTCTTAAATCTGTTTATTTTGTATATGAGATGAGACAGGGATGCAACTTTATTTATCATTCAACATTAGTTTGATAAGAAAGCATATACCACTTTACATTAGTCCAGCAGTCCCTTAAGTAGTTTATAAATATTAGATTGACTATATAACAATCCTTTGAGATGGATTTTACTATCTTCATTTTATAGGTGAGGAAATTGTGGCACAACAATGTTAAAGGACTTTCCCATGGCCACACATTGGTAAGCAGTGAGCCTAAGGATTTTGACTCCGGAGTCTGTACCCTTAAACTTTATAAAACTTTATTAGAATAGGTTAAAGAAGTTGGGAGGGGGGAAATGAGGACACAAGGTTTAGGTAAAATTGTCAGAAGTTTTATGAGAATTGGAAGTGGTGAAATTGCAAGGGGAATGAAGGTATATCAAAGGAAGAATATTTGTTTTGTTTTTTTAGAAGGAAAATATTATAATATGTGTGTATGTTAATGGGGATAGGAATATTCCAATCAAGAGGAAAAAACTGATTATGAAAAAGAGAGAATGGAAAATAAAAAGAGTGATGTCTTCAAGTGAATGGGCAGGTGGGGAATGTTGGAACCAAGTGCATAAGTGGAGGAGTGGCTTTAATATAAAAGCACAGGCACTTTATCCATGGCACCTGAGAGAGAGTCAGAATGTGGATCAAGATGCAGGTTGGTTTTTAGATTGGCATTGGAAGACTTACAAGTTCTTTCCTGATCGCATCTCTTTTCTCATTATAACGAGAAACAATCCTATCAGCTGAGATTAGCAGAGAGAAAGTGGTCTTGGAGTTTTGTGGAGAGGGTTGATGGTGAGAGATGGTTATTTAGGATAATGTGAAAGTAAACCCACTAGGAAAATGCAGTAGGATTATCAGATAGCACTAGTGTTCACTTGGAGGTAGAGGTCATAACTTTAAAAGGAGACTGTTGACTTTGTTTTGATTCTTTCCTACCCCTTACAGCTATTCAATGGGCCATCATGAAATAGGCAAAACACGGGATTTTCCCCTAGTTTCACAATTTGCCTGGTGGGAAAAATGCAGGGTAAAGGGACTTCTGTGAGTTGAATTGTGTGTCCCAAAATATGTGTTCAAAACCTAAGCCCTGGTATCTGTGAACACGAACATTTGGAAATAGGGTCTTTGCAGATGTAATCAAGTTAAGATAAAGTCATGATGGATTAGGATGGGCACCAATCTGATGACTCATAAGAAGAGGGAACTTTGGACACAGACACACAGGAAGTATGCCATGTGAAGACAGAAGAAGAGATTAGAATGAGGCATCTACAAGAAAAGAAATAAAAAAGATCATCAGCAGCCACTGTAGGGTAGGAAGAGGCAAGAAATGATTTTTCCTCAGAGTGTCCAAAGAGACATTGGTTCTGCCAACACCATGATTTCAGACTTCTGGACTCAGAAAAATTGAGAGAATACATTTCTATTGTTTTTAAGTTACCCAGTTTGTGATACTTCGTTATGGCAGGCCTAGGAAACTAATACAGGGACAAAGCAACTTGAAGGTTATATTCAAGGAAGTAACTGAAAGTATGAGCCATAACTCTAAGCTTCTAAATAAGAGTCAGTTGTGGTTGGGGAAGGATAAGAGATAGAGTAAATGTAGTGGGGTGAATGGATTGAAGATCCAGTCATATCAGAGCATTCGTGGAGCTGGAGTGTTAAAGGAGCAGCAGGAAGGATAGGAACTAATGGAAAGAGAATGGAATAACTGAATTCAGTTATGAAAAGGATCCACTCTTCAGGGCTCTTTTCCTCTCTTCTCCAAGTTCCAGCAGCCTGACTTTCTCAGATGGCATTAGCCAAGCTCACCTGTGACCTCTGGTTTTTAGTTGGCTCAGACAATGGGGACTATTGGCAGAGAATTGGAAATGATCACTTATTCCATTCTATTGTGTCCTTCCTTCCACACAGTTTATAAAAGTGATCCAATCTTTCTAACGGAAACAAAAAAAGGAACAGGTTAAAAGGAGCTGAGGAAGCAGAGATGAACTAATTTAAATTTGGGGGAGCCTGGTCAAGCAGAGAAGGAGAAAAAAATAAAGCATCTAAAACTGCTGAAAGAAGCCTGGGCAACATGGCAAAATCCTTTCTCTACAAAAAATACAAAAATTAGCTGGGGCTGGTGGCAGATGCCTGTAGTCCCAGCTACTAGGAGGCTGAGGTGGGAGGATACCTGAGTCCAGGGAGGTCAAGGCTGGAGTGAGTTGTGATCATGCTATTGCACTCCAACCTGGGCAACAGAGTGAGACCCTGTCTTAAAAAAAACAATAAAAAATTTTAAAATAGTGTTGAAAGAGGTGTTATATGTTTTTTGAAATAAGAAATGATTTTATTCGTTCATTTTCATACTGCTGATAAATACCCAAGACTGGGCAATTTACAAAAGAAAGAGGTTTAATGGACTTACAGTTCCACATGGCTCGGGAGATCTCACAATCATGGCAGAAGATAAAAGGCACATCTCACATGGTGGCAGACAAGAGAAGAGACCTCATGCAGGGAAACTCCCACTTATAAAGCCATCAGATCTCGTGAGATTTATTCACTGTCGTGAGAACAGCATAGGAAAGACTTGCCCCCATGATTCAGTTACTTCCCTCCCAGTCCCTCTCACAACACATGGGAATTCAAGATGAGATTTGGGTGGGGACATGACCCAACCATATCAGTGACATATACACATGATGCCAAAAGTGCTGAAGAACTCATAATGAATAGCCACAATCCCCTGTACTCTTCATCCCACTGTGGTTAGGATTTAGGCATTTTCCTTCTCTGAAAACTGCTCTGCCCATGTTCACCAAGGACCTTGCATTCCACTGGACATTTTCCTCCATAACATTTGGTTTGTTGGCCACCTTCTTTTTCTTGAAACTTGGGCTAACTTGGATTCCATGCAACATTTTCCCTAGAGCAGCTTATAGGCCTCTGACTTCCCTACTCTCCTGTTGCTTTTCAGGCCCCCTTTGTTCCCTCATGTGATAAATATTGCAGATCTCCAGGCTTTGTCTTCACCCTCTTCGCACTCAGCCTGCTCTTCCTGCGTGGTCTTATCTGCTCCCTTGGCTTTAAGTGGCACCGAGCTGCTAAGGATGTACAACTCTAGTGAAAATGTCTCTCCTGAGTTCTAGGATCATCTGTCTCTATCTGTTGACTAGACTCGTGGAAACCCCACAGGAGCATCAAACTCAACAGGTCCAAAACCAAACTCATCAGCCTTATCCTGTTCCCAAATATTTCCTGTCCTCTCTTTCAATTATTGGTGTTAATAAGTTAAAAGTTGTCAATTAAAAACACCACTTTCATCAAATCCCACATCAAAGTGCATCAGCTGGGCACCTCAAGTATCAAAGACATAAAATAATGGCATTTTAAACAAGTTATAATTTATTGTATATTTGAGGTTGTATTTCCACAAGAAAGTGATTTTGTGACTCTAAAGTGTACAGTTTATTGTCAATGATTTGACTACTTACATATATCAAATCTATCATTTATATTTAATAAAATTTATGTCAAAATATACTTTATATTTAGTTATTTGAAACAAAACTAAGGATTTTATTCCTTTATCTAGAAAAAGAGGTAATTTTTCAAATACTAAGTATTGGTTTTGATCTGTTTTCTCCATATTATTTATAGATCTGGGCATTTATTATAAAATACTGGGGGAAAAGAATGCACATATATGGATCAGTGGGAAAATCTGATTAAAACCCTCAGTTTTTAAGGTTTCTGTTTATGTGCATTTATAATGATAGATGGTGCCCTTAATGAAGACTACCTCTATTCTTGATTCATCTTGGGTTTTGGGGTGGTAATGAGGAAAAACATGGAAATATATTCCAATTTACAAAAGTCCATCTTTTCCTTTAAATATGTAAATTATCAATGGAATCCTACATTCTATTTTTTTAAATAAATGGAAAATTGTTCATGATCATTAACATAAAATCTTACATAGTCCTTAGGGCACAGTACAGAAGGCAGTCTTGGAATGCAGGAATTCTAACCTTGGAAGAGACCTGGGAAGTGATATATAGCTTAACAGTCATGAACTTGTGCCACAGGGGCCAAACATGGCTTGTTAATATTGTGTGTGTGGGTGGGGGTAGAGTGCATGCATGCTGAATGCCATCAGCTGGGTGGTTTGTGGAAGCATCTCTCTCCAGTGTGCCATGTGCCCTATCCTCCTATTAGTACATTTCTCATCAGCTTCACCTCACCTGCCTGCCTAGGCCTTTGAAGACATCTAAGTTTGCTACTCCAGCTAGTTCCTCTTACCTTCCAATTAAGCACATCTGGCAGGTGATGCTCCAGTCTCTGCTTGAGCACTCTCAGGCAGGGGGAACAGAGAGCTTATTAAGATTTCAGGCAGCTTTCCTTGTTAGAAAGTTTGCTGAGACTGAGCTGCAACTTGTTTCCCAGTAACTTCCACCTAATAGTTGAGCCACAGGGAACAAACTTGACCCTCTTCCACACAACAAAACTTCAGATAATTGATAGGACCTATTGTCTCCCCATTTCATTCTAGGGCTTTTCTTCTCAAGGTTAAACACCCTCAATTTCTTTAATGTCCCTCATTTGGCATTCAGCATCTTGATAATCCTCCTTCAAACAAATGTAATACTATTTGTCAATGACCCTTATAAAATGTGTTTCTGAGAGGGAACACAGTGATCTGCACGTGGTCTGCCCAGCCCAGGGTAGAGAGGGGCTATTAACACCCATGTTCTGGGCATTACACATCCATTAATGAAATTGAGGGTTGCATTAGCTGGTTTTAAGCAGTTAGTAACAGTGATGAAAATGATGGTTAAACCATGAAATGCAGCTTGACTGAGTTCAAAGAAAGTAATGGAGGTGCATATTAACATTAAAGAAGATTCTCCTCTGTTTCAAAGGACACAGGGAATTATATAA
The DNA here is from genome assembly GCF_003255815.1 of Theropithecus gelada. Lineage (NCBI taxonomy): Eukaryota > Metazoa > Chordata > Mammalia > Primates > Cercopithecidae > Theropithecus > Theropithecus gelada. The sequence goes on along the minus strand of NC_037685.1, from coordinate 14,006,968 downwards.
GCAAAGGTATATATTTTTAAAAATCTGAGATGAACAAAAGCAATAATGGAAGTATCTGGGTTGAAAATTATTGATCATTCTTTTTTATCTTCTTCCTGTAATGTGGTTACCACATATGTTTTATAATTTTAAAAACTTTAAAATATATTGTCAATCTATGCATATTACCAGTCTATTCCAGTATATATTTTATCTCCCATATTTCTATATACTTCAATTTTACTTACATAAAAATAATGCTCAAATACATGTACATATTTACATTACTATGTTTTCTGTTATCCAAAGCCATCTTTTGAAATTTGTCAAGGGAAACAAATATTTTCATCTCACTTTTGTAAATAAAATAATTTCTTATATGAATTTATTGCTTCAATTTCCCCAGTTGCATCTTTTCCACATTTCCACAGTTGGCCTTTATGATCACGGATCAGAGGTAAGGCCCACTTTGATTACTAGGCTATTCAGATAAGACTGAAAATATGCAAATATTTTAGTGTCAATACTTTAGTTTAGGACCTAGTAGGTGCTTCCAGGGCTACAGCAGAGTTTTCACATTGTCTCCTTAAAGCCCCTTTCCCCTTCTCCTCACTCACCTTCTAAGGTGAATGTGCTGTAAAGCTAACAGAGTGTGAGCTACAGAACCCCACTTACATGAACCCTTCTAAGGTTCTGAGAGGCAGATTAACTTTGTATTAATAACTTTTATGTTCTTTTGCTTAAAGAGGGCCTCAAAGTTATATGAACCATGGGTCCCACAATACCTGGATTTACCCTGCCTATCCTCTTTCCAAAATTTCTTTTATTATTATTATTATTATTCTTTAAGTTCTAGGGTACATGTGCATAACGTGCAGGTTTGTTACATATGTATACTTGTGCCATGTTGGTGTGCTGCACCCATCAACTCGTCAGCACCCATCAACTCATCATTTACATCAGGTATAACTCCCAATGCAATCCCTCCCTCCTCCCCCCTCCCTGTAATAGGCCCCGGTGTGTGATGTTCCCCTTCCCGAGTCCAAGTGATCTCATTGTTCAGTTCCCAGCTATGAGTGAGAACATGCGGTGTTTGGTTTTCTGTTCTTGTGATAGTTTGCTAAGAATGATGGTTTCCAGCTGCATCCATGTCCCTACAAAGGACACAAACTCATCCTTTTTGATGGCTGCATAGTATTCCATGGTGTATATGTGCCACCTTTTCTAAATCCAGTCTGTCACTGATGGACATTTGGGTTGATTCCAAGTCTTTGCTATTGTGAATAGTGCCACAATAAACATCCGTGTGCATGTGTCTTTATAGCAGCATGATTTATAATCCTTTGGGTATATACCCAGTAATGGGATGGCTGGGTCATATGGTACATCTAGTTCTAGATCCTTGAGGAATCGCCATACTGTTTTCCATAATGGTTGAACTAGTTTACAATCCCACCAACAGTGTAAAAGTGTTCCTATTTCTCCACACCCTCTCCAGCACCTGTTGTTTCCTGACTTTTTAATGATTGCCATTCTAACTCATACAGCCAACAGACACATGAAAAAATGCTCATCATCACTGGCCATCAGAGAAATGCAAATCAAAACCACAATGAGATACCATCTCACACCAAAATTTCTTTTGCACACCTGGCAGCTTTTCATTATCCCTGTATTGGCTTAATTTTGGTTTGTGGGATTCTGCTGTGGTCCTTGATCCTAAGTTCCAACCCAGCATTTAACCCAGCACAGCATTTCCCTGCTTCCTTTCAGTGACTCAGGATGTGTCTCTCCTCTTATTTTTTCAAGTCTTCTTGTCCGGGGAGCTGTTGTCCTGATCATTGCCATCTGAGGCTTGGATGTTTGAGATGAATAATGCCTGCCTGCTAGTCCTCAGTCTAGAATGCTTTCTCACTGTTCTTTGATGCCCAGAAGAGTAGCTTTGCTCATTACCTTTCTAAAGCCCTGTGCCTGACCCTTCTGCTATACTTCAGTATCATGTCATATGGTCTAAGTTGTTTTCTCCAATGAGGTTTGCCCTAGTGGGCATTTGAATAAGGTCTGGCCCATTTTTCCTACTCACCTGGGTCACCATAAAGAGTCTCGAAAGCCTTATACCAAAGAAACGACATACATGTGAGATACATACATTTCTGCATGTTGAGAATGGAGACATAGTTTCAATAGAAAGAGCTCTAGTGCAATAGAAAAAGGGGATATGATGAGATCAAGTGAATGTGAGGCCATTGTCAACTTCTGCTCTTTTCTAAGATTTTAGCATTGACTCTATATTCTTTTCATCTAATTTCTAGCAACATTCCCAGTGACTTCAGTATAATCATGGGTGTCTCTGCCAATACTCTGGCTTGCTTAGTTTATAACATCAACTTCAGTGGCATTTACTTTCTGCTTTGCTTTAGAGTCCCGTGTACAGGTACTATTGTCATCTTGATCCTTGATGCAGGAATAAAAGATGCTGTAGTAATCATATACTTCCAATCATGACTAGCATGGTACTTTAAATACATATTAGGAGCACAATAAATGTTTGCTGATAAAATGAATCAATAAATTTTGGAAAGTATAGCTATAAAATCAAGAATGATGAATGAAGCTGAAGTGAGGTAGTGTCCTGGGAATAATAATGGAAAGTTATGATCAGAAAGACATTTTATCAAATTATCATTCAAGTTCAAATAGTATTCTCCTTTTTGATGTATTCTAAATATGAATAGCATTAATAAAGTTTAAGAATTATAATTTTGCATCTGATTGCAGGGTATATCTATTTGCATTAATATTATTTAATGTATTTTAAAACTATACAATATTGCTTAATGATCCAGCAATACCTCGTACCTCATCCTTCAAAAAGATAAGTTTCACAAAGCAATTCAGATCATATCTAAAATTCTATTTTAACAAATAATTGATTAAGGTAATGGTATTTACATTGTTAGCTGAAATCTAGTATTATCCAAAGCTATTTCAATAACATGATATATATGTGATGTGATATATATCTAAAAGACACAGGGCTAAAGGGAGTTATCGTAATGGTTTTGCATATTTGAGAATGCAAAATGACTGAGACTGTCCATATTGTTTTTGAAGGATGCTAACAAGCTGGCATTATGTCCTGGTCTTTCCTTTGAGAGTTGTGAGTACACACATTATCAGAGATCTGACTGCAGATTTTGTCCATAAAAATAACTCTGATGTGGCTTGAAGCACAACTTTTATGAGACTCTTTGATTTGTTTCCCAAAGGTCAAGTTCAATCCTGGTGACTTGCTGTAGGAATGTTTTAATTTTTATTCAGTAATCCCCACTTCCTCTAACTGCCTTGCACATCCCGTCACCCAGCAAATAAATATCCAAGCAGTAAAGTTGGTTAGCTAGGCACACTCTGTAAAACATGATGATTTATTCTTTCAGTGACCTTAATGATAGTTTTAGTGTAGTAAATTTTTTATTACAGTAAATTATTTATTGCAGGAGCGGCATGTAAGTCAACAAGGAATGCGGAAATAATAGTGGAGAAATTTATGTTGTTTTTCTGAAGAGTCTTGTTTCCACCCATCACCCCTTTTGTACTTCTAATAAAAACCTACCATTATACAAAGTAAATGCTCAAAATAACACGGGATAGTTTTTGGTTGTAAAAAGGGGACACTACACACACTATTTCCAGAGTGGTTTCCCAATAGGGGCTCCTTGCATTCTTCCCACGTGTTCTGGAGTCAATTAACTCACTAGCTGACTGCCAGAGACCCTTTTCAATTGTGACTGTCTAGCAAACATTAGAGTTCTAACATTTTCTAGGCTATTAATATTCTTACAAGAGATATAAAGGCCTTCAATGCTTTATCAAGAACATGTCTAACATAGGGACAGTGGGGCAGACGACCAAAAAGACCAAATATCCCCTCCTTATACTCCTTGTCTTATCATTAGCAGAACAGATTGTGACAAGTGAATTGTCACTTGAAATTAAACATCTATGTAAATTATCCATTATTTAGAATTATAGAAATAGGCATCTTGACATCTATTGTACAATGAAAGCACAAGCTTATAGCAAGACCCCTGAGGCTCTCTAAAATCTTGGTCTGTTATGAATCATAAAATGTAGATGATAGATGACTTTATAATCAAATGATTTTATGTATTTACTTATTTATTTAGTAATTGGTTACTCCCATTTAGTATAAGTGGTAAATTACACAAAGTTTCTATGAATCATAGTTCTGGATTACTCAGGGCTGGCAGTGACCTTGCCAAATAAAAGTTACCATAAAACATATTACCAGTAAGTAAATTCTATCCTTTAAATGAGAAGCATTATTTAATATTTCAAGAATTCATGATTAACGATGCATTTTAAGGGCCAACATTCATTTTTTTTCACTTTATATGAGTTGTTTTGTTATTTTGTGTCAATAAAAGGAAGTGATACCTTTTTCATAGTTTCTCGGGATCTTGAACACATTACCTGATAGATGACAACTAGTCAACAAATATTTGTTAAATAAATAAGCAGACAAAAAGTAAATTTATGTTCAGTTTAGTGAGGTATGTCTGTGTTTTTCAAAGAGAGTATGTGTTTTACCAACTTTCATAGCTCTCACATATCTGTGAATATCTTTTTGTTGCTTTCATGGGTAAAAGTCAATTTTGCTGGCATAAAAATCTGGCATCATGAACATTCCCTTCAAACATTGAAAGATACCTCTTCCCTTGTCATTTTGCACAGTAGCTCTTTAATCTCCATCCAGTGTCTTTTTGTGGTTTTCTGCTCCTGTTCTACCTGATCATTTTATTCTATGTATTATCAAGGATCAAGCAGTTTTCTGAAAACAGTTCTTCTGGTTCTTAAATACAGGCTTATCCTTGATTTATTGTACTTCACTTTCTTATGTTTTTCACAAGGTGAAGTTTTGTGGCAACACAGTACTGAGCAAGTCTGATGGCGCCATTTTTTCCAATGGCATGTGCTCATTTTGTGTCTCGTGTCACATTTTGGTAATCCTCACAATATTTCAGGCTTTTTCATTATTATTGTGTCTTTTCTGGTGACCTGTGATCTGTGTTCTTTGTTGCTATTGTAAGTGTTTTGGGGCACCATAAACCACACCCATGTAATGCCAAACTTAATTCATAAATATCGTGTTCTTACTGCTCCATGGATGAGTCATTCCCCTATCTCTCTTCTTCTCCTCCAGCCTTCCTGTTTCCCTGAGACACAACAATATTGAATTTAGGCGAGTTGATAACCCCACAAGCGTCTCTAGGTTTTCAAGTAAAAGGGACAGTCACAAGTCTCTGACTTTAAATGAAAAGCTAGAAATGATTAAGCTTAGTGAAGAAAGCATATCAAAAGCCAAGTCAGGCTGAAAGCTAGGCCTCTTGTATGAAACAGCTATGTGAATATGAAGGAAAAGTTCTTGAAGAAAACTAAAAGTGCTACTGCAGTGAACACACAAGTGATAAGAAAGCAAAACAGCCTTATTGCTGATATGGTGAAAAAGTTTGAGTTGGCTGGGTAGAAAGTCAAACCAGTTATATTTCCTTAAGCCAAAGCCTAATCCAGAGAAAGGCCTCGACTCTCTTCAAATCTATGAAAGTTTAGAGAGGTGAGGAAGCTACAGAAGAAAAGTTGAAAGCTAACAGAGGTTGGTTCATGAGGTTTAAGGAAAGAAACCATCTGCATAACAAAAAAGTGCAAGGTAAAGCAGCAAATGTTAAAGTAGAAGCTGCAGCAAGTTATCCAGAAGATCTAGCTAAAATAATCGATGGAGGTAGCTTCACTAAACGACAGATTTTCATCATAGATGAAATAACTTTATATTGGAAAAAGATGCCATCTAGAACTTTCGTAGCTGGAGAAAAGTCAATGCCTGACTTCAAAATTTCAAAGAATAAGCCAACTCTCTTGTTAGGGGCTAATGCAGCTGGTGACTTTAAATTGAAGCCAAGGCTTATTAACTATTATGAAAATTCTAGGACCCTTAAGAATTATGCTAAATCTACTCTGCCTGTGCTCTATAAATAATAATAATTTTAAAAAAAGCCTGGATGACAGCACAATTGTTTGTAGCATGGTTTACTGAATATTTTAAGCCCACAGTTGAGACCTACTGCTTGGAAAAAAAAAAAAAAAAGATTCTTAGTTACTCAAGATCTCTGATGGAGATCTACGAGGAGGTTAATGTTATTTTCATGCCTGGCAACACAACATGCAGTCTGCAGCCCATGGATCAAGGAGTCATTTCAACTTTCAAGTCTTATTATTTAGGAAGTACATTGTATAAGGCAATAGCTGTTTTTGATATTGATTTCTCTGATGGATTTGGGAAAAGTAAATTGAAAGCCTTCTGGAAAGGATTCACCATTCTAGCTGTCATTAAGTATGTTCATGATTCATGGGAGAATGTCAACATAATATTAACGAGAGTTTGGAAGAAGTTGATTCCAATTGGTATGAGTGATTCAGAGTTGTAAGACTTCAGTGGAGGAAGTAACTGCACATGTGGTGAAAATAGCAAGAAAATCAGAACCTGAGGTAGAGTCTGAAAGATGTGACTGAATTACTGAAATCTCTTCATAAAACTTAAGGGATAGGAAGTTGCTTCTTATGGATGAGGAAAGAAAGTGGATTCTGGAGATAGAATCTAATCCTCGTGGAGATGCTGTGAATATTATTGAAATGACAGCAACAGATTTAGAATATTACATAAAAATTGAACAAACAGTGGCAGGGTTTGAGAGGATTGATTTTAATTTTGAAAGTTTTTCTGTTGGTAAAATACAATCAACCAGCAACACATGCTACAGAGAATTTTGTTGTTGTTGTGCTTCATAGGTTGAGTAATACAGAGAAATTTTTATGAAAGCAGGAGTCAATCGATGTGGTAAATTTCATTGCTGCCTTATTTTAAGAAATTGCCACAGCCACCCCAATCTTCTCCAACTATCACCCTGTTTACTCAGCAACCATCAACATTGAAGCAAGACTCACCCTTTACAGCAAATAGATTATGAATCACTGAAAGCTCAGATGATCGTTAGCATTTTTTAGCAATGAAGCATTTTTAAATTAAGGTATGTACATTGTTTTTATAGACATAATGCATTTGCATACTTAATGGACTACAATATATTATAAATGTAACTTTTTGATATGCACTGGGAAACCAAAAAATTTATATGACTTGTTTTATTGTGATATTTGTTTTATTGTGCTGATCTGGAACCAAACCTGAAATCTCCAAGGTGCACCTGTAATTTCTTAAGAATACTTTCACTTTGACCTTTAAAGACATAATTTCTTTTTTTTTTTTTTTGCATCTATAATATCGTGTTGCTTTCATTTACTTTTATGATTTTGGTTAAAGGGAGACCTGGGCACTTCTGATATTTCCCATTAGATGAGTTCTATGGCTTTTATTTAGTTGAGCCATTTGTGTGTAGAGATCATAGACTTTGAAGCCCCAGGATATCTGCATAGAAATCAAAGCCACTGTTTCCATTATTATCCCAAGAAGAGTAGTGAAAAGTGCTCAATATCATTAGTCATTAGAGAAATGCAACTTAAAACTGTAATGTGATACCTCTATATACCTATAAGAATGACTAAGATAAAAACTAAAACCAAAACAGTTCCTGCCAGGTGTTGCTGGGGATGTAGATGAAGTAGAACTCTCATACACTGCTGGTGGGAATGTGGAATATTGTAATCACTTGGTAAAACAGTTTAGAGGTTTCTTTAAAAGCTCCACCTGTGTTTACCGTATGATCCAGCCGTTTTATTCTTACCCATGAAAAATAGGATATATCCACCCAAAGATTTGTGTATGAATGCTCATATTAGCTTTGTTTGTTAGTAGTGAAAAACTGGAAACCACCCAAATGTCCACCAACAAGAATGGATAAACAAAGTCTGGAATATACATTCAATTGAATACTACTCATCAATACAGCCAATGAACTACTGAAGCATGCTACATTGTGGATGAATCTCAGAGTAATTATGTTGTGCGAAAGAAACTAGACAAAATAGGGTAAATACTATATAATTTATTTAAAATTTTAGAAAATGCAAACTAATCTTTCATGACAGAAAGCAGACCATTGGCTGTCTACAGGTGATCAAGGCATGTAGAGACAGGAGGGAGAGAAGGATTACAAATATCCATGAGTTGGGGAGTCAACAATATGTTCATTGCTTTGATTGTGGTGGTGGTGGTTTTTATGGGTATACCAGTATATCCAAGTTTATCAAATTGTATACTTTAAACACCATTCATTTCATGTCAATTATATCTCAAAAAACAATTAAAATATAGACAGAGAGTTAATCCTTACAAAAAGTTTTGAAATATGTTACTTTCATATAGCTTTTATTCATGAAGCTTTATGGTTGCCCACAACATGGGATATAAAAGGTTTTTTCCTTTTAAAAATATCACTGAGATTTTAGCCAGCACATCCAATAGTGTGTGAGAGAAAAAGAAAGAGAGAGAATTTACTGAAGAAAAAAAGAAAAGAAACCAGAAAAAAAATATATATATATGGTTTTAATTCCAGCAATTCCTGGAAAGCAACTCCAGAGAAACTTGGCCAGGAGTTGGGAAAAGACCATATAAATGCTTTAGGGCAGCTCTGCCAGGAAAAAGTTATAAATGACTGAAGGAGTATGACATTTATGATGAGAAAGGAAATTAATCTAACTTGTGGCTTATGCTTTTAAAGTTTTTTAATTAGAAATGTCTACTTTAAAAGTCCAAAGAAATGATTAAGAAGTGAAATTGTGTCTTTAACTGTTTTCTAAGAGTAACATGGTCAGAATATTTGTTAAAATAGTTGAATTTTGGAAACGATCATTTCAAAAACAAAACCAGCCTTTGGTCAAAGTTGAAATACACTCAAACAATGTTTCCTTGAAATTTACTTTGAGAAAATTGAGTGGCCAATTATAATCATTTATAACTGAGGGTGATAAAACCATTTTCTTCATATTATAAACTGCCTAAAATGTTGGAAAAAGTACTATATAAGGGGAAGGAGAACTTATTCTTCTGTTATATGGGGAAAAAAATGACACTATCTCTGGGCCAGAAGCCAAGTCATGTAACTTCTATGGGTCCAAAATTCATCCTCTATATGTCAAGTGATTTAATTCGACTCTCTTAACTTCATTCCAGCTCTGTAATTTATGATTCTATATACTCAGATTAAGGGATATAAGCATATTCAGACCGTATCTTAATTTTCTAAAGATAGAACGGAAGAGGAATACTGCATAAGTGATTCCTCTTATGAAAAGGAACATGATGCTGGATTGGCATGAAATTAATTTGTAAGCAATATAACTATAATAATAATTGTTAGTATTTTCTTGATCAGTTATTTCCTAAAATTTGTCTTTATTTTTAGTGAAGGCTGCCTACAAATTATGGCGCGTGCCCTTCCAAGGTCAAATGTGTCTCATGATGTGCAAATAGGTCACTTCTCTTAATCATAGACCTCTATGTCATTGAAGTGTTGGTTTATTTTGAATTCGCAGTTAGAAGTACTTTTTCCTAACAAATTCACTCTACAAAAGAGAGATGGATGGATGGATGGATGGATGGATGGATGGATGGACGGACAGATAGATATCATGTGGGATTGCTTGGGTTAGTAGCGCTCAAATATTATAGAATGCTAGAAGTAATTAAAAATAAATGTGGAAACATAGACTATGGGAAGTTTATGGGGAAAACATTTGGAAAGTCATACAGATCTATCTTGTATAATTACAATGATGGATATATGATCTTTTTTGTACTATGGCTGTTTTTCTGATAACATGGCAAATCACACCATTAACATTAAACAGAAAGAAACAATCAATTGACAAAACTATCAGGAAATTAATTTGATACTATATATCAAGAGCATTAAAAAATATTTCCCTTGAACAGAATAAACTAATTCCTGGGACCTTTTCCTCCAAAAATTGATGTAAAGAGTAAGATATGCTTTCATTGCTAGGCAAAACTTTTGAATCTCAAACCATGTGACTCTACCACCCTGTTCCTTCCCAATTTTGTCATGAATTGACCTTTACTTTTATTGTGGAGTTGATCTCCTGACTTCCATTCTTCCTCTCCACCCCTCCTGCCTTCATTTTGGGACATTTCATCATCCATGTAATTTATACATTTAATGTTTCATATTCATAGATCCTTGATGTCCTTCTCATGAATGAGTTTAACACCAGCCATTAAAAGCAACTGACTTAACTGAGTAAATGGTACCACTACAAACCGAGATTTCAACTGAAATCAACCTGCATAATCCAGAAATCTTTCTCCTCCATTTCTGTTTTCAATTCTTCTTCCCATTATCCATGCTACCAATTCCAAACCAACATCACTCTTCTGAAATCCTTCATCTCATCTGCATTCCACTTACTCTCATCAATTCATTTCATCTTAAATTTAAAAAACCATCAACTTCCAACCTTATCTTGCTCTTTACTTTTGTATATATAGGAAGAGGTGTCACCTTTCCTTCTATGTACTTCCTTAATTCTCTGTTGTTTCCATTATTACATATTGTCATGTAACAAATCACCTTGAGAATAAATGACTTCAAACAAAAATGATTATTAATTCTTAAGGTTTTGGAATAATCTCTCATGTAGTTATAGTTGGATAATGGTCAGTGCTGAAGTCATTTGAAGGTTTGACTGGGCTGGTTGTCAAAGATAGCTTCTTCCTCATACATGTGTCTGATGCTTCACCGGAGATGGCTCATTTGGGAATTTTTCTTTCTCCATGCTTCCCTCCATTCCTCTTCTCTGGCCAGCTTCCTCACAGCCTATGGTTACTAAGGAGTTGGTCTTCTTAGATGGTGTCTGGCTTCCTCTAGAGCAAGCATTTTAAGCGACAAGGGTTCTTCTGACCTATATTCATAAGAAGTCATGAAGTTAGGCAGTGTCAGCTCTACCTCATCCTTGTCAGATTCAAAAGGAGAGAACTATAGAAGGATATATTTATATTGGGGTGTGGTTCTTTGGGCAACTATCTTTGGAAACTACCACTTGCCTTTATAAATCCTGAGAACATTAAAAGCTCGTGCAATTAATCAATTAATGTATATCCCTCCTTGTGGCTGCCACTACTTACCTCTTGGTCATGCTCCACACTTACTTTCATGTTCATGTTGAGTGAAGGTATTCCTTTCTACTTTAATCTCAATAATTTTCAAAGTCTTTGTGGATGACTCAGTCCAAGACAGTTCTTTGACATTAATTCTGATGATCTTCTGACACATAAAGCCACATCTTGAAATATATTAAAACCTAATACTACACAACATAGAAAAATATTAAATTCTAATTTATTATGCTATCTTTAACTGCAACAACCTATTGTTCCAACCTTGTAACACTCATAGACCTACTCTTTGACCTTAGGAAAATTTCAGGCCCTGAGCTACTTCATTTCCTTTTAATCTACCTATTTCTTTCTGGATTCACTTTCTTCCTAACCTATATTCCAAGGTTTGTCATTTTGATTACTCTGAATTATTATTACTCTGCCTTTTTGCCCCTTGCTCTTCTGTAAAAAGCCCTTGTAAAATCATAACTTTGGATTGATTCAATGGTTATGCTTCTTTACTCTTTCAAAAATAAGAACTGTAGAAAAAAATTATGCAATGCAATGTCACTGCCATCTTCAAAATACCCTCTTGATACCACATCATATCCCCTTTTAGTTATATCCAAATTCTGGACTTCTTGGGAAAAATCAAGATTCTTTAAAGAAAAATAAGTATTTACTTACCACTTTACTACAAATACATTTCTTGTTTCTCTCTAAGTTAACAATGCCCTGTAAAATAGACCCTTATCTAACTTCTTGTTGTTGGCCATTCTTTCCTTTAAGGAAGAAATACCTCCATGATTTCTATGACTTTATTTTCTCCTGGATTCCATTCTCTCTCTTTATACTTTCTCCCTTAGTTTCCTCTGTGGGCTCATGTTTTTCTGCCCATTCCTTAAATATTCACACTCTCCAAGTCTGTCATCTTTGGAAATTACCGTCTTTGGAAACTTCCATCCTATCTCTCTATACTTTCCTCCTCAGTTTCCTTTGTGGGCTCATGTTTTTCTGCCCATTCCTTAAATATTCACATTCTCCAAATCTGCTCCATCAGCTCTCTCTTCTTTTTACTATTTACACTCGTGAAGTTATTTCAAGCACATTTGTGGTTTCAATTACCACTTATATATTTAGCCCTAAATTCTTCCCTGATCTCAACTCTTAACTCCAACTGGTTTCTGGAAATCTCACATGTCTTACAAGAATTTTGAGCTCTACATGTTCTAAAAATGTGCTAGTGATTTTCACACAAAATTGATTCTCAACTGTATTCTCTTTCTAACTGAATCGCATAAAAATTTTCTCATTCATGGAAGCCAGAAATATAGGAGTCATCCTTAACTACTACTTCTTAATCTCTATTATTCACTGTTTCTCTAGGTTCTGCTAATACATATTCTTTTACCTTTGTCACATGCATTTCTTCTGATACTAGTCAATTACAGTATTGTTAAATAATCATGGTTGAAGGCCTCATTCTTAGTTTTCAGAAGCATTTGCAGATAAATAGGTCCTCATAAAAGCCAAGATTCCAAAAAATAAAGCAAAAACATGATGCTGTATGCCTTAAATATATACGTTTTTTTCTTTGTCTTAGTCTATTTGGGCCACCATAACAAAATACCATAAACTAGGTTGCTTGTAAACAACAGAAATTCATTTATCACAGCTCTGGAGGCTGGGCTGTGCAAGACCAAGGTGCCTGTAGATTTGGTGCTTGATGACAGCTCATTTTCTGATCCATAAATGGCACCTTCTCACTGTATTCTCACATGGTAGAAGGGATGAAGGGTCTCTGGGACCTCTTTTATAAGGACACTAATCCCATTCATGAGAGTTCTGCACCCAGGACTTAAGCACCTCCCAAAGGCTCACCTCCTAATACCATCACCTTGAGGACTAGGATTTCAACATATGAAGTTGTGGGGGGAGCAAAATAAACATTTAGCCCATGGCAAATTTTAATTAAAAAAAATTTTTAAAGCAGATGACTCTAACCTTTACTTTTCTACGCTGTTGCTACCAACTATTAGCAGCCTTAAAACCATCCTCCCCTTTAATGGAGTATCTAACTAAATGCTATTATAATACTTCAGAAAAGAGACGGACCTCACATATGATTTTTATTTCCAGGGACAGTATTTACAATTAGGATGGCCTAGAGTGAGAAGAGTATAGTTTTCAAAGTGAAGATAAGACTTATGGAAATTTGCTAAGTATCCTTTTTCCTTATTTATAATAGTAGATAATACTTACTTTGTATATTTTGTATGGGTATATGAAGATTAGGTAAGATAATGAATGTGGAGATGCATAGATGCCAAACTTTTTTCTAATTTCTTTCATTTTTGCTATTAATACTTGCCTGAGTATTTTCTACATGTCAGACTGATCACTCTGAGTGCTATTTGAAGGGGAAAGAGCTTCAAAAACATTATTAATTACATGTATACACAGAGGTACCATGTTAATGCCATATACATTCTTACTAGTGAGGCACCACCCAAGACTGGAAACATGAACATATTTTTAAAATACCATACAAGCAACTTCAAAAAAATTAACATCGACTATTTCATAGTTGGAAAAAAAGAACTCAGTGTATTGAAACTAACATATATTTCATCAGATGACAGAAGCCTAACTCTTGGAATTATAATAGGGAACATTGGTGAGAGGATTGGTAATGACAGCTACACAAGGAAAGAATGACATTAATAAAAAAATAATTGAAGAGATTTGTTGCTTGTCATCCATAAAAGAGCATTACTTCTAACATAGTTAAAAATGCAATCAATCAACACAAGCCAGGACATTCTCCTGGGAGAGATGGGGAAACTATTGTGAGCAATGTGCTAACTGACCTAGAGAAAAGTGAACCATTTTTTGAGCTTTGAAATACAATTCATGGAAGCTTTTCATATTACCATTGGTGGGGAAATTTGCATTCCCTGAAGGCCATGTTCATAGGTGACCACTATAGTAGGTCTTTGTAAAATTTGCAAAGCATTTTAGAGCGGTCTCTTCGGTCTTACAACAAAAGCTTGAGAATTAAAGAAAAATCCTGGGTTCCCCCTCCATGAATAGACACATAAGTCAAACCTTTAAAAAAACATTAAAATAAGAATTACATTCATAATCAGAGAAAATTTGTTTAATCTTTTTATGCAATAGCAATATAGTGTTTATATCTTAATGCAACTTAAGATAAAAATTTTTCATGAAGTAAATGATTCTCCAAGGCATCAGAATTTTCAGAAAGGTATAAAAAGTCATTTTGGTGTAAATAATGCATAGTTTAATAGCAAATCATAAAGATACATTTTGTATTTACAGTTTGACAGTTTATTGAAAAAATATTAAATTAATCACATCAGTTTATTAAATTGAATAATTATTTAATATACTGTGACTTTATATCATCTGTTTCATCATTTTTATAAATCTGATGTTGTATAAGTGGTAAATATGCCTTCAAGGAAAAGAAAATGTTCTAGAGAGAAAAGAAGATGATAAATTGATTTCAGCTACGTCGCAGTACAAGAAGAAAGGTAAATCATACTTCGTTTTAAAGAAGCTATAATTCTAGAAAACATTTGATTAGACAATTGCAATCAATATTAAGGTTCTAGAAGTTCAGATACTTCTTGTAGTATTTGAATTATAGGATCATATGTAATTAACCCCTTTGAACTACAGCAATTCCTTTTGATTATGTAACAAGGAGAGTAAGTTTGTGGAAGATTCACCACCTTATGTAAACTTTTTAATGATCGATAATTGGTCAGAGAAAAATGAATTTCCAGTGTTCATTCAGAGTTGTTAAAATGATACTTCTATTTGACTCTCTGCTGCTCCCAGGAGGGTCGTTCTGTGCCTTCACAATCTTCCCTAATTAGCTTATGCTTTATATGGGACTCCACCAGTCTCCAAGCCACATCTAAAAATAGTCCTATACATACTAAGCTTATTGACGGTGGTAAGACTCTCATAGGGCCATAGGACACTTGCTGCAGATAGTAAATGAAAATTGTGCCGGGATATCTTTTGCATTCTACTTTTTGTGTCTTGTAATGTTATCTATAATGTGATCATATCTGGATATCACTACTTGTTCTCAGAATTATTGTTTCTTTTTTCTCATAGTCTTGATATTTTACATTTCAAAATTACTATATAGCTAATTGTAAGTATGTCCCCTTTATATTTATTTGTTTTACTTTAAGTTCCCGAATACATGTGCAGAACATATAGGTCTGCTACATAGGTCTATGTGTGCTATGGTGTTTTGTGGCACCTATCAACCTGTCATCTAGGTTTTAAGCCCTACATGCATTAGGGATTTGTCCTAATGCTCTCCCTCCCCTCACTGCCCATCGCCTGACAGGCCCCAGTATATATTGTTTCCTGCTCTTTGTCCATGTGTTCTCATTGTTCAACTCCCACTATGAGTGAGAACATGCGGGGTTTGGTTTTCTGTTACTGTATTAGTTTGTGAGGATGATAGCTTCCAGCTTCATCCATGTCTCTGCAAAGGACATGATCTCATTCCTTTTTATGGCTGCATAGGATTCCATCCATGTATATTTACCACATTTTCTTTATCCAGTCTATCATTGATGGGCATTTGGGTTAGTTCCATGTCTTTGCTATTGTAAACAGTACTGCAATACATGCACATGTGTCTTTATATAGTAGAATGATTTATATTCCTTTGGGTATATACCCAGTAATAAGATTGCTGGGTCAAATAATATTTCTGGTTCTAAATCCTTGAGGAATCACCACACTGTCTTGCACAATGGTTGAACTAATTTACATTCCCACCAAAAATGTAAAATCATTCCTATTTCTCCACAGCCTCACCAGCATCTTTTGTTTCTTGATTTTTTAATAATCGCCATTCTGACTGGTGTGAGATGATATCTCATTGTGGTTTGTATCATCCTGATACCAAAACCTGGCAGAGACACAACAGAAAAAGAAAACTTCAGGCCAATATCCCTGATGAATATCGATGCAAAAATTCTCAGTAAAATATTTGCAAACCAAATACAGCAGCACATCAAAAAGCTTATCCACCATGATCAAGTTGGCTTCATCCCTGGGATGCAAGGCTGGTTCAACATACACAAACTGATAAACATAATCCATCACATAAACAGAACCAATCACAAAAAAACACATGATTATGTCAATAGATGCAGGAAATGCCTTTGATAAAATTTGACATCCCTTCATATTAAAAATTCTCAATAATCTAGGTATTGATGGAACATATCTGAAAATAATAAGAGCTATTTATGACAAACCCACAGCCAATATCATACTGAATGGGAAAAGCTGAAAACATTCCTTTTGCAAACCAGTACAAGACAATGATGCCCTCTCTCACCACTCCTATTCAACATAGTATTGGAAATTCTGTCCAGGGCAATCAGGCCAGAGAAAGAAATCAAGGGTATTCAAATAGGAAGTGAGGAAGTCAAATTGTCCCTGTTTGCAGAAGACATGATTCTATATTTAGAAAACCCTATCATCTCAGCCCAAAAACTCCTTAGGCTGATAAGCTGCTTTGGCAATATTGCAGGATACAAAATCAATATGCAAAAATCACAAGCATTCTTATATACCAACAGTAGATAAGCAGAGAGCCAGATCATGAATGAACTCCCATTTACAATTGTTACAAAGAGAATAAAATACCTATGAATACAGCTAATGAGGAACCTGAAGGACCTCTTCAAGGAGAACTACAAACCACTGTTCAAGGAAATAAAAGAGGACACAAACCAATGGAAAAACATTCCATCCTCATGCATAGGAAGAATCAATATTGTGAAAATGGCCATATTGCCCAAAGTAATTTATAGATTCAATGTTATTTCCATCAAACTACCACTGACATTCCTCACAGAGTTAGAGAAAACGAATTTAAATTTCATATGGAACCCACAAAGAGCCCATATAGCCAAGACAATACTAAGCAAAAAGAACAAAGCTGGAGGCATCACACTACCTGACTTCAAACTGTATTACAAGGCTACATTAATTAAAACAGCGTGGTACTGGTACCAAAACAGACATATAGACCAATGGAACGGAGCAGAGACCTCAGAAATAATGCCACACATCTACAGCTACCTGATCTTTGAGAAACCTGACAAAAACAAGAAATGGGGAAAGGATCCCCTATTTAATAAATAGTGCTGGGAAAACTGACTAGCCATATGCAGAAAACTGAAACTGGACCCCTTCTTTACACCTTGTATAAAAATTAACTCAAGATGGATTAAAGACTTTAAACCCCCAAACCATAAAAACCCTAGAAGAAAACCTAGGCAATACCATTAGGACATAGGCATGGGCAAAGATTTCATGACAAAAACACCAAAAGCAATCACAACAAAAGCCAAAATTGACAAATGGGATCTAATTAAACTAAAGAGCTTCTGCACAGCAAAAGAAACTATCATCAGAGTCAACAGGCAACCTACAGAATGGGAGAACATTTTTGCAATCTACCCATCTGACAAAGGTCTAATATCCAGAATTTACAAGGAAATTTAAACAAATTTACAAGAAAAAAAAAACCCCATCAAAAAGTGGGCAAGGGGCATAAACAGACACTTTTCAAAAAAAGGCATTTATATAGCCAACAAACATGAAAAAAAGCTCAACATTGCTGATCATTAGAGAAATGCAAATCAAAACCTTTTTATTTAATTAATAAGTAAACTGAGTTGTCTAATAATAGACAATGACATTTTTTTCACCAAGAATGAGAAGAACAAATATGCTTTTCTTTAAAAAGGCTATCTTGAATTCAACTTCTAATTTATTCTTTTACTCAGTTATATTTTGGGGCGAGAGAAAGAGAGCTCTTTGGAATTTCTCTTACAAATCTCAGATCAATAATGTGATACTTATTCGAATTCATACACATTTAGAAAAGCCCCTCATGAATTGGATGTATATGCTTCCTGTATCCTTTACCAAATAACAGTTCTTAGAATTTCTTTTTGTACTCCATATTTACTTAAATACAAACCTATATTTATATTTACAAAGTTGAAGATTATATCTTAAAATAATTGAATCTGGAAAAAGCCATTTGGGAGGTGGTAAATGGAATTTCAGAGCTAAAGGAGGGATGTAGTCTGAGGATCATACCTCTTTTCTTGTGGGAGGGTCTAGGTTTTTTGTGAGCCGTTTTAACCAACCAGATATAAAGCAGATGTCTAATTCATGGTACTTGGGAAACCCAGAACCAAAGAAGTAATTCAAATACAGATGCCCTGGGTCAAAATGTTAAATTGAGTGTATACTTATTAAGGGCATGCCCTTGAAGAATCCAATATATTTTCCCCTAAATATGGCTTTTGGCTAGACTCGCTCTGAAAATTAATATTTGTCACTGATAGATGGTTTAGTCCCTCTCGCTCTCACTTTTTCCTTCTTTACTCCACATGTTTGTTCACTGGTGATCAGAAGATTGTAAAAACATGTAAACATAATCTTAAAATACAGAAAAGAGAGTGAAGAAAAACTGGTTGTGACTTTCATGTGATGGTTTCCAACCTTGGGAAACATACCCTTGCCTATTATGATAGCTTTTTTCTGGATGCACCCACCCTTCACTATCATTTAGGCTGGCGGGAGGCAGACCCACCTTGCATGGAGGTGTTAGATTGTGGAGAACAGGACTCAATGGTCTAGATGAACTTCAGTTGGGAAGAGGTAGGCTGGTATCTATAATATGATGGCAGGTAAAAGACTAAGGAACACTATTTGAGGGGCTAAGGAGAATGGGTGAGCCCCTGTGAAGGAACTAATGGAAAGTTACGTTTTTCTTTCCTGCATTATAATCACATTCCATTTGCCTATGGCTTCTTGGTAGTCTTTGGGAGTCTAAGGGAAGGTTACCTATATCCTTGAGAAGAAACAACCCAGAGAAAGGAATGGTATCACATGCGTGCTTTTCTCAGTGAGTCTGCAGTGGTGGGGAAAACTGTGGAACAAAGGGTAGGCACTGAAACTACTGCTATTTGTGTAAAAAGGAAGAATGACTTCCTAAGGCTGGAGAAAATGGGAAGCAACTGGATGACATTCATATTTGAAGAATGTGGGACCATTATCATTATCACCATTGTCACCAATGACAATGTTGCCTGAAATTTGTGGAGCATAGTGTATTTTTGAAAGTACTTTGCCCTAGAATCATCTAATTTGCTTTTTAGTTAAAATTTTTACTGTAGATATAGCTGGGAAAACTCTGCTTCATAAGAAATCTGTATAAATAAAATAAGACACCCCAATTTAAGATACTGGGAAATTTCAGAAGCCACAAATCATATATGATAATAGTGTATAGTTTGTGAGTTTATACTATGGGAAAGAACTATTTTTTACATTTTTAAATTTATTTTCGCATGTATACATATAAAATACACAGATATATATACATGTCATATGCAAATAAACATACAAAAATACACTAATACAAAATACATTTATTTTCTCATCTCATCCTCCCAACGACCCTATAAGATATAAACTGTAATTACTTTCATTGAATAGATACTGAAACAGAGACATAAATAGATTAAATAACTTACTTTAAGAGGTATACTGGGCCGGGCGCGGTGGCTCACGCCTGTAATCCCAGCACTTTGGGAGGCCGAGGCGGGTGGATCACAAGGTCAGGAGATCGAGACCATGGTGAAACCCCGTCTCTACTAGAAATAGAAAAAATTAGCCGGGCGCAGCGGCGGGCGCCTGTAGTCCCAGCTACTCGGGAGGCTGAGGCAGGAGAATGGCGTGAACCCGGGAGGCGGAGCTTGCAGTGAGCCGAGATTGCGCCACTGCACTCCAGCCTGGGCAACAGAGCAAGACTCCGTCTGAAAAAAAAAAAAAAAAAAAGAGGTATACTGGGATTTTAATCCAGACCATTGAATTGCAGGAATGTCTTGCTTCGCCTCTGCCACATAGGACAATGGTTTGCTCATGCTCTCAGTCAGTTTCAGAAATAGTTCCCATGTATTAAGAATTGGTTGAAAAATGCTGAGATAATCTTTAAGTTGTATTGCAAGGGAAAACCCTTCCCACTTGTTTTATATGCATCATATTTACAGTCAGTCAGTATTTGTATTTGTAAGTGGGGATACATTTAAATGCAATGTCATACACTTTGAAAGTGCAATACATTTTTGTTACTTGGTTAAAATTCATCACAGAAGTCATTTTTCTCCCAAGAAATGTCTGAGTACATTAACTTAAAAGATGATATTGGCAAGCTGATAGCATACATATTTTAAATAGAATGTTCAACTGTATTTAATGTGTATTTGTGAGAAATAGCTGTGTATTCATGGAGTTTATGAAGAGCTAAGCTTGCTTATCACTTGCCTCCCAATAGTAAACTGTTCCTTCTTTGCAAATACTCAGTCATCTAACAGAAGGAAGGGGAAAAAACTGTTTTTTAATTAAAGGTTTCTAATATGTAAACACTGTCCCATAAATGAGACAGAATTTACCTTTATTAGGTACAGACCTTATGTTGTAAGTGAGATATTTGACTGAAGAGAGAAAAAAAATTACATTTTGTTGTACTACTCTCCCTTGATTAACATAATGGAAGCCCAAGTCATGATTGAAAAGGTTTTAAATGTTAAGGGACATCATCTTACTCTTTAGGTATTAACAGTAAATACTGTTATAAGCTTTGAATAACTGAAGGACTGACTTGAAAGGGGGTTGGAAATGCACCAGAAGTTTATGCAGGTTTGATAATTAAATAAGTAAATAGGAAAAGCTGGAAAAGGCAAAAAAGAGCAGGAGAAAGAGAAGTTGAGTATGATGCATTACATGAGCAGGCATTAAAATTAAATAAAGTGGAGGTGCCCTGATTTAAATTTATTAAGGAAAACAGAAATAACTGCTGGTTATATTATATAATTGACCATAAAAATATAGATATTAAAAGCTGCTTATCCATTAAGAATTCAAAAAATGATATCTGCAACCCAGGTGCATGGGAATGAGGAGCCCAGAAACAATGGGAAAGGTGAGATAATACTACTTACGTTGCAGCCCAATGCTACAAGGCAGGAGAACCATGGATGGTGGGAAGTATTTTGTTAGGTAGTGAGTGTAAGTCCCCTATGAAAGAGTATTTCAATCTTCTTTTTGTTAATACTCAGCGGCCAATAAATGGAAAGACAGAACAAGAACTAAATCAGTTTAACAAGGCAATCACCAGGACCCTTGGGAAGCAGGCTTGTTAAGTGGACTGTTTGCAGATGTAGAAACTTATACAGGAGAAGGTGAAGGTGCCTGATGAATGCTCTGGGTTCTAGTGTCTTAAAATGTAAAAGCAGTCTTTTTCATTGTGTGTACCAGGATCAACTGCAATGTTTGTTACAAATGTTGATCCTCTGCTCTCAAACTAGACTTACTGAAACAGAATTCTCAAACTAGACTTACTGAAACAGAGCCTACATTCATTTATTTAAAAAAATGTTTCTAAGTGATTGTTATGTCCATTAAGTAACAATCATCTTATTATGGGATGTTTAGATAGAAGGGATCTTACAAAATAGAATTCTGAGTGTGACAGTAAATCTGTTGCAAGAGAGGTATGGAATAGTCAGAGAAGAGAGAATAAGAAACTCTTTATCCTTGGACCTCTAAAATAGATAGGATATTTTTTCCATTAACAGTAACTTACAACATCTTGAAAAAGATTCATTGCTACTTAACCATAGGAGGTTTCAGGCAAGAAGGCCCAGAACTACAGGTGGGAGAAGTCCTGTCAACACTAGAAGGCACAGAGGTTGGTGATGACTTCGCACCAAGAGGCTGCAAAGATATAACGTGACATCTATGCATAGCAATACTTCAGTGACTGCATTCCTTGACTTATATTTTTTAATGTGCATGAAATTTTGGTAATACATTACTGAGTACTACTCATTTTGCTGAAACAAGTGGGAATGCCTCTTACATTGAGATAAAATATCTGATAGAACTCTAGACATTGACTATTTTGAAAGAAAAATTCTAGGATTGCCTGGGTATGGGGAGAAAGGAGGTACCAGTGACAATTTCAGTTCTTCTGGTTGGTGATTACAATATTTGTGAAGAATAAAATCGTGAAAAGTAAACAGTAGGGAATGTGGATGGTACTGAATGAAATAAAATGAGTTCCTGGTATGGGTTCAGCATATACTTGGTTAAAACAATGAAAAGTATGTTTGGAAGAACTTTAAGAGACCCCATCTCTTGCTTTTAATCAGAATTCGATGGATAGAAGTAAAATTCTGGATAAAACAGCCATACAAGATTGCAAATAGAGGATAAAAATGAGAATCAGGAGTTGGATGTAGTGGTGTATGCCTGTAATCCTAACAACTCAGGAGGCTGAGGCAGGAAGATACCTTGAACCTAGGGAGTCCAAGCTGTGGTGAACCATGATTGCACTACTGCATTCCAGCCTGCAAGACAGAGTAAGACCTTGTCTCTTGAAAGAGAGAGAGAGAGAGAAAGTAAGAAAGAATGAAGGTAAAGAAGAAAGAAAGAAGAGTCAGATCAAGAAGAAACATAGCAGGAACATTTTTTCATAATTTTAGATGGGTATAATGGGGAAATAATATTTCTGGTTTCAGGTATCTGTGTATTAAAGGCACCCAGTATAAGTGATTACCAAAGGAAATGGAACTTTTTTATACATGAATGCAAAATATTACGATAGGCATAGCCAAGACTTCATTTGAGACTCAACAAATATAATATGGCATTGAAAGGAACAATTTGATCAAAGATCTTAAGTCTAATCAAAACCAAGAGGAAATAGTTTTGTAAGATATGAATACATTACTTCTGATATAGATCACAAAACTGCCATGCAGCTCAGCTATAAATAGGGAATTCAGAAAATATAATGAATCTTGTTAACATTCTTCCTTCAAAATAAACAAAATTTTAATTTTTAGCTGATATATTTACTGTTAAGATATTGGGGCCGGGTGCGGTGGCTCATGCCTATCATCCCAGCACTTTGGGAGGCTGAGGTGGGCAGATCACGAGATCAAGAGACTGAGACCATCCTGGCGAACATGATGAAACCCCATCTCTACTAAAAATACAAAAATTAGCTGGGTGTGGTGGCAGGCGCCTGTAGTCCCAGCTACTCAGGAGGCTGAGGTAGGAGAATCACTTGAACCCGAGAGGCAGAGGTTGTACTGAGCTGAGATCACGCCACTGCACTCCAGCCTGGCGACAGAGTGAGACTCTGCCTCAAAAAAAAAAAAAAAAAAAAAAAAAAGATATTGGTGTGTCTTTTTCCAGAATGTTTCTTACACACTTTACATTGTTATTGAATGGTAGATAAGAGTTTTACACTGCATGTTTCATTAATATTACATAACAAGAGTTTTTGTATTATTAGAATTTTTAACAAATGATATTGGATAACCCATAAATGTATTTAATCACGTTGTTGTGCTTTTATGTTCTTTTGAATTTTTTTCCTACTATACAGCTGTGATGAAGGGGCTTCATTAAGGGGCTTCATTAAGGGGCTTCATAGAATTCTGGAAAAGAAAGAAGAGTCAGATCAAGAAGAAACATGGCAGGAAAAATTTTTCATAATTTTAGATGGATGTAATAGGGGAATAATATTTCTGGTTTCAGATATCTGTGTACTAAAGACACCTAGTATAAGTGATTACCAAAGCAAATGGAACTCTTACTTTGGGGTCAAATGTTAGAAACACTTTTTAGTTTCTAGAAACAATTTGGACATCATTTTTCAGAAATGTTCCAACAGTCTTACCAGCAGTTTGTGTTCATCTCAGTGTACTTTCTTGTGTACTAAATCTTATAATATTAGTAATAATTATTATTTTACCAGTTTTAAAGGGGAAAATGGTATGTGACTATAGTTTCAATGTGTACCTTTTCATTTGTGTTGCGGATGAAATATTTACGTTTATTAACTATTTTATTTATCTACATTCATGTATACGTGTACAAAATAGTTTCTTGTACCTATTTAACCATCAAAAACTTTTTTTTTCCTCTTCTCTACTTATATGTACTCATCGTGTAGCTAAGTCTCAGTCGATGGTTTGTGACCCAGTTTAGTTCATAGGGTCTTTTGGAACCTCTAGGATATTGACAGGGGAGTAGCACCTAACTTTGGTGTTGTGCTGTTGTATATTTCCTAATTTTTAACTATTATGTTGGCCATCATATGACAATTTTAGGTGAAGGCATGAAAGCTATATATTTGCATACACACAGATGCCTCATCCAACAGTGGGTTCTTGATACATTGTTGAGTTTTCTATGTGGGCCTCCAAAGATGGTATTTTCTTCATGAGAGAAATTTTGCATCCTGAACAATAGAGGAGTCTCCTCTGGATCTGATCTTTGGGGATATTTGTAAGCTCTACTTGGCACCCTAAAGCACTTCTCTCAAACCTCTCATGTCACATTTGTGAACCCTGAAAACAAAACTCCTACATTTAGCAGGAAAAACTTTAAACAAAAGATTCTTACAGGCCAGGAGTGGTAGCCCATGCTTATAATCCAGCGTTTTGGGAGGCCAAGGCAGGAGGATTGCTTGAGCTCAGGAGTACAAAAATCTTCTTTAATTAGCTGGACATGGTGACATGTCCTGTGTTACCAGGTACTTGGGAGGCTGAGGCAAGAGGATCACTTCAGCCCAGGAAGTCAAGGCTGTAGTGAGCCATGATCTCACCACTGCACTCTAGCCTGGGTGACAGCATGAGACCCTGTCTCTAATAAAAAAAAAAAAAAAAAATTCTTATAGACATCATCACATACTGGATAGTTAGATAGTTCTTTGAATATCTTTTGTTATTCTTGTTTTACTTTTATCAGTGCTCAGTAATTTTTCAAATTCACACTCTGGTTTGATAAACAGATCTTCTTAATCATTGTGTTTGACTTAACTAGCTGCTTCAAAGAACTGAATATTTTTGGATTAGATTTGATACACACTGGGATTTTTTTTTTTCTTTTAACAAAGTAAATTTTGTTGGGTATGTAATTGCCTGATTGTTTCTTGTTTGCTACACAAAGAAAACCAATCCTCTGAAACAATGGTATTGCAGTAGAGAAATAGTTTAATTATCGCAGGGCTAGCCCAGCAAGAGATGGGAGTTTATTCCTCAAATCAGCCTTCCCAGGAACTCAGAGCAAGGGTTTTTATGGATAATTTGGTGGGCAGAGGGCTAGGGAATGGGTAATGCTTATTGACTGGGGACGAAAACATAGGGGTGTGGAAAGCAGTCCTTGTGTGCTGAGCCAGCCTCTGGGTGGGGGCCATGGGACAGTTTGAGTTACGAATCAAGGGGCTGGGTAGAGTCAGTTGGTCACCAGAATGCAAAAGTTTGAATAATATCTCAAAAGAACAATCTTAAGGCTCTAAATAGTGACGTTATCTATAGAAGCAATTGGGGAAATCACAAATCTTGTGACCTCTGGCCACATGACTCCCAAGCAGCAAGGAATTACAGAGAAGCAAGCTAGGGAATAATGTCTGGTTACTCTTTACGCTGACATTTTAGCAGAATTCAGGCCCCTCCCATAATCCTAATCTCATGGCCTTTCGTTAGTTTAGTTGCAGTCCCTGAGCAAACGGGGTTAGTTTTAAGAAGGGACTATTATCATCCTTGCTTCAAAGTTAAACTATAAACTAAGTTCCTCTCATGGTTAGCTTGGCCTATGCCCAATAATGAGTGAGGACACTCAGGCTGTGAGGCTAGAAGCAAGATGGAGTAAGCCATGCTAGACTTCTGTCACTGTCATAATCTTTGCAAAGGTGGTTTCAGGTATACGAACAAGGTTCTATCCATTATACATGCTATGAATAACTTTATGCAAACATACCCAAAGGGTGTAATTATAAGAACTTCTTTCTTTCTTATTTCATAGGTGAAAAAGGTTTTTATATATTTTGTATATTAACTCCTCATCTGATATATGATTTGCAAGCATATATATTCTCCCATCCCATAGGTTGTCTCTTGAATCTATTGATTGTTTCATTTCCTATGCAGAAGTTTTAAATTTGATTAAATCTCATTTATCTATTTTTGCTTTTGTTGCCTGTCCTTTTGGGGTCATAATAAAAATAATCATTGCTTATAATACTGTCATGGAGATTTCCTATGTTTTATTGTAGTAGTTTTATAGTTTCAAGTTTTATGTTGAAGTCTTTAATCCATTTTCAGTTGCTTTTTGCATGTGGTATGAGATAAAAGTTTAATTTCATTCTGCATGTTCATATCCAGTTTTCTCAGCACCATTTATTGAAGACTGTTCTTTCCCCATTGTGTATTCTTGGCACCTTTGTTGAAAATTAACTGACCATGTGTGGGTTTATTTCTAGGTGGTTCTCTCTCCCTCCCTCTCTCTCTCTCTTTTTTTTTTTTTTAAAGACATGGTCTTGCTCTGTCATTCAGGCTGAAGTGCAGTGGCATGATTATGGCTCACTGCAGCCTCAACTTTCCAGGCTCAAGTGATCCTCCTGCCTCACCCTCCAAACTAGCTAGGACTACAGGTGTGTGCTCCATGCCCAACTATTTTTAAAATCTTTTTTTGTAGAGATAGGGTCTAACTGTGTTGACAAGGATGATCTTGAATTTCCAGGCTCAAGCAGTCCTCCTAACTTGGCTTCCCAAAGTACTTGGATTACAGGTGTGAGCCACTGAACCTGGCCTCTTTTTTTTAAGTGTTAGTTAGGAATACATCTTGGTTTCCAAATAATTTCCTTTCTACATTTTTACTATTTATTTCTGTATTTGTTGGATTATGATTAGAAAACATGACCTCTGCGTTTTAAATTTGTTAACGTTTTCTTTGTGAATAAATTCATATTGATTTTAATAAATATTCCATATGTATACAAAACTTTTGTATTATTTGTTCCAGAGATGTGAATACGTATGTCTATTAAAATTTTTTCTTAATTGTATTATTTTTGTATTTTAAACTCCTCCATACTCTTTTTTTTAGCTTACTAAAATTGTTTAATTCTGAATAAAGCATATTGAAGACTGCACTTTTATCTGGTTCTCCTGGAATATCTTGAATATTTGCATTTTCCAGTTAGCTTCTATTAGTATGTTCCATACAGGTTTATTGCTATTATGTTGTCTTCAAAATGTTGCCTTTTTTATTACAAGTATTTTTCTGAGTACTTTATTTTTTATTTTTATTTTTGAGACAGGGTCTTGGTCTGTCATCCAGGCTAGAGTGTAGTGGCATAATCTCAGCTCACTGCAGCCTCAACCTCCCAGGCTCAAGAAATCCTTCCACCTCAGCCTCCCTAGTAGCTAGGACTATAGGCACATACCACCATGGCCAGCTAATTTTGTTTCTTTTTTGTAGAGACAAAGTCTCACAATGTTGCTCAGACTGGTCTCAAACTCCTGGACTCAAGTAATCCTCCTGCCTTGGCCTCCCAAAATGTTGAGGATGACAGGCATGAACCACTGTGCCTGACCTGAATATCTTATCTTATGTTGTTTTAAGCTCTTGAATCACATATTTCTGGATGGTCCATTATCATCTATTCCAATTTTGTGTATTAATTGTAAGGTTCATTGCTGAACACTGTTTTAGGTCTTCTTTATTTTCCTCTATTGCGAAGTCTTGGTTTTGCTTCATTTATGTTAAGAACTTACACAAGTATTTCCTTAAGATCTTTTATGTGGGTCACACCCTCTCAGACTTCTACATTCTCAAATACCTGCTTATACCCTGACAGATGAATGACATCTTGGCTGTCTACAGGACTGCTGAATTAAATTCGTTTTTCTTAGCAGTGATTCCAGTATTTCTAGATTTTAGTGTAACAAGTGATACAGTAAGTGTCAATATGAAATTTATTTATTTGAAGTTAACTTCTCTCTAAATACTTGTAGATTTTTCTCTTGACTCTTTAACTTCATAGATTTTACCATACTATGTTGATTTTGTTTCTTTTAACATTGATCAGGACTGAGAAACCTATAAACTCAGTCTGTTTTCAGTGTAGTCATTTTATCCTTCTTTTGTTTATTTACTGCCTGTTTGTCATTACTTTATTTTTTTTTCTAGCACTGTAGTAGCCACATTTCAGGATTCTTGGACTTATCCTTCAAGGCTTTTTAATTTTCTAAGATAATTCCATCATTTTACATTTTTAGATATGTCTTTCATTATTCTACTTTTGGCTCTATACTTGGCTCAATGGTGGACATATTTAATGTCCTAAACTGTGTAGTGGAGAAGTCATGTTTCTTTTTTATGCAACAGAAACCACTTAGTATTATAATTTGTTCATCTTGCTATCTTTCTCCTTGTAGTAGCAGAATTCTAAGATGGTCCTGTGACAGTTGATCTTGGATGTCAACTTGACTGGATTAAGTGATACCCAGATAGCTGCTTGTCAATGTTTTCTTAGACAAGGAGTTGATTCCTTTTCTGATAAGAAAGAAACCCAGTTAGTTTGGCATTTGGTTAGAAAACTTGAGCTGCCCTAGGTGTGTCTGTGAGGGTATTTATGAAAAAGACTGGCATTTGAGTTGGCGGACTGAGTGGGGAAGATTCTCCCTCAATGTGAATGAGCACCATCCAGTCAGCTGGGGGCCCATAAGGAACAAAAAAACAGAGTGAGAGTGAATTGGGGTTCCCTCTTCTTGAGCCAGGACACCCTTCTTCTCTTGTCCTTAAGATGTCAAAGTTCCAGGTTCTCTGGCCATTGTATTCTAGGATTCCCACCAGTGGCCTCCCAGGCTGTTGGAACTTTGACATCAGACCGAAGGTCGTGCCATCAGTTTCCCTGGTTTTAAGGCCTTTGGCCTTGGACTGAGCTACACTACCAGATTTCCTGGTTCTTCAGCTTGCAGAGAACCTATGGTGGGACTCCTCAGCCTCTGTAATCACATAAGCTAATTCCCCTTCTCATTTCTCTCTCTCTCTCTCTCTCTCTCTCTCTCTTTAGAATGTGTTCCCATTCTAAGTATAAGAAAACTGAAGCTCAAAGATGTAGGAACTGTGCTGAAACTCACAGAGAGAGAGAGAGAGAGAGAGAAAGCTATATGTGTATGTATATATATATGTGCGTGTGTGTATGTGTGTGTGTGTGTGTGTATATATATATAATCTCCTATTGGTTCTGTCTCTCTGGAGAATCCTGACTAAAACAGTCTCTAAAATTTTCTACCCTTGGTGTATATACCCAGGACAATCCCCTTACCTTTGTGCGCATGCAGCCTGTGAATGTAGTGGCATAGTTACAGCCTTGATTAGATTATGGTCTATGAGAAGTGTGATGAGAAAGTGACTTCCAAGATTATGTTACGTTTATTCTTCTGCTGGCCTTACAGAAGTAAACTGCCAGGTTATGAGAGGGCTATGTAGCTAGGGTTTGAGGTTAGTATATAGGAGCTGAGAGTGACTCCCAGCCAACAACCAACAAGAAAATAAGTGAAATAACTTCAAGGAACTAAATTGTGACAACCACCTGAACAAGCTAGGTAGAGGACCCTGAACTTCAAATGAGATTACATTCTTGGCTGACACTCTGAAATCAGTCTGGTGAGACACTCACCAGCTACTCAGGGAAAGAGTAACTCTCCAAGAGATGGCTTACAGCTTATATAGCATCTTCATCAGAGAACAATAAAGTTTAGAGGTGTTGACAAGACAAAGGCAAAGAACCTTGAGTCTCCAGGGGCAGCAAATTGTGGGAAGGCAAATATATGGGAAACTAATGATGGAAAGGCTAGTTATTGAAGTGTGTTGTATAGATTTTGTCAGTGCTGTCTCTAGGCTGGTAAGGGTCTAAAGTCTGATAATTGTATTTGTCCTTCCTTTCAGAAATGAGAGGAGAAATGTACTTGTAAATTTATACCCTGTTTTTAGGCAAATAGGGAGAGGAGAGAGAGCTTTTCTTGTATGTGCTTCTTCTCAACTGTGTCCAGCTCAAATGAATCCTTATGCCAAAGTGGCAAAGTGGCACATTTTGGGGTAGCATATTGTTACTTCATTCTAAGATGGGAATCTTAGTGTTCGGAAAAGATACTGCTGTTAGTTTTAAAAAAGCAACATAATATATGTATGTTTACGTGTGTATACGTTAGTTAAAGAGCATGAATTTTTTACTCAGATTGCCCAAATTTCTCCACCTACCGAGTATGTGACCTTGGTAAATTACATAATCATTTAGTGCCTTGGCTTACATATTGATGCAATAAAGAAAATAGGATCTACTTTACATGTTATCATGAGGATTAAGTGAGTTAACATATGTAAAGTACTTAGAACAAGAACTAGCACATGTACAAGTTCAGCAAATATTGTCATTAATTGAAAACATACGCTAAGATATTACACAAAAAAGATGTATTCAGTCATTGGTTAATTATATCTTGTTATATACAAAACATTGTTCTTAATGACAGAATATTAAGTTTTATGGGAGAGTGGTTTATTGAATATGTTGTGATTATCACTATTGTTTATTTCTTCATAATGTGACTGATAAAGAACAAGTATTTGTAATAAAAGAAGTATCAGTTTTCCATTTCCTTGGTGTTTCCTTGTGCTTTCATAATCAGTGATACTTCAATCCATGATATGTTTGCAAGTTGTCCTTTCGGGTTGTTAAAAGGTTATTATAGATAACTCTACTGAGCACTTCTAATCAAAGCACATACTAGATGCTTCAATTGCTATGTCATTTAATTCTATTGGTAGTTTTGATAGTTGTTTGGGGAAGGGTGTAAAGCAAATTTACTATGCACTGATTACTACTCAGCCCACTGCATCTTGGACTACAATTTCTGCTACTTACCTAAAACTAGTGAGACAGAAGACTGGCCCACATAATAAATTACATGAAGCTGGTTAATTACTTAGAGATAGGCAGAAAGGGACAGTAGAAACCTAGGAATCAGGGCAAGTGGGCACCCCAAGGCTCAAAAGAACTGCCCAGGATTAAATGGAATTCCATCTGTGTGAGTCCTACTTTCACAGCAGCTGAGGGACCCAGTGAAGGAGCCCACTCTGGGTTTTATACCTGAAAGACATCATGGCTTGCTGGACTTAATGCATTGAAGGGCATCATGTTTCTGAGAGCGACTGGACCAGAGTCCAGGATGTCCTGGCCAGTTCCTCCTTATATCAGTATGTAGCATTCCCTGCACATTTTATAGTTATTTTTGAGAACTACAAGCAAGAAGAAGTGAAAATAAGTTGCTCCAAGACCACCTGGAGAACTGTTCTGCATAGCTATGCTTATAGACAAACAGAGAGCCAAATCATGAGTGAACTCCCATTCACAATTGCTTCAAAGAGAATAAAATACCTAGGAATCCAACTTACAAGGGATGTGAAGGACCTCTTCAAGGAGAACTACAAACCACTGCTCAACGAAATAGAAGAGGACACAAACAAATGGAAGAACATTCCATGCTCATGGATAAGAAAAATCAATATCATGAAAATGGCCATATTGCCCAAGGTAATTTATAGATTCAATGCCATCCCCATCAAACTATGAATGACTTTCTTCACAGAATTGGAAAAAACTACTTTAAAGTTCATATGGAACCAAAAAAGAGCCTGCATTGCCAAGACAATCCTAAGTCAAAAGAACAAAGCTGGAGGCATCATGCTACCTGACTTCAAACTATACTACAAGGCTACAGTAACCAAAACAGCATGGTACTGGTACCAAAACAGAGATATAGACCAATGGAACAGAACAGAGCCCTCAGAAATAATACCACACATCTACAACCATCTGATCTTTGACAAACTTAACAAAAACAAGAAATGGGGAAAGGATTCCCTATTTAATAAATGGTGCTGGGAAAACTGGCTAGCCACGTGTAGAAAGCTGAAACTGGATCCCTTCCTTACACCTTATACAAAAATTAATTCAAGATGGATTAAAGGATTAAAGACTTAAATGTTAGACCTAAAACCGTAAAAACCCTAGAAGAAAACCTAGGCAATACCATTCAGGACATAGGCATGGGCAAGGACTTCATGTCTAAAACACCAAAAGCAATGGCTTAAACTGCCTCTGGAATATTCAAATAGGTAACATGGACAGCTGAGAATATGGAAATATGAGTGTGGAGCTCAATTTGGGATTTAACAGCATATAGGTATAATCGAAGACATGGAGATAAACTGGAGAGAGTATGAATTGAGAAGAGAGAAGAATGCAGGGTAAGAACTCTGATTAGGCAGAGGAAGATGTACCAGGAAAGAGAAAAGACATTAAAAATGGAGAGTATTCTAAGAAGAAACAATATGGTTAGTAGTATCAATATTTCTAAGCAGCCAATAAAAGAAGATAATTTAAAAGTTTCTACTGGATTTAATAACATTAAGTCACGCATGGTTTTAGTAGGAATTTAGTAGAATTGAGGGTTGCTAATGCCAGATGACAGTAGGCTCACACATGAGTTGAACATGAGGAAATGAAGGGAATTAAAGTAGAAATTTGACTAAGAAGCCTATCTAGAAGTTCTAGAAATGACTACAACCTTTTCTCCAAAAGGACTTACTCGTTCATCAGAGGACTATAGTAAGCAGCTCTTATCAATGTCCTCTACCTACCTGGTCATGGATGGTCAGGGCCTGTTAGCATGATCACTAGATAGAAAGGGGGGATTAGTGGAGGCTTTAAATTATGTTTTATTTTTTATAAATTGCAAGAGTTGAGACATATGTCAGTGCTGATAAGGAGAAATAAGCAGAGAGGAAAATATGGTTCGCTGAGTCTTCAAGATTACACAGCCATTTACTGATAAAGCTGGGATTAGCAGTTCTAATACAGGGATTCTGGTTATTTTACCTTACTCTCCTAGGATTAAATTATGAACTTGGGTTTAACAGAGGAAAAATATAAATCGATAGCATCTGATAGTCTTTTATACATACTATGGAAGAGGGAGACACTACCATCATAGCTGCCAGATTAATATTGCAGGTGGTAAAGTTATTATGAAGTTACATGGGTATTTTTGTTTGTCAGTTTGTTTTAAAGGGTGAAACCACAAGCATATTGGGTTAGTGCTCTGGGAGGAGAGAAGAACAAAGCTGGTGACATGCATGGAGCACCTGCATTAGTCTGATGGAGATTTTGGCAGAAGATCTAACCTCAAACTATGTCTGTTGTTATTGTTATTTTTGATGTTGTCATCAACTTTTTATGTTGAGTTTTAGGATTTGAAATACCAGAGGCAAGCTAGGCCTACTTCTAATCCCCTCTTTTCTAGCTACTGATATTCTAAAGAGGGATAATTGCTCATCTTGATGGGCAGAGGTCCAGAATATTCTCTGAATCACATTTTCTCCATGCGTAAAGGTTCCTGTGTTAAACATATTAACAATCTCTTCTCTATAGCCTTCTCTCCAAAAGGACTTACTGATTCGTCAGAGGACTATATTAAGCAGCTCTTATCAATGTCCTCTACCTACCTGGTCATGGATGGTCAGGGCCTGTCAGCAGTTATCAATAAATGAATAAATGAATTCCATTTTGCCACAGGCTCTTTGTGTAATCATTCTATAAGATCCCACGGACAGGAATGAAAAGAGGCATAGATTTAGAGGGAAGAATTTGAACTTTCTCCAGTCCCTGGCAGTAACATTTGTGGTCCCTCAATTGATTCTACTGATAGACATATATTTATGTTAATTAAAATAATTCTACTGATTAATATATTTATGCAAAATGTCACCTTTAACAGTTCACCATCAATTGGAGATTGCTTCCAAACATGGCTGCAATTTCCTACCCTTATCTATATCTATGCCCTTTTGCTATGTGATCTTACAGCTCCTCTAATCATGAGGTGGAGTCTATTTTTTCACCCTTAAATCAGACTTAACCAATAGAATTCAGTGCCAGTGATGGTGTGGCAGTTTCATGTCCGGGCCTCAGTAGGCCTTAAGTGCTTTTGCTTGATTTCTTATGCCCAGGCTAGTCTGCTGGAGGATGAGAGGCCAATCACCAGAGCCACGTAAGCTTAGTTGCCCCAGCTGAGGTCTCAGACATGGAGAGACCCCAGCCAAGATTACCGACATGGTTTGCATTTGTGTCCCTGCCCATATCTCGTCTAGAATTGTGGTCCCCTGTGTTGGAGGAGGGTTCTGGTGGGAGGTGAGTGGATCATGGGGGCAGATTTTCCCCTTGCTCTTCTCATGACAGTGAGTGAGTTATCATGAAACCTGGTTGTTAAAAAGTGTGTGGCCACCTTCCCCTCCTCTCTCTCTTCCTTATGCTCCAGCCACGTAGGATGTGCCTGTTTCCCCTTTGCCTTCCGCCATGATTGTAAGTTTCCTGAGGCCTCTCCAGCCATGCTTCCTCTAGAGTCTGCAAAACCATGAGCCAATTAAATCTCTTTTCTTTATAAATTACCCAGTGTCAGGTAGTTCTTTATACAATGCAGAAATGGACTAATACAATCAGCAAAGCTATCAGCCTAACTTACAGCTGATGACAACACGTAAAGGTGCTCTGCCATGACCAGATGAACAGCTCAACCGAGCATAGCCAACATTGCCAACACTTGGGAGCTGAATCTTTTTTTTTTTTTAGTGACTATGTATTGATATGATTTGTTAGCCAGTCACAGCTGGCCGATATACCATTCTGTTGTATTTCTGTATGTTAATGATGTCTGTCATCACCCAAGTGATGTTATCGCTGGGGACAATGAGTAGTTACTGAGTGACTATACACTCACCAGGCTGAGCTATTCACACTACAACACAATTTACCCACAGACATGTTTAAGAACTCAAATTTAGCTGACATCTCCAAGGTTCTGATTTAAATATGCAACTACACTGATTTGAAATCCTATTATTTATCACCAGTTGTTTGTATGCAATATGTTTCTAGGCACAATACAGATTGCCTGTGTTATAAACCACAGGGTGTGACCTACAGGAAATAGCACATTTTTTCTTATTTTACACTATAATTAGTATGTTTAAATCACAGAGTGAATCCAGAATATCAATCTGCTTAGTGTGTCTCCATTTAATTCACTAACAACATAAAATATATGTGCATTTGGCAGTTGAAATGAAAAATAATGAGGCACTTAGAGAAATTAGATTACTACATTATAATATAATAAGATTTTAATGATACAAGTAGCATATAGCCCTCATACATTTTGGTATGTGAGAAGCTATACAATTATCAACAGTGTGGATTTTTTCCTTTCGATTACCAGAAAGTATTCATGTGATTTATGATCGGATGTAATAATGTTGTTCTATTGGAATAAAATCTATTATGACACACATCACTTTTATTCTATTCTATTGGATAATTGGAGACCTCCCCTCTTTTTTAAAATGACAGACTAGAGACCTCAGCTCATTTTACAGTTTTTAATTTCTTGCATGTCTTTGGCTAAATCTTTTTCATAAATTTCAATTCAACAAAACATAAATGCAGCACCAAGGTAAAGCTTGATGAATTGGTTAGAATTAGCCCAGAAGTCAAATAAACTGGTTTAGTTGTTGTTGTTTAAATATTTATTCTCAATTGATTTGAAGTTTAGTTGATGAGAGCCATGTCTGAGTCACTCATATCACTGCTAACATTGAGTATGTATGGGTTTGCTGCTAAGATGTCAGAGCAAATAGAAGTAGCTTATGAGTAGTGGGCAAAGTTAAAATCACATCTGCTGAGAGTTTCAAGGTCCCTTGGCATGCAGTCTTCAGCAGATACCTGGCAGAATTGTTAAATGCCACACAGGAGTGACTTTTGGCTATGGCATACAGCACTGTCATCTCTTTTCCAGAATGACAGTGACACATACTCATTTCAGTAAATTGACTTTGCCAAGTGATATATTCATTGGAAAAGCTCAAGCCCAGAAAATAGAAAAAAAAAAGACAAGGTAGCATATGGACATGGAGAGATTTGCATGGCATTTCATAATGTATCAAGATAAGATTAGCAGCACTGTATTTTTCTCCATTAAAAACAAATTCCAGGTAGGCATGGTGGTAAAGCCTGCAATCCCAGCACTTTGGGAGACTGAGGTGGAAGGATGGCTTGAGCCCACAGGTTCAAATTCGTCCTGGGCAACATAGTGAGATCCTGTCTCTACAAAAAGTTTAAAAAATTAGCTAGGCATGATGCACATGCCTGTAGCTCCAGCTACTTGGGAGGCTGAGATGGGAGAATTGCTGGAGCTTGGGAGTTAGAGGCTGCAGTGATTTGTGATCCCATCACTGCACTCCAGGCTGGGTGACACAGTGAGACCCTGTGTCAAAAAAAAATTCAATATGAGTGCTATCTTGGCACAGCTGGATAGAATTATCTACCTAAACACTCAGCCAAAACTAATAGTTAGCTTTGCTAAGGTCAGATGATTTCATTGTTCTTTTCGGGAGTTTTTTTGTTTAGTTGCATGTACCACTTTAGATTGACAACTTAGTACCATTTTTCCTGAGCTCTTTTAAAACAGTTTTTTAAGTTGAAAACCACAAACTAATAGAAAATCAACTCCCCAACAAAACTGACAAACTGACAATAACATCATCTTATGGAATCAATGGAATCATCTTTCCTCCTGCTGTGATCTGGATATCTGCATCCCTCCAAAATAATATGCTAAAATGCTAACCCCCAAGATGATGGTTAGGAGGTGGGGCCTCTGGGAGGTGATTTCTCATGCCTAGGTTAATGCCCTTATAAAGTAGACACAGGAAGCCCATTAATCAAGAGGACAACACAATAAAAAGGTAATATCTATGAGAAAGTGAGCCCTTGCCAGACACCTAATCCACTGGTAGCTTGATCTTGAACTTCCCAGCCTCTGGAACTGTGAGAAATTAATTCCTATTTTTTATAAGATACCCAGATTAAGATAGTTTGTTATAAGAGTCCGAACCAACTAAGACACCTTCCTTACTTAAACAACATGTCTTACAAGGTCTAATACAAATAGGAGACATAGGAAGCTCTGTCTTGAATGGAAATGATCTGACTTATACAATTTAGTGTTAGAGGGAAAAGAATGAGTTTCCTAGCTTCTTATCTGAGGTGGGGGAGGTAGAACACAAGGATGGAGGTAAAGGTCCAGGATGGGTCAAGCTTTGGAAGGAGTTTAGTTCTAACAACTTTTAGGTACAGGTGGGCATCTGAGACTAACTGTGCTATCCAGTGGCAGAACACAAAGAGGAAACTAAAATAAGATCCTGTACTTTAGTCAGACCAGAAGTCTCAAGCTCCCAAACTACAGTTACCAAATGATGCAAGGCAATGGGTTAACCAGGTAGGCAGGTGGGACACATGAGAAGAAACGGTGTCGGAAGCTTCTGAAGGAAGTCTTCAGTTATTGAGAAAACTATAGGTCATTATATACTGAGCAGAGTGATTCAGAAACATTTAACAAGTTGGACCACAGCAGCCACTTCCTTCTTCAACCAGGAGGAAGCTGCTAATATATTTCCCACTAAGTGTATTAGTGAGCCAAGCTCAAGTTCAAATATACAAAGCCCCAGGGTTGAATGGCAGTAAATTATTCCAAGAATATATAATAGAAATACAACTCATAGGCAATACCTTTTATTCTTCATGCTACTCTCTTGCACAGCATCGCAATTTGATCTTACAATCACTCTGCATCATGTGCAGTCCAATGGAACCCAATTTACTGATATAAAAAGAGAATCAGTGTTGGTGACTTGTCCATAGTGCCCCAAGCAGGAAGGGGCAGAATTGAACTAGAATTTAAGGCTTGTAACAGCTGGCTGAGCCTTTTCCCCTCTATTCCAGGCCTCAGCACACTGTATCTGTAAAGGGCCATTGTTATGGGATGAATTATGCCTCAACCCCTGCTAATTCATATGTTGAATTCCTAACCCCTACTATTTCAGAATGTGACCTTATTTAGAGATAGAGTCTTTACAGAAGTAAGTTAAAAATGAGGTCATTGGGAAGGGTCCTCATTCTATATGACTGGGGTCCTCATTCTATATGACTGGTGTCCTCCTAAGAAAAAGGAAATGTGGACTCAGGCAGAGAAGGGAGACAATGTGAAGATACAGGGAGAAGATGGCCATCTACAAGCCAATGAGAGAGGCCTGGAACATATCCTTCTCTTCCAGCCCTCAGAAGGAATCAACCCTGGCAACACCTTGATCTCAGACTTCTAGGCTCCAGAACTGTGAGACAATAAATTTCTGTTGTTTAAGCCACCCAGTCTGTGGTGCTTTGTTGCAGTAGACCTAGCAAACGAATAAGGCCATAAAGTAAACATCTTTGGCTTTATGGACCATAAGGTCTTTGTCACAATTACTCAACTTTGCTGTTACAGCACAAAAGCGGCCATAAACAATATGTAAATGACAGGGTAGAGATATGTTCCAATAAAACTTTATTTACAAAAACAACCAGTGTAGGCTGCAGTTTGTCGCTGCTGTTCTGCACTTTGTTGCCCTGAAAATGGATGCTTAGAAGGTTTTGAATGGCCAAGTGTAGGCCCAGAGGCACATGGTAATGAATGAATTTGACTGGAAATCCGCAAAACTGAAAACAACAATGGCAACAATGATCTTCAGATTGTTCTCAGTCCCCCTTGGGAATTACTTTCTACCTGGTTTGTAGCGACTGCCAAATTTTATATGCAGGCACATTATTGTGGGTTAAAGATGGCTACTTTATTTTATTTTTTTTGGCTACTCTTCTCATCCAACAGGTGGAATCTATTTACTTCCCCTTAAATTGGGGGTGGACTTGTGATTTGTTTTGAGCACTATGAATGCCACAGAAGTAAAACTATGCCAGTACCAGGCCTACGCCTTAAGAGACCTGGAACTTCTTCATTCACTCTCTTGGAGCTCTTATAAAGAGATCCAGCTACGCTTCTGGAAAGACTGCATAGAAACAGGGAGAGAGCTGTCCAACAGGTCCCTACATATTCCAGCCATCCCAGCTGAGGCATCAGACTGTTCTTGCAGGCTCAGCTGAGCTTCCACTGAATATAGCCTCTTCTTTTTTCCTGCTTCTACTCTACTAGGAAAATGTAACCTCTTGAGTGCCCCAGCTGATGCCACATGGGAACAATCCATTCCTACCCAGCCTGTCTAAGTTGCAGAACCACGTGCAAAATCGTGATTGTTGTTTCAAGGCACTAAATTTGGATAGTTTGTTATACAGTGATAGGTATCTGACATAGACAGCACGCTGCCCTCCAGTTGCCCAGGATATCTACTCTTAGCCCATCATAAGCTTCCCTGATCAAGTAGCATTTAGTGTTCCTAATGCCTTGTGTCCAAGCGTTCTTGGACTTACCATCAACACTCACATACCTTGAGGACATTTCAGACATTATAGTAACTGGCTGGGGTGGGAACAAAGAGGACTGTGGAGTAAAGACCTGTAATATTAGACCTTACATACTTGACCTAAATGCCCTAGTGAGGTTACAAGACATTTTTGGCAGAAATGTGGTAAGGAGAAATATTCTTAACCTAAAGCACAGTATCAAATTATCCTTACCATCATCTTACTTTTAGGCGCTACAAAGACATAGCATGAGCATGAAGTTATCCAGTTCATTCTCACTCCAGTTGAGTCGTTGGCTCTTTGGCCTTCTGCAGAGGGCACCCTCATATGTCATTTTGTGTAGCCTTTCCTATTTTATCAGTCTAAACTGTGTTCTAAAGTAAATTTTGTAGCTGAACATCACCCATGCTTCTTAAGATGCAGAGTTAGATTATATGCCTCTTATTTAAGGAAGAAAATGGCTGGCCTTTTCTCAAATAGGAGAAACTATGGACTTGAATAATTGACTTGATTCAATGACTGAATCATTTTCTTTTTTTTTTTTTTTTTTTTTTTTGAGATGGAGTCTCGCTCTGTCGCCCGGGCTGGAGTGCAGTGGCCGGATTTCAGCTCACTGCAAGCTCCGCCTCCCGGGTTCACGCCATTCTCCTGCCTCAGCCTCCCGAGTAGCTGGGACTACAGGCGCCCGCCACCTCGCCTGGCTAGTTTTTTGTATTTTTTTTTTTAGTAGAGACGGGGTTTCACCGGGTTAGCCAGGAGGGTCTCGATCTCCTGACCTTGTGATCCGCCCGTCTCGGCCTCCCAAAGTGCTGGGATTACAGGCTTGAGCCACCGCGCCCGGCCAACTGAATCATTTTCAAGAATGACTTGAATTATTTTTCAGAGCTAATGTTTTTGTATGGCTATACTAGACACTATAGTCAGAGTGACCACTTGGGTAGGACCATTCATTCCTTACCATTGACAGATGACATTTACTAATGAACTGCTATCCCTTGTCATCTTCTCCTCAGAAACCACTGATAGAAACTCCCCTAGAAACACATGAAGTCTCATTTGTTCTTGCCATAAAACTATATATATGTATTACATATTCATATGTACTTCAAAATTACTTTTTTACTAAATTATATGTATTTCAGTTACTTCTAATTTATAAAAGGTATGTGTGTAAAAGAAATATATATACATGTATATAATATACATATTGCAAATAAGAAGTAATTTTGGAAAAAAGAAAGATAGAAATAAAACTGAGAAGTTAGGATGAGCTTCTGGGACCCTGATGTTGGCAGACTCTGAGGAGCTTACTGTCTAGATGATTCATCCCTTGCACAAAGTAAATTTCTTCCAAATTCCTGACTCTTTTTCACCCGTGCTTATAGGACTACCTAAAATTTTACCAATTAGAGATTCATTAGGGTTAGTTATTATCTGCTAGCTAAAATGTATAGAATTATCAAAGTGTTAATGGGCTATGAGTTCTTCACACATTTGTAAATTGGCACAACAAAATAATACTTAGAATTTGGCTTGCAATTTAACTGACATCATGCATTCCTATGGTTTATATTTTAAATTTTATTCTTCATTATCATCATGTAATTTAAGCAAAGGACTATTACAATTTCTTACCAGACGAATATCAGACACAGGGTTTAATTGTCTTTTTTCTAACTTCAACCCAAGAGTCATCCCACAAATAGATTCTGAAATGTGGTTTCAGGAAAATGAAGTAAATGGTTTCTGGTAGTGAGTCTGGAGAAGAGGATAGGGAATACAGAAGGGGAAGTGAAGAACAGCAAGGCCCTGGGCTTGTGGTTGTCAGTGAAGAGGGGTGCCATGCACCAAGAGAACAGTATAAAAAGTGAAGTGAGAAAACAATTTCAAAACTCTTTTAAATAATCCCTACCATTAGCAATGAGGGGGAAAAGCTCTGTTTTGTCATCCTTCTCCTGTCCTCTCTGAATGACTGGGTCTGCTCTCAGGACATAGGTCGTCGGCCACATTTCAACTATATTAATAGTTGGGTGTATTTTGTGTGGTATCTTAGCAACATGATAGCTATGTGTGTGTGCAGTTGTAGTTTTTTAAAGCGGTCTCTTGAAACAACTGCTCTTTAGATTTTCAGAATAAAGTCAATTTTTAAATTCAGAATTCCCTACGTATGTTTCAGCGTTGCTTTCTTGATGTTATGTCTCTAAAGAGAATGGACCACATCTTAAAAATGGACTCGCTTTAGAAAGAGCATCTTGTGTCCATCAGTTCAATAAACTGGAGACAGGCTGAGGCAATTACATCATAAACTCTTACTTTAAAAATGAATTAAAAAGCAACTTTTTTGACAGGCGACTTTGCAATTCACAGATTTCCTGATACTGCTCTCTAAATCTAAAGCATCCTCATTGTACATGCTCATTAGCATCTGTAAATATAAATACTAGAGCATATTTTCAGTAAACTGAGGGAAGATAGTTATAAGCATACCTTGGAGATACTGTGGATTCAGTTTCTGATCACCATAATAAAACAAGTCATATAAATTTTTGGTTTCCTAGTGCATGTAAAACTTATGTTTATACTGTAGTCTTAAATATGCAATAGCGTTATGTCTATAAAAACAATGTACCTACTTGAGTTACAAAATACTTTAAAATGTTAGTGATCATCTGAGCCTTCAGTGAGTCTTAATTTGTTTGCTAGTGGAAGGTCTTATCTCAATGCTGATAGATGCTGACTGATCAGGGTGATAGTTGCTGAAAGTTGGGATGGCTGTGGCAATTTCTCAGAATAAGACAATGAAGTTTGCCACATCGATTAATCTTCGTTTTACGAACAATTTCTTGGTAACATGTGATGCTGTTTGATAGCATTTTACCCACAGTAGAACAACTTTCACAATTGGAGTCAATCCTCTCAAATCCTGCCACTGATTTTTCATCTAGGTTTATGGAATATTTTAGATGAGTTCTCATTTCAACAATGTTCACAGCATCTTCACCAGGAGTACATTCCATCTCAAGAAACCACTATTTTTGCTTATTCATTAGAAGAAACTCCTTATCCCTTCACGTTTTATAATGGTATTGTAACAATTCAGTCACATCTTCAGGCTCTACTTCTGATTCTAGTTCTCTTGCTATTTCAACATCTCCAGTTACTTCCTCCATTGAAGTCTTGAGCCCCTTGGACTCATCCATGAGAATTGGAGTTAACTTCTTCCAAACTCCTATTAAAGTTGATATTTTGACCTCCTCTGATGAACCATGAATGTTCTCAATGGCAGCTAGAATGGTGAATCCTTTCCAAAGGTTTTTCAATTTATTTTGCCCAGATCTGTCAAAGGAATAATTTTCCATGGCAGCAATTACCTTACAAAATATATTTCTTAAATAATACATTTGAAAGTTGAAATGACTCCTTGATCCATGGGAAGCAGAGTGGATGTTCTGTTAGCAGACATAAAGACAACATTAATCTCCTTGTGCATCTCCAGCGAGCTCGTGGGTGGCTAGAAGTCTTTTTCTGAGTAGTAGGTCTCAACAATAGGCTTAGAATATTCATTTAACCTTGCTGTAAAAGGATGTGCTCTCATCTAGGCTTTGCTTTTCCATTTCTAGAGCACAGGCAGGGTAGATTTAGTGTATTTTTTTTATTATTATACTTTAAGTTCTAGGGTACATGTGCACAACGTGCAGGTTTGTTACATATGTATACATGTGCCATGTTGATGTGCTGCATCCATTAACTCATCATTTACATTAGGTATATCTCCTAATGCTATCCCTCCCCACTTCCCCCTCCCCACAATATGCCATGGTATGTGATTTTCCCCTTCCTGTGTCCAAGGGATCTCATTGTTCAATTCCCACCTATGAGTGAGAACATATGGTGTTTAGTTTTCTGTTCTTGTGATAGTTTGCTGAGAATGATGGTTTCCAGCTGCATCCATGTCCCTACAAAGGACACAAACTCATCCTTTTTTATGGCTGCATAGTATTCCGTGGTGTATATGTGCCACATTTTCTTAATCCAGTCTGTCACTGATGGACATTTGGGTTGATTCCAAGTCTTTGCTATTGTGAATAGTGCCACAATAAACATACGTGTGCATTTATAATCCTTTGGGTATATACCCAGGAATGGGATGGCTGGGTCAAATGGTATTTCTAGTTAGATCCTTGAGGAATCGCCAC
This sequence comes from Theropithecus gelada, assembly GCF_003255815.1. Classification (NCBI taxonomy): domain Eukaryota; kingdom Metazoa; phylum Chordata; class Mammalia; order Primates; family Cercopithecidae; genus Theropithecus; species Theropithecus gelada. The sequence goes on along the minus strand of NC_037685.1, from coordinate 13,963,281 downwards.
ACTGTTTTCCACAAGGGTTGAACTAGTTTACAGTCCCACCAACAGTGGAAAAGTGTTCCTATTTCTCCACACCTTCTCCAGCACCTGTTGTTTCCTGACTTTTTAATGATTGCCATTCTAACTGGTGTGAGATGATATCTGGTTGTGGTTTTGATTTGCATTTCTCTGATGGCGAGTGATGATGAGCATTTTTTCATGTGTCTGTTAGCTGTATGCATGTCTTCTTTTGAGAAGTGTGTGTTCATATCCTTTGCCCACGTTTTCATGGGGTTGTTTGTTTTTTTTTTCTTGTAAATTTGTTTGAGTTCTTTGTAGGTTCTGGATATTAGCCCTTTGTCAGATGAGTAGATTGCAAAAATTTTCTCCCATTCTGTAGGTTGTCTATGCACTCTGATGGTAGTTTCTTTTGCTGTGCAGAAGCTCTTTAGTTTAATTAGATCCCATTTGTCAATTTTGACTTTTGTTGCGGTTGCTTCTGGTGTTTTAGACATGAATTCCTTACCCATGCCTATGTCCTGAATGGTATTACCTAGGTTTTCTTCTAGGGTTTTTATGGTATTAGGTCTAACATTTAAGTCTCTAATCTATCTTGAATTAATTTTTGTATAATTTTTAAAGGCCCTGGTACTTCAGAAATGGTAAATTACCATTGGCTTTAACTTTAAGTCACTAGCTGCATTCAGCTTCTAATAAAAAAGTCAGTCTGTCCTTTAAAGCTTTAAAGACAGGCATTGACTTCTCTAACTATGAAAGTCCCAGATGGCATTTTTTTCCCCAATAGACAGCTATTTCATCTACATGGAAAATCTGTTTTTTAGTGTATCTACATTCATCAACTATCTTAATTAGATCTTCTGGATAATTTGCTATAGCTTCTACATCAGCACTTGCTCCTTCACTTTGCACTTTTTCTTAAAGATAGTGAGATTTTATTTTCTCAATGCTGAGCTAAAAATTCCACACATTTGGCACATGTGTTACAAGGAGGGGGAAAAGGAGAGAAACATCACTGTATAGCTCTCAGGTTTTGATACTGCAAGTACAACCATAACTTTGTTTGCTATTGACAACTGGCAATCACCTCTGTGTTTACATTGAAGGCAGTGGGCATTGGTGGTATTCACCATAAAATACTGGTGGGCATGAAGCAGCTTTCTTTCCATTCTTCTGAGTGTGATCTTCATTCATTGTCTCCAAAGCTTCTATCTTAGCTAAAAAAAATCCCCTTCATTATCTGCTGAGATGTTTAAAACAGCATTGAAGAGGTCTCATTCATTAATGGCTTTCCTTACTACTCCTTTCTGGAAAAATTGTGAGACATTTTATAGTCATGGAACAATGATTCCAGTCCATTAAGACAAGTTGGTTCTCCTGACTGACTGATGTCAAACAACCAGACCTTTCCAGCATGCCAAAGTGTGTTATACTTGTTGAGGTTGATATGAAAAAGTGTACATTCATTACATAACTGCTGCATCAATGAAGAGTTTGTTAGTAGGTTTCTTTCATTCCTTCACTATTGAGCTTTACTTCTTTTAATTTAGGGGCTGGAACATAATCATAGCCAATAAAAGACATAGTTAAAATGTATTTCTTGTACTCAAGTTGTATAACTGTTGGACAAGGGATTCTAGTTCTCTGCATTCTTGTGAGATTGTGGATTTCGCTTTCTGCCCACATGTGGATAATCTTATGTGGACTTAGTTCGCTGAAGTGATCTTTATACCTAAGATCATCTTTAACTTATTGATCATGATTCTTCCACTCTTTAAGGGTTGTTGTAAATACCATGATGGCACATTGTGTAGGTATGACTTTACTATATTCATCCTCCATGCCTTTTCTGTATACATGAAAGACAATGGATTTCTCTCCTGTACTAAAAGTCAGTGATTGTCTCAAACATTCTGGAGTTGACCTTTTCATACATAAAAAAACATGTCTCAGGATCAACTGCATTTTTTTCGGTAGAGTGCTCCTTTTTCTTGTGGAGGAAGGCACTTTGATGTTCTTCTGAGTAGGTATGTTGTTTTGAAGCCTCAAAAACTTTGTTTGGTAGTTTTAAATCCATTCTGTCTTCTACCTGAAATGCAGGTGCAAAATTTTCCATTCTTGCTGGATTCTTTCTCCCACATACTACTTCATGATGTTTGGTGGTAATGCCCTTTCCTTTTCCAATAAAACCCTTTTTGGGAGTGGGAACTGGTTTTGCTAGTCAGTAGAGATCATCATGAGTATCCTGGAAGTCAGCCTCATCTTCAGAGCTATCACTGTCTTCATCAGGATGGACTTTTCAATAGTTTTCAAAGGACATGGACATTTTTTTTAATCTCCATTGAATCTTTTTTTCTTTATGCCTAAGTTGTGCATCATATTCTTTGCCAAATTCCATCTGTAGTATCTGAGCCAACATTAGGTCACTGGAAGTGTCAATGTTTCCTCCAGTAATAAATGGCCTTTTAGCAATAGCTACTTGAGGAAAAGTGACAGTTTCTACCCCTAACTGCAGTTCTTTGACCAACTGTTCACTCATCGTATCAGCCAAAGAACAAGATGTTGTCATTTGAAGGGTAGCCCATGGACACTTACTGGGTCCCCCAGCCCACTGCTGACATGGGCTTAGGCAGTATCACTCCTGCCAGATTTTTGGGGGGAAGAAGTTCAGCAACAAGAACAGAGCAGAGAGGTGGTAGGATGGAAAGCAGGCTCTAGCAAGGAGATAGGTGGAGCCAAGGCAACCAGAGCTGAAGTGACAGATCCCTCTCGCATTTTTATGTGATAAAGATAGCTTCTGTCCCTAAGCTTCAGGAATGAACCTCTGCCAGCTTCAAGCTTTTCTCCTTTGCATCTTCCTCACCTCTCTCAGCCTTCACAGAATAGAAGAGAGTTAGGACCTTGCTCTGGATGAGGCTTTGGCTTAAGGGGATGTTGGAGCTAGTTTGATCTTCTATCCAGACAACTAAACTTTCTCATATCAGCAATAAAGCTGTCTTGCTTTCTTAACATTTGTATGTTCGCTGGAGTAGCACATTTAATTCCCTCCAAGAACTTTTCCTTTACATTCACAACTTGGCAAACTGTTTAGTGAAAAATATCTAGCTTTTGGCCTATCTTGGCTTTCAATATGCCTTCCTCATTAAGCTTAATTATTTCTAACTTTTGATTTAAAGTGAGAGATCAGTGACTCTTCCTTTTACCTGAATACTTATAGGCCATTGTAGAAATTTTAATTTGTCTCATTTCAGTATTGTGTCTTAGGGAATAGGAAGGTGCAAAGAGAAGAGAGATGGTAACAGCCAGTTCGTGGAGGTGTCAAAACACACACGATATTTACCTACTTTTTTGCCATCTTACGTGGGTGGGGTTCATGATACCCAAAAACAATTATAATAGTAACATCAAAGATCACTGACCACAGGTCACCATAATAGATACAATATTAATTTTAAAAGTTTAAAATATTGCAAGAATTACCAAAATTTGACACAAGTGTGCACATGACATTGGAAACATTGGGGCTGATAGACTTGCTCAGTTCAGGGTTGCCACAGTGTCTGTGAAGCACAATAAAATGAAGTACAAAAAAATAGAGGTATACCTGTAATTAATGTTCGCTGTGTAATCTAAATGGAAAGTAAATGTAGGAGTTCACAAGCTAAATACATCTTAGAGACCCTTTAATCCAAGGAGGTAAGAGGAGAGAGACCATCCACTTGGTAACCAGAAAGGTATATATGTACCTTTATCGTGTTCTTTTTCCCCTAGACTCAACTGGGAATAATGTTTAACCACATGTCTTTTCTTACATGTGTAGTTTGAATAACGGCCATACAACTGTATGCTACTTGCAGCTCTTGATCTTCATTATCAACATTTAAGTGTTCTTTGGGGGCTGTTTTAAGACATGCTTTAAATTATGGATACTGATGTCACCTCTTTTTCACCCTCTGATTGAAGCCACAGCCTTCCTTAGATAATAAGGTTTTCCAAATTCTAACCTCTAGTTAGATGCAAATCAGAGCTTTTTGGGGGCATGTACCGTGTCTTGTTTTATAGTTAAACAAGTTAAATAGATAATTAGTGTCTTAGTTTGGGACACTGTAACAAAGTACGATAAACTGGGTCACTTATAAATATCAGAAATGCATTTCTCACAGACTTGGTGGCTGGAAGTCCAAGATCAGGGTGCCAGCATTCTCAGTTCTGGTGAGGGCCCACTTCTGGGATGTAGACTGCCAGTTTTTCATTGTAGCTTCACACAGTAGAAATTGATTGAGCTAACTCTATTTCCCTTTTCATAAGAACACTAATTCCATCATAGAGGTTCCACCCTCATGACCTAGTTACCTCCCAAATGGCTCACCTCCTAATACCATTATGTTGGGGGTTAGGGCTTCAACATACGAATTTGGCAGCAGGGTGCATAAACACACAATCCATGATAGTGGAGTAATGGTGAATTCTCCCTGTTTGCATTTAAATGGTTTGTAAAATCCCTCTAGGTGAAATAGCATATTGTATGGAATCATAGGAGGAGATTTTAGCATGTGAGCCACAGTAAGACGGAAAGCACATAGGATTTGTCTTAAGACAGACATGAATTCATTTCCTACCTCTGCAAAACAGGGTTGAAGATTCCTGAACCTTCTGAATTCCAACAGAGAAAATCTGGTCCTAAACCAATTGTCTAGTTACATCTTTATCTATAGAATATATATCAACTTGTCTGCTTCAAGAAATTAAATTGGGACAATTGACATTGATCATCAGCTGCTCTCTGTAAATCAGTAAAACAAAATTATTACCTTTTTCTTAAATTCAAAAATTATTTGTATTCTATAGATCTTACTTGTTTTCCTCCAAATTTAGTATTGATTTGTATGATATTGAGCAAATTAAAATGCTAGTCCAGCATATCAAATCTACCTTAGCAAAATTTGACAGATCATCTTTTAATATTGCACTACTCCTGCTTAACAATCCTCAGTATCTCTATTGTCTCATATCTGCATGTGGCCTCTGGGTGAAGGTAGATTAAGGCATAGGGAGAATCCTATTTTCTGGACTTTCATTTCTTTATTTCTGACTCCATCCTACATCAAACCATCAATATGTAAAGTTCTTTGTGACAGTTTTTGAATTATTCCATGTCTGCATTTTGACAGCAGGAATAATGGTTTTAATGACAGATACTCATCTTCCCAGGAAGTAAGAAAAGATGGGAATACAATGTTTCTCTTTACTTTATAAGAGTGTATTGTTATTTGTCATTTATTAACATTGTTTTGACTATTCTCATCATCAATCATTTTTCATGACCAGACTTTATTCTTTGGCAACACATCTCCCATTTTCTGTTGAGGAATCCCCTCTGGGAGATATTAGTTCAGCTACTGAGGGATATTCTGTTTCCTTTTACAGGCAATGACTGCACAGCCTGCAAGAGGCCTGTTTTGGACATTAGTTGTTAATGTAAGTAATAATGATAATGAATTGCCCACTTGAATGTGTTATACATATTTCTAAAAGGGTGGCCTTTTAAAAATAGATAATGAATAGAATAGACTTTGGACAAGTGTGATCTCTGAATGAAAGCATCTTCTTGTTTATTAACAGCCACAGGTGTTCTGAGTCCATGTCTTCCAGGCCAGTGACACTGATTGTAAAGGTCACTTTACATACTGTCATTTCATGACTTCTGGCTTTCTCATGATGGATTAAAACAACAAAGGAATCAGAAAGAAAAAAAGGGAGGGGGAGCTGATGGGAGGCCAACTCAATGAGACACTGCATTACTCTTTCTCTGGTTCCTGGTGAGAGGTGAGAGCAGCATTCTGGTGGCCTCCCGAAGAGATGGGAGCTGGTTGGTCGAATCCCTCTCTCCGCTTGAACAGCTCACAAAGAGCTTGTGTGTGCCATGCTGCTGGTAATCCAGCTCATCTGTTTCATCTGCCTCCTGTGAGATAGGGGAATAAAAAATAGGTAAAATACTCTAGAGAAGCTTGAAATGACTGATGATATTGTCATTTGGTATTGCTTGGGCTTGCATGTTAAGTCATGCTTCTCTCTGCTATGTCTCCCACTCCTTCTGGAAAAGAATTTAAAGTCAAACAGGATAGGTTGATAGGTGGAAAGCAGAAATGCGTACATTACAGGTTAAATCTGATTTTTTTTCTCTGGGAGAAATAAACTAAGAACATGAAATTCGGGGCTCACAACCCAGGTTTTCCTTAGCAGGACTGATTTTGAGAAAGTTGTAGAGTTAGAGAAATCAATACCCTTTGTTTTGGGTCTGTACTCTGTTTTCAACATTACAATACAATTTAATGTATAATGTCTATGTGTCATTTAGTTGTTCTTATGTTCCATGAATTAATTTATTATTCAAAAACAATGTCAATTAAGTTTACCCAGTTTACAAGTGACATAGAATTTGAGGAAAAAGAGTAAAGCACAAACTTATTTGAAACTATAAAGTTGGGATGAAGTCAAACTCTGAATGGATCTGAACATTGGGCATTTTCTGAGGATTGATGACCGGCTAGGAGGAGTTGATGGTGCTTGGCTGAAACTCGGGCCATTAACTCCAGCCAGTCATTAATTGCCTAGAAATGTCCTGGGCTGAGGTCATTATTGCTATTATAAACTAAATTAATGCCCTGTGCTTTAGCCAATAAGATTATTTGAATTATCTTTATTCTCCATTCAATTTATAATTATAAAAATGTACCAGAAGCAATCAGACCAGATGATAGATTAATCACATGCAAAATTACATTCTAAATGAATTGTTTTGGATTCATACAGCTACCCAAAGCATTTGAAGAAGTTGATTCCTCTGTGTTGGCATTTATTGAAGTTGATTTTCTATGCTGCACCCCAGTTCCTCCACACTACTTCCTATGATTGGTTCAAATTCAAGTAAATACAATGAATGAGATTTTTAATTCACAATGTATAGATTCAACTTGCTGGAAGATATAATAGTTTGATTATGGGGTGTGAAAAATTGGGATGGTGGGCATGGGGATAGCAGAGTGGGTAGATGTGGGAAGAATATAAATCCGTGAATAAAAAGCTATATAAGACCTAAAACATATATACACAGACACAATTTATTGACTTTGTGTCATATTTTGCAGTTTACAATTATTTTTATATTCATTATTTAACTTTACTCTTTCAGTAACATTTTCAGTGAAGTATGGCAGATATTATGATTCCATTTTTTATAGGAGAAAATTGAGGTCTGAACGTTTAAGCAATTTGCCTTGTGTGGCATTGTTACAGATGACCACAGCTGTCCTCAATCCAAGTTTGTTTCTCCAGTGTTAGTCTATAGCAAGGATCATTATTTTGTCCTGGGATGTTCTTTTAAGTTTTTATGCTGACAATGACTCAGTACTACTAATAAGTATTAGAATGTCTTTAAAAGCCTTTTTCAAGGTATGTCCAAACTTCTTGAGTTCTTTAGAGGAAGAGTGCTATAGAACTAACAAGTAATATAGCATTTTGATACTTCAGGATGAGAAGATCCATTTGCTGCTTTATCTTCTCAGGGTCTGCTTGAGTATTTGTTTTGTTCTTAAGCCATTCATATTTGTGTTAACCTATAACCTAATTAGGTAAATTATTGTATTTATATGATGCTTTTATATGTCTGTATTCTAGTCTATATGTGGAAAGCCTCTTAAATAAAGAAACCTGCTATGATATAATCAGAATTTTACTGGCATACTACAGCAAGGAAGAACAATTAAAAAGAATTTCTGAAAAAATATTTGCAAATTAATTAACCAAGAAAGAATGAGTTTTTATTGTTTATGGATTGCCCTAGGAAGTCCTTAGGATATGATATCAGCAGCAGAATGAACATTTGGATGAACTGGTTTTTTGTTTGTTTGTTTGTTTTTAAGTCAAGGGTCAATTCAAACTAGATGATACCGTGAGCTAAGAAGTATTATGCAAGTTATATGGCATTCTACAATTATAACTGTAAAGCGATTATTCTCATTCTTACATACCTAGTGGGGGTGATTGTTCCTATTCTTCCTCCTGAACTTCTTTTTACATCCAAGCTCTGGCCAGACCAGAGGGGCAGGCAGAGAAGACTCTCATTCCAAATCTACACTACTGTTAGAATCCCTAGATAATACGTTGTCTCAGAAACAACAAACAATAGTTTAGAGTCAGACCTGGGTCTCTTCTTTGTTTCTCCTTTCATCAAATGAGGAGTTGGATTATGTGATAAGATAGTGACTATGCAGAAACATGTATGACTCCAGGAAGTCCACACTTGGCAACTGCAACATTCACAAAAACTGAGAGCAGAATGATTAGAATCTAGACCAAGGAAACACATCACAGTCTATTGGGGTCTACCTTGAAGAGCCAGGTGAACATCTCAGAGGTGAATTGTTCTATTTGACCAGTTGTGTTTCTCCAACTGCACCTGAAGTGTTAGCAATGACACAGATACCACATTGATAAACTGAGAGAAAATCTAAAACTGTGATTTTTAGTAATTATCAAAATCTAAAACAGTGATAATTACTTCTTGAACTGAAGAGTTTAGATTGGTCCAATGAGCTTTCAGAGCTACGAAAATATCATTTATAACATCAGGTAAGATTTAGTTTCCTGCTGCCTTTCCAGTTGTATAAATTTCTCACTATCTTTTCCAATTGTATATACCCCATTATAGGAATTATTACATTAATGATGCATATACAAAAGTAAATTAGTGATTCTTCTGTATAATTCTTCAGAGTAGCCTGTGTGGCTTCATTTTGTAAGTTCCTGGGCACATGCTGTAAGGAGACGTGTTTCCTATGGGATGTCAAGCAAAACCAGTAATAATTACCTGATAGATGCAACCGGTTTATTTGTGAGAAACAAGCAAAGAATGGGTTCCATAAATAAAATAGTACTTAAGAGGGCACAGACTATATGGTAGTCTAGGAATCATTTAACATGGCAGGTGTGCCAGTTATCTGTTTTGGAAAGGGCAGAGTCTCTGGAGTTGAACAACTCCTATAAAGCAGTTGAAGAGTCTCTGAAGAGTAAAAGTGAACTGTACAGAAAAAAAAATAGCTCCAATATTTATTCCTTGCCCTGCTACATGCCTGGCCTCTATGGACAGCACTGTAATGATTTTTAGAGAAGCACTTTGTTCTTCTAGTCAGAGTCTATTTTTTTTTTTTATGATTAGAAGTTAGGGTTAACAATGTGGGGATATTTTAGGTACCAGAAGGGGCCACTGCAAAGAAGATGACTCTCTGACTAGTTTAGGGTCATGACTAGTAGATAGAATTGTATCCAGAGGATCAGGCAATCCTGGAAAGTGAGCAAGGTATAATCATTCTAGTCATGACCCTACGATTTTGAACTCCCATTCAAGGGAGGTTAAGAGTATTGCATGGGATAGTGCAAGACAGAATAAATCCTATTTCTATTGGTGGTTATACTATGGGCCTCAGTCCCTCCTTTGGTTGTGGTTAGAAAGGGTATTTTACTAGTTTGGGTAAAGGGTTGCTTAGTATAGTCTGAATGTTGATGGGCTCAGTACCCTCGAATCCTACCAATATTGGTAAAATTTTTGGACCACGTGAAACCTGGTATCTTGCAAAGATCTTCAAGTTATGTCTGCTCTATGCTTCTCTATAAGACAGTGTCCAAACTAGCTATGACCCAATTATGGAATGGGAAATCCTCTGGAATGTCAAGGAATAAGCCTTTTAAAGAGCATTTAAACTCTTAGTTTCATTTACATAAGAAATCTCTTTACCTAGCAAAAATATTCTGCAAAACTGGAGACACAGTGAAGACTTTTTACTAATAGCTGACCGATTCTAAGGGAAGTACTAAAGAGTGTTTTTCAAGTAAAGGAAAATGATTCCAAAGGGAAACTCAAAGATTTAAAGAGAAATGTAAGGCAACAGAAAGAGTAAACATGTGGGTCAATTTAAATGGTTGTTGAGTCAATAAAACCATGATAGCAATGCACTACGGGATCTAAAATACGTCGAGCCTTTCCTGTCAGCAAGGCCTGGGGTCCTGGCACTGGTGAATCTCAGGATGTCTGTTGCATTTCACAGGTGAGCCACTTGCCTTCTGACCTCTGAGCAAGCTCTCCCCGCTTTATATTCTGGTTGCCAGAGTTTTGAGTGGTGAGGGAGTTCTCTTTGCTTTCCAGTTTTGCCCTCTGCTTTCTATGCCTTGAGTGATCCTTTTCATTCCTGCCACACCACTCTTGGCCTCTGGAGAGTGGATGTAGCCCGTAGATGCTCTGTGAAAAAAGAATTACTTGAGAGGTCCCTCTCCAGTCTTCTGCTCCTCCCTCAGTCTTAGTGAGGTGAATGCCTGGAGTTAAGCCTAGGGGTCTAATTTCTCCCTGCCACAATTTGAGGTCTCCGTAAGATGTGAGGGAAAGAACTAGAGGGTGGTGTAGTCTTCCTTTCTATCTTGGGCCCCCCATTATCATTCACACACAGCCCTAGAAGGCTTGCTGAAAGTTAGACTGTTTACTCATTACCTTTTTCAGTGGCCCTTGCTCCCCTCACTCTCCATTTCAGTCAGGCACACAGGAGCTGTGGATCTTTCCTTTTGCCCAGGCTGGAGTGCAGTGGCGCAATCTCAGCTCACTGCAACCTCTGCCCCTCAGGTTCAAGCGATTTTCCTGCCTCAGCCTCCCAGATAGCTGGGATTACAGGTACACACCTCCACCTCCAGCTAATTTTTTGTATTTTTAGTAGAGATGGGGTTTTGCCGTGTTGGCCAGGCTGGTCTTGAACTCCTGACCTCAGGTGATCCACCTGACTTAGCCTCCCAAAGTGCTAGGATTACAGGCATGAGCCACCATGCTCAGCTTTTTCTTCTCTTTTGAGGGCTTGTCACTTTCTGGAGTTTGTTTCATTTAAGTTTCTTTTAGTGCTCAGCTGTGTAATGGATTTCAAGACAAACTACACTTTTACATAGTTCATCTGGATTGTTTTTGGTTACTAGCATGTATTACTTATTTTGACCCTAATTTACTGATGGTATAATAAGCTTTGCTCTTACAGTTGACAAGACCTGCCTTCTTTGAATATGGCAGAAGTAGTAGACCAAATGGTGATGGTAGTGTTGGACATGATTTCAGAGAAAAGAAGACCAATACTAGTTTTACTCCAATGTTAAATTCAAAAATATTCTCTATTATGTGATTCTATGAAGACTGGTCATGTACAATTGTTATTATACGCTCAGATGTGATTGTTATCAAGGGTTAAAATTCTGTCAAGAATGTATTTCTCCAAGATAAGAAAATAATGTGGTTCTGGGTTTTTAAACATATGAATTGTAGACTAGACTTGCTTATTTGCCTGATATTTTGAGAATTATTACTGATCTTGTTGCATGGTGAATTAGTCAGGGTTCTCTAGAGGGGCAGAACTAATAAGATAGACGTATATATAAAAGGGAGTTTGTTAATGAGTGCTGACTCACAAGATCACAAGGTGAGGTTCTACAATAGGCTGTCTACAAGCTGAGGAGCTAGGAGCAATGAAGCCAGTACAAGTCTGTCCCAACGCTGAAAAACTTGGAGTCTGATGTTCGAGGGCAGGAAGCTTCCAGCACAGGAGAAAGATAGAACCAGACAACTAAACCAGCCTAGACTTTCCACATTCTTCTGCCTGCTTTTTTATTCTGGCCGCCCTGGCAGCTGATTAGATTATGCCTACCCATATTAAGGGTGGGTCTGCCTTTCCCAGTCCACTGACTCAAATGTTAATCTCCTTTGGCAAAACCCTCACAGACACACCCAGGAACAATACTTTGCATCCTTCAATCCTATCAAGTTGACACTCAATATCAACCATCACACATGCATACAGTGAAGGAATGTAACAGGTTTTTCAGTGGCAGATAAGACTGAAGAGCAAAAATTAAAGTTAGAAGCTTGAAAGAAAAAGCTTCCTTACCTTATTACAGCATATTTCGTAACTAGATAACAAATCAATAAAGTAGGTGATGATCTAGATACTGTATGTCCACAAAATTGTACCATCAAATCTCTCATGAATGTGATAAAATAATTTTAATTTTATTTTCCATCACAAAAAGATCCAACATAGGCAATTCATTCCTTTCATAAAGTTAAATAACAAATTTGACTATCAGCTTATGGGATAAATTATCAGAACTGGTTACCTATGAAGGACTAAGTATAAATTTTGAAACTGCAGTTATCACTAGTTTGATTTTAGATAAAAATAAAAAGTTAATAATTTGAGCTCATTACAAAAATTAAAAAAAAAAATCTAGCAGTGGTTCATTCCTATAGAGGCTGAGGTGGGCAGATCACTTGATGTCAGGAGATTGAGATCAGCTTGGCCAACATGGCAAAACCCCATCTCTACTAAAAATACAAAAATTAGCTGGGTATGTTGGTGCATGACTGTAATTCCAGCTACTTGGAAGGCTGAGGCAAGAGAATCACTTGAGCCTGAAAGGCAAAGGTTGCAGTGAGCCAAGATTGTGCCACTTCACTCCTAGGTGACAGAACAAGACTATGTCTTGAAAAAGAAACAAAAAAGAAAATATCTTCTTCCATTCCCATCGACATATTTGTTACACTGTGGTTTTTTTGTTTTTTGTTTGTTTGTTTTTGCTGTGATTTTATGCTTATTAAAAAAAATAAACAGTTTAGATCTATATAGTCTCTTGCAAGAAGCATTACTGTCAATTTAATTTAGATTAATTAGTAAGAACCAAGCTCAATTGTTACCTTAAGCATAAATATTAATAAATATGCTGTTCATTAAAAGTGTCCATAAGGTGTTTCATATGGGGACCCATATTTCAATCATTGTTTTTTCTTTAGTTATGATTGCAGAATGACAAAACTTCATGATTCTTGTAGTGTTCCCATGTATTACTTGCCTGTATGTATACTTCAGTGAACAACTTGTAGAAGTTTTGAAATTCTTTTATTTTTCTATATGGTCATTCTGATTGTATATATTCAAAGTCACTTTTATATGCACTTAAACTAATGATTTAAAAAGTAGGCTTGAAGTTTGTATATTATTTTTGTCTACTTAATTTCTCTTACTTTTATTGTACCTTCCAAAAGTATCATTTTGTAGAGGACTAAAATTTAAACAAGCAAAACTGGTTCTTTATCACAGAGAGTTTGGAAAGCATCATTCTGAAGCACAATTACAGATTTTCAAAATTTAATATTGTATACAATTTGAGCTCTTATTATTCAATTTGTTCAATTGCTCCCTTGTTATTAAGCAAAACATTTTACTGTCTTCCTGTTCCCAAGATTTGTTTTCAATAATAGCAATCCAATGAAAGCTCTAAAAGCTGAAGTAGTTTGGCACTTCATTCATGGAATATTTTGATTGAAAATTTCAAATGGTTTTGAACAAAATGTTGCTGAAATTTAGAGGGCTCATTTGCAAAATGTTCAATACCATTTTAAGAGAATTTAAAAAGTAATTCTCTAGATTCTCAAATACACTAAAGTTTAATTGACATTGGCAGAAAATAAAGTGCATACTGCCATAATGAAATATTTATTTTATATTCAAGATAAGTCTAGTAACAAAAATCATGTTGCTCAATAATTCTATGTATATGTAAAAACACTCATAAATTTGGGTAACTACAACTTCTCTTTTAATTGGCAGAATACCAAAACATATTGGATGCAATTTTGAATTCTGTGTGTGCCACGAACAATTCCAAATATATTTTCGCTATACAGCTTTTCTTATTTAATAAAAATATTTTATTATAATGCTTTCCTCCATCAAAATTTATACAGTATTTAAAATATCACATAAATGCATAATTTTATCTGTATTTTTAATTTTTAATTTTGTGGATGCATAGTGGGTGTATATGTTTACAGCTTACATGAGATATTTTGATATAGGCTTGCAATATGTAATAATTGCATCAGGGTAAATAGGGTATCCATCAACTCAAGCCTTTTTCTTTTGTGTTTTAAACAATCCAATTATACTCCTTAAAGTTATTTTAAAATGAACAATTAAATTATTTTTTACTATATTCACCCTGTTGTTCTAGCAAATTCTAGGTTTTTTATATTCTATTTTTTTGTACCCATTAACTATTCCCCTTTCCTCCACAGTCCCTACCACCCCACTACCCTTCTCAGCCTCTGGTAACCATCCTTCTACTCTCGAAGTCCATGAGTTCAGTTGTTTTTATTTAGCTCCCATAGATAACTAAGAGCATGTGATGTTTCTCTTTCTGTGCCTGGCTTATTTCACTTAACATAATGATTTTCAGTTCCATTCATGTTGTTGCAAGTGACAGGATCTCATTCTTCTCATATAAAATTCATATAGCTGTTTGACTGAACAGTACTCCACTGAGTATATGTACCACATTTTCTTTATTCATCTGTTGATGGAAACTTAGGTTGCTTCCAAATCTTGGTTATTGTCTATAATGCTGCAATAAACATGGGAGTGTAGATATACTGGTATTTTCTTATAGGTATATATGTAGGAGTGGAATTTCTAGATTGTTTGGTAGCTCTATTGTTTTAACCAGTTTTATTGCTATAACCAGTTTTTTGAGAGTTTTTATTATAGAGAGATGCTTATCAAATGCTTTTCCAGCATCCAATGAAATGATCATATAGTTTTTGTCCATTCTGTTCATACAATGTGGCACATTGTTCGATTTGCATATGTTGAACCATCCTTGCATCCCTAGGATAAATCCCACTTGGTCATGAAGAATGATATTTTTAATGTGTTTGTTGTTGAATTTGATTTGCTAGTATTTTATTTATGATTTTTGCATCAACATTCATCAGGAGTATTGGCCTGTAGTTTTCTTTTTTTGGTGTGTCTTTGTTTCATATTGGTATCAGAGTAATACTAGCCTCATGGAATGAGTTTAGAAGTATTCCTTCCCTCTCTATTGTTTGGAAGGTTTTCATAGGATTGGTGTTAGTTCTTTAAATGTTTGGTAGAATTCAGCAGTGAAGCCGCTGTGTCCTGGATTGATTGATTGATTGATTGATTGATTGATTGATTGATTTTTGCTGGAAGCTTTTTATTATGATGTTGATCTTGTTACATGCTATTAGTCTGTTCAGATTTTGGATTTCTTCCCAGTTCAATGTTGGTAGCTGTATGGGTCTAGTAATTTCTCAAGTTTTTCTAGATTTTCTCATCTATTGGTGCATAGTTGCTCATAATAGCCACTAATGATCCTTTTAGTTTCTGCATTATTAGTTGTAATTCCCCCTTTTTCATCTCTAATTTTATTTATTTGGAACTTTTCTCTTTTTTTCTTAGTCTGGCTAAAAGCTTGTCAATTTTGTTTAACTTAAAAAAAATGTTTTGTCTTATTATCATTTTGTGTTTTTTTTTGTTTGTTTCAAATTCATTTATTTCTGCTCTGATTTTAATTATTTCTTTTCTTCTACTAATTTTGAATTTGGTTTGCTCTTGGTTTCCCAGGTCTTTAAGATTAATCATTAGGTTATTTAGTTGAAGTTTTTCTTCTTTTTTGATGTAGGCATTTATAGGTATAAATTCTCTTCTTAGTACTGTTCTTGCTGTATCCCACAGGTTTTGGTATGTTGTGTTTCCATTGTCATTTGTTTTGAGAAAATTTTTGATTTTCTTCTTAATTTCTTAATTGACCTACTGGTCATTCAGAAGCATATTGTTTAATTTTCATGTATTTATAAAGGTTCTAAAATTCTTTTTATTGTTTTATAGTTTTCTTCCATTGTGGTCAGATAATATACTTGATATTATTTTAGTTTTTTGAATGTTTTAAGACTTGTTTTGTGACCTATATTATGGTCTATCCTTGAGAGTGATCCATGTGTAGAGGAAAAGAATTTAACTCTGCAGTCATTGGATGAAATATTCTGTAAATATCTAGTAGGTCCATTTGGTCTATAGTGCAGATTAAGCCCAATGTTTCTTTGTTGATTTTCTGGCTGGAGGATCTGTCCAATGCTGAAAGTGGGGTGTTATAGTCTCTAGCTATTATTATATTGGGACGATCTCTCCCTTTAGTTCTAATAATATTTGCTTTATAAATCTGAGTCCTCCAGTATTGGATACATATATATTTAGAAGTATTACATCCTCTTGTTGAATCAACTCCTTTTTCATTCTATAGTGACCTTCTTTGTCTTTTGGTTTTCATTTGCTGGAATATCTTTTTCTATTCCTTTGTTTTCAGGCTATAAGTGTCTTTATAGGTGAAACGTATTTCTTGTAGGCAACAGATCTTTGGGTTTTGTTTTTTAATCCATTCAACCAGTCTATGTCCTTTGATTGGAAAGTTTAGTTTATTTATATTCAATGTTGTTATTGATAAGTGTATTAGTCAGTGTTCTCTAGAGGGACAGAATGAATGGAATATATATATAATTTATATATATAAATTTTATATATAATTTTAAATATATAAATATATAAATAATATATATTTAAATAATTAAATTTATGTTTAATTTATATTTAACATATAATAAATAATTAAAATAATATATATTTAATATATAAATAATACATATTTATATATTATAATGCTTCCTGTTCCCAAGACATTATGTTCTGCTGGCCTAGAGGTCTTAGTTTCAGAGGGAGAAACACTGCCACCAGAAGACACAACAATCATTCCGTTAAACTAGAAGTTAGCATTGCCACCTGGACACTTTGGACTCCTCCTACCTTTAAGTCAACAGGCTAAGAAGGGAGTTACAGTGTTGGCTGGGGTGATTGACCCAGACTATCAAGATGAAATCAGTCTAAGGTAACTTTTATTTCACAACAAAGGTAAGGAAGAGTATGTATAGAATACAGGAGATCCATGAGGGCATCTCTTAGTATTACCATGCCCTGTGATTAAGGTCAATGGGAAACTACAACAGCCAACACAGGTTTAGGTTATGCCACCAGGGGAAAAAAAAACAAAAACAAAAAACAAAACACTACCTGCTGGGGTGCTTGCTGAAGGTGAAGGGAATACAGAATGGGTAGTAGAAGAATGTAGTCATCCATACCAGCTATGACCATGTGACCAGCTGTCCATATATATATATGGGAGTTTATTAAGTATTAACTCACATGATCACAGGGTCCCACAATAGGCCACCTACAGGCTGAGAATCAAGGAGAGCCAGTCTCATTTCCCAAACTGAAGAACTTGGAGTCCAATGTTTGAGGGCAGGAAGCATCCAGCATGGGAGAATGTAGGCAAGGAGGCTAGGTCAGTCTCTCTTTTCACATTTGTCTGTCTGCTTATATTCTAGCTGCACTGGGAGCTGATTAGATTGTGCCCACCCAGATTAAGAGTGGGTCTCCCTTTCTTAGCTCACTGACTTAAATGTTAATCTCCTTTGGCAGCACCCTCATAGACTCACCCAGGATCAATACTTTGTATGCTTCAATCCAATCAAGTTTACACTCAGTATTAACCATCACAAGTCTACCCCTTGTCAACTTGAACCCATACACATCTCATGACATCACACATAATCTTCAAATAAAGACAATAATAAGGTCGTAATTATGCCTAACACAATACAACTATCCTTCATACAACCGGAAATGCACCAATCCACAACCCAAATACTATTACATAAAGTTAACAATACTTAAATGCTGATGTAAAGTCAATCAATCTTAAGTCACATGATAAAGGAGAAAGGAAATATAATAAAGATATTTTCTTAGTATAAGTGTATACATGCACAAACATGTTTTTAACAATAGAAGCAGGAAATACTCATGACAATTACAGTCCTCATTTCTGCAGCTGTTCATGTGGTCATAGCTGGTATTGATGACTACGTTCTTCTACCGCCCATTCTGTATTCCCTTTGCCTTCAGCAAGCACCCCAGCAGGTAGTGTGTGTGTGTGTGTGTGTGTGTGGTTTTTTTTTTTTCCTGGTGGCATAACCCAAACCTTTATTCCTGAAGGGTCTGGGTCATTTGTAGTCCTGCCTGTATTGGGCTGTTGTAGTTTCCCATTGACCTTAATCACAGGGCATGGTAATACTAAGAGATGCCCTCATGGATCTCCTGTATTCTATACATACTCTTCCTTACCTTTGTTGTGAAATAAAAGTTACCTTAGACTGATTTCATCTTGATAGTCTGGGTCAATCACCCCAGCCAACACTGTAACTCCCTTCTTAGCCTGTTGACTTAAAGGTAGGAGGAGTCCAGAGTGTCCAGGTGGCAATGTTAACTTCTAGTTCAATGGAATGATTGTTGTATCTCCTGGTGGCAGTGTTTCTCCCTCTGGAACTAAGACCTCTAGGCCAGCAGAACATAATGTCTTGGGAACAGGAAGCAAAAATTGTGCTAGTGGATCACTAGGGGTGATAGGGAGTGGCGTCACTTCCACCCCTTGATTCCTGGACCCCTGAATCAAGGATATGAGAGAAACAGTACCACATATTGGACTCTGATACAGAGTATACACAGCCTTCTGGAGAACTTTGCCCCAGCCCTGCAAAGTATTGTCACCTAGTTGGCATTGTAATTTTGACTTCAAAGGGCCATTCCACCATTCTATCAATTCAGCTGCTTCAGGGTGATGGGAAGCATGGTAAGATCAGTGGATTCCATGAGCATGAGCTCACTACCACACTTCTTTAGCAGTAAAGTCAGTGCCTTGGTCAGAGGCAATGCTGTGTGGAATACCATGATGGTGGATAAGGCATTCTGTGAGTCCACAAATGGTAGTCTTGGCAGAAGCATTGCATGAAGGATAGGCAAACCCATATCTGGAGTAAGTGTCTATTCCAGTGAGGACAAACCTCTGCCCTTTCCATGATGGAAGAAGTCCAGTATAATCAATCTGCCACCAGGTAGCTGGCTAATCAAACTGAGGAATGGTGCTATATCAAAGGTTCCGTGTTGGTCTCTGCTGCTGGCAAATTGGGCACTCACCAGTGACCATAGCCAGGTCACCCTTGGTGAGTGGAAGTCTATGTTGCTGAGCCCGTGCATAACCACCATCCCTGCCACCATGGTCACTTTGTTCACGTGCCCATTGGGCAATGACGGAGTGACTGGGGAAAGAGGCTGAGTGGTATACACAGAACGGGTCATCATATCAATTTGATTATTAAATTCCTCCTCTGCTGAGGTCGCCCATTGGTAAGTACTCACATGGAATACAAATATCTTTACAGCTTTTCACCACTCAGAGAGGTCCATCCACATACCTCTTCCCCAAATTTCTTTGTTATCAATTTTCCAAGCATGCTTCTTCCAAGTCCCTGACCATCCAGCCAAACCATTGGCTACAGCCCATGAATCAGTATATAATTGCACATCTAGCCATTTCTTCTTCCATAAAGCATCACAACCAAGTACACTGCTCTAAGTTCTGCCCACTGGGAAGATTTCCCTTCACCACTGTCCTTCAGGGATCTCCTAGAATGGGGCTGTAGTGCTGCAGCTGTCCACTTTTGGGTGGTACCTGCATATCGTGCAGAACCATCTGTGAACCAGGCCCTAGTCTTCTCTTCCTCTGTCAACTGATCATAGGGAACTCCCCATGAGGACTTCAGTTCAGACTGGGGAAGAGAAGGCAGGGTGGCAGCAGTAGAGACCATGGGCATTTGAGCCACTTCCTCATGTAACTTACTTGTGCCTTCAGGACCTGCTCAAGCCTGATCACATATATACCACTTCCATTTGATGATGGAATGCTGCTGTTCCTGACCCATTTTATGGCTAGATGGGTCAGAAAGTACCCAGTTCATGATAGGCAGTTCAAGTTGTGTGGTGACTTGATGATCCATAATCAAACATTCAGTTTCCACCAAAGCCCAGTAATAGGCCAAGAGCTGTCTCTCAAAACAAAGAGTAGCAGAAGATGGCAGGGCTTTGCTCCAAAATCCTTGAGGTCTCCACTGTGATTCACCTATGGGGGCCTGCCAAAGGCTCCAAACAGCATCCATATCTGCCAATGACACCTCAAGCACCATTGGATCTGCTGGGTCATATGGCCCAAGTGGCAGAGTAACTTGCACAGTAGCCTGGACCTGTTGCAGAGCCATCTTCTGTTCTGGACCCCACTCAAAACTGGCAGTCTTTTGGGTCACTTAATAAATGAGCCAGAGTAACACACCCAGATGAGAAATGTGTTGCCTTCAAAATCCAAATAAG
The DNA here is from genome assembly GCF_003255815.1 of Theropithecus gelada. Classification (NCBI taxonomy): domain Eukaryota; kingdom Metazoa; phylum Chordata; class Mammalia; order Primates; family Cercopithecidae; genus Theropithecus; species Theropithecus gelada. The sequence continues at coordinate 13,943,095 of NC_037685.1, read as the reverse complement.
CCCACTAGGCATTGTTCCTCTTTCTTGGTCGTAGGGCCAAATGCAGCAACTTATTCTTCACCTTAGAAGGAATATCACAACAGGCCTACACCACTGGACCCTTGGAAATTTTACTGAGGTAGAAGGTCCCTGAAGTTTAGTTGGATTTATTTCCCATCCTCTGGCACACAAATATCTCACCTATAAGTCCAGTGTGTTTGCTACTTCTGGTTCGCGGGCTCCAATTGGCATAATGTCATCAATGTAATGGGCCAGTGTGATATTTTATGGAAGCAAAAAGTCATCAAGCTCTGTCCGAATAAGATTATGACACAAAGTCAGAGAGTTGATATACCTCTGAGGTAGGACCATAAAGGTATATTGCTGGCCTAACAACTGAAGGCAAATTGCTTCTGATGCACCTTATGGACAAAATAAAGAAAAAGGCATTTGTCAAGTCAATGGCTGCATAACAGATACCTGTAGTTATGTTAATTAGCTCAAGAAATGAAATCACATCTGGTACAGCAGCTGCAATTGGAGTCACTACTTGGTTAAGCTTATGATAATTCACTGTCATTCTCCAAGATCCATCTCTCTTCTGCACAAGCCAAAAGGGAGAGTTGAACGGGGATTTAGTGGGAATCACCACCTCTGCACCTTTCAAATCCTTCATGGTGGCATTAATCTCCAGTCCCTCCAGGGATGCGATATTATTTTTGATTTACTATTTTTCTAGGTAGAGACAGCTCTAAAGGCTTCCATTTGGCATTGCCCACCACAATAGCCCTCACCCTACCAGTCAGAGCCCATGTGGGGGTTCTGCCAGCTGCTAAGTATGTGTATGCCAATTACACATTCTGGCACTGGGGAAATGGCCACAGGATAAGTCCAGGGACCCACTGGACCCAGTGTAAGTTTGACCTGAGCTAAAACTCCATTAATTACCTGACCTCCATAAGCCCCTACTTTAACTGGAGGACCACAATGACGTTTTGGGTCCCCTGGAATCAACATCAGTTCAGAGCCAGTGCCCAGTAGTCTCTGAAATGTCTGATCATTTCCCTTTCCGCAGTGCACACTTACTCTGGTAAAAGGCTGGAGGTTTCCTTGGGGAAGCATGGGAGGAAAAATCCACTGCATTAATTGTGAGTAATGTAGTTAGATCCTTTCACAAGGGTACCCAGCCTCCCCTTCATTATCTGGGTCTGTAAACTGGCTGAAGTCTGGAAGTTGATTGAGGGGCTGTGATTCTTTGTTTCTGTAATTCAAATTAGTCTTTCATCCATTCAACCTAGAAGTTTTCTGCTTGTATAAATTAAGTAGGAATGCAATAGGCTTCCTATCAATTTCACTTTTAGGAACACCGTGAGTAACTAGCCAATAGCAGAGCTCTACAAAAGTCAGACTATTCTGATTGCCACTTTGTCTTTGCTGTTTATTATGGTAGTTATGCCTACCTTGCCTTTGATGGTTGAGTGCCACCACTTGGCCCCTGCCACCTTGGGATCCAATTATTCTTATTGTATTTAAATGTTACAGTTGAGTGACTGTGGTTCCCACTGTTAGATCTGACATACAGAGAAGACCAATTATAGGACTCTTCAAAGATGCAGGTGCTGTCTTCACAAATCTGTTTTGCAAAGCATTGGTCGAGGGCATATCTTCTGGATCCTCCAAACTGGAATGAGTAGGTCTAAAGTGACTAATCCACTCCACTATCCCAACCTCCCTAAGCCTTTGGATCCCTTCCTCTACACTAAACGAAGAGAGATCAGGCATTTACAGCTCACTCACAGTGGGCCATCTTTTAATCCATATTTCAGCTAACCAAGCAAATAAACTATTAGAACCTTTTGTAACTCCCAGAGCTGCAACAGTAAATGCAGAGTCTCTACTTAGTGGGCCCAAATCAATAAATTCAGCCTGATCCAACTCTGTGTTCTTTCCACCACCAAAGAGGTAGTCTTCTTTTGGTTAAATCTTCTTGGTGTTCTGTAACCTTCATGTGCTTAAATATTGGTATCTTTTTCTAGGTTTGGGAAGTTCTCTGTTATCCCTTTGAATAAACTTTATACCCCATCTTTTTCTCTACTTCCTCTTTAAGGACAATAACTCTTAGATTTACCATTTGGAGACTATTTCTAGATATCATAGATGTGCTTCAGTGTTTTTTATTCTTTTTTCTTTTGTCTCCTCTGAGTATGTATTTTCAAATGGCCTGTCTTCAAGATCACTAGTTATTTCTTCTACTTAATATATTTTGCTATTATGTGACTCTGATGCATTCTTTAGTGTGTCAATTGCATTTTTTAGCTCTAGAATTTCTGCATGATTGTTTTGAATTATTTCAATATCTTTGTTAAATTTATCTGATGGAATTCTGAATTCCTTCTCTGTGTTATGTTGAATTTCTTTAAGTTTCTTCAAATAAACTATTTTGAATTCTTTGTATAAAAGATTCCATTCTCTGTTTCTACAGAATTGGTCTCTGATGCCTTATTTAGTTAAATTGGTTAGGTCATGTTTTCCTGCATGCTCCTGATGCTTGCAGATGTTTTTTGGTGTCTGCACATTGAAGAAGTAGGCATTTATTGTAGTCTTCACAGTCTGGGATTGTTTATGCCTGTCTTTTTTGAGAAGGCTTCCCAGGTATTCAGGGGGGCCTAGGCCCCAAACCCAATGTCACTGTGGTTTTTTTTTGAGACTCGTAGAGGTACTGCCTTGGTGGTCTTAGATAAGATCCGGAAGAATTCTCTGGATTACTAGGTGGACAATCTTGTTCTTTTCACTTACTCTCTCCCAAACAAGTGGAGTCACTCTCTGTGCTGAGCTGCCTATAGCTGGGTGTGTGGTGGTGTGAGCACCCCTGTACCTACCACCACTGGGACTGTGCTGTGTCAGACCTGAAGCCAGCATAGCATTAGGTCTTGCCTAAAGGCCTACTGTAATCACTACCTCACTACCACCTATATTCACACAAGGCCCTAGGGCTCTATGATCAGTAGCTGGTGAAGACAGCAAGATTTGTGTCCTTTCCTTTAGGTTGGTGAGTTTCCCCAGGCCCTGAGCAGGTCTACAGATGCTGTCTGGGAGCCAGAGTTTGGAGCCAAAAATAACCTTAGAAATTTGCCTAATGTTTTATTCTACTGAGGCTAAGCTGGCACTGAAACCACAATATAAAGTCCTTCTATTTTTTTTATGGGACAGTAGTGCTGGTTTCACTTTCTTTTTTTTTTGAGACGGAGTCTCGCTCTGTTGCCCAGGCTGGAGTGCAGTGGCCAGATCTCAGCTCACTTGCAAGCTCCGCCTCCCGGGTTTATGCCATTCTCCTGCCTCAGCCTCCCGAGTAGCTGGGACTACAGGCACCCGCCACATCGCCCGGCTGGGTTTTTTTGTATTTTTTAGTAGAGACGGGGTTTCACCGTGTTAGCCAGGATGGTCTCGATCTCCTGACCTTGTGATCCACCCGTCTTGGCCTCCCAACGTGCTGGGATTACAGGCTTGAGCCACCGCGCCCGGCCTCTTTTTTTTTTTTGTTATACTTTAAGTTCTAGGGTACATGTGCACAACGTGCAGGTTTGTTACATATGTATACATGTGCCATGTTGGTGTGCTGTACCTGTTAACTCGTCATTTACATTAGGTATATCTCCTAATGCTATCCCTACCCCCTATCCCCACCCCACGATAGGCCTCAGTGTGTGATGTTTCCCTTCCTGTGTCCAAGTATTCTCATTGTTCAATTCCCACCTATGAGTGAGAACTTGCAGTGTTTGAGTTTTGTCTTTGCGATAGTTTGCTGAGAATGATGGTTTCCAGCTTCATCCATGTCCCTACAAAGGACATGAACTCATCCTTTTTTATGACTGCATAGCATTCCATGGTGTGTATGTTCTTGTTCTACCTTCCCTTTGCCATAAGCAGAGAGCCTCTCTCTGTGCCTACTGCCACCACTGGCCCATGGAGGGATTCTGCCAAGCCACCACCAATGTTTACTTAAAGTCCAAGGGCCCTTTAGTCAGCTTGTGGTGAATGCTGCTTAGCTTGGGACTCATCCTTCATGGCAGTGGGCAGCCCTCTGACCCGGGGCAGGTCTAGAAATGCCATCCAAGAGCCAAGGCCTGGAATCATGGACCCCAAGAGCCTGTCTTGTGCTCTACCCTACTGTGGCAGAGCTGCTATCTATGGTGCAAGACAAGTCACCTTTACTATTCCCTCTGCTTTCCTCAAGGGCCTCAATGTACTACCTGGGTATTGCTGCTGTTTATTCAGGGTCAACCCTTCAGTTAGCAGATGATGAATTCTGCCAGGACTGGGTCCTTCCCTTCGAGGAAGTGGGTTCCCTTCTAGTCCAGGACATGTCTAGAAATGTTGTCTCGGAGCTAGGACCTGGAAAGGGGATCTCGCAGCTCTGACCAGTGCCCTATCCTGCTGTGGCTAAGCCAACATCCAAGATGCAAGACATCTTTCCCACTCTTCCCTTTCTTCTCCTCAAGTGGAAGGAAGGGGACTCTTTTAGAGACATGAGATGTGCAGTCTGGGTTTAGAGGCAACGTGGTGCCAGCACTTCCCCAGCTGTTCTGGCGGGTGTCTCAGTAGGTCATGTGTTTACCTAGTCTACTGGCTTCTGAGCCCAGCTCAGCCCTAGGACTCACCTGGGAGTTGCAGCCCTTGTTGCCTAGGCTGCCTTTCAAGTTTATTTATGGCCCCAGAACACTCCAGCCTGAGTTAGTGAGGCTTATTGGAACTCAAGTTCCAGCTCTTGGGATGAGCGATACTCCTCTGGCTATGGCTGGTTTAAATACTCCCTCTGTCGGCAGGTGTCAACTCAATTTGGTCTGGCTTTGCTTTCTGCTATAACAGGGCAGTACAGAGTTCAATACGATATCTCACATTTGCTGCACTTTCCTTGTCCCAAGAGCGCACATTTTTTCTCTATGCCACACAGCCACTTCTGGGGGATGCGGACAGGTTGCCACTGGCTAACCAAGACTGTTTTTTCTACCGTTTCCATGCCTCTTTCAGTGATGTGGAGTTAAAACCAGGTACTTTGAGTACTCACCTGATTTTTGGTTCTTATGGAGGCACTTTTTATATAGATATTTGTTAAATTTGTGACCTTGCAGGAGGGATGATTGGTGGAGCCCTCTATTTAGCCATCTAGCTCCTCCCCTCCTTCAATATTATTTTCTATATTGAAATTTGTAACTGAGTTTATAACAGCTTCCAGATCACGTTGGATATTTAATTAAAAGAATAAACTTAAAAAGAGTCTTGAGTTTATAGTTTGGATGAAGAAAAATTAACCTAACTGCTTTTCTGTTTGAGTCCTTTTATGATACTGATATAAAAATGGCTTCATTTAAATTATTTTCTAAATTTTATTTCAGTTAATGAAGCCAATGTTTTAACAGCTATTGCTGTATTTATATGCATAACAAACCTGGGAACTAAAAATAAATTAATTTAGAAGAAAAATTGTTTGATCTGATTAGTGATATGCAAGTAACTCTTACAGGGTTTGTGAAGTGATTGTCTTCAGATAGATATGTTAAACTGTCAATAAAACTGCTAAATCTTGAAGTAGGTACTAGTAGTTCTTTAGCACATTTGTGTGTTCTGATTTTTCCAATTTCTGCTGTTAGAATTGCCCCCATATTGGATGGTAAACATAGACAAACAAATTATTTACTTGTCATCAACTGTCCAGAGAAATATAAATTCACTACTTAATTTTTCATTAAACATGTACTTTTAAATCTAATTGCTATTGAAAGGATTTACTTCAAACTAAAAGATTACTACCAAGCAATAAAACATATGTAATACATGACAAATGACTTTAATGACAGCAATAGGCTAATATTTATACACTCTAGGGTAGGGTTACTTAACCTTTATGTAAAACACACACTTTTCCCATCACCTAACCCAAAATTTCTCATTTTTCTCAAAGACCTCACCAACTGAATGATTGGTGGTTTAGTGCAACTCTTAGAACATGACACATCTGCTCCTGATACAAATTCATCTGGCAGGATACTAGAAGAAGGAGTTAACTATTTAGGCATTATCGCCATGCTCCCAGGACATGAAGAGGTTGGTTGTGTTTGGAATAGCTTCGGTAATGGCAAAGTAGATTGAATTGGATTAACCCTACCAGGATAATAATTATAGACCAGTCAACATGAAAAAACAAATAAACCAACAAAACAGCTACTTGAAGGCCACTGAAGAGCAAAAAAAGTAAAGCAGATGATATGACTTTTGAGGAAAAGCAACTTATATGATACACAAAATTATTCCAGGATGGATAATAAACCTAAATAAAAAGCTAAAACAATGAAGCTTGTAGAAAAAAACACAGGAGAATATCTTCTTGATCTTGAGGTGGACAAAAGTTTCTTAGGACTTGGAAAGCACTGCCTCTAAGAAGAAAGAAACATTATACACTGTACTTTATCAAAATTTAAAATTTCTGCTCTTCAAGACACCTTTAAGAAAATGAGAAGATAAGTCAGATAAGTGGTAAGGAATATTTATAGTACACAAAGCTTTCAAAGGACTTGTCTCCAGAATATATAAATAACACTTATAAATTCAAATAAGTTTTCAGGCAAAGAAAATCATTAGAGATAAAGGGGGTGAATATAATATTAAATATTTCCATATATGTACTAAGTGACGATAATAATTCTAAGCATGTATGCTCCTTAAATATAGCTGGAAAATATACAAAGCAAACCTTGACTAACATACAAAGAGAAATTGACAAATCCACCGTAACTAACTGTATAACTTTGTTTCTTAGTTTCCTCTTCTGCAAAGCTAACATGATAATACATACTTTATGTACAAGTGACTTAATACATTTAAAATACTTGAATGTTTGGCACATACTTTGCTGGGTATGATAGCTATCAGTAATAAACATACATTATTATTAGGTGACTATATACCTATACTGAAATAGTGCTTTGGCCGTGACTTCAATGGTAATGATTCAAGAATATAGTACATCCAGAAAAAGGAAGGGAAATTTTACCAATCTATATACATAAGGCCGCTCTGGAAAGTACTAAGGTAACATCTATAGTTTGTGATAAAGTTATGGAAAATGGCTAAATATGTGAATTCATGAGATGACAACCAATAAAAGAGGATATATTGGGGATATCCCTATAATCTTCCTCTCACCTTTGCTGTGAATCTAAAACTACTTTTTTAAAAAAGACTTTAGAAAAGTGTAGTGGACTACAGTATTGTGAGCCTAAAATACAAAGAAATTTATAGTCACATTACCCAGAATCAGGGAAATTTAAACCCTTTTATAAATATTTCAGCCACTTTTATAAATATTTCTTGTCACTGTTGATCTGAAGAATTCATGGTGTACAACTAACAGATTTCAGGGTTGGTCTACAAACCCTGGACCCACCCTGAAACACCCCAGAGAACCATGTACAACTAGGCAGAGAGAAAGTGACAGAAGATAGACTGGGGTGACTGTCTTAGGTAAGGACATATTAGGATGATGCAAAACAATGCGGAGAGAGAAACACAGATATTCCAAGGATATTAAGAACTCTTTTCCTCTCCTAGATCTGCAAATTTCAAGGTTAAAAAAAATACATTTACAAAATTGAGATTAGGTCCTTTGGGTTGAAACAGTGTTCAGATATAATGAAAAAGGCTTCTATCAAGCTCCCAGGATAACACTCCCTTTTTTGAGTGTTAAATACTTCAAATTACATAAAATCTGGATTGGTTGTTTTTAAAAATGTTAAATGTTCCTAATATTTAAGGTAATTGTAGCATTTTCTAATGTTGCCAAGACAAAATCTAGGATGCCCAGTTAAATTTGAACTTTAGATAAATAACAAATAATTTTAAAATATAAGTATGTTTCATGTTAAAAATATTTGTATAAAATAGGGGAGTTTTTATTTAAAAAAAAAAAAAAAAAAAAAAGAGCAGACAGGATAAGTAATTGTGTCCACTGTAGAAATACAAATTTCAGCTGCCGAGAGTCAACCTTAGTCTTTATTTTAAGCAAACACAGCTGCCTTGCAGTCTTTTCAGCATGTCCCATGCAATATTTAGAATATACTTATACAAAAATTATTTGTTTTTTTCTGAAATTTGAACTTAATTGATGTCCTATATTTTTATTTGCTAAACTATTCAATCCTATTTATATTATCAAATCTGTCACATGTCATTTCTATAAATTTGATCTCTAAGGAAATATCTGTAATTTTTATTCCTAAAGCCTGTAAATGCTTTAAATAAAAATATATGAGGATCCAATATTATTATTATTATTACTTGAGACAGCATCTCAAGTTGTTGCCCAGACTGGAGTGCAGTGGCATGATCACAACTCACTGCTGCCCCGACCAACTGGGCTCAAGTGGTTCTCCCACTTCAGCCTCCTAAGTAACTGGGATCACAGGTGTTCACTATCATCCCCAGCTAATATTTTATGCTTCATTCAGATAAATGAGGTCTCGCTATGTTGATCAGGTTGATCTCAAACTCCTGGATCAAGAGATCCTTGCACTTCAGCCTCCCGAAGTGCTGGGATTATAGGCATGAGCCACTGCGCCCAGCTTGATTGCCCTAATTTCTGGAGATATTAAAATATAACTTTCAAGTTTGCTTGCAAACTCCTTCCTTTCCTGCCTAGAATCTCTAGAATCTGCCTTTCTCCCTGTCCCCTGTCTACTACATATGTATATATTTGTACACACACACACAGACACACACAGACACACATGCACAGACACACACACACACACAGAGACACACACACACACACACACACAGAGTGAGAGACAGAGAGAGAGAGAGAAAATCATATTTAGTGACTTTTTTCATTAAACTCTTAACAGAATTTTACATATTAACATGCCATGCATTCTTCAAAATAAGTAATGAAGGACTGAATTGATGATTACTAAGCAATTTCAGCCCAGTTGTTCTCTCTCCTTAATATCTGTGTAATCAATCACCCAACACATTCTTCCTGCCCACTGCAAAGACCAAACCAGTTCACTGAGACCACAACATTGCAGTAGAAAAAGTTTTTTTTTTTTTTTTTTTTTTTTTTTTTGAGACAGAGTCTTGCTCTGTCCCCCAGGCTGGAGTGCAGTGGTGCGATCTGGGCTCACTGCAAGCTCTGCCTCCTGGGTTCACACCATTCTCCTGCCTCAGCCTCCGGAGTAGCTGGGACTACAGGCGCCCGCCACCACACCCGGCTAATTTTTTTGTATTTTTAGCAGAGACGGGGTTTCACCATGTTAGCCAGGATGGTCTCGATCTCCTGACCTCGTGATCCGCCCACCTCGGCCTCCCAAAGTGCTGGGATTACAGGCTTGAGCCACCGCGCCCGGCCATAGAAAAAGTTTTATTGTCACGAGGCAGGAACATGCAGGAGAACCGGAGTTATCACTTGAATTAGTCTCTCTGAAGGCTTGGAGGTCAGGGTTTTTATGGACAATTTTTGTTGGGCAGGGGGCTAGGGAATGGGTGTTGCTGCTTGGTTGGGGAATTACAGGGTTGTAGAAAATGGTCCTCATGCACTGAATCTGCCTCTGGGTGGGACCACAGGACCAGCTGAGCCATGAGTCACAAGTCCGGGTGGGGTAGATCTGAGAAACATATCAAAAACCAATCTTAAATTCTACAATAGTGATATTATCTATAGGAGCAATTGGAAGTCACAAATCTTGTGACTGCTGGCCACATGACTCCTGAGCAGTACAGAGTTATAGAAACTACACCCTTCTTGCGACCTCTGGCCACTTGGCTCCTGTGTCCTGAGCAGTAAGGGATTATAGAAACTACACCTACATTTTAGCAGAGTTCAACGCCTCTCTTAATTTATTCTTGTGCCCTTTCATTAGTCTTACAAAGATGGTTTTCAGTCCCTGAGCAAGGAAGGGATTCGTTTTAGGGAGAAACTATTATCATCCTTGCTTTCCCAAAGTTAGATTGACCTATTCCTAGGTATGACCAAGGACAGCTTGCAGGTCAGAAGCAAAATAGAGTAAACTGCATCATATTTCTTTTACTGTCATAACTTGGCAAAGTCAGTTTCACCTATTTTTACGAAAGTTGCTAGTAACTTAAAATATTTTTAATTCTGCATTATTCTTGCTGTGTTTTTGTTCATCTCTTTGCTATAATCACATTGGCTCTTGCTGCTTGGTCATAGGCATGGATTTCAGATAACCAGGCCCAATTCATTCCCAGTAGAAATAGATAAAAGCACCATTGTTTCTCTTTGCCTTTAAGAAAGAAATATCTAGCCAAAGACAAAGGGAAACCTTGTCCATTAGCAAGTGAGGTAGAAGACTTTAAAAAATGAAACAAAAGTTCCAGAGATATTAAACAAAGAGTCTTCTGAAAAGAAGAAAAAGATATGTTTGCTTGGAACAAGAATTAATGATGGCCCCCTGGCAGTTGGAATTCAAACTTAAATAGTAGACACACAATTACTTATTTTAAAGTCTTGTCTGTTCATCTCTAAAATGAACACTCTCTTGTTTTACTTGAATATCTATCAGCATTTCTTTCTAATGAAACTTTATCTTGATTTTTATTTTATGCTGTGATACTTAGCTGTGCTCCTAGAAGTTTGCTTTGGACAAATGGGGTGTTTTTAGCAACAATGATAACAAAATTAACACAAGCATATTTTTTCCTTACTTAAGCCCCAAATTATCATTTTACAATAAGTATTTTTTTCCTTCACTCAATGTCTTCTCCATCTTTGGAAAAATAAACTAAGAAGCCTAGGGATTAGAGATTAAAAAAAAGTTTCTGAAGTTCCCTCCCCATTGAAAGAAGGCCCTTGCTTTCCTCACTTTGAATTCACAGTCAATGACTGTGTGGCATTCTTCTACACCCTGGTAGACAAAGACAAAGGTCACAATCTCATGGGAGCTCTATAGCCCTGCCCACCACCTGACAAACCTGAATACTTAACCACGTGTCCCTAGGGCAAGTCTGTATCCTCCCTATAGGACTGCAGCTGATGAGTTCTTGAAAGTGCCACCTCCTGGCTGGAGGGCAATCAACACAAAAGTAGTCCACTAAACAAAAACACAACCAAGGACCCTCACAGAGTCCACTTCACTCCCCTGCTACCTCCACTGGAGCAGGTGCTGGTATCCATGGCTGCAAGACCTGAAGATGGATCACACCACGGGACTCTCTTTTAGACACTCCCCAGTACCAGCCTAGAGCAGGGTGGCTAGACCCAGAAAAGCAAAAACAATCACTGCAGTTCAGCTCTTAGGAAGCACCATTCTAGGGTATGGGTGAGAGCACCACATCAAGAGAGCATCTCATGGAACAAAAGAATCTGAACAGCAGCCCCTGAATTCCAGATCTTCCCTCTGACATAGTCTACCCAAATGACAAGGAACCAGAAAAACACTTCCTGTAATATGACAAAACAAGGTTCTTTAACACCGCTAGAAGATCATACTAGCTCACCAGCAATGGATCTAAACCAAGATGAAATCTCTGAATTGCCAGGAAAAAAAAAAAAAAAATTCAGAAGGTTGATTATAAGCTAATCAAGGAGGCACCAGAGAAAGGTGAAGTTCAACTTAAAGAAATAGAAAACATGATATGGGATATGAAAGGAAAAATTTTCAATGAAATAGAGAACATAAAAAAAAAACAGTCACACTTTCTGGAAATCAAGGACACACTTAGGGAAATGCAAAATGCACTGGAAACTCTGAGCAATATAATCAAACAAGCAGAAGGAAAAACTTCAGAGCTTGAAGACAAGGCTTTTGAATTAACACAATCCATCAAAGATGAAGAAAAAAGAATAAAAAAAAAGAAAAAAGCCTTCAAGAAGTTTGGGACTATGTTAAATATCCAAACTTAAGAATAATTGGTGTTCCTGAGGGAGAAGGGAAATCTAAAAGCCTGGAAAACATAGTTGAGGGAATAATGGAGGAAAACTTCCCCAGCCTTGCTAGAGATCTAGGCATCCAAATACAAGAAGCCCAAAGAATGCCTGGGAAATCAATTTCAAAAAGATTATTACCCGGGCACACAGTCATCAGGTTATCTAAAGTCAAGATGAAGGAAAGAATCTTAAGAGGCATGAGTCAAAAGCATCAGGTAACCTATAAAGGAAAACCTATCAGAGTAACAGCAGATGTCTCATTAGAAACCCTACAAGCTAGAAGGGACTGGGGTTCTATCTTTAGCCTCCTTAAAACAATTATCAGCCAGGAATTTTGTATCCAGCAAAATTAAGCTGCATAAAAACAAATATCCAGCAAAATTAAGCTGGATAAAAATAAAGGAAGGAAAGATACAGTCTTTTTCAGACAAACAAATACTGAGAGAATTTGCCACTACCAAGCCAGCACTACAAGAATCATTTAAAGGAGCTCTAGATGTTGAAACAAATTCCAGAAATATACCAAAATAAATCCTACTTAAAGCATAAATCTCACAGGACCTATATAACAATAACACAGTGAAAAAAGGGTATTTTGGCAACAAATAACATGATGAATAGAACAGTACCTCACATCTCAATACTAACATGGAATGTAAATGGCCTAAATGCACCAATTAAAAGATACAGAATGGCTGAATGGATAAGAATTCACCGACCAAGTTTCTGCTGTCTTCAGGAGACTCATCTAACACACAAGGACTCACATAAACTTAAGGTAAAGGGATGGAAAAAATATATTTCATGCAAATGAACACCAAAAGCAAGCAGGAATAGCTATTCTTATATCAGACAAAACAAACTTTAAAGAAACAGCAGTTAAAAAAGACAAAGAGGGACATTATATGATGATAAAAGGACTAGTCCAACAGGAAAATATCACAGTCCTAAATACATATGCATCTAACACTGGAGCTCCAAAATTTATAAAACAATTACTACTAGACCTAAAAAATGAGATAGACGACAACAAAATAACAATGGGGATGTTTAGTACTCCGTTGATAGCACTAGACAGGTCATCAAGACAGAAAGTCAACAAAGAAACCATGGACTTAAACTATACCCTACAACAAATGGACTCAACAGATATTTACAGAACATTCTACCCAACAACTGCAGAATATCAATTCTATTCATCAGCACATGGAACATTCTCCAAGATAGACCGTATGATAGACCACAAAATAAGTCTTGGTAAATTTAAGAAAATAGAAATTATGTCAAGTACTCTCTCAAATCACAGTGGAATAAAATTGGAAATAAACTCCAAAAGGAACCCCCAAAACCATGAAAACACATGAAAATTAAATAACCCTACTCCTGAATGATCGCTGGGTCATCAGTGAAATCAAGATGGAAATTTAAAATTCTTTGAACTCAATGATAATAGTGACACAACCTATCAAAACCACTGGGATACAGCAAAAGCAGTGCTAAGAGGAAAGTTCATAGCATTAAATGTCTACATCAAAAAGTCTGAAAGAGTACAAATAGACAGTCTAAGGTCACACCTCATGGAACTGGAGAAACAAGAACAATCAAAACCCAATCCCAGCAGAAGAAAAGACATAACGAAGATTGGAGCAGAACTAAATGAAACAAACAAACAAAAAGGAAACAATACAAATGATAAATGAAACAAAAAGCTGTTTCTTTGAAAAGATAAATATATACACCATTAGCAAGATTAACCAAGAAAAGAAGAGAGAAGATCCAAATAAGCTCAATTAGAAACTAAATGAGAGATATTACAACTGATAGAAAAACAAAAGATTATTCAAGGCTACTATGAACACATTTATGCACATAAACTATAAAACCTAGAGGAGATGTATAAATTCCTGGAAATATACAACCCTCCTAGATTAAACCAGGAAGATATGCAATCTCTGAAGAGACTAATAAGAAGCAGTGAGATTGAAATGGTAATAAAAACATTGGCAACCAAAAATGTCCAGGTCCAGAAAGATTTACACCTGAATTCTAATCAAATGTTCAAAAAAGAATTGCTACCAATCCTACTGACACTATTACAAAAAGTACAGAGAGAGGGAATCCTCCCTAAATCATTCTATGAAGCCAGTATCACCCCAATACCAAAACCAGGGAAAGATGTAACAATAGCTACAACAGCAAAACAATATCCCTAATGAACATAGATGCCAAAATCCTCAACAAATACTAGTGAATAAAATCTAACAGCATATCAAAAAGATAATCCACCATGATCAAGTGGGTTTCATACCAGTTATGCAGGGATGATTTAACATATGTAAGTCAATGAATGTGATATACCACATAAACAGAATTAGAAACAAAAATCTCATGACCATCTCAATAGACTCAGAAAAAGCATTTGACAAAATCCAGCATCCCTTTATGAGTAAAACCCCCAGCAAAATCGGCATACAAGGGACATGCCTTAAGGTAATAAAAGCCATCTATGACAAACCCACAGCCAACATTGAACTGAGGGGTGAAAAGTCAAAAGCATTCCTCCTGAGAACTGGAACAAGACAAAGATGCTCACTTTCAGCACTTCTATTCAACACAGTACTGGAAGTCCTAGCTAGAGCAATAAGACAAGAGAAAGAAATAAAGGGCATCTAAATCAGTAAAGAGGAAGTCAAAAGTCACTGTTAGCTGATGATATGATCATATACCTAGAAAACCCTAAAACCTCAACCAAAAAGCCCCTAGAACTGGTAAGTGAATTCAGTAAAGTTTCAGAATACAAAATTAATGTACACAAATTAGTAGCTATGCTATACACCAACAGCAACCAAGCTGAGACTCAAATCAAGAACTCAACCCCTTTCACAATAGCTACAAAAAATTTAATTACTTAGGAGTCAACCTAGCCAAGGAGGTGAAAGACCTCTACAAGGAAAACTACAAAACACTGCTGAAAGAAATCACAGACAACACAAACACATGGAAACACATCTCATGTATGCCCATGTATGGGTAGAATCAATATCGTGAAAATGACCATACCACCAAAAGCAATCTACAAATTCAATGCAATTCCAATCAAAATACCACCATCGTTCTTCACAGAACTTGAAAAAACAATCATAAAATTCATATGGCACCAAAAAAGAGCCAAAGTAAGACTAAGCGAAATGAACAAATATGGAGACATCACACTACCTGACTTTAAACTATACTATAAGGCCATTGTCACCAAAACGGCATGGTACTGGTATAAAAATAGGCACATAGACCAATGGAACAGCATAGAGAACCCAGAAATAAAGCCAAATAATTACAGCCAACTGATCTTCAACAAAGCAAACAAAAACATAAAGTGGGGAAAGGACAGCCTATTCAACAAATGGTTTTGGGAAAATTGGCATGCCATATGTAGAAGAATGAAACTGGATCCTCATCTTTCACCTTATAGAAAAATCAACTCAAGGTGGATCAAAGGCTTAAATCTAAGACCTGAAACCATAACCATTCTAGAAGATAACATCAGAAAAACCCTTCCAGACATTGGCTTAGGCAAAGACTTCATGTCCAAGAACCTAAAAGCAAATACAACAAATCAAAGATAAATAGATGGGACTTAATTAAACTAGAAAGTTTCTGCGCAGCAAAAGAAATAATCAGCAGAGTTAACAGACAAGCCACAGAGTGTGAGAAAATCTTTGCAATGTATATATCTGACAAAAGACTAATACCCAGAATCTATGAATAACTCAAATCAGCAATAAATAAATAAATAATCCCATCAAAAGTGGGCCAAAGGCATGAATAGACAGTTCTCAAAAGCAGATATACAAATGGCCAACAAGCAAATGGAAAAATGCTCAACATCAATAATTATCAGGGAAATGCAAATCAAAACCACAATGTGATAGCACTTCACTCTTGCAAGAATGGCCATAATAAAAAAATCAAAACATAATTGATATTGGAGGGGATGTAGTGAAAAGAGAATACTTTTACACTGTTGATGAGAATGTAAACTAGTACAATCACTATGGAAAACACTGGAGATTCCTTAAAGAACTAAAAGTAGTTCTACTGTTTGATCCAGCAATCCCACTACTAGGTATCTACCCAGAGGAAAAGAAGTCATTGTACAAAAAAAGGTACTTCACACGCATGTTTATAGCAGCACAATTTGCAATTGCAAAGATATGGAACCAGCTCAAGTGCTCATCAATCAATGAGTGGACAAAGAACATATATTATTTATATATATAAAATATATAATATATATTATATATAAATATATATTACATATATTTATATATATATTTTATATATATATGCAGCAACTTGAATGGATTTGGACACTATTATTCTAAGTGAAGTAACTCAGGAGTGAAAAAACCAAACATATGTTCTCACTCATAAGTGGGAGCTAGGCTATGAGGACACAAAGGCATAAGAACGAAACATTGGACTTTGGAGACTCAGCGGAAGGAATGGGGGTTGGCGAGGGATAAAAGACTACACGTTAGGTACAGTGTATACGGCTCGGGTGGTGGGTGCACCAAAATCTCAGAAATAACCACTAAAGAACTTATTTATGTAACTAACCACTACCTGTTCCTCAAAAACCTACCAAAATAAAAATATAAAAAATTTATGAAAAGTAGAGAGAAATGTAAAAAGGTACGTTATATATGCATGAAGTACATATATGCATTGTTTTATTAATCAGATAAAGGAAGAAATTTAAATAAAAAAAAAAATCCCAGTTGACACATGTACTGATCCCCAGCACAAAGCACAGATACAAATTTTAGTAGCCACGGTGCACTTCTAAGGAGTCCTTGTCAATGACCCTCAACTTCAAATAAGTCATGTTTGAGGGGCCATCAAGGAAGTGATTCATTGATATAGGGGGCAAGGATCAGGCATGGTTTAGAATGAACATAAAAAATATCCTGTTCTTTTAACCAGCAGAAGACACTCAAACTTCCCTGACATCTGTATCCAATGTCCATCCTTACTCCTTCTTTTCTGACACCTTGTATCCTAGCTTATCACTCAAGAGGAATTCAGTGAGCACTTACTATATACTCCTATGTGTCCATGTCAGTGCCACCCATCAGACCCTGAACAAATATAAAATCTAGAAAAAATAATGTTTGAGGTGATGGCATCAGACCCTGAACAAATATAAAATCTAGAAAAAATAATGTTTGAGGTGATGGACATCTAAATTTCCCAGATTTATCGTGACAGGTCCCCCAACAGGTTACTTAAGGGTGTATATCCGCTGCTTGAATCCTTGGCAGCTGGGTAATAAGCCAAAGCCATGGTTCCCAGCCAAGGAACCGGTGTCTCTGAGAACTCAAACATCCAGAGAGTATCTGAGAACCTACCAATGCTCAAACACAGTAGTAAAAGAGCCAAAATATTACCTTAAAAGCAGTTTAGAGACAGGAGGTAGGGCAGATATCCAGCGCTCTCCTGTAGCTCTCCAGGAGTTCCCCGTATATAAGCACGAATAAACTCATCTACTTGTCAAACTGGACTTGCTTTAGTCATTGTTTGTTCTCTTGGTTCCTTCCCAGTTTGAGGAAGACATTACACTTCCAAGTTTTTCTCACAACACTGGATTTTTTATTATACATTTAATGCATGTATCAAAGTATCACATGTATTCCATAAATATGTGCAATTATGTATCAAAGTCTCAATTTTCTTACTTTTTGCATCAGATAAAGCTAGAATTTAGCTTACCCTTTTCAACTGTTACAGTTTTTAATGTTAGTTATATAAATAATTAAAATGTAAATGCCTACTTTGGGGTAACTCCTCTATCAAAGAGAACAGATCATTTGGTAATCTTCAATAGGGTAATCCTTTAGTATTATAACTACACTTGGTATAATAACTATTAAAATAAACTTAGAATTCACTCAGCAGTAGGAAAGTTGAGAATTATATACCTATGTATTTTTTATTATAACATTTAATAGTATATTGAAAATGCATTACCTTTGACAGAAACAAAGCAAACACTGGGGAATAAACACACTGGTCTGTTTCAGTTCTCCTAAACCAAATAGAATTTGTGAATTAAGATTTGTGTTGCACCTCAGAGAACCGGAGATTACCTGATTGTTGGGTTATTGGTTAGTTTATTGGGACTCAAGGTGAATCTTTTCCTGTGCAAAAGTAATCAGCTGATATGATGCAGAAGACACTAGCATATCCTAATTTAAAATAGTTAAAAGAATATCTGTTGACTGCAAATTATGACTACATGAGTAAATGGTATAAAATCCCTGAAGCCATGCACTTAGGCAAACTCCCCTGCTAGGTCTGAGATACCACAAACCTAATAAGTAGTGGGCAGAAGAATACAATGTCTTAGATATGATTGGCCATGAGTTTGTCCTTTGGTCTGCGATGCATTTGGCAGGATGAAGATGACTGTAGTTGGGATGTAGATGTGCTGTGTTTCAGTGGTACACACTTCACTGGGGTCAGTGATAACCTCTACAGCTATATCAGGGAGACAGGTTTCCAAAAAAGAGGCTAATTTTGTTTCTAGTAAGAAAGGATTCTGAAGCTATCCATCCATATAAATTTTTAGTTAGTGTTAAGCAATTGTTGTAATTGTAATTGGTTACAGTAATTTACTAAATAAATTAATTACTTGATGAAGTAATTAACTACTTTGGAGAGGTAAATATTAAAGAAATGAGTAATAGGGTGTGCTAAAGAACAGAACTATTTATTGAACTTGCTAACCTCAACAAGAACAAGCTCCTCACATGCCAGCAGTACACTTTGATAAAATGGTTTCTTTTCCCTCCCTCCCTCCCTCTCTTTCTTCCTTCCTGCCTGCCGGCCTTCCTTCCTTCCTTCCTTCCTTCTTTCCTTCCTTCCTTCCTTCCTTCCTTCCTTCCTTCCTTCCTTCCTTCCTTCCTTCCTTCCTTCCTTCCTTCCTTCCTACCTTCCTTCCCTTTCTGAGACAGGGTCATACTCTCTTGCCCAAGCTACAGTGCAGTGGCGTAATCATTATTCACTGCAGCCTTGACTTCCTGGGCTCAAGCAATCCTCCCACCGCAGCCTCCCGAGTAGCTGGGACTACAGGTGTGCACCACCACATCTAGCTAATATTTAAGCTTTTTATATTGCCTGGCTGGTCTTGAACTCCTGGACTCAAGCAATTCTCCTGCCTTGGCCTCCCAAAATGCTGGGACTACAGACATGAAATACTATGCCCAGCTAAATTTTATTTTCCTATGGAACAGTTTATACTTTGTTCTATAGAATCATTTTGAAAGTTTTCTATTATACAGCCAGCTATCATATTGGTGGTCATGAATACACTGGTTACCTGACATGTGCATTAAGTGATTCAAAGCTCAGTGGGAGCGAAAGTTGGGATAACTAACACATTTTCCATGGAGTCTCCTTTCAATTGTGAACTAAATTTCCAAGAAAGAGCTTTCCAGCCATTTTAGGAAAAGGAGGAGGAATAAAAGACACACCCAGGTAATTTCACTTACACAAGCTTGGACAGAGAGTTCCTTCATTCGTGTAAATCGAAGCTTGTGATTATGGCAATGCTATCTCTCTGAAATGAATAAGCATCACTATGGGAAACAATTTTTATCCTTCATCAGGATCTGCAGATAGGAAAGAAATACACTGAAAATCGACAATTGCTAATGCTGAGGCTAACTTAGCGCCCACTCTTAAGGCAAAACTTCTAAACAATGTCACTTGCCAACAACAAATTAGCATTGACTGGGTGCAGTGGCTCAAGCCTGTGATGCCAGCACTTTGGGAGGCCAAGGTGAGCAGATCACTTGAGGCCAGGAGTTCGAGACCAACCTGGCCAACATGGTGAAACCCCATCTCTACTAAAAATACAAAAAAAAAAAAAATTAGCTGGGCATGGTGGCACACGACTGTTATCCCAGCTACTCAGGAGGCTGAAGCACAAGAATCTCTTGGACCTGGGAGGCAGAGGTTGCAGTGAGCCGAGATCACGCCACTGCACTCCAGACTAGGCAATAGAGAGAGACTCTGTCTAAACAAATAAAATAAAATAAAATAAAATAAAAAACAAAAAACAAAAAACAAATGACACACACATACAAAATTGCATTGCTCACTTATCATAATTTCCAACAAGCTTTGATACTCTAGTGAGATTTTTATTCAGAATAACTATTTGTTACTGTCCTAATAAATCAGCAAATATCGTTAGAGACCATGTTACAAAGCTCCTGAAGAATGCTGTTTCTCTGCAATAAAAAGGATACAATGTAGAACTATTGAATTATGCTGCTAAAGTAGTTTATATTTCCTTTTACATGAAGCCTAGAAGAGAGGGTGCCCTCAGAGAATATAAACAATAATGATGGTTTCTTTCTAAGACATTGGAATTTTGGTGAGCAGTAACATCTTACTAGTTCTTTCCCTGAGTAGTGACATTTCTCCTTTTAGAAACGTATTTACCATGTTGGCCACATAACTTTCTCCTATTTGGGCCTCAGGGCCTTCTGCATTTCTCCCGATTAGAAGTGATGAGCTTTAGTTAACCGAAAATCCCAGCGGTAAAGGGATTTTGTTAAGGGCTGTGATCAAACCCAGCTATCTCCTTCTTTACTTATTCTATATTCAGTGTCAGACTCTTGCTGCAAATCTTTGTTACTTTTATGATTAGAGAGTTTTCTCAAGGGAGATGGTCTTCCATGGAAAGAGTTAAATGCGCATTAGCAAGTCTGACCCTTTAGGGTATGTTTATACGAACACTATTAGTTCTTGGATAAAATCTGTAAGGCTCAGAGCAGGATTAAGATTTCATATATAGACCTCAATCTCTCAGGGCATTATAAATCATTAAAACTGTCCTGGAGGCATGCTCAAGAGCCATGGGATATCTATTAATACTTTTTATGGGTGTGGTTTCAATGGAGATTTTAAATAAATGAGCTATTATTTTTGAGCCAGGCAAAGTGCTTTTTCACATGTGATAAAAGTGGCTGCACAAAAATGCTGGAGACTATGTGTTTAGGCTCATGCTTACACATACTGTAGATTCAAATTGTTTCCACTTTAAGAATCCAGAAACTAGTAATCATTTACTTTTATTTAAAAATAAATATTAAAAGATATAATTTATTTACAAAATATTTTTTCAACAAGGAATTTTAAAAACGTTTTACTCAGGAAAGTCATTTTGATTCCCTGAGAATCCCATCTAAAAGTTTATGAGAAGAATTTAGTAATTCATTCCTTTGAAAAACATTGCATTATATTTCCCTTCTACAGGGAGATATGTAGAACAATTGTGTGCTTCTCCAACTTCCAAATAGTTTATATCCAATTAAAATGTCCTTGAAGGAGAAAAGTCAAAGAGTGGCAGAATTCAGACTGGAGAGATGGTGTAGCATGGGTACATCAATCAAATTTATGGAGAGATAAATATGAAATGTGACTCCCACCCTCATCCATTGTGCATTTTTGTCGTATTGTTGGTGAAGTTATATTCCTTTTCCACACCTGCTAGTGCTGTGAGATTCCTCCACCCCTACTCCCGTCTCACAGTGTGGTTTAAACTGGGTCATCAGTCAAACCCTGAGGATAAATCTGTGTTTATGATGTAGAAACTCATGAACGTCAATGAATGTTCATTACCCACTGTGCCCTGCTCTTTCAGTTACGTGCATTTGAAAACAGTAATAGTTTTGTGGGACCCACTTGGACCTCCAGAGTCAGTATAATAATAATTTTCAAGTGAAAACGTTTGAGCTAAGATACGGAAAGAAATCATACCTGAACTTCTTTTACTGGGCTAAAGCAGAACTTCCAGAAAATGCAGCTGCTCTGCACTCCCCTCCAAGGCAGTTTTCTGAGAATTCGGCTGCCGTGGAGACAGAGTTTCCATTTTCCTTAGCATCAAAAGCCCAATAGAACCCTCCATGCCTTCCCATGGAAGCCCTCCCTCCCTTCCCTGCCTCCACATTTTTTCAAACGTGGAATATAAATCCTTTATCTCTGGCTATTGACTTACTCATCACCGAGTCTGTATAAATAAACCTTGTCTTTTCTCCTCTCTTTATCTTTCTTTTTCTTTTCTTTTTCTTTTTGGAGACAGTGTCCCACTGTATGACCCAGGCTGGAGTGCAATGACACAAACACAGCTTATTGCAGCCTTGACCTACCAACCCCCCAGGCTCAAGTGATCCTCCCACCTCAGTGCCTGAGTAGCTGGGACTACGGGCACACACCATTATGCCCAGCTAATATTTAAAATTTTTTTTTTGTAGAGACAGGGTCTTACTGTGTTTTCCAGGCTGGTCTCAAACTCCTGGGCTCACGAGATCCTTCCACCATGGCCTTCCAAAGTGCTGGAATTACAGGTGTGAGCCACCACACTCTGCGTCTCTTATTTTAATCTATTGTCAGTTAATTTGCAAGCTTCCAAACACTGGATGCAAGTTGGAAAATGACAAGTTTTCCTCTGGACAGTGTTTTCATATAAAGCAATGAATGGGTCATTGTACAAGGAAATTGCATGGGGT
This sequence comes from Theropithecus gelada, assembly GCF_003255815.1. Lineage (NCBI taxonomy): Eukaryota > Metazoa > Chordata > Mammalia > Primates > Cercopithecidae > Theropithecus > Theropithecus gelada. The sequence goes on along the minus strand of NC_037685.1, from coordinate 13,920,601 downwards.
GGTTCTCCTTGGTAGAAAGCCCAGTGGACTATCCCTTTTTGTAGAGTTAAGATTGATTCTGTCCACAGCACTCCAGCCTGGGTGACAGAGCAAGACTCCGTCTCAAAAAAAAAAAAAAAAAAAAAAGATTGATTCTGTGTTTCTATGTCTGTTTCTTTGTTCCATACCTGTGGCACAATTAAAAGGCAAAGGATAGCTTATCATTTACATTGTAAAGCTAGAGAAAATTTGTTCCATATATCAATATATAATATTTGTCTCATACAGATGAAGCACTAATTATGCTTCACTTTATAGGGCATTGGTTTTATGATAACAAAGTTAACATTAGCTTATTTTAGAACATTGTTATGATGCATATAGATGACTATAAAAGGATTACTAAACTAAGGCAAGGAACATTTGGCTCAGTCTTCCTTGTGTCTGCACAAATCAAAATGTAAATTCCCAGCCAGGCGCAGTGGCTCACGCCTGTAATCTCAGCACTTTGGGAGGCCGAGGTGGGTGGATCATGAAGTCAAGAGATCAAGACTCCACCTCTACTAAACTCTGTCTCAACTAAAACACTACAAAAAATATCTCTGGGCATGATGCCGCGAGCCTGTAGTCCCAGCTACTTGGGAGCCTGAGGCAGGAGAGTCGCTTGAACCCGGGAAGTGGAGATTGCAGTGAGCCGAGATCAGGCCACCGCACTCCAGCCTGGCAACAGAGCAAGCCTCCGTCTCAAAAAAAAAAAAAAAAAAAAAGTAAAGACCCCGTTTGTGGCTGGAAGCTAATCAAGTATCAGCTATAGGGAGGAATATTGTAGTGATTAGGTGAAAAGAAATACAGAATACAACCCCTCAAAATAGAGTCCAAAAGTGATTAACTATATTCAAAATAGTTTGAGGGTATTAAAGTTGATTTTGGAACAACCAGCAGACACTAAAAGGAGGGTCTAGAGAACAAGAGGAATCAAAGGTTCATGAACACAATTGATTCAGGGGTGAAGGGTGTTGGGCAAACCAGGAAGGGAAGTGATTGCATCAGGAAGATACAGTTGACAAGTAGCTGGAAATTCATTTGCTTTATCCCCAGTTAGATTTAACCTAGAGAATTCCTCCTGGAGTGGCAGCTAATTTTTCTTACATTTGCTTTCCTTAAAATGATTCCACTCTAGGTTTCTAAGGGAGATTATATAGTCTTTATCCAGTAGACATAAAAATAAACCTGGAGCCCATATAACCTAAAGTAAGAATATATAGCCAACCTACATAACAAAAAGGAAGAGGTTCCCTAAAAGGAAGTGATGTTTGTTCTGGAATGGGACATTGCAATGGGACATCTGCAATGGGACATTGCAATCATTTACTATGATGTGCATATTGAGGGAGGTACTCCAAATTGGAGTAGAGGATCTCTTAGGTCAGATTCTGATATCCTTTGGCAAGATATCCTTTATGTGACACATGAAGTAGAGGATCTCTTAGGTCAGATTCTGTCAAGTTACCAGCAGAAGCTACAGATAATAAAATTTTAATAATACCATTATTCTGTCAGTGAAAATGGTAACATTACAAGGGGTAAGAGTCTTATTTTGGTATGGAGTCTTATTCTACATCTTGAGAAAAGCTGCCTGCATCATGAAGTCATCATCTTCTTGTCCTGGTTTGCAGTCTCAATGTCTCTGGTTATGGAACCAAACAGCCCGATGAACTTTCTGTGTGGCTTGTACATCATGCATAAGACTTGTTCTTTAAAACTAACTTAAGCTAATAGGGCTTTAGAAACAGAGCAGTTCCTGTTTTTAATAATTCCATGGAAGAAAGTTGGATAGGAGGGAGCTAGAATAATTTAGAATTTAGTCTAGTCTATAGGTAGATAACAAGAACTTGAAACTAATGCACAGGCCTATAATCTAAAACTGGTGTATAATGGTTTTTCTTTTAGAAACATAACTTTTTCTCTCTACTTGATTACACAGGAATCTCAGATTCAAAAACCTTTTGAAGCTAGAAAGCCAAACCAGGGCAGATTTTCAATTTTACTACTGTTTTAAGATTCCTGCACCTGCTAGGCAGTGACAGCTTTCACTCACTCACTGTTAAGACTGGGAACCCTTGAAGCCAGACTTTCTATGCACATTCTCAAATACTATATTCCAGTCAAAGCCTTAGTAACATAACCAATGTTTCTAACTGTGCTCTGTTGTAAAGAGAGATTTTTATTGAACTTATGCAAATATCCATATTGCCATAAGAGTACTCATAAACAATTCCTGAATGTCAGAGGGATCAACTAGGGAGAAAAGGCAAATGTTTCCATCTTTGTTCAAAAAGTATACTTTACCAAATGGCTGTAAGCTATAGATAGCTAAAGAGAGAACATTTCCTTAGATCTGGAAAACAAAACATTTAAGTAATGATCCAATAATGTTTCAAATAAAAGTCATAAAAACAATACCTTCATCAATGTGCTTAATCACATGTAATTAATTTTTATTCTCCTTGATTTTGATCAGCAGCTTCCTAAATCCATCTGTTCTTTATTAGAGTTTTGGAAAATTTTTATTTAGTCCATTGATCTTAAAGTTATTGGAAACCTGTATATGAGAGTACGTACGGTCTCAAGTTAATGGAAGATAGTGTTAGCATTCTGATATTCTCTTTCCCTTCTCCGGGAGGTGAGAATGATGGGAAGAAAAGGCAAATTGGAATGTTAGGCTGTTGTGCCTTCTGTCTTGTTGTCTTTTGTAGCATGGCCCTCTTGGCTACCGAATGTGTGACATTTCCTTCCAGCATTGTCAAAACTGCAGTGTCTACTCAGATCATGATCAATTGCAGCTGAGAGAATTGACTACTAAGTTGCATAAGAATAGGGTAAAAATTGTGTTTTTTAAAACAAGCCAAATAAAAATGTAAATGTCATCATTAGGCGTGAATCCATATTGATGGTGGTATAGTAAAAGACACTGGAAACAATTGTGAAAAATGTATTGTCCTGGGGATCAGAAGACCAATTTAGATCCACCCCCTTCGTTACTAGTTTGTGCCCTCAATCAGGCTGCTTTTGAGAGGCCTCACACTCAATAATTGTACGTTGCTGAATTGTAGCACATACTGTTGGAATGTGGAACTCCAAATGTCATTCTGCATAAAACGAGTAGAATTGGGATGACATAAATAGTCTGTGGAATAGGAAATCTTACAAAATAATTTCAAAACAGGTTTCTGGTGTTGCTATTATGAATTGAGGAAAGGTAAAGTTCTCTTTAGTTGAGTCCTTCATTTCATGAGGTGTAGGCAAAAATTGGAATTTTTCCTGAAACCTATGCATCAAAACTGCCTAGCTCAACACAAAACTATGAAGTCTGAGTGTATTATTACTGTTAATAATTATAGTTTGGGGAGAAAAAGTGGAATGATGGAGCTGGACTAAATTCCTTGCCTTGAAGACTTGGAAAAATAAAGGAAGTTGAGGCAAAGGGTACCCAAGGTTTAGAATCATACTCCTGTGTCTGCAGTAATAAGAAGGCCAGGGGCAAATGTCCTGCTGTGTGTGATCTTCTCTGGCATGAGTTTGTACTAAGTGAACCTAAGGCTAAATAACTCAGTCTCAGTACCGGGACAGAGATTAAGAAACTGCCTTGGCTCTACCAAGCATCCCAGTTACTTTGTATATCTGACGCCAGGATGAAAACAAGTCTTTGACTTCTGAAGCCAAACAAGTTTTTCTTTGTTTGTTATGACGCATAGATATTAATGTTCACAAGTAAAAACTCAACCAAAATTTTCTACACAAGAAGTTGGACTTTTTTAAAAAAAGAAGCTTATTTTTCTTAGCATATTGGAAAGTTTTTGAAATGAACAAGTCAATCATCTTGGAAATCATACTGTCTCAAGCTCAAACTCCTCTGTGGAGTTTTGTTAGACCATCTTTTTAGCCATGATTCAAGAAAGACTCTTCTAGCCTAACAAATAAACATTTAACAAATATCTGAGCCACATTTCTTTCATAACAATTTTATCTCATGATTTTCACATCCAAAAGCAGTTGGGGTAACAGTGAATTTAAATAATATCCTGGAAAAGATGTTGCTCACTTTTTAGTACTGATATGTATGCAATATTTAGCATCTATCATTTTTTATTTGTTGTTTAAAAATTAGAGCTAAATTTGTTTAAGTTATTAAATTGGTCCAGTACAATATAATGATGAAAATTCTTATTAGGTTACCATCTCTGATATGTTACATAGTTTCCTGCTTAGAAGAATCATTTTGTGTCAATTTTTCTAAATTTCTCATCACACTCAGTTCCTTATGTCAAACAGCATGTGATGGCCTTTGATCAAAGGCAAAAAAATCTGAACTGTTAAAACAAATAGAAGAAATGGGCAATGATGCTTCAGAAATATTTGTTTGCTTACTTAAGTGTAAACTGGATTGTATCTTTTAAACTTTGGCTTGCATCCTATTATGAATTGCTATTTTAAAGATTAATATCATTTTATCCTAATATTAAAGGCTTTCATATTTTGTTGACATCAGTTACACTGCAGAAAAAAAAATTTCTGAGATAAGTTACACAACCTTGTGGATAATCACTATGATCTTGTAGAACAGTTTATTAGTTATAGAAGATTAAGTGACAGTTTAAAAATATTGCTTGGGATCATCTAAACTCATCCCATTAGAAGATAAAAGCAGTGTACATTTAACATTGAAGCTGAAGGTTTTTTAATCAGGTGATTATGTCTATGGCTATGTGACCTTCTTAAATGAAGCAATATGGGAAGTTCGATTTTCAAATCGTAGAGAATATTAAGCTATCCAGGGAGAATCTGGTATAAGGTCAAAGAGCAATAGGACTGAGACAATTGTAATGATTATAGAATAATTAAGCTCAGTTTTTTTCTACTTGAAGACAGAGAGGGCAAAACCATAAAACTATTCATTGGCTATCTCCTTATAACTTTTCTTTTGTGGTTATTCTTGAGAAGTAAGAGGCACTCAGCTTAAAAATGAGATATGAATTTCAGGGATGATACCTAATTTTACTACTATTTTTGTCTTTATTTTACTATTTAAGATGTTTTATTTTCCCACATTCCAGAGCTTCAACTTTTCCATTAATCCATTTGTGCTTTTTGGTGACATAATCATTCTTAAATTTGAAGAATAATCACTTATAATCTCGTTTACCTAGCCCATCTTTACATGTGAAGTGTTTCTTCATAACTGGTCAACCTTTATACTTAGTGAACCAGACACTCTCCATCTGAAAGCTTCAGGTACTCCTACTCTTCGTATTCTTCTCAGGCACTGTGAACTTTCCTGAGGACTATTCTGTCGACTGTAGGGTGAACATCATGTGGATTTTTTCTGTCTTATTTTAGGTGTGCAGGAAAGTACACACATAGGCAGTCCCTAGTGGAGAGGGCACTGATTAACATCTGCTCACACCCAGGCTGCCCATTGCCGGTAGTATAAAATTTCTTATTGTTACTCCTTTGTTCAAACACTTGCAATAGATCTTCATAATTTATAGGCGAGGGAAAAAGTTATCTGTCCAGCATTCAAAGGTTCTCAAAATGGGCCCTCTCATCTTCACTCCTCACCCAAAGAAATCTAGCCTCTTCTCTGGGTTTGATCTTAGCCTAGAATCTGTCTCTAGGTGAAAAAAAAAAAAAAGAAAAGAAAAGAAAAAAAGAGTCCACAGTCAATTTCACTGCTTTGGGATGAAGTCAGGCTCATGCTAGATCCTTGCCCTGACCTTGTGCCTCACTTCCAGTGGCTTAGTGTTGCCCCAAAACAACTCCAATCTCCCTGTCCCTGGGAACATAAACATCTCTAATTTTCCTTCCAGCTGGAGGTGGGTATGTGACTTAATTTTGGGCAATAAGATGTAAGGTACATCTCCCGTGAACTTCTCAGAAATATCTTCCCCATGATTAAAAGGCAGAGGATCACAGAAACAGACCAGTGCCTGTTCTCCATTCTTTCACTTTCAGACCATGTGTGAGCTGGTGTGACTTTCGCAGCTTAAACAACCAAGTTGCAACCCAAAAGCAATAAACAAGAGTCCCAAAGCCAATATGAGGAAGGCAGGAGAGGTGGGAGAGGATGGCGTGGGGAAATTCCTGGGTCTTGATCTCCATGCCATCTTTGGGAATGCTTAACTCCACACTTCTTGCCAAGTAAACAATAAATGCCAGAATGGTTAAAGGGAACAATAAATGCCGGAATGTTTAATGAGGGAACTACTGTATCCAAACCATGTTAACTAATACATTAAGGTTCTGATCCATTCACCAGCCCCATATCTGCATTTCTGTTTTGGTTCTTTGCTAGATACCAAAATTTTTTCAACACTAGACTTTTTTCCAAGTATCTCCACATTCCTAAAATTCGCTGATGGACCTCGCGTATGCTCACCTCAAGTTTACTTGCTCAGGTTTCTATGTACTGGTTGTGTATCAGTGATACAGAGTCCACCCATGCTCTGGCTCTCAGGAACATTCCCGGATGGCTCTGCTCGGTTCTGCCTTGCTCAGGGAGTGGAGTTCCCTCTTCTCCTGAGTTATCCAAGTTCCTCACCCCCAGGAGCTTCCAAATGTCCGCAGTTGTTGGGCCATGGTGGATCATAGGAAGTGACGTAGTGAAGTCTGGCTGTACGTGTGTAAACAGTTGGGTTCTAAGTCCTTTCTCCTTTTCTCCTGGATCTATGCAAGAAAGAAAAAGAAAGAAAGAAAAAAGGAGATAATCTTTCTCCATTTTTATTTATGATGTCTCACTATGTTGTCAGGCTGGTCTTGAACATCTGATGTCAAGCAATCCTCTCACGTTGGCCTCTCAAAGTACTAGGATTACAGGCATGAGCAACCATGCCCAGCCTCTCCCACTTTTAGAAATTGCATTGTTTTTAGAAATTGCATTGTATCTGCTCTTTCCTCTTCAGAATGAATAACTCCTCTACTTTATCTTAGCTCTTTCTTTAGTCCCAAATTTGCCTTGTCTTTGAGGAAAATATACTTTACAAACATGTATCTGAACTAAATGTAGGCAAGTGTCTTTGAGTCCTTGTTTCTCCTTTGTTGTGGGTTAGGGGAAAGAAAACTAGCCTTCAGGGTATCAGCAAAAGAACATAGGATAGAGAACACAGAACCATTCAGATAACATAACTTTCTCCCACTTACTACTCTCTTTATTACCTAGTCCCCACTACAGTTTCTCATGTGTGAGTTTAGGAATTTCTAGTTGATAGGGCAACTAGGATAGCAAAGTTCTAGTGTCCAGAGCAGGCCAGTGATAGCCTACACATGAGGTAGCTGGAGTAAACCGAGGTACGGATCTTGTTTTTAAAGTGCAAGGCTATAATACGGAAGGCGTTGGTCTTTGTCTTAAGGTGAGTTGTCATATGAAATAGGTGGGATGATTTGTGAGGCTGGCCACCAAGTGGGATAATATCATTCCTAAACAATTTGTGAGTAAGGGCTGAGACAAATGAGTTAGGCTAGATGTAGGGACTGAGCATATTCTATCGAGTACATGTATGAGAGTGAGAACAGCCCCTTAAAAATCAGTCACATGATATTCTCTATAGCTGTGCTTTTAATATGGCAGCCAACAGCTACAGGTGGCTATTAAGCCCTTGAATTGGGCTAAATTCAAGTTAAGATTTATGCATACGATACACACTATGCATAAAATACACACTAGATTTTGAAGATTTAGTCTGAAAAAAAGAATGTAAAATATCTCATTAATAATTCTTATTTTGTATTAACTACATGTTGAATATTAATTACACTGTAATCGGTGCTTCATCTTTACCTTCATCTTCCCAAACTGTTGTTGACAGGTTGATAAATATTATTATGTGGCCAGGTGTGGTGGCTCATGCCCATAATCCCAGCACTTTGGGAGGCCGAGGCAGGAGGATCACTTGAGCTCAGGAGTTAGAGATCATCCTTGGCAACACAGGAAGACCCATTTCTACAAATAAATGTGAAAAATATTAGCCAGGTGTGGTGGTGCCTGCCTGGAGTCCCAGCGACTTGGGAGGCTAAAGTGGGAGGATACCTTGAGCCCAGTAAGTGGTAGTTGCAGTGAGCTGAGACCCTGCCACTGCACTACAGCATGGGTGACAGAGTGAGAAATAACACTTTGGATATATTAAGTTGAAATAACATTTTGGATATATTAAGTTAAATAAACTATATTATTAAGTTATAAAAAATCAGTCACACGGATTGGAATTCCAAGCACTCACCAGCTTAGAGCACTGCCCGGGCCAACAAGGAGATCTCACTGTGGGAAGCTATGTTGCCTACTTTGAAAGCTTAGAGTGTAAACTGTGGAGCCCAGGAGCCTATCCATCTCCAGATCCTAGAATAGTGCCTGGCACATGTTAAGTCAACAAAAATATTTTAATTAATTAATTAATGACCTTCTAATAATGCCGAGACAATATTTCTCCTAGTTCTATTAGCCTCTGAGCTCAGTTCCAGCCATGACTCTCCTGGGCCATGTTGTCAATGACTAGCTACAATAGATGGGTAAAGGGATCCATGGATAGACTGACAGACAGCGTAAATCAAAAAGTGTCTGAGACAGATTTTAATTGATTTAGAGATTTATTTGGTCAAGATGGAGAATGTGCCTGGAAAAAAACACACAGAAAAAACAAACAAAAAAACACACAAGTTACAAGTAGGATCTGTGGCCTGTGCTTTTTCCAAAGACGTTTGAGGACCAATATTTAAAGAGAAAAGAGGGAAAGGAGGAGAAGAAAAAGAAAAGGAGGAAAGTAGGCAGTAGGACAAGTGGTTACTTTGATTAGTACTCACCTAATCTATATTTTACATATGAAAAGAGGAGTGGAGGGGAAGTGATTATGCATTCTTCTCACTCTTGGTAGATCTACATTTTACATAAGACAAAGTAAGCATGTGAAATTTACAGCTGTTTGGGAAGAAAAGAAATGTAGCTTTTGCGTGACTCAGTGCTCAAGCTGAATCTTCCCTTTGTCATAGTGAGTTTGGGTTCTGATATTTTATTTTTCTTTCACAACAGACAAACACGTGTAGTATGGGCTTTTTTTTTTTTTTTTTCCTTTTTTTAGCTTAATCTTCTGTTCCCTCAGTTTCTTAAATATATTCACAAAGACGGTGCTTTCATAGATAGAAAGGTGTTTTTAAAATGTCTGTAAGGTATAAGTTTCCAGGGAAAACTAGAAATTTATTATGATACCTTACATATACACACAAAATAAAATAAAGTAGTTTTTACCCCTTTTCTCTTTGGGTTGTCTAATTTCAATATGAATTAGAGACAGTTGCAGTAGGATCATTGTAATAGCTCTTTATTTGTCCACCTGGCCCTTGCTGTTGCACAGAGAGATATATTTTTCATCCTGGCGTTCCTGATTCACTTTCCCCATTTCCCTCCATGGTGCCCTTCATATTCTTCATACTTTGTGTTTATTGTCCATCTCCCTTACCTAAGTTTCAAGAAGGCAAGCACTGTTTTGTTCACAGTGCCTATGGTAGAGCCCAGCAAGTGGTAGGTGGTCAACATATATTTTTTAAGTGAATGTTTCAATGAATGATTAAAATGGATGTGTGCTCAGCATCTATAAGAAGAGTTTCAGAAGGAATTGTAAAGAAGAGCCATTCCTTGCCCACAAATACAACACTAGGCATGGAATGTTACCATAAAGGAAATGTAAGAAAAGGTGTGAAGAAGGGAGAAAAATAAACTTAGACAAATTGTAATTTGATTAAATAGAGAAGGATAAAAGTGTCGAATTATTTTTATTCCAGAAATAAAATACATCCTTGGATTCATGAATTCTCTAATTCTGTGTGTTGCCAAGTAAAGTTCAATGTGCAATAAGCATAAGGAAAAATATTCTCTCATAATGTTTAGCTGAATTTATAGAAGATAGTGAAGATTCAACTCTATTTTTGTCACACTGTGATGCAATAGCATTTTGCATTTCCTTAAATAAATGCCAAGAATATGAGGCACATGATAGAGGATCCCAAAGGATGCAAAATCTCTCCTGGCAGACACTGAGGGAAGATAAAATTAAAACAAGGCAGCTGATTAACCTTGACTGGTTTATAGCTAGAATAAAATTAGACAAGTGTTTGAATAAAAGCACACTCCGGTTTTTTCTTTTATTTTTTTGAGGCAGTGTCTCGCTCTGTTTTCCAGACTGGAGTGCAATGCAGTGGTGCGAACACGACTCACTGCAGCCTCTACCTCCTGGTTCAAACAATCCTCCTGCCTCAGCCTGCTGAGTAGCTGGGATCACAATGCAGGCCACCACATCTGGCTAATTATTTTTATTTTTTTGTGGAGATGGGGTCTTGCTATGTCACCCAGGCTAGTCTTGAACTCCTGGGCTCAAGCAATCCTCCTGTCTCAACCTCCCAACATGTTGGGGTTATAGGCATGAGCCACTGCGCCCAACCTCTTAATTTTTAATTGTATGGATTTATGGTCATTTCAGAACCTTCAATTTTCAAGAATAATATTTTTCATATCTTCCTTTCCTCATTCTCTTGTAACTTCCCTTGAACTTTTTCCACAGAATAAGTCTTGTTTTCGGCACAGTTTATAATTTTCATGAAAAAGCAGAAACAAAGACTTGAAGAAGACACTTGCCTAAATTTAATGTGGGAGATTCAGATACATGTTTGCATAGCAATATTTTATATTCTCAAAGAAAAGGCAAACCTGACACCAGAGGAAGGGGAAGAACAAAGCAGAGGAGTTACTCACTCTGCAGAGGAGGGAGCAAAAACATGATTCCCAACAGTTGGAGGAAAAGGAAGGATTGTTTCTTGCATAGATCCAGGAGCAGAGTGAAAAGGACTCATAGCGAAACCTGTAAAATTAAAGGAAGTTGAACCAAATGGTTACAATGTTTGAGTTCACACTTAGATGAGGGTGGATCCCTCGGGCCTGGCGTGACAGTGGTAGGAAAAACGGAAGTGAGAGAACTCTAAAGAGCAGGTTATCTTGGAGACAGAGGAACGTTACCATTAGTGTGTGGAACTGCCTAGAATTTGTGTCCTCTAAGAACTTGGAGGATTCAACAAATATTTATCAGGCATTTTTTCAGGCTCCTGAGCTGCTATGATAGGGCAGAGACTGGCACAAGGATGGGACACAGTCGTCCCTGACCTTGAAGAATCTAATGAGTCCTAGGTTGTGGAATTTGTTTTAATAAGAAAAATTTCATCTCAGAAGTTAAAGTCAGATGATTCACAGTAAAGAAAGAATTTATCTAGACCATAGACTATTTCAAATAAAATGAAAATCATTCTTTGCAGACATCATCATTGACCACAAAATGGTCCTTGTAATATATTTTGTTACTCTGCCATCCTCTGGTAATCTGAACTATAAAACCAGTTAAAGCTAGTGGCAGGCAAGATCATTGTCTACTAATAAACACTGGTACTTTTCTAGATACAGGAAAACAGAAAATGGCAATAGAAAAAATATTCTTTAAGAATATAAAGAGCGTATATTTAACAGGAAGTAATATGTGGCTTTGTAAAATACCAGACTTCCCAGAAAGCAGTACTAATGATATGCATACTAATTAGATATTTTATGGAATGATGTTGTTTGCCCAAGGATGAGAAAAACAACCATCCTGTCTTGAAAACAGACTAGCACTAGAGAGAAACAAAGGCTTACACCTGGAACTGCATATAATGACGTGATACTGTTACCAAAACTTTCTCTTTCTATTCAGAACCGAAATTTAATTCTGACTGTCTCATGCTATGGGAACCATAGACTAAGTCAAAATTCAGTCATGATCTTCAAGAAACTTCTACTTCTGTCATTTATTTATCAAATAGACTAGAGGTTAAGGCAAAGCACTTTGCAATAAGAGAGAAAAATGTTAGAGACATAAAGAGAAAACAGAACTTCTATCAAAGATTTTTTTAATAGTTTAGTAAGTAATAATTTGATTTGACATAGTGTTTTATTTTTTAATACTTCTATATTTAATAACTCATTTGATGAGGGACAAAGCCATGTAATAAAATGAGTACAGGTTTTGAGCCCCAGATCTATGGACCTTGAGGAAATAACTTAAAGTCTTCTGAACATCATTTTCTTCCTCTGTAAATGGGGAATATAACCTTGAGCATAGAATTGTAATGAGGATTAAATGGGATAATTAATGTTAAGTGCTTATTTCAGAGCATGCTATTAAGTCTTCAATAACCATCAAATGTCATTCTCCTCATCATCCTCATTGCCATATCATCATCTTCTTCCTCTTCATTATCATCCTCATCAGTATTGGATTATGTATCAGTTATGAGGATTATCAGTATCAGTTATCAGTATCAGTTATGCAGATTATCATATATAAAAAATAAAATATCCTTGGCATCTAATGGTGCTTCAAAAGTGATTACAGTTCTATCTGCACAATATGTATCTTTATTTGTAATCGATAAGTTACACTGGATTGATATTCTTATTTATAATTTACAAATGGAAAAACTAAGAAAAATTCAATAATTAAAGTGCTGCAAAGGATTAATACTGACACTACTCAAATGGCCCACTGTCATGGTTAGGAGTGTGTATTGTAGAGCCATGTTACCTGGGTTTAACCCCGGATCTAACCTCTTTGTGACTTTGGAAAAGTTACTTATCTTTCTATACTTCAATTTTCATCATCTCTAAAGTGAGATTAATATTAATGCCTACCTGTTAGCATTATTGTACATTTCACAGAACCTTTGCAGTTGGGCCATGTGACTAGTTCTGGCCAACGAGCTGTTAAGACCATTTTCACTTCTGGGCCAAAGCCTTTAAGACCTGGTAAGTGACTTTCCACTTTTCTTCCCTTATTGTGGTGATTTGGAACTTGCATGTTGCTATGGCAGTTTCATAGATCAAAACAATCTGGATTACTGAGTCACTGCATGGAGGATAACTCTCTTGGAATGTTACCTGATTTGCATTAGAAATCCCCTGGGCAAGAAATAATGCAAAGTCAACTGCGATGTTTGACTCACATTTTTATGACAGCATAACAAAGCCTGTCCTAACTGTACAATCCTGATAATAGTTCCAGACCTAAAGCCCACCTACTGTATGTGTATTAAGAGCTCAGAGTAATGAGAGGATTATCTTTGAATGAATTACAATCCTGAGGCTATTGACAACATCAGTAAAAGTTACATTTCCATCCTCAGTTCTTCATATTTGACACTGGCCCAAAATTTCTCCCACTGGAAATTGCTGGCTGTAGTATCAGATGCAGTTAGTAATGTGGCATCAGTGAATTTTTTAAGAGCCAATTTTCCTAATCATTCCCTTGCCCAGAAAGCGAGGATCAAAGATTCCCTAAGATATTTCAGCAGCCAAAAGCAAGTGACTTATGTAGGGAGAAAGGAGAGGAGATCTATGTACAAATTAGGCATGGTTATTCACTTCTATAAAATAGTCCTTGATTAGTTTCAGAACTCAAGTAATTTGGTGCCTTGCACACAATAGTACTCGATAAATGTTTGATGATGACAGCTCTGACGTTGGGGGAACATGATCCAAAAACACTCAGGAATCTGGAAATACCAGAGCTGCTTAGAAAATAGAAATAGAATCAATTAATGAAAATGTTTATTGGACATTAGAGCGTTCATTGTGTCATTTATTAAGATTTAAAGCTCTCTATTATTCTTTGATTTTAATCTAGGTTTTCCAGCATGACAAGAAATTTCCTGTTTATCAAGGGACCAAGTTAACAAACCGAATAGAACGCAGGGAGCGCAGAGGATATTACATTATGATTTTCAGAAAACTCAGAATGCAAATTTCTGACTGTCTTTCTGTACTTCCAACCCCTCCCCACACACACATTTTATTTGGCAGCTTCCAGCGAAGACCAAACTGAATAATATCTCGAAAGTTCTGGGGTCTAGCAAAAGTGCAAGCAAATGCATAATAGAGTTTATGAGCGCAAAGCTGCCTTTTTCTGTCAGGGCATAGCTGAGTATGTGAAATCATGAATTTTCAAGTGAATGAGAATAGCTCTGTTTTTGTTTTTTTTTTTTTTAAAGATGGAGGCTCCTTTGGTTGCCCAGGCTGGAGTACAATGGCACCATCTCAGCTCACTGCAACCTCCACCTCTCAGGTTCAAGCGATTCTCCTGCCTCAGCCTCTTATGCATCTGAGATTACAGGTGTGTGCCATCACACCTGCCTAATTTTTTTGTATTTTTAGTAGAGACGGGGTTTCACCATGTTGGCTGAGCTCGTCTCGAACTCCTGACCTCAGGTGATCCACCCACCTTGGCCTCCCAAAGTGCTGGGATTACAGGCATGAGCCACTGTGCGCCGCCTGAACAGCTCTGTTTTAACAGAGGAAGTTCACGGTGATTCCTGGATGCTTCCTTTGCTTTGTACTAATGGGTATTCCTGAGACTCCAACCACCTACCAACTCATTAACCAAATATGAGAACTGCAAGGTTAAAAAATAAATAAGCACCAAGAATGTTTAAAGCTGCCTCAGACAGCTCATGAAGACTCGGCACACAAGATAGGAGCAAACAGCTGTTGTCTCCATTCTAGAATTGAGTGAAGGGATCCCTCCCTGAAAAATAAAACGAAACATAAAACTCTATGGATTAAGAAGATTCCCTTATCTACACCATAAAATACATTCTTAAACTGTAGTTTAGCTTCATTTGATACAATTTCCTAAATCTCTTACGGATGATACAGTTTTATTATGCAAATACATTTGTTGAAGTGTTTATTTTATAAACCAGCCAGAGGCTAAAATTCCCCACTGAGTCTTATTCTTTAGGTTTCCAAAGATACTCTCTTTCCTGTAAAATGCCAGACCATGAAAGACTGTTTGACTGTGATTTGCATGAGATGAGGGCTGCATATGAAATAAATATTCAATAAGGGGTCCAGAGGGAATCAAGATAGCTCTAAACATGTATCTATTGATCCACCGGGTTCATGATTGTCTAACTGATCATCGAACTGGTTACCTGAGTGGAGCATCTGTTCTTAGAATGACAAGTGAGTGTTTTGGGGAAATGGCCAGAGCAACCATTATTTTGAATACTTTGCAGCCACCTCTGCCAGAAACCTGTTAAGTTCACTTATAGTATACTTTCCAACACCCATATGGTGAGGGACATCACTCAGCCAACAGATGTGGCTTTATGGTTTCAGTGACTGTCTCTGCACATAGAGGGGCCAGGGATACATAAAGGTGAGTGGGAACAGTCTTATGTCAATATACTGATTATTTGTTGTTGTGTATCAGCTCCCTGGTGAGTTAGTAGAATCTGTAACTATATATCTGACACAGAGCACATTTTATGCTTTAAGTACCACAAATCAGCTGTTAAGAGCCACTGATTTATTAGTCTTTTATATACCCTTTGCTAAGCTAGTGCAGTGGGTACATTGGCAGTCCCTTTCATTAGTATCCCATAATAGAAGATTTATGATGCTACCATTGACTCATAGAGATGTATTTTACATCTCTGCATGGCAAGTTAGAATGCAAAATAGATGTAAGCTTCATGATAAAAATGATAATTATTATTTTAAAAAAGAGGTTTGGTTACAATTGCAACAGTATTATCATGGCATTGAAGAAGTCAGTGATAACCAAGCTAGAAGGTCCCTAAACCTGAAAAAAAAATGCAACTAAGAGTGTGGTGTTAGAATGTTTCCTCAACCTGCCTGGTATAAGACATAAAGTCTCTGACACCAGAAACATGGTTAAGTAGGACTTTATAGGGTAACTGACTTAGAAGCCTGAATGAAGAGAATTCTTAAAGCTTTTTCCAGTTACTGATTTGTTTTCTCTTAGGAAAATGGCTTGTAAATGTATGATTTCACAGATACCATATGTCATCTTTGCATTTTCTATAATATTTAGTGTTTCATGAAAAATATCACTTAGGATGAGTTTCAAATTATTTTCATTTTAAAAAATTAGGTTTTTATTTTAAAATTCTATTATTTCTGGGACTATTCGCCAGGCTTGATTTGCTTTATTAGGCTAGTTCCGTAGCATCATGCACCAATACATCCCATTTAGTTGAAATGGGATCATCTACCTCATTTATATACAACATTTAAATTGCCACTTATGATGGAAATGTTAGTTTGGCATATGGCCTTCTTAGTCACACTAGAATGCAAAATAATGCCTTTTTTTTTTTTTTCTTTTGAGTCAGTATCTCACTCTGTCTTCCAGACTGGAGTGCAGTGACACAATCATGGCTCACTGCAGCCTCAACCTCCTGAGCTAAAGTGATCCTCCCACCTCAGCCTCCTGAGCAGACCACAGGCATGCACCACCATGCCTGGCTAATTATTTTTATTGTTTGTAGAGATGAGGTATCACTGTGGGGCCCAGACTGGTCTCAAAGTCCTGGCCTGAAGCAATCCTGTCACCTCAGCCTCCAAAAGTGTTGCCATTACAGGCATGAGCCATCACACCTGGCCTGCCAAATAATGTTAAAGGAAGATATGCAACATCCATGGTTAAAAATATAGGTTCATCTATAGGGTTAAGTTATCTGGGATGTTATTGTTCTACTATTCTTGTGGCTCTTGTCTTAACATTAATCCCTACAAGTTAGAGAATATCTGCTGCCTTCTCATTTATCAATAAAGAAATGGAGATATAAAGAAGTTTGGGACTTGTGAGAGCTGCTGACTAAATTGGAGTCTTTTTTTTTTTTTTTTTTGAGATGCAGTCTTGCTCTGTCGCCCAGGCTGGAGTACAGTGGCGCGATCTCAGCTCACTGCCAGTTCTGCTTCCCAGATTCAAGTGATTCTCCTGCCTCAATCTCCTGAGTAGCTGGGATTACAGGTGCGCGCCACCATGCCTGGTTAATTTTTGTATTTTTAGTAGAGATGGGGTTTCACCATGTTGGTCAGGCTGGTCTCTAACTCCTGACCTCATGATCCGCCCACCTCGGACTTCTAAAGTGCTGGGATTACAGGTGTGAACCACTGCGCCCAGCCAAGTTGGAGTCTTTTAAAACCAAAACCTTTGCTAGTTCTACCATCAAGACTATGTTGAATTGTCTCACAGCTTCACTCCATTGCTACCATTGTTTTACAATTGAAATTAGCTACATGAAAACATTTGGGACTTTTTGGATACTACTAAAAGTTGTAGTTGATAATTACAGAGGCATCCTATGTTTCTCAGGTCACACACACACACACACACACAAACCCGGTCACATCACTTTCATGAACAGCGCTCTTCTGGCTTTTGTCTCTCCTCCGTGGGGAGACTGCCCCCTCCCGTTCAAAATCCCCCATATCTCAGGGACTGTCTTGGGGTGAAGGAAGCCTCACATGGGCTCATGAATGCTATTCTCAACTACTAAATGATATGCCTGATTTTCCTTCCCTCCTTTTCCAGCTCCCATTTTTTTTGTCTGTGACAATCCCTCTGACTCTCCCAGTGTCTCCCAACCTCCCACTCCAGTGTCACTGTTCCTTGCCCAGGTTGACGGCTATCAGGTCACGTGTTCTCAGGCTCTCCAGTACTAAGCCTTTCCTTGGGCCAAAGCCTGCATGTGGTACGAAACTGCAAGTGCTGTTAATTATGACAACGCCCTGGGACCCTTGAAGGGTGTCTCATCCAAGAAGAGCCCCTCTCCCCATCACCTTCAAGTTGCATTATGATTTAACAGCATGAACTTTGGAGGTAGAGTGACTAGGTTCAAGTCTCAGTTTTCCTACTAACTTGCCATCTGACCTTGGACAAGTTTCTTAACCCCTCTATATTGCAACTTCTTAAAATGTGAATAAGAACCTATCACGTAGACGTGTGAAGATTTAATAATTTAAAGTACGTTTGGAACAGTGCATGGCACATGGTGGGCATTCTAAATGTCAGCTGACTTGGCTTTTAAGTGCCAAATCAGTGCCACCTGTGTTGCCAGAGCCTTAAGATGATGTTTATGGAAACAGTTATTCTCATTTTTACTTTTAGTAACGGCATCCTCACTGTAATTTCAGATTTCATCAGGAGTCCATAGGGTCTGGATTGAAAGACCATCTAAATGAGACATATCCCTCTACTTTGCTTTTAGACTACAGACCGTAGTGTTAATATTGAACAGGGCTAGAGTGTCTCCTTCAGATTCATTCTTTCCAAAATGTTACCCATTCCCCACACTAATGTCTCCTAGTGGGCAGAAGCCCAACAGACTTAAAGACACATCTGAATTCTAGAAAGTTCCAGAAGAATGATTTCTTTTAATTATAATACTCCTACAGGACAGGTTTTTTACAATGAACATTTATTCTGGGTGCAGCAAGTCTTCCCATACTTTTAGGAAGATGTTCTATATACCCAAGCTTTGAGGAATCACAAGTTTCAACTAGATAAGTGCAACAGAGTATAAATATCTCGAGAAAGGCAATTTCTTGTCACTCTTCTCCCTTGCTCATCTTCTGCAGTATTTATTTCATAATTTAGGCAAGCCAAGGCAACATCAGTCAACTTAGAAGAGCTTATCTCATAAAAATTGGATAAGCTTTTAGCAAAACTCCTTCCTGCTAGCTAGCCTAATCTATAATATTGTCCATTCAGTAAGAAAAATTTGCTCTCACACTTTAAATCAACATGTATGTAACCCACTATGTCCAATATTTTCTACTGTTTATTTATTTCTATTTTACTAAGCCCTGCAGACCTTATTATGTAAAGTTTCTGACATTTAGCTGTTCTCCGTCTGATGCTCTCCAAATTACAGTGACTCCTTAATTAGAATACTCAGTACTCTACAAATGTACCCTTTCTCTCCCGTACTCTCTTGAAAATAAAAGTATCATCTGTGGGCTTTTACCAACATCTGAATTCACATGTGACAATTTGGGTCCCTTGGCTCTTGGGCTTACCTCTTTGGACTTCCTGTCACTTGCCAGTGCTCCCTGCACTCATGGCAGCCTGAACAACTTGCAGTTTATGGAGAGTGTACTGCATTTTAATGGTACGCGCTTTTGCACACACTACTGTCTCTTTCTGTGATGCCCTCTGCCTCTCCTTCACCTTCTTCTGGCTGATTTACTTTCACTCATCCATCAAATCTCATTTTGAGTATCAGCTTTTCAGAGTCAGCCAGTCTGTTTAGCACTAAGGCAGTACATTGTTCAGACCCCATCACAGTGTATGTGACCCTGTGATAGAAACAGCTGGTTTCCTTTTTTTTTTTTTTTTTTTTCCCCTACCAGACGATGGTCTTCTTGAGGATAGAAGCTCTGTCTTCTGTGTGGCTAGCATTATGTTAGTACATAGTGGCTGCTCAATAAATATTTGAATGAATAAATGTGTAAGGGAGGAAAATTAACTTCCTTTCACCCTTCTAGGTTCTTTGGCTAGTCTACAAATTAAATTGACATGAGACAGATTGACAGGAAGAAAACAATTTTAATTAGGTGCCTATACATGAGGGTTCCACAGAAACATGAGATCCAAAAAAACAACTGGAAGACAGAGGCTTGTATACCATCCCAAGCTACTGAAAGTAATAGACGTTTTGGGCTTCTAGGGAAGTGGAGGCAAATTATGGGAGGTTTGGGTGAGAAAATGTACGGTGAGCAAAGGTTGCCTTGTTTTGGAGATAAAAGTCTCTCCATAACAAGGTGGCTGGTTGTAATTCCAGCATTTTTGGAGGCCATGGTGAGAGAATCTCTTGAGTCCAGCAGTTCAAGACCAGCCTGGGCATAGTAGAATGAGATCCTCATCTCTACAAAAGTCTTTTCTATTAAGAAAAGTATGAGTTTTGCTGATTAGCAAATACTAAATCATATTTGAGAGAAAATAGAATAAAATTATGTAGAGACTCATACATATTGGCATATGTATAGGGAACAGATATGTGTGTGCATAAGGAACAGATATGTATGTGCATAAGGAAGAGATATGATTTTCCTTTCTAAGTTTATAGAAGTACTAATGAACATGAGTAGAGTAATTGAAATTTCTTACTGTAATTCAAACAATGGCCCTAGAGCATAGGCATGTTTATTATATCCATTTTTTCAAATGGAGAAATTTGATATCCTGTAAATTAAGAGTCTTGTCCAGGGTTACAAATTCATAAGTGGTGGAGTCAAACTTCAAACTTGGCCAGGCACAGTGACTCATGCCTGTCATCCAGCAGTTTGGGAGGCCGAGGTGGGCAGATTCCTTGAGCCCAGGAGTTCCAGAGCAGCCTGGGCAACATGGCGAAACCCCATCTCTACAAAAAATACAAAAATTAGCCGGGTGTGGTGATGAATGCCCGCAGTCCCAGCTACTTGGGAGGCTGATATGGGAGGATCTCCTGAGCCAGGACATCAAGGCTGCAATGAGCCGTGATCATGCCATTGCACTCCAGCTTGGGCAAAAGAGTGAGACCCTGTCTCAAAACACACACACACACACACACACACACACACACAATTCAAACCCAGGTCTTCTGGAATCAAACATCAGGCTGTATTACCTGTTTTGTGTGAGAATAGTAACAATAATATTTAAGACCAGATGTCGCCCACAGAAACAAAGAAGATAGGTTTGTAAAATTATGTGTAATAAACAGGCGTGCTCTGAAGAGCACAAATTCTGATGTCTCAGTGCCCACAGGACAAATCTAGGAGCAAACATTTACTACCTTCATGGCCTTGGGGAAGGAAGTCATTTAGCTTGTCCTGGCATCACTTCTCATCATTAAATTACAGATAGTAGTCACTATCCTGAGCAGTGTTATGAAGATTAGAAATAATGTGTATAAAGTTCCTGGCACATAGTAGACACTCGTAAGCTGTTGTTACTCTTACTATAGTCGGTGCCTTCCAAAGTTAGCTACATAGCTTTGCACTGCATGAGGATAGCAACATAGAGGTAGAAGTTCATTAATGCTGAATATTGCATGAAAGTGTATGAGAAACGTTCATGTAAATTAAGAATACTGGTTTCAACCTGTTGCATTTTTTTTTTTTTTGCCCTTCTTTTTGGGCAAAGTGTCTTTTACATTTTGGAGCTTACTGTTTGTACAAATAAGAGGAACAAAAGTATCTTCCAAGTATGTGAATGCTTGATGACACAACAAAGGGAGCTTCCAAAGCAAATTTATTACTGTGCATTTCCAGGTAATGTAAGCAGAGATAATTATTTGTCATCCTTTGAATGTACTAAAGCAGATAAAAACACGTTGTAATTTGCACAGCTATTGGAAAGATCTTCAATACGAAACCATGTGAACTTGATGTTGGCAGCCCCCTACAGTGGAGACAATACTCAGTTATGTCTAAAAAATTGGCAAGTTCAGGGCAGCACATTCCTGCATACTTGAGGCTGCCTTGTTGATTTTCTTTCAACTCCAACCCAAGTCAGGCCAAGCTCCTTCACTGCAGAACAACAATGTGGCAACCAGGAATGAATTTTTCCCCACCCTTCATCCCCCAATTCCTCCCTTCAGACAAATCATCCTGCCCAGATTTCAAAGAAATCCCAGAGAGGCATTCTTGCTGTTATATCTCCAGGACTCCAGCCAGCACAAATCAAGAAAATGGTTTCCAGGTGCAGACGGTCTCCCCCTCTTCCCCCCTCACTTTAAAATCTAGTGATTGTTCCAAGCTTTAATCTGGAGATGGACGATAGGGGGAACAGGAGGGTAACCTTAGGATTCAAAAGCCCATAGAAAATTATTTTGCCTTTTTCATTTTAGAGGAGTCATGTCCATTCTCCAAAACATATCGCACAACCCAGCATGATTAATTCTGTCTCTTTTGATAAGCCTCAGACCCCAAATAACTAGGATACATTATCTGAACTACAGAAGGAGCCCTACAGAGTGAAGCTTTCAAAAAGGCACTTCTAATCCAATGCTATTACTATCTCCTAGTCACTAGCTCCATTTTCACACAGAGCTGTAATTGGTGGAAAAATTGCATACTTTTCACAATAGTCGGGGATTTGCTAAATTCAAGTAAAAGCAGATAATGATTGATAAACAAGAAAAATGGATTTGAAGGAAAATGTATTTGGGGAACTTTTCTAGACATAATAATATTCATAGCAGTATAACAGCAAATGAGAGTGACAATGTTTAGAGCAGGTACCAGTGGCTCTGTTTCTCTCTTCTAGTCTGAACTGTAATAATTTCTCCTGTGTCCAAATACTAGGATATTCATTATTATTGAATACTTCTGGACCTATGTTCATGAGGTTTTCCATATTCAGATATAGAATATCATTTTACATTGTCAAAATATAAAAACGTTTACATTCTAATATAAAAACCTATAACTGCAATGGAATTTTCTATATTTTTCTATAGATCAAGTCTAATATTTTAAAACATGATTACTTTTGTTTGCCATATCATTATTATATAAGTATTATGCACTGACTGGTGAGATTTAGGACTTATGAAGAGGAAAATGTAACTTGATCCAGTTTTGCAACTTGGTCTACATGAAGGCCATGTTTCACGTGTCAAGTTGAAGTTTTTCTTTTTTGTTTGCCCCGTCAGCTCCTCAAAATCATGCAGAGTATAATTTGTTTTATTCTTGGAAAGAACCAATTTGTAGTTTTTTCCTCCTCCTTGAGTTCCTAGTTTTATTATTATTCTGTTTTTCCCTAGGTCATTTTGTTTATATGTCATCGTTATGTTACTTTTTCTTGCTGAGAAAAATGTAATGTATGCTTTTAGAACTGTATTAGTAAAATTTTCAGATTGCCATCAGTTTGTTGAGTTGAAATCCACTTAACTCTTTTAAAATGTATTCCTTGTGGAACCTTCTGAATTTCTATCTTACTTTGGACTTAGTGTCAGAAACTTCTAGTGCTTGCCAATATTCTCTTTCTCATCTTATTTAGCACATAAAGAAGATGTCTCCAAGCTCCTTGAAGTTAGACGGACATCTTGTGCTAATACAATTGATGAAACTAATATGCAAGCCTCCATGCTGAGTGTATAGGCCTCTCCTATGTGTAATCATCTTTCTCTTTCTCTGTCCACCAACTGAAGAATGTCCCCAGGAGACAGCAAAGCCACAGGATGGAAGAATCCTGGTGCCTGAATGACAGAGTGGAACTTACATCCCATATACACCAACCCACATAGGCATATGATGGGAGCAAGAAATAAACATCCATTCTGCTGGGCCACCAGGATTTACAAACTATTTGTTAGAGCCTTTAGCTTATCCTGACTAATGTAGAAATTGATATCTCGAAGTGGGCTGTTGCGGAAATGCAAAACCTAAAACATGGCATAGCTGTTGGGTAGAAGACTGAAAGAAATCATATCAAAGGCTAGAACCCTATGAAGACCTGCTATGCAGTGGTAGCTCCTATGGTAAACTGCTATTTATGTCCACTTCAAGAAGACCATATGCTAGCGGACCCGGAACTTCCCAGGAAGTGGCTGGGAGGAGTCAGAGTAAATATGTGTTGTCTATTATTGGCTAAGGCATTACAAGAATGAGATAAGTTCAGGTAAGAATTGGCTGGTTTAAAAGCAGAAATGAAATGAAATATAATACAGAAATTGGATGTCACATAGAAATGGAAAGACCAATTATTTTCTAGAATACAAACACTAGGAAATAAAAGTTAAAGAGTATTTAATCCACTGTAACTGGTAAGGAGGCAGGTGTCACCCTCCCATTCAAGCTTGATGGCCTCAAAGTAGCCAAGAAATCAAGCGTGAATATTATGTCTAGGAATAATCTTTGGATGTAGTTACTGGCGTCCAAACATGATTGATAACAAATAGATCAATAGTTTACATATTTTTGCAAGAAATTTTATTGCCAAAGAAACCACTAACCCCATGGTAAAGGCTATTAATCCTCTAAAACAGTGTTTCTAAACCAGGGATGATTTTGCCTTCCAGGAGACATTTGATAGTTATTACTGGGGGAATGCTACTAGCTTTTGAGGAGTAGAGGTCGGGGATGCTGCTAAATATCCTACAATGTATAGGACAGCCCCACGTAACAAAGAATTATGCAGTCCAAAAATATGCAGCCCAGGTTGAGAAACCCTCATCTCAAACAACACCAAGATCCCTAAACTTTCATGAGGAGGAAGTGAATTTTCAAAGCTGAGGGTCCTATGAAGAGCACAGAACCCATACCCACTGCAGAGGGGGCCATGGAGGAAAATTGACAAAGCAACGCCTTCCAACGAACAGAACTAGAACTATGTGATTCTTGATTTGGCAGCACCCTGCTAATGTATACGGCAGTCATTCACTCATTCATTCACAGTGAAAACCTGGTAGGCCATAAACTCATGTCTGCCATATTTGAGACTGTCTTGTTGGTTTTCTTTCAAGTTACACTTGATTGGTTTGACTGACAAGAATTAGTAGTTCAGACTAATTTTCAACATGCTAACATCTTGCTTCTCTCTTCTCTGACATTCAATATTTCTGGTTAAATTCTACAGCCCATTTGATTCTTGTTCCTTTGCGGGTGGCCTCATTTTCTCTCTGGAAGTTTTTAGGGTCTTTCCTTTGTCCTTAGTATTCTAATATTTTACAAAGTTCTGTGTAGATTGGGCTCTTGGTTCATTTTCCTTTCTGGGCATTGAAAGGGTCCTGTCTATAAAGTTCTGTGACTTTCTTCTGCTCTGGGAAATCATCTTCTATTATTTATTTAATTATGCCTCCATTCTCTTTTTTTCAAGAATTCTTATTTGATAGAGATCGAAACTTGTGAACCAATTCTCCGTATCTCTTTTTTTTTTTTTTTTTCTTTCCTTTTTAATTTTTAATGACCAAAACAAAGCATCTAAAACCGCAGCTTCTGGAAGAACCACTTGTTCTTGCCTGTCTTGTATCTCTTAACTTTTCTCTTGTATGTTCTCTTTTGTATTTTTGCTCTACATTTTGAAGAAACCTACAGGATACCACAGATTTCGAATTCCTTCTGTTGCTACCTTATGCTTAGCATCAGGCCTTAATTGCCAGAGGTTTCTCTCAGTGCTCCCGCTCCAGTGGCAGCTTTCTGCAGGTTTAACAATGTGTGCTACAGAGAGGATCTCTCTCTGCATTCCTGCTTCCTACAGGCTGCCAGGGCTTGGTAGGAGGCATTCTCAATTTCCTGCTCCTGCCTCTGCCATAGGAAGGTTCTAGGAGCCGAGCTGATCCTTGGGGCTGTGTTCCTTTAGCAATCCTGCCCCTCCCCAGTAGCTACAATCTCCCCTCTTACAACAAAGCACAGTCAGCAGGGGTGGGTTTCCTGATCCTCCCCAGGGTCAGAGGGCTTCTGCCTTAAAGCACTTGTTAACATTGTGATTGTTTTTTTTCTCACCTGCTTCTATGGTGGCCAACTCTTTTTGTCTCTGTTCTGGGCAAAAGGAAAGAGTTTGTGTGTCCATCTCTCCTTGGAAAGGCGCGACACTGTTGGGATTTCAGTTCACAAATTGCCTTGTGATCTCAGCTCTCTGATAGTCCAGGGAGGAAAAAAAGATTTTGTTCTTGTTGTTAGGGTGAGACCGATACTTTCTAGTAGCTTTCAATATCCTGAGTAGGAATAGAGGTCCAATGTTTGTTTCTTAAATTCTAAAAACACTACTATTTTCCTGAAAACTTTTTCTGCAGCAACCTATTTTATTTTAGAGATTTAACACATTCTTGGATCTCACTAAATTTACTACAAGTGTTTGTTAAAATCTCTTATCTTTTAGTTATTTCTGGAGTGAATTGTTCTTTGAGTCCTTTGTTTGTTTTGAGGCTATTAATTTTGCTCTAATGTCTGGTGATTTTTGGTTTTCTGTATGTAAAAAATGAATAAAAGACTCCACTGATTAATTATTTAGCTCATATGAGTTCCCTGCCCTCATATGCTGCATTTCTGAATGAGAAGGATGAGTGGATAGGACAGGGCAACTATAGCCTTCACTTTAGTTTGATGGCTGAGCCCTAATTCTACCCGTACTTCAGAAAGTTTTTAATTGTTTTGAGATTTTCCTGATGATTTGTTTTTGGAGGGGAGGGACTTCATCATGTAACCCTTGCAGTTAGTCCTAAAAATAGTCAGTTAATTACCCTGGTTTCTGTCCCAACTCTTTTGCTTTCTGTACTGAAAGGTGTTCCGCCCAGGATGGAGAGGCTCCATGGGTTCAAGTGATTCTCTTGCCTCAGCCTCCTGAGTAGCTGGGATTACAAGCATGCACCACCATGCACAACTAATTTTTGTATTTTTAGTAGAGACTGGGTTTCACTATGTTGGTCAGGTTGGTCTCAAACTCCTCACCTCATGATCTGCTCACCTTGGCCTTCCAAAGTTCTGGGATTACAGGCATGAGCCACCATGCCCAGCCGACAGAGTCTTATATACTTCAGTAAATTCAAAAGAATGATTTGTTGCTGAGGACATGAAAATGGACAGAATAGTACAAGAATATTTTCATTTATCCTTAATATTGTTACTTTTGAATGAACAACTGGATGAGTGAATGAAAGAGTGAGTTCTAAAGATGGATATGCATGTCTGTTAAACATTGTTTTTTCCTTTGTATTGTGTAAATTTTGTGTTCGAGGAAGTCATTTTCTAATGTGGGTGACAGAATATACTGAGTTGTGATCACTAACGAATGAAAGTGTTAAGAATCATATTGCAAATAGATAACGCATTTCTGATGCTATTATTCATACTATGAAATAAGTGCCCCTTGAATCATTCAAATTCAAGCAGATTCAGGTTGCTGTTGTTGTTGCTTTTAAGAGACAGGGTCTCGCTCTGTCACTCAGGATGGAGTACAGTGGCACAGCATGATGGTGGCTCACTGCAACCTCAAACTCCTGGGCTGAAGTGATCCTCCCATCTCAGCCTCCCAAGCAGCTGGGACTGCAGGTGTGTGCCTCCATGCCTGGATAATTTTAAAATTCATTTAGACATGAGATCTAACTCTGTTGTCCAGGCTGGTCTTGGACTCCTGTCCTCAAGTGATCCTCCTGCCTTGGCCTCCCAAAGCACTGGGATTATAGGCGTGAGCCACCATGCCTGGCCTCAAATTCAAATTTTGGTGACTTGATTTTTATAAACTATCACAAAATTAAGGTAACCTGTTTTTATTTTGGTGCCGTATCATTTACCTCATGCTTGGGAGAATCCCACAAGTTTATTAAGACAATAAAACACATACATTCTTTTCTTCTCACCAACAACCCTGCTTTGATATTAAGTTTAATATTTCTCTTTAATTCAAACCAACAAATACTTGTTGAGAAACTATTATGCTCATAGTGCTGTACTTGGTGCTTTTGAGGTAGATATAAATAAGATATGGTTTATGCAAACAAGTAATTTACATTTTAGTGTGAGAGATGGGCATAAATTAATTCTAAGTCAAAATACAAATTGCTCATTGCAGTAAAAATGCTGTAGATAAAAGGCTGTGACAGCCAGCATGGATTGAGGGAGTTTAGTTCTGCATAGGGAAATCTGGGTTAGCTTCTTAGATGAAGTGGGATTTGAACTGGGTCTTTCAGGAGGATTAGGACTACAGCAGATGGAGATGGATGAAAATGGCAATCTGAAATGGGATCATGGTTTATATAAAGGCAGAAATGAAAAGTTTAAAGTGCTCAGGAAGCTACTAAAGTATAATTCATAATGTGTGCTATCAGGAGGAACAGGGCTGATTAAATGCAGGTAAAGGACTGAATACATAGAGAAAGGAAAAATCATGGCTAGCTTGGATACCAGGATGGAAAGGTTTCTGGTTATTCCATATGTGATCAAGCTCCATTGAAGGTATATAAATAGGAAGTGACAGGAATATTCTTAGAAATAGGTCTCTGATGGCAGAGAGAGAAAGACAACTGGAAGTAGGGAGCTATGTTTGGAGAATGGAATGAAACTAATTTAATTAATATTTCTTGATTGTCTATAATCTACTCAAGGATGTGACAGCACTAGAAATCTGAAAGAAATATTATGCAGTGCCTACCCTCAAGACAAACTATGTGACTTTCTGATGATGTTCTGCTGTTTCACGCCTCTGTGCAAAGGTATGGCCATAGTGCCAAGAGGATAATAAAACATGATGGGAGGAAAGGCTAAAATGATGTTAATAATTTGTAAAGGGTCTGGAATCAAACACTAGGCTTTGAAGAGTTGATATGAAAATTTAAACCATGATTTTAGAAAGATAATTATAATGCAGGGCAGGAATGTAAACAGGAAAAGAGAAAATCTGGCAGTTGAGAGTTTATGTTGTAGGCCATGACATATTTATGTGGAAATTGATCAGAGCCTAAATGAGGGGAGAAATGGCATATTAATAAATGAGTTCTGAGAGTGGGGGAAATTAAGAGCCAGGTGCAAGATTTAGCTTTGGAGATGATGAGGCCTCCCCACATTGAAGACCTTTGTAGATGACCAAAAATGGGAGACTTGGAAGCTGTAAGAGCTCATACTTGCTCACGTACTTTTTCTCTGTTGAGAAGACAAAGTCAACCTTGTGGCAACATGTGGATTCTTAGAAGGATGATGAAGACTGAGTAGCTCCTTTTGAAGGTATTATGAGCAAAGCCTGGGACTATAATGTCCCCCAGCCCGTCCAAACTGGGAAGAAGCCAAGAGATGAAAGAATGACTTGGACAAGTCCAACTTGGTAAGCAGATAAGTTCATTAGGACTTATAAGCAGGGTTGTAGCAGGACAACTCCAGAGATCTACCCTGTCTCCCATCTCTAAGCTGCTTTAAAGTTAATTTTCTGGCTCTTTGCCTACTGTGTATGAGAGCAATGAGACTGTTTTCCTTAATATGTTCCCAGCTATGCCTCAGGATGTTTGGGTTCTCAGGGACACCTGCTCCTCAGCTGGGCACCATGGCCTTGGCCCACTGCCAAGCCTTCAGGATTCAAACAGCAGACATACACACTTAAGTATCCTGGTGGGGAACCCGTCATACTACAAGCCATCAATCTATCCTGTCTCCCAGCTCTTACGTTCTTTCTACCAATCTTGTGTATGAGTCTCCTAATAGGATATGAGGGGAATAGCAATATGGGCCTATAA
This sequence comes from Theropithecus gelada, assembly GCF_003255815.1. NCBI lineage: Eukaryota > Metazoa > Chordata > Mammalia > Primates > Cercopithecidae > Theropithecus > Theropithecus gelada. The sequence goes on along the minus strand of NC_037685.1, from coordinate 13,891,546 downwards.
TGCATAGCCGTGGCTTGTGCATTAGACCACATCTACAGTATACACAGTAGAATGAAGAGCAGAAGCAAACTGAACTTATGATGCCTATTAGAAAAACATAACTCCAATGAGTATATAAGGTATATAACCAATTCGAGAATGAGTCAAAGAAACCTAATTAGGTTGTATTATGGATCTGAATTGACAAATGATTTAAAGCATCTGTGACATTACTTTCTTTTTCTGTTCTTTTCATTTCTTCTCCTTTTTCTTTTTAGAGATAGGGTCTCTCACTCTGTACCAAGGCTGTAGTACAGTGGCACGAGCATAGCTCTCTGTAGCCTCGAACTCCTGGACTGAAATGATCCTCCCAACTCAGCCTCCTGAGCAGCTGGAACTAGAGGTGCACATCACCCAGCTAATTTTTATTTTATTTTATTTTATTTTATTTTATTTTATTTTATTTTATTTTTGTAGAGATGAGATTTCATTATGTTATCCAGGCTGGTCTTGAACTCCTGGGTTCAAGAAATCCTCCAATAGGCACAACAGGTAGTGGCTATAAGGGCACATGTTATTGTGTCTCCGTAGCATTGGCAATTGGGCCTCTGGATGGAGGCCACCCTCAGTGAGCCTGGGTTGCCTTATTGGTGCTGTTAAACCAGTCACTTTGGTGTTGTCAAGAAAAAGGGAGAATATTCCAAAGCATATTATTACCATTTGACAGGGGTAGGTATTCATATGGCCAGCAGTCAGACTGGTTGCTGACTGTAGCTATAGTCACAGCCCAATCTAGGAAGACATTGCCAGCTTCCATGGATAGCAGGAATAACAGCCAATAGACATAAACACAGGTATATAGCAGAGACCCTCATGGGTATATCCATTTTTCGTAACATTATTAACCCTGTGTTTTCTCCCATTAGTCCTATTAGGGAGGCTACTATAGGCTTCAGATCTCACTTACAGTACCACACATGGCTTTCCTCCCTGGAAGGGGGCATAGTAGCCAATTGGTAATTTTCTGGCCCTGTCTATGTACCCACACTATGATGGCTCTAGCAGGTATTGGTGCTGCCACATGTTGATATAATAAAGCTTTTGGATTTCCATCAAGGAGCACAGCTGGGACCATATCCCCTCTGGCAGTCTTCATGGTGCACTCCAGTGCCATAAAACCAATCCAGTGTGGGGGCATTTTCCAGCTTAACTTCAGGTCCACATAGCCATTGTTGCCTGGTAGACCCATTGGTGCTCTCAGGAGCATGGTCTGGCCATCTGCTTCAGGAGCATGGCTCAATGTCTCAGATGTAACCCTGAGAGTTTGTAGGGCCTGTTTTATAGGCCTTGCCAATCATTTATAGGAGTGATACCATGTGTGGTACAGGGGGCTTATTTAAAGTTTGTATGGCTTCAGGGAGATCCTTAGTCCAAGATCTTAAAGAGCCGTCCTGGGACAGTGCACATAATTGGGTTTTAACAGGCCTTTTTTTTTTTAATGAGGCCTGTCCCTGTTGGGTTATATGGTAACTGGAACCTCCAGTCTATTGTTTTTCCTGATGCCCAGGTTGAATACCGTAGCCTGTGGAATGGGAGCCCTGATCACTATCTATTCATCTTGGCATGCCATACATGACGCTGAGAGCAGTGAGTCATGTGATGGCCTCCGTTTGTTGTAATACCCTATATACAGCCAATAGCTATTGCTCTATTTGTGTCTGGGCCCATTTTTCACCTTTCCTTATCATGGTGTGTAATGGGTGGAAGGTTTCTGCCAAATGAGGAATAAATATCCTCCAGCAACCCAGTAAACCTAGAAAAACCTGAAGTTGCTTTTCTGTCTGGGGAACAGGCTGCTGTGCTATCTTATCAATGACAGCTCCAGGTATGTTTTGCATCTTACCCAACCAAGTAACTCTTAGGAATTTGACAGCTATGCTGGGCCCCTGTATCTTTTGGAGGTTGATTTTCCACCCCCAGTCTTTCAGGCCATCTAAGATGGTGTGTAGAGCATTCTCCAGATCTACAAGAGACTTTGAGTTTAGCATACTATCATCAATACAGTGAAACAGGGAGACTGAGGCCAGCACAGAGGGTCTACACAGGTCCTATGCCACCATGACATGAGAGATGGTGGGGCTGTGTAGGCATCCTTGCAGTAGCACCTGGAAAGTCCACTCTTGGCCTTGCTAAGTGAAGGCAAAGTGGTCTTGTGAATCTTCTGCTAAAGGAATTCCAGAAAAAGCGTTAGTCAAGTCAATTACAGCACTGGCACTTCCCAGCGTAAGGACTACTTACTTGCTCTAGCAGTTGAGCAATATTGGGTACAGCTGCATGAACAGGGGGCCACACTTTGTTTAGCTCATGGTAGCCTAGTATCATTCTCCGGGCGCCATCTTAGCTTCTTCACAGGCCACACAGGACTGTTACAGGGGCTCTGGGCAGGCCTGACTATTCGTACCTTATATAATTTCTGGAAAGTGTGGGTAATTTCAGAGTGTCCGCCTGTTAGGCAGTAGTTCATGTTTATTGCCTGCCTGGGCCAGGCAGGTGTACAGGCACCTATTTGGACCATTCCCTTTTTGTTCTTTGATTGCTTTTTAGACTCTTTACTTGTTCTTATACAGCTCACTGAGGTCCACCAAAGTTTTCCCCACATTATAGATTTTATTATGTTTATTTTCCATTAACAGTCTCAGAAGTGTAACCACCGCCCCATATTATAACCTTTTTTAATTGCAAGTGACCCAGCCATCCAATAAGTATCTAAAATAAAGTTTATATTTTAAAAATATAAACTTTACAAAACGTTTACCTACAAGCATTCATCTCATTCACATTTATTTAGTTTTAGCAGTTTACCTACATTACTCATGAGAACCGAGACACTAGACAAAGCTAATCATTGTTCCAAGTTATTTCCCTGTTTGCCATTTGCATAGCCTGTGAATATCAGGTATTCACATAAGTAAGTAAATGTAGCTGATTTTATTGAACCAACAGTATTAAATTGGTCTTGCTTGTTAAAAAATTACAAAAGATTCTGTTTTTGGCTGGGTGTATAGTCTCATAATCTTTATATCAAATCCTGCCTTTTGTTTTGTTTTGTTTTTTGAGATGGAGCCTTGCTCTGTCACCCAGGCTGGAGTGCAGTGGCATGATTTCAGCTCACTGCACCCTCCACCTCGAGGGTTCAAGCGATTCTCCTGCCTCAGCCTCCCAAATAGCTGGGACTACAGGTGTGTGCCACCACACCCAGCTAATTTTTTGTATTTTTAGTAGAGATGGGGTTTCACTGTGTTAGCCAGGATGGTCTTGATCTCATGATCTCGTGATCCACCTACCTCGGCCTCCCAAAGTGCTGGGATTACAGGCGTCAGTCACCACACCCGGCCAAACCCTGCCATCTTAAAACATCTAGTAGTGGCAAATATAAAACTTACCTAATCAGTAAACCCAGAAAAAATTGTATACTGACAATTTCAAAGACATTTTCATTTTTATTTTACTAATAATTTTAAAGCCAGCTTATTTATTAAAGATTATTAAATTCACATGAATCTGAAAAGCATTTGGACTTAATTCATGAGTACTCATTTACTTATAAGCCAATTTGGTTGCATGTTAGACATAACACATATATGTAGCATATATAAATATATCTAAACATGTGTACACACAAATAAAGATCCAATAGCTTTTACCTTGGAACTCTAGCCATGAGACAGTATCATAAACTTATCAACTTATAAACAGAGATTAATCCAAATTATATTTCTGAAAAAGGTGGGACCTGCTAACATGGCTAAACTTTATTTGCCTGATAGGTAATCCAAACAAATCTGTGGATCAAAATTTTGGGCAAAGCAGTTTCTTTGGCAGTCTGATTTTAAAAACCCCTTATTATTATTTTTTTTAAATTTAGTTTCAAGTTAGTTTCCAATGTTTACATTTTATTTAGAACTGGCTGAACTGTATAAGAAAAGTAAAATCTCCAAGTGATTTTGAATTAGCAGTACCATAAACAGTGAGTTTCATCTCAACACTGGTAGCTTAATGACAGCAGATTAAAAGCAGGAAGAAAAGAAAGAGAGACAGAGAGCTTCAGAAGACTCTATTTAATTCTACAGTTGCAGGTTAATCATTTCAGCTCTGAACTTTTCTTGTTGTAATTTGCCCATCAGTTTTAAGATGTGCACAAGAATGGGTCATAACATGTAACCAGTGGGAGTCCTAGAAAGCCTGGCATGCCTTTGAACATTCCCATGTTTTTAAACATGTAAGCCACCAAAGTTCTTACCCTTTTATCTAGCTTCTTTGCCAAATCCCTCGCCAGGGTTGACATAAACACATGAATGTCCCATGTCCTTTTTTTTTTTTTTCTTTTTCTTTCTTTCTTTTATTTATTTATTTATTTATTTTTGAGACAGAGTCTCACTCTGTTGCCTAGGCTGGAGTGCAGTGGTGCAATATCCACCTATTGCAGCCTCCGCCTCCCAGGTTCAATTGTTTCTCCCACTCAGCCTCCCAAGTAGCTGGGATTAAAGGTGCCCACCACCACGCCCAACTAATTGTTTTGTATTTTTAGTAGAGACAGGGTTTCACCATGTTGGCCAGGCTGGTCTTGAACTCCTGACCTCAAGTGATCCACCCGCTCATGCCTGTAATTCCAGCCTCCCAAAGCAAGCGCTGGAATTACAGGCATGAGCCACTGCTTCCGGCTGTCCCTTTCTAAGTGCAGCTCCTCCTTTAACTTTTCTATCTCCTTCTCCTACTCTAATGATTTCTCAGTAGCCAGCCTCACCCAAAGCAATGGCCAGCCTGCTGCAACAACACTATGTTTGCCATCCTTATTGTATTTTAACACCTTAGCTTCCTGTAGTACATGTTCAATCCCTGCCTGTGCTTTCAGAGCATTCCCATACTCACGTGGCAGCCCACAAAGGTCAAGCAGCCAGGCAACTTCACCCCACATGGTTGGTGCCAGTCACCTCAGGGTTCCCTCTGCAGACACTCCTGCCTAACTCATTGTTTGATCTCTGAGGTCCTGTTCATGAAGCCAATTATTCTAAGAAAATCTTGGGACTATAATACCCACTCCAAACTGGGAAGGGGCCTGGAGAGACCAAAGGACAGCTCATACAAGTCCAGCTTGGAGAGTAAATGAGTCTATTGGGACTCACATACAGGACATTCTTGGGTGGCAGCAGGATGGCTTTGAGATCTGCCCCGCCTCCCATCTCTAAGCTGCTTTAAGTTGATTTTCTGACTCTTTGATGACTGTGTATGTATGATGAGTCTGTTTTCCTTGGTATGTTTCCAGCTATGCCCCAGGATGTTTGGGTTCTCAGGGACACCTGCTGTTTGGCTGAGTCCCATGGCCTTGGCCCACTGCCCAGGCCTTCAGAGTTCAAGGAGTGGACATGCACCCTTAAGTAACCTGGTGGGGGACCCATCACGCTACAGAAGGAAAGGAGTGGTACAAGACAAAGGACAAGAGAACCAATCAACAGTGATTGGAAGCTGTGTCTTTGTGGTAGTTTCTATTTGCCTATCTACATAACATTTTTCATTTGTGCCCTGGTACATTGAATATTTGAGGACGTTCTCTGTCAGAAAGTCAAATGGCTTAGTCCTCAAATACAGGTATAAGTCTTAGTCCTTGAGTCCTTCCAGGTCACCAATTTTGGCTATGCAGGCTGCATACTGCCCAACTCCAAGGCCACCATTCACAGAGACCACAATGTCAGTGGTTCACCTGAAGTCATCCAACATGGTGACCCCAGGTATAACTAAAGATGAAGGTGTTATGAAGACATCCTTGTCCTTGGATGATGAGGAGCTCTTCTTTGTCTCTTATACTCTAAATTGGAGTGGACGAGGAACTTCTCTGCATCTGCTGAGGCCTTAAATCTTACTGCAAGAGAATGTGAAGATCTCTCTTAGCTTAAGGTAGATGGTGCGTTGAGTCCTGGGTATAGACAATGGCTTATGTCTCTTGCCTTTCCTGTAGGTAGCTCACCTTTGGTCTCAGAAAAGGAAGAAATCTTTTGTTTTTTCTAACAGAAAAAGTATTATACAATTTTACGCAAAACAAAAATAAAATGTGTATTGCTGAAGTAAGGTGTCTTTTGTCCAGCTGACTGTCTTTGGCCACACATTCTCTAGACCTGCTACATTTCCTAGATCCCTTGATTGTTAATTGCACTGCCCCAACAAACCCTAGATTTTGTTTAATCTATCTGCTTCAGAAAGTGGCAAGGCAAGCAGGAAAAAAATGGAAATTGTATGCCTGAACAATTTTGATTCTGCTACTTAATGGTTATATATTTTTCTAAATCTTGGTTTTTCAACCATTATAAAAAGCAGTAAATATGACTTGTTTTACAAGTTCAGTGTGGGGAATAAATGAGATTACCTGTATACAATGTCTAAGGATGACAGACAAAAACAATTTAAAAAATGTGAGCTCTATTTCTTTATTCCTATGCATGGGTAGCACTCTTTGTATCAGTCAAGAAAGCCTTCTACGAAATAAAAATGGTAGACCCTCTTGAAGATTCAACTTGGACTTACCTAGATAATACTGTCAGTGAATAGGCAAAAGTAAGGAATCATCTTTCTCCATTTTATCTCAACAATCAGAATACTTTGACTTCAGCTCTGGAATCCTGAATTTCCCAAAGACATTCCTACCTACTCGAGCAATTCTTGGCTAATCATCTAGGGGAATTTCCTCTTTTACTCTTTCTTTACTTCTTTCATTTTCTGTATAGCTGAAACTTCCTATTCCATGTAACTCTCTTTAAGAGAACAGTCACATTGGTATCTTGTCATTAAGTTTAGAAAATCTGTCCACCTAGATCCCCTTGGGATCTTTTACAATGGCAAATAGATGCCAGCAGGAACAATGGCAGTGGTATCTGAATCTACCCCTTGTCGAGGTCTAACTTTTATACCATAGAATTACATGAACTTTGAGTTTCCTTTGCTTTTGGGATCTGATGCCTGGGGTTGTTTAAAAAAAGTTCAAATTGGTGAACAGAATCATGAAAATGTCTTAGGGCTGTCTTATAGAAAGTTTCAAGAAAAACAGAACGCTAATACCATATACGCAGGTTTAAAATACTGCTTTATTTGTAATACAGTAATAATTTAGTAATATAAATTACATATAATTTATATTACTCTAGTGCAGGGCTTTTATTATTTGGATTCTTGGTATAACATGTTTTCTACAAAATACCCAGAGCCTCCATGATCAACTCAAAACAAAGAATCCAGGACAAAGATACTGAGAAGTTCCACCCATTTTGCTACAGGACTATGGCCTGTGTTACTTACACCTTTACTATTATAATACATCTATTTTACATTTGAATATTAATAGAGAGGGCCCTAGGCGGTATTATTATAACTAGTGTAATAACTTTCTGGGAATAGAATATCACACTAACATATCCTCAGAAATCATTATGTCCATTCTCCAAGGGACAGTCCTGTGATTCAAAGAGATTAAGCATCTATTCTAGTGAGTAAAAGTGCAAAAACAGAGCCTTGAGCTCTACAGTCTTTCTACAATGTCATGCCCCACTTTTAGGTATACAGTATCAAAGTCAAATCAAACTGGAAATAGGATTTGAAGCTGACAAGAGGATTGTGTAGTTACAACCCTATAATAAATACCAAAATCAATTTCATATGTGAGATTTGTTTTTCCCTGTCTTGTTATCTTACATCATTTTATTGTGGTATAATCATAGCTGTAGAAACACAGCAAGTCTTCAAAAAAACAATGGTGATTCTGTGTTTACAGAGAAATCTAAAAATTGGATTTGGCTTAAGCCTTCTAAATCAAACTAATTCCCTTTCTCAGGTTAATGCCCCAAGGCTAACATAATACATGGAGCTTATGAGATAGTGTTTGTGTTGTATTTAAGATGAATGGTTTATTCAAATCCAAAGAGCAGCATCTTTAGTAAAAGTTTTAGCTATGTGACAGTGAAATTTAATTTAGTATAATGAAAATATATCGTATCAATTTAATAATTTTGTCAAATTTGAAATTTTCCCTTTCAAAAAACTGTACTTATGCAAAAAAGTCCAGCAAGGCAGCTGTTAATATTTGTTCTTTTTGTAAAGTAAATGGTTGTCTTTTCTCTACCATCCAAATCAAATAAAGCAGATTGAAAAATCAACTAAAGCAGAAATTCACACTTGCAAAAGTTTAAGCACATGAAACTATACCAACTGATATATGAGGTTTTCAAAAAACATATTCCCAATGCATCTCTTTGAAGCTATATTTAATATGGGGCTGTAAAGATGCTACTCCCAGAGATAGGGAAATATGACAATAATCAGAATTCTTCCTGAGAATTTTGCTCATTAATGATTAAAACTTCTCACAATGATCTGATGAGATCACAAGATCAGGCTTTGAAAATCCGCCTTGTGCTGCTTTCCCACAATCAACACATACTTTACCACCTGCTCTGGGGAAGCTTGACCCTGTCTGGCAATGCAACAAATCTCCTCTTCAGGAACTGGAATTGCCAACAACATCTCTAAAGGGGAAATTAGAACATCCCTAAAGGTGAACTATGGCTCCAGAAAGGAAATGCTAAGCATCAGCCTGGGCTTCAGGTCAAAGTAATTTAATTTCAGGCGCTGTTCACTGAAAAGCTTGAATGCTAGGATCTGATTTGAATCTTTTGGCTTTGTGTGTGAAATCTGTCACTGATATAGAGATGCTAGAATTTTTAATGTGTATCTGACACGATGTCTGGATACATTACAGAGTTGTAACTGTCCTGCTGGGCTGTAAGCATCTGAGATTATTTGGAAGTTTCTTTGTGCAAGCCCTAAGGATTCAGATTTAATTGTTTAATTACAGTGAGATACCGTACTGCATGGAAAACAGGATCCTTCTCAATAGAATTGAAAGAATTGTATAGAAGCTTGTAGTCATTGCAAGCTAAAGGGGCCACAGACATAGGGCTTTGTTACAAACTTTACACTAGGAAAAGAATTTAAGGTAAGACTAGGCCCTTACATTTTCAACAGGCTGGAGACTGGTATTGGGATCATAACCTGTGTATATAAGATGGGTACATCTTTCTCGTAAGTGTGCAGGGCTGCAAAGCATTTAGAGCCTTCCCTGGGGGCCAGGGGGAAGTGGGGGCCTAAGTGGCTTTTCTTGGGTTGGCAGAAATAACCCCTTAGGGAACTTGTAGCCGATGAATTAGTTAGTAATCTAAATGTATGATGAGAAGATAAGGGCCCATTAGTCTTCAGGCGATCATTTTTAGGATCTTAGTGTGAGTCTTAGTCATAGAAGACTGCCTTGTTGCCGGGGACAAAAGAGTTGGCAATGGAAAAGTGGGAGTCATGATCTGATGCATGAAGCATCAGATCATGACTGAAGTTTTCTGTGGGGCAATTCAGTTCAGCTTAAATCCAAGGAACAGATTCATCCCTAAGAACTAAAAAGACAGCAGTGAGCCTGACATTTTCTGTGGCACCTTGAGCAGTCTGGGGCTTATAAACTATCCCAATCTTGTTGGAGACCAAGTCCATGGCAATAGAATTAACTCAACACCTTGATGGATCTGACTGGATTCATATGTCACTTCTCCTAACAGGATGGCATATAGTGGGTGCTCAGTAATTACTTCCCTAAACAACATGGAACCTGGTGTTTGGAAATCCTACATTAGAGTTGCACATTATGAAATTGATGAAATACAGACACTGTTCAGTACAAATTAAGATGTTTGGTTACAGTCCTTTAAATGAAGTTCTCTTTGTACATTTTGCACACCATTCTCAGTGTAGGCACAAGGTGTAGGCAGTGCTATTTGTCTCATGTACTTATTTCTACTGGAAAAAAAAATGAGGTCAATAGGGTTGAACTGCTAATTCAATATCACAGTTGAGATGGAGCTCAAAACCTTACTTTCATGAGTTCTTCTGCTTTTTAACCCCGAGTTCTTACCCCTGAATTCTCTGTGGCAGCAGAAACTTTGAGACATAGATTAGAACAAGTATCACCAGCATCTTCTCTTGCCCCAGCACAAAGCCTCGCTCTAATCAGCTTGGCCTCATGCTATGTTAGGCTCATCTTAAAGGATTTCACTCTCAGAATTTCTGCTCCTGGTTTTCTTCTCTATCTTCTCCTACTGATTTTTATTTTTTGTATCTTTCAAAGCCCAACTTAACTACTGTAAGAAATGCTAGGAGTCACAGCATCAGAACTAGAAGAGTCATCCTACTCCTGCATTTCTGGATTTTACAAAACCATCCTACACCTGTAGGATGACTCTCCTAATTCTGATGGTGAGATTCCTAGCACTTAGCACATATTTTCCTCGGGTGTTTAACAGCTTTTTTCCCCCAAGCCTTGGAAGATATACATAGTATCAGAAATCTTATTAACATATGTATTCCTTGAGCATTCCTTTGAACAAAAAGTATGAAACAAGGTATATAATATTAGACTATCCTCATTGCTATGAGATTTGGAATACATGATCTGTAAGAGTTCTTTTATATCTGGACGTGTGTCTCATCATAAGAAGGTCCGTTCATCAACCCTTTGAAGACAATGCAAAGCTCAGCCTAGGTGATTAGACAATGCTGGCAGTGGTTATGTTGCCCAGTCAGTGACATGGAAGGCCTCTGAGGAAAAGGTAAAATCTGGAGACCAGGCTGAACTGTGGAAGTAGAACAAATGATAGGGAGCAACTTGCAGAGCAGGCATGGAAGTTAGCATGAGGGAAGGGAAGGGATTCAACAGGTGGCAAAAAGTGTGGACCTGGCAGGAGGGTATCTCATGCCATTAGGACGTTGAGACAGCAGGTAGCAGGTACCTACACATAAAAGGATGGAGTTCATGGGCAGAATGACAGCAATGAGATGACATAGGGAAATGGAAAAGTTGGGGATAATTTAGTGAAATGGGGCAGAGAGAAAAAAATAAATTGTGAGCCTACATTCTTTAGTATGCTTTACGGTCAGAGCCAGACATTTTTGTTCAGCAGTTCTGGACAAAAGCAGAGACAAAGCGCTGTTGGTTTTGCCTCCTTATAAGTCCCAGGAGGCGAGCCTAGACTAAGAAACTGATCAAGGCTGAGTCTCTAGGGTTTTAGTGACCTCACTCTGAAGGTTACATCAAGGCAGGAATGGGGAACCAAGCAGGTAGTTAGAATCTATTACCTGCCTAGAAAAGCAAAATAGATTTGAATTTAAGACTTGCACGCTTCTTTGAAGACGAGTTAATATTTATACAAGGCAGACTTTGGTGGAATCACTGCTGATTGCAAAAGAGATAGAATGTGCTCTGAGAGGGTGGGCAGGTCAGATTATAAAAAGAAATTATTATAATACAAGCTTCTTTATAATTCACAGATTTCTCTTCCAAGGCATATTTTATCATCTGATTCTGTCATAACCTGCAGTTATCTTTCTGCCTTATTTCTTTCTAAACACACACACACACACACACACACACACACACACACATTTAGTCAATTTCTTCTGTAATCTTTGTATTTTCAAAAACGTTTTCCTTTTGCCTCTTTTTTTATGGTGAAATGTGCCATTTTTGGACTTTTTTAAAGAGAACAGTTTTTACTATCTCTAAAGCTTATGTAAAACAAAATCATGTGTTTCAAATCCCTTACATTCCAGGTTCCTATTCTTCTCTTTTGTACCAGAAACTATTTCCCCTTCTAGTGTTTCCCTCATCTCTATAACCATGCTTAAAAATTCTTCCCAGATAAAACAAAATGAATGTACAATGCTAGTTAGGAGTATTTATGTAGGCTGTGCATATCATTATTTACCCCTCATATGCCATGAAAATACATATACCTGTATATGCTAATTTAGTTTATTGTAAAGAGGGAAGTTTAGCCAGAGCAGTAGAAAAGATTCCATATATATGCAGAAACACACACACACACAATATGTATGATATATTTATAATCTATATCATATATCTATATCAACTATATATATGTTTTTCATATGTATATATAAGAGGAAGGATGAGGAGGGGTTTTACAAGACTTTAAGTAATATACAACAGATTGAGAAATTGAGTTAAGAAAGTCAGGAGGTGGAGGGCATCAGACTGAAAAATTGAAAGAGGCTAGTGAAGTATGAAGAGTTTGAGGGCCTTGACCCAAAAAGGACAGAGCGATGGCCCAAAGAACTGCCCAGAAGAGTGGTTGTGTTCAAGAAGGGAGCACTCTAGAGCAATCAGACATGCCCGCCTTGCTATAAAGACCAAGGATTAGAGAGGAAGAGAAATGTCTTCTTTGGGTACAAGCAGGAAAAGGACCTAGACATAGCTAATCAACTGGATTTTGATGGACATCTTGATTGTGCTAGTAGCTTTATTTTGTTGCTGCATCCCAGGAAAGATCCATTTATAAACATTAGGGATTGGCAGTTTGGCTATTTTCTGGCTCACTTTATTTTTAATCTTAGAGAAAAATTCAAGTGGCACTTCCTATTATTAGAGAAATCTGGAAGGTGCTCAGGCTGATTTTAAGTTCCTTATGAGCAGGGTGTGAGTTTTCCGTTGTTACATGCTCAGTACCTAGCACGGTTCCTAGAGTATAGAAAAATTCCAAAACTATTTTTGTTCTGTCCTTCCTAGAAGAACAGTGGTAATAAGGAGGTAAAATGATAGAGCTGCTTCTTTTCTGAGGCCTCTTCTCTGAACCAGCTGCCACAAAATATTGTTTTATTTTGCATGCATTCATGAAATTATAAGATCTCATCAGTGAGTCAGTCGTTTGCAGCTACTTGGATGGACAGGTCAGAGAATTTTGAAATTTATTCATACTGACAGACTCAGAGAGAAGGTAGCCCCATCTTCCTATGAAATGAAATGTCCCACAGGGTCAAAGTAAAGATTTTGGTTTTGCGTTTTGGCTTTGTATATGTATCTGTTACTTTTAGTCACCAAAACAATCAACTATTATTATGGCACCCAGCATATTTTTTCAGTTGCATTCATAATAGAATTTAAGGTTCAACTAACAGTTATACAATTGCTATGAAAAACCCAAAGATCTTTTATTGTCTGAGATAAATATGGGTTCTATATACATGTTATATTAGTAGTAAAGGCCCATGTTATATGGTAGAAGCCTTTTTGAGCAAATAAATTCATTCTCCAATCTTCACAGTTGAGGATAGCTTTACCTTTCTTATTCCAGGTACATCAGGCATGCAGAAAGACGATTGATTGATTGATTGATTGATTGACCACCTACTAACGTGTATTTAAAGTAGCTCATATTTGAAAAAGGTGATCTAATAGGCTATTTAAATACTCTGAGGTCATAATTGCTCTAAGGAATTTATTCTGAGGTTCTTAATCCACAGCTCTGTATTCTTTTATGAGATCATAACAGAAAAAATAGAGGGGCAATAGAAGAACTATTCACTTCAACAATTTTCTGTATTTTACCAAACCGTATTTGAAACTAACATCCACTTTGATTCTCAGGTTTTCTTAGACAAAGACCTACAAGAAACATTTCCACTTGAGTTTACCCCACATTAACAATAAAATCCACAGAGCATATGCCACACATTTGCTCTCCCCAACGCCTTTTGTAAATATGATCATAACCCTTAGAAATAAATGTCTAGGTAGAAAGCAGTTTTTCTCAGGAAATCAGTAACATCAATTTTCCTTCAATCTTTGTGCGGTCTCTATTGTGATGTTCCAAATTGCCACATTTTGTATGAGAGTCCCTCATATATATCTTCCTATATCCTTTCAGAAATAGCCTGTGAGCAACATAAAGGCAAAAACTGTGATCTAATCCCCTAGCATAGTGCCTAGTACAAAGAGGGACTATATAAGTGTTTACTGAATAAGTTAATAAAAAACATATCAACATATATCCATATATCACATGGAATCAGTAGCCAGGTATCTCACACTGTGATAAAATTTTCTTCAGTTTCAATTTGATGAGTGCAATGAACGTTTTATATAATTCTGTATGCAGAAGGCGTCCTGGGGAAGGGGCATGCATTTTAAACACTGGTTGCTTTGAAGGAGCCCCCACTACATATATATCTTTTTCTTTTAATCTCTTAGAGGGTAGCAGTGGACAGGCCACTACATGAATGTGGGGAGGTGGAGTGAGGCTTTATTTGGAAGTATGTTTGCCTTTTATCCTAGTAAATAATTTGTATAGAGCATTGCACACACAGGTCAGGTATGGGGCCTGAGTGAAGTCAGGGACAGGCTGTTCGGCACTTGCCACTGCAGCAGCAGAAGTCTTTATCAGCGATTTCTGAATCTGTTTTACCATCCTTGTGTTACACGTACATTCTAGGCTTCTTTTTTTTTTTTTTTTTAAACAGGGTCTTGCTCTGTTGCGCAGGCTGGAGTGTAGTGATGCAATCCCAGCTCACTGCAGCCTTGACCTCCCAAGTTCAAGCGATCCTCTCACCTCAGCCTCCCAAATAGCTGGGACTACAGGCACATGCCACCATGCCCAGCTAATTTTTCAACTTGTATCGTAAAGATGAGGTCTTGCTATATTGACCAGGTTGGTTTTGAATTCTTGGTCTCAAGCAATCTACCCACTTCCGACTTCTCAAAGTGCGGGGGTTACAGGTGTGAGCTATGGTGCCCAGCCAAATTCTAGGTCTTAACGATCTATAATTAACAAATACGTTTTTCTTTCTTTTTAAAAAATCTCTCTTTTTTTAAAAAATCTAGTCCCAATGGCCTCATTGTTGGAAATCTGCCCCCACAAAAAGTGTCCCCCGGCTGTTTCTAGGAATCCTCATGGTGCCATCTTGAATACATGTTTAGTATCAGGTCTCCCCGGCTCTTCCTCCTCCATTTATCCTGCCACCTCAGACTTGGTTGACTCTTGTGATTAATTAATTAATCAATTAATTTGTTGAGACTAGGTCTCACTATTTTGCCCGGGCTGGACTTGAACTTCTGAATTTGAGGGATCCTGCCACCTCAGCCTCCTGAGTAACTGGGATTACAGGTATGTGCCACCATGCCTGGCCATGACTGGTGATTTTGTTTCTTTGCTGAACCAAGCCACAGTCTGATGCTTCCTACTCCCCTTTAGCCCACTACCTGCTCCCTTCCCTTCTCAATGCACATTAATGTGAGAGGGGACACTATATCACATTGTCAGGCAGTCCCTCTGTACTTCCTTATAGGGCACTAGATATACTGAAGGATTAAATATGGGAAAAACATTGTAGACAGTCACTATGACCACCATTAGATGTGGCTACTCTTCGAGTCTAAATCTGACATTGTCATTCCCCACTCAGCCAGCTTCTTGACCAACTTGTGGAGTGTTTCCATGCAGCAGGGGGTAACTCACACTTACCACCACGACCACTGCAAAGGCCAGACAAAATTCAGACCCAGCGAAAATAGAAAGAAGGCTTTCCCAAAGCAAGACCCACTTCATCATTAAGTCTTTCCCAGGACAATTTACAATGCAGAAATCCATACAGGAAAAATCTCACCTCCTATATCCATAGGCTTGATCTGACCCCGTGCCTTTGACAAACAGCCTCAATAGTAGATGAATACATTACCCTCTAATCTGGTTTATTCTATCTATATCACTCAAGTTGAGCAGCACAAAATGTAATTCTTTTCACTAGTGTAACATGAAGAGAAGTTAAGGTGTGAGTCAAATTATTTGTCCCAAGCTCTTGTCATCAAAAACTTCATGCACATATACCTGGCAACCAAGAATGGACCATAGCATTTAGGCATAAATGATGCACATACAGATTAAGAATGGACAAGCTCCTCTGAGTTTTAGGGGCACACATTTACTTTACTGAGTAGAATGCTTACTATCTCAGCCTAAAGTCTCTGCCTGGGGTGAATTCACAGAATTTATGGCATTCCTAGGAATGCAGGGTACTTGCCCTTAGACATGCTCAACTAAATGTCCATTCAAGCAATTTTTTCTAAAAGAACAATAACCTCTAGTCTCCACCCTAGGAGAAAAAAAATCCTATTACTTTGGAAATAATATTTTTAAATTGTAAAACTGTTAAGGTCAAGTCCTCCTAAATAATCTTCTCTGTCTACCCCCTAATATTCTGTTCCAATATCCTGAAAATGCAAAATGTTATCTAAATTCTGTTAATTAATCTTACATCTATTCAGTTATCTATTCTCAGGTGATTTTAAGATTTTTGTAAAACTAACAGGCCCTTCTTATGTAACAAAAAGAAAATCTGTAGTCAAGCATAAAAGATATACACAAAAGAGAGTTGGGAGATAATAAAACATAAGCAATGCAATCAGATCTGCCTTTGAGTCCTTGCTCTACCTTTTACTAGCACCATGATCTTCAGAAAGTCATTAATCTTCCTGAGTCTTATGTAAAATACAAATAATAATAGACATTTCCTCATACAAATTTTGGAAGAATACATGAGATAATTTATGTCAATTGCCTAGCTCAGTGCTAACATATTGTTATTAATAGTGATTGCATGTTAGCTTCTAATAATCTATATTATGAAGACTTCCATCATGATGCTCTCTGCTCTCTTAATATGTTTATAGATGTCTTCCTATAATTTCTGTCACAATCTTCTTATTTTTAAGATAGATTAGCTGGAGGCTAACATTTTGGGTTATACAATGGCTAACAGTTAGATAATTACAGAGGATCGAAGACTAAGCACAGATGCTAAACCTTCCTCTGAGGAGACTTAGGGAAGTCACCTCCCTGATTTGATTAGAACATGCCTATGACACAAGGAAAACCATGAATATGAGAGTGAGACACCCTGGTTTTTCAACTTGGTCTCATAGATACCATAAAGGAATGTGAGCTATAGGCCCCAAAATGAATCTGATTGGAAGTTTCTTGGATGCTGAGCTAGTCTCTCAATTGAGTATCTAAGAGGCTCACCATAGGTAGGTAAACAATGGATGTTTGTCAAATTTGGCTGAGATGATCAGAGCCTGGTTTTGCAGTTAGTAAATTTGTGCTAGCTTCCCTCTGGTTGTGTACCCTGAATTTGAAGGGCTGATGAAGAGTAGGATTATTTTAAGTGAATAATTTGACATACAGTATTTTATTAATATCCATGCCCAAGTTAAATAAAACATGAGGAAGGAGTTTGATTGAGGTGCTGGGAACAAAACATGTGACACTCAAATTTTAAAATAGGATTTTGAGCTAACTTTATGAGGGCCAGTCTTTAGTCAAACAATCAGCTTAATTTACAGAGAACAAAAGTGCCCATAAATATTCGACCATGTCTATCCTGAGTTTAGTTACAACTCATTATTTTAGGGTCTGAAATTCACTCTCTCCAGCAGAAGCACAACTTCCACAATGCAGGAATGATATGTACGTGTGTGTGTGTGTTTTACATTGACCATATTTTCCAAAAGTATATGTATTAGTCTGTTCTCGCATTGCTATAAGGATCTTGGGTAATTTAAAAGGAAAAGAGGTTTAATTGACCCACAGTTCTGTAGCCTGTACAGAAAGAATGGCTTGGGAGGCTTCAGGAAACTTGCAATCATGGCAGAAGGCAAAGGGGAAGCAGGCATGTCTTCACATGGCACAGCAGGAGAGAGAGAGAGAGAGCAAAGGGGGAAATGCTACATACTTTCAAACAACCAGATGTTGTGATAACTCACTCATTTTATTGAGAACAGCAAGGGGGGAGTCTGCCCCCATGACCCACTTACCTCCCACCAGTCCCCTCCTCCATGAGATTTGAGTGGGGACCCAGAGCCAAACCATATCAGCACACTTTGTTGAATTACTTTGGATTGAATCAGACACATATGAATTGAATTTACTTGAAATCATGGTATTGAACATTAAGAGCCTAATGGCTTAATGACGTATTTCAGATTTTGACAACATGACAAAACACAGCTTTTAAATATTGGAGTAGGTGTGCTCTGTCTTGAATACAAGGACATTCTATTAACAGAAGTCCTTGCCCTAAAATGTACCCTGCATCAGTGGTCAGCAAACTTCTGTAAAGGACCAGAGAGTACATATTTTACACTTTTTGGGCCACATAGTCTCTGTGACAACTACTTACCTCTATTGTTTTGGCACAAAATGAGTTACAGACAATGCATAAATGATTGTGGCTGTGTTCCAGTAAAACTTCATTTACAAAACTACTGTATTTGGTACAAGCTACATACAGAAGTCTGAGGACACTTGCTCCAGATGAAGAGAATCCCTAATAAGAACTGGAAGTATCCTCTGGTAGGGCAGATTCTGAACATGTGCCAGCTCCCCTTTGTGCCTGAGCTCCAGGGCATCTCAGGGTCCCCTGAAAACTGGTCTAAGGTGGCCTGGAATATGTGTTGTGCCCTGTTACCTTCTTTCACTCTTTATTGTTGTTTTAATTATATAAGTAATAAGAGTCCAGAAAAAATCAGAAAGTACAGTTGAACAAAAAGAAAATAACACATCAGAATCTCACTCCTTAGAAAAATTATTTTGTTTTATATCATTTTATGTATTTTACTATGTGAAGGAATGGTATGTATTTGTAAATACATAATTTTATTTATATGGATTTATATATATACAAATTATATATGTGTATGTGTGTATACACACACACATACACACACACAGACCATTTGATGGACTTATAATGAATTTGATTAGCCACTAAGAACTCTTACTAAATCAATCATGTAGCAGTGGATTTTCCTAACTGTTCTACCATTGTCAAGTATAAGTAAAAAAAACCCAAAAAACTGTCCTTTATTTGTTACAGTGGAATATAGAGATAGAGAGATAAAAATAAATTAATATACCCCCTTGTGATCCTAGCTTCTAATTGTAATGGAAAGCAACTTAATTTTCATGCTGTGTTTTATTTTTAGATCATTTTCAAGTGCACAATATATGTATTTTTAAACTGTATTGATACAGTTTCCCTTGTACCAAATCATTTCCAGGTGTTAGAGTTTTACTTTGGAAAGCAATGACCTAACTTCAGTTGTTAATTCCCTTTCAAAATCTCCCAAAATTTGGGAGCAGATGCACGGATTCCATTGAAAATCTTGACTATCTTGGCTGTTTGGTACAAATCTAAATCTTGGCTTGAAAAACATTTTTTTAGATTTTTGTTGGGGGATGGTGAAAATTCAATTTTTGAACTTGCCTCATATAAGGACTTCTTAAATCTACTTTCAGAATCTAAATACGGAGTATGCCTTTAATGATATCCATTTAAAAATCAAGGGAATGGAGATGCCCCAGCTGGGAGGGTATGGGCAGAAAAAGCTTCCAGTGGCCTCTTTCATTTAATCACAGTCAGCTTTCCTTCTAGGGGGTTCCAAATTAGCAGTGGGACAAGTTTTATTTTTTATTTTCCGGTTTGAACAAGCAGGTGTTTCTTTCATGAGGCCCATATGTTCCTTCACAAGCTTTATCCAAAGCACCTACAGTATAGCCTATGGCAATGTGGCACATGGCCAATTTCCTTACAAGACTTTCCTTTTTATTCCAAGGAGAATATGTGGCAAGTGAATATAAGTGTGTACGTGCACGTGTTTAGGTTCATGTGTGTGTGTGTGCATGTGTGTTGGAGAAACAGAGCAAGAGAACAATAGCATTCTCTTTGGGTTGGTGAAGCATCTGCTCATTATGCCAGAAAACCACAGTGAGGATGAGCCGACAGCGAGGCCTGAGGTCCAAACTGACCCCACGCCAAACTCCCGCTCATCGGCATATTTCCCGGCAGGCTGTAACATGGCTCTGGCAGACCCTGAGAGCAGCTATCTCTGCCTGGCAGACAGGCAGTAGTTCGACCAGGTGGATTTCTTAAGTTAAAAATAACAATTATTCCGAAGAAAGAAGAGCACCACTCAAAGTTGACTGCTCCTTGTTCAATCAGGATCACCCACAGGAAGCCAAAGGAGCGAGCCAGGGTGAAGTGATAGAAGTCTGCAGAGGTGAGAAAATAGACAGCCTTCTACTGTAACTGTGGGGAAATGGGAAAGGCCTGGGAGCCGCAATAACTGGTCGAGAGGTATGCGAGAAATGATTTTCTGTAGGAGTATAACTTCATGATCATCATCGAAGTTCATGAGTTGCTAGGGAAGAAGTGAACAACGTTTGGGAAAGGAAAAAGCTTGCCCTTCAGAACAAGCAACTGGTCTAACACTTATGACAGGGATATTAAATAATCGAGAGCAAAAAGCTGTGTGCTGTTTGGTCCTACAAACTTGAAAACGAACCTGCCATCTCTACTCATCCTGTATTCACCTTTATGTCTGTGTTCACAGGGAAGTGAAACATATGAGTCCCTTTATTCTATATTCTAGAAATATGGGAGTATGTTACCACCAAAAGATACTACTACAAAAATTCTTAAAAGTTGACAATTAATAAATATGAATTGAAACATGCCAACAAATACAGAAATTGCAACAACTTGTAAGAGTAAAATCACTGGCAATGCTTTGCCTGAACGTGATATTTAAAACACACACACACACACACACACACACACATACACACACAAACTATTTTCAAATAAAGAAGATGAAGAAGACCAAACAGTTACCTATAAATTATTTTGCATTTGGTTTTCTTTCTTTCCCAGCACAATGCCTTCTGGTGATTTGCTTCCTGAAGTGCTGTTTGTGTATTAGCAGTGTCTCCTTGTTAATTGTAAATTGTAAATTTCTGTTAGCAGCATTTCTTTGGAGCTTGCGAGAAATGTAGAATTTCTAGCTCCACCCCAAACCTACTGAATCAGAATCTACATTTTAATGAGACCCTCAGGTGATTTGCATGCACATTAAAATTTGAGAAACTGTCCTGGTTCCATTCGGAAAACTTAATTTCTATAGTTAGTTACACCGATTATTTATTCCAGGCAATGCTGATTGTAATATTTATCCACAGTTGCTGGGTAATGAAACCATCAGTCACTATCTCAACCTACATGGGGATTCCGAAATAAAAGTTAAAAACCTTTCTCAGTGTTTTGGCTGAAATTGACAATACTAGAAGAATTCAATTTATAGGAATAAGAAAAGCAAAGCCATATGTAGTCACACATTTTGAACCATTGAAGTTCAAATCTGTTTGCTTTAATCACATTAGACCTTGCTCTATTACTCTAGGACAATTATTTCAAGGAAATGATGGCATCACGAAGCATCTCATTAAAGGTATTGATTAGCTGTCATGAAGTCAACTCAGAATGATATTCGGTGCCAATTAAGTTGAAGTCTTATGTCTCAAGATTGTATTAGCCAATCTTAAATTTTACCTATTAGACTATGTGATAATTTATTAAATTTATCTACTAGCTAAAATTTACAAAGATACAGTAATCCTTGATTGCTACAGTCTCTTCAAACAATGGTGAAAAGTGATTCACGCTTCAACTTTGTGATAAGCAGACAACATGAAATTCGAGGCACCAATGCACACGCACAATGAAGCATAATGCATGGAGGAATACCGTGGTGACAGGGGCAATGTGATCTGTGCTTCTGTAATCTGAGACTGCATCCTGCTATTGACTTACTCTCTCAACTTCACCTAACACCAATGGAAATCCTGTACGTGAAACAATGACAGGATATCTCTGGAAAAGTTATAAAAAGTCAGGGCTCTGGAGAGAACTACTCAAAACACATTGTTCATGAACTCATGAAATCTTTACATAACACCCACCAAATAACAATATTTTTAAAATATCTAAGGAAATTCCTTACTTATCAAATTCAATCAGCATTTACTTTAAAAGAAAAAAGCAGTTTTGGCCTCTAGGCATAAAAGATTTACAATTTAGATATTCAGAGGAAAAATTTTTTTAATGAACTAATGTAGCAGTTCTTGAACTTTCACATGCACCAGGATCATCTGCAATGCTGGGTAGAGCACGGGACTCCCCGGGTTGTACTCCAGATTCTATAGGTCTGAAACAGGGCCTGGAATTTATATTTCTAACAAGTTCCCAGATGATGGTGATGCCACTGGTCCAGGGACCACAGTGAAAAATCCCTGAACTAAACTATATTACCGATTACTCTCATTGCTAATTTTATGTTCATTTATTCTACAAATATTATTAATTATTTTCTGTGCACCCAGGAAAATGCTAGTTGTTAGGGATGCAAAGTTGAATAAGTCATCCTTGCTCTCCGTAGTCTGATATAATTTGCCGTGTCCCCACCCAAATGTTATCTTGAATTGTAGCTCTCATAATTCCCATATGTTGGGGGAGGAACCTGGTGGGAGATAATTGGATCAAGGGGGCAGGTTCCACCATACTGTTCTCGTCGTAGTGAATAAGTCTCATGCGATCGGATAAGAGGTTTCTCCTTTTGCCTGGCTCTCATTCTCTCTTGTCTGCCACCATGTGAGACATGTCTTTCGCCTTCTGCCATGATTGTGAGGCCTCCCAGCCATATGGAACTGTGAGTCCATTAAACCTCTTTTTCTTTATAGATTACCCAGTCTCAGGTATGTCTTCATCAGCAGCCTGAAAACAGACTAATACATAATCGAGCAGGACTACACAGTCCCATAGAGAAGTACCTGCTTTCCTTAGGCCATAAATTAGAGGTGGAAGCCCTGCCTCTGCCTTCTGTATCCGTGTAGAGACTGGTGTTGCTCATTCCCTGTGCCTCCACTTCCCTCTACCCTCAAGAGGTCTTCACAGTACAGGGAGGGTTCTCTCTCAATTCCTTCCTCTTCCAGGACCCAGGAGATGGTATTCAACATTAGCTGGCCATCCAGACTCCACATCCAGCATGGACTACCATTCCCATGTTGCTCACTGAGTCTTACTTTCTGTTATTTATAACGTATGGGACCTACCGCGTCATTTTCTTGCAAATTGGAGCTTGAGTCAGCCTTGTGCATCACAGTAACCAGACCTACGTTTCCACTTTGGATCCTCCTCTCCTGATTTGCTCTTGCAAATCCTTGCCTCACAGACTGAACCACTGTTCAAAAAAATTCAAGCAGTGGCTGTGATCCTGCTGCCTGTGAAGTAATGTCTCTGCCCACCCGTCCACCTAACTCGGCTTTGCCAGTTTTCATCTTCTTGACTGGAGCGTCACTGCATGCTCAAGGGACACCCTGGTGTTGATGATTATCACCCATTACTCGAATGACTTGCCAGTGTCCTTTGGGAAGAGCTTTCCCCACGTATTGCTCCTCCTACTATAGTCCTTGTAGTTGGTGATCTGGTGACAGTGCCCGGCTGTCTCTGCTGTTTCTGTCTGTGATGTTACCAGTCTGTTTTTAGGTCACAGTCTGAGCTATAACAGCTCACACAGCAGGCATATTCACATGGAAAGTTCCTTGGAGCTTCAAATCCAACACTCCTTCACACAACCTCTCTTCACCAAGTTAACTTCCCAACCTCTAGGTGTCCGTTTGGAAGTCACTTATTTCTAGAAACCTTCCCTCAGTCTGTGTTGGTGTCTCTACTGTGTGTTCACCTGGTACATCATACTATCCTTACTTTAACATTTGCCATACTTATAATTTTTATTAGTTTATCTACCTCAATAGATTGAAAATGTCACATTGTAACATTTACAGCATTAAATAAATAAATAAATCCAGTCTGTCTTAATTGGACAACTACCAGATTCCAAACACTGTCTATATGTAATGGGAACAATGTGAATCATGTTACTTTTTCTGGACAGATGTACTCAATGTGCCTCATGTTTCACCTTGATCATCTGAAACACTCCTACAATCATTCTGGACATCATATCTAGCTGGTGGAAGGGGAAAGGGAGTTAAAGAAAGCATCCTGATAGCTAAGCAACTAAGCCAAGAAGGAATTTACCTTACTCATAATCATTTTTGTAACAATGCAATTACTTTCATTTCATTGATAACAACTATTCAAGTAGCCCACCTGGATACAGGAGGAGCTAGGAAGACATGTCCCACTTACATTTCTACAGTAGGGAAGGGTGGCGCAAATCCTTGGCAGGCGATGTATCATCTCTTCCAGAGTCCAGCTCTCAAACATCCACACACACCTTTCATACAAAACACACTCATCACCTCAAGAGGATAGACCAGAGTTCATCCAACTCTAGTTCAATCCTAGCTCAAAGTCCAGGATTTCTGAATAATATCCTCAATATTCCGTCAAGAGTGTATGTGACTTCATTTAGTTTAGCAACTTATATAAACAAAATATCTCCATCATACAGATGAAGAAAGACAAACTTAGATGGAGTAATGTGCTTAGGTTATGGGTGGCAGAATCAAGCTTCATACCTGGTGACTCTCCCTCCAGAACCCATGCTCTTTCCCCTCTGCCACTCCACCTCCCTACAAGGAGTGCCAGAATTAGTGTGAGCAGTTACTCTGGAGTTGGCTTCCTACTGGGGATGAACTACTTTTAAATCTGCAAATTTTTACATCTGCATCACTTCTTTCAAGAAAAGAAGGACTTTTACTGAAAACAGTTGAAACGAAAAATTCACCTGAGGATATACAGATAAGCTAACACTTGGACAGGAGAGCGAGAGAGCTGAGAGTGGGTTATAGGCAGACTTGGGAGACCTCTCTCCAAGGCCACAAGTCACTCCTAAGAGCAAAGAGGGATTATCTGGCATCCACCAACCCAGTCCCACTTCAGAATGCCCTCTAGCTAACGCTCACAGAGCATGTCACCGGACACTGGGCCTGAAGGGGCAAATTGGCCTGAAAGATTAGTTGGTTAATCATGACCAACCAACTGAGAATCATAGCTATTTATTCTAGAGAAAAACATTGCTGCCAAGCATAACTAGTCACTGAGGGCTTTCATTTAGAGTAATAGGCTTACTCTTTTCCTGTGTTTCCTATCGGCCCAGTTTTGTCTTTTCCATGCAGTTGTAGGTAATTCACCCTAGTATTAGCATGGGACTAATTCTTAGGGAAATATGAAGCAAGTCAAATATTTTTCTGATTTAAGTTAACCATAGGTTTTTGTTTTTATTTATTCAATTAAAATTATATGTTATATTTTAATTAAAACTTTAAAAAATTAACACATTTTCAGCATGTTTTCTCATGTTATCCTAAAAATTATGAGAATGGTTGTAATTATTTCAATATGCAGAGTGAGCTGGAATAGAAAAAATTGAGTTTATCATGGAACTGAGTATGAACCTTTAAGCTCAAAGATTGTAGGCTTCCTCAGAAGCTAACAACGAGAATGGGATATGAAATTGTGATAAACTTGTCTCAAAAACCTCTTACATGTGACCAAGTAGAAAATTAGCTTCTGCATGCCCTGCATGATGTGACCCACGAGAGGATGAAGGGACAGATACTGATCGCCTAAGCTGAAGTCATGTACTTAGGAAAGATAGCCTTAGTTCTTAGGTCAGAGACTCAAACTTGTTTTTAGTTGACATTTTTTGACCCCCATTTCCAATTTTAAAAGACCTATATTTCCAAGCATAGCTGCCCTTACTCCCAATATATACAATTGTGCTTATAATCCCAGTGGAGGTGTGTAAGTCTTTGCACAGGCAAGACAAAAACATGTTACCCACAGAGTTCACATTTATCTGGGCCCAGATAGGGATAGATGGAGCAATCTGAAGGCAGGATTGAGAAGGAAGTAAAATCACACTATAATGAGCTTGGATGATCTTCATCCATTTCTTCCTTAGTGACATCCTATCTCCAGGATTCCAGTGTCCGGAGAGTTTGTCCCTTTCCTGATTGTACATTGGCTTGAATAGATCCTCTTAATTCCCCTGACCAGATCACAAACATCCCACCCATAGCCTTGCTTATCCCAGGCCTCAGGATCCATAGTTGTGGGACCCAGCCTCCAATCATTTTGGAGGTAGAATGAACTTATGTCCTCTTGTTTCTATAATAATACACTGAGTGTCTGCCTTGCTTTCTCACCCACAGTAACTTGACTGTGTTAATTATCATTGTAAATTCATGCATTGGTTCTCTGGATTGTCATATTTCATCATATCCTTCCTTCCCTTCCTTCCTCCCTTCCTCTCTTCCTCTCCTCCTCCCTCCCTCCCTCCCTCCTTTCCCCTCCTCTCTCCTCTCCTCCCTTCCCCTGCCCTGCTCTGCCCTTCCCTTCCCTTCCTCTGCCCTGCCCTCCCATCTTCTCTCCTCCCCTCTTTTCTTTTCTTTCCTTTCCTTTTGTTTTCTTTTCTTTTGTTTTCTTTTTTCTTTTTCTTTCTTTCTTTCTCTTTCTCTTTTCTCTTCTTCTCCTTCCCTTTTTCTTTCTTTCTTTCTCTCTTCTTTCTTTCTTTCTCTCTCCTTCCTTCCTCCTTTCCTTCTTTCCTTCCTTCCCTCCTCCTGTCCTTCCTTCCTTTCTTCCTTCCTTCCTTCCTTCCATCCCTCCCTCCTTCCCTCCCTCCCTCCTTCCTTCCCTCCCTCCCTCCCTCCTTCCTTCCCTCCCTCCCTCCTTCCTTCCCTCCCTCCCTCCCTCCTTCCTTCCTTCCTTCCCTCCTTCTGTCGTTCCTTCCTTCCTTCCTTCCGTCCTTCCTTCCTTCCTTGCTTCCTTCCCTCCCTCCTTCCTTCCTTCCTTCCCACCTTCTGTCCTTCCTTCCTTCCTTGCTTCCTTCCTTCCTTCCCTCCCTCCCTCCCTCCCTTCCTTCCTCCCTTCCTTCCTTCCTTCCTTCTTTCTTTCCTTCCTTCCTTCCTTCCTTCCTTCCTTCCTTCTTTCCTTCCTTCCTTCCTTCTTTCCTTCCTTCTTTCCTTCCTTCCTTCCTTCCCAGGGTCTCACTTTGTTGCCTTGGCTGGAGTGCATTCTCTCTCTTTTCTTTCTGTCTCTTTCTCTCTCTCTCTTTCCTTCTTTCTTTTCTGTTCTCTTCCTTCCTTCTTTCCTTCTCTCTCTCTTTCTTTCTTCTTTCTTTCTTTCACAGGGTCTCACTTTGTTGCCTTGGCTGGAGTGCATTCTCTCTCTTTTCTTTCTCTGTCTCTCTTTCCTTCTTTCTTTTCCCTCCCTCCCTCCTTCCCTCCCTCCCTCCCTCCCTCCCTCCCTTCCTTCCTTCCTTCCTTCCTTCCTTCCTTCCTTCCTTCCTTCCTNTTCCATCCTTCCTTCCTTCCTTCCTTCCTTCCTTCCTTCCTTCCTTCCTTCCTTCCTTCCTTCCCTTCTTTCCTTCTCTCTTTCTCTCTTTCTCTCTTTCTGTCTTTCTTTCTCACCCTGTTGCCTTGACTGGAGTGGAGTGGCACAATCATAGCTCACTGCAGCTTCAGACTCCAGGACTCAAGTAATCCTCCTGTCTCAGCCTTCTGAGTAGCTGGAAGTACAGATGTGTGCCACCATGCCTGGTCATATTTCATCATTTCTAATACATGTTGTTTCACTTTTTAAAATTTTATCTTTTAAAATATTTTAACATGTGTCTTATATCAATGGCATCTTTAGGCAGGTGGCATTTGTGACATGGCTGGCATTAATCATACTTGGTTGTTATACCTGGTGTCATGAGTAGACAACTGCCACCACTTGTGTTTCAATCAACAAACTATTTAGGATCACTTCAAAATGAAGTAAGAGTTCAAGCTCTTGCCTGAATACCGCCTTCAGCTGGCACTTTCAATGAGCTTATGAAAACACCAATATCAAAATATGCAGAAAGTGTGCCAGGAGTTTAGAAGAAAATGCCGAAGACAAAAGTAATGTATTAACATTTAAGACATGCTTCATCACCAACACCCTTCACATAATAGAGCAGGGGGGCTCAAACTCAAGTATGTATCAGAATCAACTGCAGAGTTTGTTAAACACAGATTGCTGGACTCCAATCCAGAGTTTCTGTTTCAGTAAAGATCTGGTGTTGGGTCCAACAATGTGTGTTTCTAACAGGAGAGTCCAGATGATGCTGATGTCGCTTGTCCAAGCATTGTATTCGCAGAACCAGTGTCCTAGAGAATGATTTAAAATGAAAACGTTTCTCCATCTGCTAGCTGTTAGGGCAGCACGAAGACAGCTTGACACTGAGGCAGCTTCCAGAGTCAGCTGTCTGGAACTCTCAAGCAAAATTTCCCATTTCCTGGACCATAAAGTTATCTCTCCACCATGCTCTATGGACTTTCCTCTTTTTCTCCCCAAGCCTGTGGCCATTTCTTCACATCTCTCCTGGCAGATGCATTGGCCCTGCAAACATCTTTCAAATCCTGAGCCATATTTGCCCATTTCTGTTTTTCTTCTCACAGTGGTTAGTCACAATTCTTGATGTGAATGGGTTGCAGAGGAGGGGGCATCTGGAAGGGTGGGTGAATCCACCTTTGGGATTCATTTAAGAGAGTTCAGTGAGCTGAAGAGAAGATTTAATGCAAAAACCTAAAACAGAAATTTTTTTTTTTCATTTCTCTACTGCTGCACATCCTTCCCTAGTTAATGTTAATTTTTATCTTGGGTTTTCCTCCCCAAGAATTGAGAAACTGGAATCTATATCTTCTAAATAGATAGTTTTAATTCCCACATGCTCCAAAAGAAGCAATGAATACTCCTCCAACATGTAACAAGTATGAATTTTACTTTAATGAATCAGATGTTTGCAAACAAGGATTTTGCTTTATTTTGCACCTGATATACTTCTCTCGACTTTTGATCTCATCGTCTGAGCCCTCTATCTGCTTGGAGCAAGTTAGTCATGCTATCCCATTTCAGTCAACTCAATGTAATCCAAAAATATTCCAGCTGAAACTAGGCATTAAGACTGTAGGCGTCATTAAGTGCAAAGCTTCCTCCAGGGTGCGTGGTGTCCTTGCATGCCTACACACAGCTACAGGAAGGAGCTTTCAGAAAAGGGGCAAAGCCAAAGCCCAGCACTGTCCTAGGGCTCTGGTGATGCCTGACTGCAAAGCCTTGATGGTTGCCTCTATTACTGTAGATGGAACTAATTGCTGACTCTGTCATGAGGCATGTTGGATACTCTTAGGACCATCACTTGGGTTCTCCTCAGTAACTACTTGGACATGGTAATCCTGATAAGATATGATTGGGGTTTCTTCACCTCCCCAACTCTCCCCTCCTGCCAACCGTGAGCTTTCTATCCATCATAGCTCTGTTAATCAGATCTTCCTTCTTGGGCAAGTTTTTGTTTGACAACAAAGTCATGCTCCCTAGGAGAAGCTAACACCTGCCCCTACACTGTTTGTGGCCATAGGAATCTTGGAAATTCCTGCCTTGCACACATGAGGCAGTCTTTGCTTTCTTCCACCTCAGTCTGTTACTGCCCACTTTCTGGTGCCCTTCCCTGTTGCTCTCCTGTTCTACCTGGATCTGGGGTTCTGCTAAACAGCAAACACCAGGAGAGAAGCAAATCGTGTATTTAAGATTACCCCTAAGCTTGGGAGAAAATCCACCCACTGTCTCCATTATTGAGATTACCCAGGAGGCTGTGCACTTCATTCTTCCTTTCCTTATGTTTCCAACTCTCATTCCTCCAACTTCTCAGACAAATGTATATAGCCATGGAGTGGGGTGGGGGAATCGTGGGAGGGGGGTGTTGGATTGGGAGAATTAGAGTCATTTATTTTACTTGTTCACTCTGCCTTGGGGCTTTGGGTAGGGTGTCTGGCTACCAGGAAAAGATGCTTCACTGAATTTAAGAAGTGAAATAACATAAAAATATTTGTTCTCTGTACTTTCTCTTTACCTATGAGTGGAAGGGGCCAGCAGGTAGTCTGAAGACTCAAGAAGGGGCATTATTCATTGATACTTCCTATTATTTTGTTACCCACTTCATTTTCTGGTGAGCACAAATTTGCAGGAACACACTTCTCAACTGGGATTCAACCAAATTTACAACATAAATGTTTGAAGCCCTGCCTCTGAGCCAAAGTAAGTTAATTAAGATAATTAATTACACCAACAGTCATTGAGCACTCCAAATATATGTATATATTACATATAAAATATATATTATATATATATGGTACTGACTAGATAATAGTACATGGGTGATCATGGTAGGAGTACAGGAGTTGGGCAGAGAGTCAAGAAATATTTCTTAGAGGAGGCTGGGTATCAAAATATGAAGACCAGCTGGCCAGCATGTCAAGAGGCCACATGGAATGACAGCTTTATATGACCCAAAATAATAAACATCCTACTTCAATCACTGTAGTTAATAAAACTTCATGGTGCCTACTTGTGTCTATGCTTGTCTCTGCTTAAAACACAAGCACCTTGAGGGTGAAGTCCGTGCTTTGCTCTTTGCCAAAATCTCACACCTTACCTGGCACACATCAGATGCATTATGAGAATCAGTAATTTGTTGGAGCATTATTATTATTAATAGAATGCTGAGTAACAT
Source organism: Theropithecus gelada (assembly GCF_003255815.1). Lineage (NCBI taxonomy): Eukaryota > Metazoa > Chordata > Mammalia > Primates > Cercopithecidae > Theropithecus > Theropithecus gelada. The sequence goes on along the minus strand of NC_037685.1, from coordinate 13,861,239 downwards.
TCCAAAAATTATTAAACCCTGAGAATTATTTGACAGAAACAAAATATAATCATTCTTTAACTACTGGTGTAAAAATTGCACTCTTATATCAACCACTCACAGTTGAAATTAAAATGGAATCTCTCTCATAACAATATTAGAAGAAGAAAATTAATGGCTTTGCATTAATGAGCTTCCTGGTTTATTACTTAATAAATTACTGTTAGTTATAAGAAATATTTTAGAAGACTGTAACTGTTACATACACTATATTCCATGCATATTGATGTCATGTGAAATTATTTTGACTTCCTCTTACAAAAGACAAATGAAAAATCATTTAAACAATTATAAGGATGCAAAATGCTAGCTCTGGTAACCTGATGTTTTTATGATTATGTCATATATATCACAAGTAAATCATAGCCATTGTATTGTTGCATCTTGTTAAATTGAATGAAGATTTAATTTAAGGCCAATGTTGATAACATTGTAGATAAATGAACCATGTTCTTTGCATGGATGGTTTTATAGCAGAGACTCAGTGGTGAGGAAGTTAAAATTCTGTCAGAATCACCATTATAAATTTTCAAAGCATCTTGTTCTCTGATTGAAATTTAGTAGCAAATCCTAAGACTAGAACTGTCTTACTAATTAAAAGAAATTATTTTACCCTGGTTAAAAGATGCAAAGTTACAAGGAAGTTAATGCATCTATATTGCCTAGCATTATTAAAAGATAATGTCTACCCATACAAAATAGTAAATCAGGACAGAAAACACCACATACTACAAAAATGAATAAGAAATTATGAAATCAAACCCAGGCAAAACCAGCAATTTGGCATCCCTGGACCTCTCTTACTTGTCAGTGAAAAATGGAGTTTGGATAGGAAGATATCTAAACTCTTTCTATCTATTATCTACCTATGATCTATCACTTACATTGTATTATCAGTCACATCCATCATTTTTAGTGTTAACAGGCCAAACACAGAACTAAAATGAACATTCCTTATTCCGTCTCCCCACCAACATGCTACACTTTCTTAGGCTCTGTTGCAGACCATAGGAATTTATTCCCTTCTTCAAGATTGCCAGGAAGACCATCCCAGTTCAGTTCACGTACTGTGTAAGAATTCTCATACAAGCACATCTTTAAAAAGCATTTAAATTGGCAAAATATATAACTTTGTACTTAGCAACATTAGACTTATAATAGACACATTGTAAATAACAATTAATGTCTATAGCACGCAAGAATATTATACTTGGTATAACTTAGATCCCGAAAGATTAATTTGCATAATAGACTATGACCACATTAAAAAAAAAAAACCCGACAATTATGCCTAGCCCAAAGTACTTTATCATAAAAGCAGACACGTTCACATGGGAACTAATTTTCTATTTGGCTTCTTTCTGTAAATCAATATCCAAAGAAGCCTAAAGTTTCTTAAGCTAAAACCAGAATGAATTGCTTCAGGGAATAAGATTCCACACCTGACCAATATTCACTGGCTACAAGACAGGAAAATCTTTGTTGTTTATTACAACATCCAAATACCGTATTAAGTGCTTAATTGTGAGTAGTGTTATGTTAAATACTAATATGACAGGACTTGGACTTTAAAAAAGAACTTGAATAATATGATCAGGGCATGCCTTCAGCACACACAAGGCATAATTGCACTTCATAAATAGAGAGTGAATTTTTCCAGTTTGAGTAGATAGGAAATTATAAATCTCTCTCAGACTGTTATAGTTTAAGCCAATTTTCTTTGATTATGTCAACTGTAGGGCAAGAGAACTGCTTATTGCCAGTCTCTGACAGCCCTTTTTCTATCGAATAACTATAAAATATTTCCTAAGTTTTATGTTTTGCCAGCAGGAAAAAAACCTTGTTTTTTCAATATTTCTTTCTGGTGTGATATCCAATTAAACCATGTTTGCTGCTCTTCTTTGAACCCTCTCTGTATTCTCTATAACCCTCATTCATTTGGTAAGTGTATGCCAATAATGTTTTGATTTCCCCCCCAAGAGAATGGCTCATATTCTTTTCTGTGTTTTTTGTTTTGTTTTTGATACATTCGGTGTTATGCTTGTGTTTTACACTGCAGCAAACCTTTGCCTATTTGAACTTGTGCAAAAGCTCTTTTCTTGGGTGTTATATAACAATTATCCTGTGGAAACCTATTCTATTAATTCTTCAGTTTACAAGATCACTTTAGCTCTACATTTGTCTCCTGAGATGCTGTGCATGCTTATTAAGGGAAGCATTCTTTGAAAATTCACTCAGGCCACTCCCTTATTTAACTTGGAAGAGACAGAGCACAGAAATGAGCACTGTGTAATAGTATTTTCTTGATGCCCCTCCAAATTGACACTAACTTACTCACCGACATTTTATATGGTAGAATCTTACAACTGGTTGTATAGCCAGTGAATGATGGGTGTTGTCTCTATTTTGACATAAATACCCATGCCATGTGACACTAAATTAAAATCTTTGCTGTTACGAAGATAGATTGAGTCTCTGATTTCCTGTAAATCTCTCCAGGCTGCACAACAGCAATTTTTTCCTAACTGAGAAAAGACTTTAGCTTTGTTAGAAGAGGAGATTGTCACTGAACTTCATGAGGTGGCAGGTCAGCTTCACCATTTCCCCTTTAGGCTTCCCCCTAAGGTATGGTGAGCTGCTCATCTTGTTATGGCTCTTATCTCAAGACCATGATATTCACCGGCTAGTTTTTGCTAGAAGTGTTAGGGAAATGGGAGCATAGGAGAGCCAGGATGACTCCATTTTAAAATCAGCTCCATCTTAATATTAGGAGGGCACTCAGACCTCCTTCTCCCCCTCCCTGCTGGTGCTCTCTGTGTTCATGTGGGAACAGATCTAGTCAGGTCTGCTTCAAGAAAACTCCACCTGATATTTTGTTTCTTCTCTTTTTCTTCCCCAACCTTCACCTTCAATATTCAACCTTCAAAGATGTCATTTTCCTTTCTGAGCCTGCAGTCACACCTGAGCTTTCTGGATCTAAGATTTATATTAAAAGGGGAAATAGGAGGCTTCCCTTTGGTCTCAAGTCAATATTATACGCTCCAAATACCGTGTCAAAGACTCCCTGTGTTGGGGCATCAGGTACTGGCTTAGTTGCTACTAAAACAGCACGGTGTTTCCTATTTTTCTCTTATCCCTTGTGTCTGTAGTGTCCTAGGGGCTGTCCATGGAAAAGAGAGGCCAGGTAGGTCACAAACACTTCAGGATCCCTAATAGTAAAATCATAAAGGAAACAAACTTCACCTTAACGTTTAACATTGACACCCAAGTAGAGGCCAGTGGATGCTGTTGTTGGGAAACAATTTATCAGACAGGGAGGTGGTGTGATGGGTTTTATCTGGTACAGTCCATTTTGCTTCTCTGAATAATAAAAAAATTACTTGTTTTACAGTAAACAGGCTTTTCCAAGTGCTTAAAGTGTCCAGCTGCTGAGTGAACAAGAATCTAGCTCTGGTTGAGTATGGAAATCTCTTTCCTGGGAAAATGTTTTCGAGGTGGTGGTTTTTCCTGGGAAGAATTTTAGAGATTATTAGTTTTTCTTTATTTCCCAAATGCTCATTTTCTATTCCGTGATGGAGGATCAGGAATCTCAGCATACACAGAAGGGCTTCATCAGATATAGGGCTGTGCATAAGTCTGGCTATGGAGCCCAGCAGAAAAAGAGAGAACAGGTGGTGTGGACACATTGAGGGGAAGGAGCATTGGTACTCATTTTCCCATTCCAAAGGCCTACCCTTGCCCACCATCCTGTCCTCTCTCTCCAGTTGATTTCACAGTGCATTACAATTCTGGTTCATTTCCTGATGTCCTAAATTATCCTTTTCTGTCTATCTCATTTTTCTCCACTAATTCTACTTCTAAGATTTGGCCCTGGCCTTCTTCTCACACTAGTACATTCTCTTTCCTGGAGACCTCAGGAACTACCATCCAGGGTAGATCCAGGTTTTGTAGGACATAAAACTTAACCAGTTTGGAGCAGCTCCATGTACGTCCCCCAAGTGTCTTTGTTTTGAAAATTTTATAGACACCATTGACCATGGGAAATGTGGCCCTCAGCTTCAAACCTACGCATTTATACTCCATTTTCTGAGGCTGAGGCTGAGGCTGGCACTGTGAAAACCACATTTCTGTATAGCCAGGTGACTCCCTGTTAGGCTGCTAAAGCATATCTTTAGGAATGCTAGAGGAAAACTGGATGCCTGGAGGAGGGCTCCTACCTGCTTACCTCTTGATCCTGATCCTATCATCCCAGCAGCACTTCATTCAAGAGTAACAGTTGATTCCAGTGTGTGGTTTTTCCTATAGTCTTAGAGAAAATGTCATCACATGATTTCAGAGCACCAGCGAGCTGTTCTCTACAGCAAAGATTTGAGTTCTAGCTTTCTGGAGCTCTCTTCTATCTTCTAAATTTTAATAATTCTAACTTTCCCTTTGTTCTTCAGCCCATAGTGAGGTAGAAGCTTCCTGAATTTAATTCTCCATACACTTTGGAGTCTCCTTTGCCTAAGTATTGAGGTATGATTTACATACAGTAAAATTCTCCTATATTAGTATACAATTATTTGAGTTTGGATACATATATAAAATCTTATAACAACCACCAAAATTAAAGATTTGAATAACTCCATTGGCACATATTATTTTTTAATGACCCCAACATATTCTTTGCATCAACACCACCCCACCTTACCACCATCCTTAGCCTCCAGCAGCCACTACTTTTTTTTTTTTTTTTGAGATGGAGTCTCGCTCTGTCACCCAGGCTGGAATGCAGTGGCGCAATCTCGGCTCACTGCAACCTCTGCTTCCTGGGGTTGAAGCAATTTTCCTACCTCAGCCTCCCAAGTAGCTAGGACTACAGGTGCATGCCACTATGCCCAGCTAATTTTTTGTATTTTAGTAGCGATGGGGTTTCACCGTGTTGCCAAGGCTGGTCATGAACCCCTGAGCTCAGGCAATCCGCCCACCTCGGCCTCCCAAAGTGCTGGGATTACAGGCGTGAGCTACCAAGCCTGGCCACTACTCTATTTTCTATAAAGCAAAGTTTTGTCACTTTGAGAATATCATAGAAAGGAAGCCATATAGTATGTAGTTTTTTCCGAGCCTGGCCTCACTAAATTAGCATAACGTATTTGAGATTCACCTACATAGTTGCATTTAGCAGTAGTTTGCTGCTTTTTTATTGCTGAATAGTATTCCTTTTTAAGACCATAACATTTTTTACTTATCCTTTTGCCAGTTGAAGGACTTTTGCGTCATTTTCAATTTTTGGTAATTATAATTAAGGCACCAGAAGTTGATGTGTAAATTTTTGCATGAAAATAAGTTTTTATTTCCTGGGGTCAATACCTACACATGGGATTTGTGAGTCATATATAGTAAGTGAACATTTAACTTTATAGGAAACTACCAAAATGGTTTTTCACAGTGGCTGTATCATTTCTATTACTACCACCGGTACTGTGTAAGAGTTTTAGGTACACTGCATTTATACCAGCAATTGATGCTCTGTTTTTTGTGTGTTTTCTTTCTTGTCATTCTTATAGATGTATAGTAGTATCTAACTGTGGGTTTCATTTGCGTTTTCTAATGACTAGCGATGTTGAAGATATTTTTCAATGATTATTTAGATTCAGCATTCAATTCAAACCATTTCTCCAGTAATAATATAGATTGTTTCCTAACTAAATCTTCTAACATTTTTTATTTAAATCCAAGAAGAGTAACACTCTGTAAGGTGAATGAAAAGAGAGATTCTTGTATTAGGAAGTAATTTAATGCATTACCTCAAAGGATAAATGATCATATTAACTTGGTATATATATAAACATTTTCTCTCTCTCTCTCTCTTCCTGTATGTGTGTGTGTATGTATATGTGTGTATTATATTCATTTATTTAGGGTGCCCAGAACAAAGCTTAATAGAAGAGGAAATAGGTGACAGAAATATTTTAATATATTAACAGATAATTTTCCCCTGTATTTCTATAGATCCCCACATTCCATGACCTTTTCCCAGGTCAGGCATCTAAAACACACATCGTCACGAAAAAATGCAACTGATAAAGGGATAAAATTCCTGGCTTTAGAATATCAAAAACCTAGGATTTCAGGCAAGAAGAAAACATGTGGAAGAATATATGATAAGGCAGTATCTGTTTTAACCTTTGCTCAAACTAGGTAAAAGATGTTTAGGATAAGAGGAGAGGTAGAGGGAGCCATCAAGGAATCAAAAATTGCTGAGACATTGGCAGGCATCTTCTGTGACCCACTGCCTTCAGCCAAGACCCATGGGGAAGACGATGGATCTCCCAAATGGGTCTAAGGATCTGAAAGCACAGAGGGATAGTCATAGAACCATCAGCTCCTCAGTTCCCATCCTAGTGCTAGAAAAGAGAAAATGTCTGTTTTGTGATCTTAGGGCTGAATCAGCCTCATAAAATCTCCCAATGCTTAGTAGAATGTTTCTTGCATAACTGAAAACAATGTGGCACTAACAGAGAGGTGGAAGACCAGAAGAGGTCTCAAGTGGGAGTGACCTACTGACAAAGCCCATGTTGGAAATAGGACGATTGATGACTCTGAGGACCAGATACGTGCCAGTGGCATGTGGAAGCTGGTTCACATTGACCTGCAGAAGCCGATTGTGTGCATCTCTTCCAACTCTGCACCTTTAATTTGGCCTTCACAGAAGCATTTGCATTAGGAAATTGGCAAATACTGCTGTAGGAATACCTCATTTTATTGCACACTGATTTGTTGAGCTTCACAGATATTGCATTTTTTTAATACAAAGTGAAGGTTTGCAGTAACCCTAAGTCCAGCAAATCTATTGGTGCCACTTTTCCAATAGTATATGCTTACTTCATGTCTCTGCATCACATTTCAGTAATTCTCACCATGTTTTAAACTTTTTAAAAATCATATCTCTTATGGTGATCTGTGATCAGTTACTGTTGCAATTACTTTGGAGTGACATGAACAGCACTCATATATGATGGTGAACTTTGATAAATGTTTTGGGTGTTCCAATTGCTCCACCAAATGTTGTGGGCATTTCAACTGCTCCACCAAATGGCCACTTCCTTGTCTCTCTCCCTCTCCTGGGGCCTCCATATTCCCTGAGACAAACAATATTGAAATGAGGCCAATTAGTAACCATACAATGGCCACTAAGTGTTCAAAGCTTCAAGTATTAGGTTGGTGCTAAAGTAATGGCGGTTTTGCCATTACTTTTGCACCAACCTTATACTTTTGTATTACTTTTGCATCAGCCTAGTGAAAGAGTCACACATCTTTCAGTTTAAATCAAAACCTAGAAATAATTAAGTTTAGGCAGAAAAGCATGTTGAAATCCAGATAGGCCAAAATCAAGGCCTTCTACACCATTTTGCCAAGTTGTGAATGAAAAGGAAAAGTTCTGGAAGGAAATTAAAAGTGCTACTGCAGTAGACACATGAATGATAAGAAAGCAGAACAGCCTTATTATGGTTGATATGGAGAAACAACAACAATGAGAAAGTTCAAGTGGTCTGGACAGAAGATCAAACCAGCCACAACACTCCCTTAAGCCAAAGCCTAATCCAGAGCAAGGCCCTAATTCTCTTCAATTCTTTAAAGGCTGAAAGAGGTAAGGATGCTGCAGAAGAAAAGTCAGAAGCTAGCAGAGTTTGGCTCATGAGTTTTAAGGAAAGAAGCCATCTTCATAACATAAGAGTGCAAGGTGGAGGAGCAAGTGCTGATATTCTTTACTCTAGGAGTGGGCTAGCCTCATAAAATCTCCCAACACCTAGTAGAATGTTTCTTGCATAACTGAGAGGACTGTGGCATGGATGTAGAAACTGTAGCAAGTTATCCAGCAGATCTAGCCAAGATCACGGATGAAGGTGACTACACTAAACAACAGATTTTTAGCGTAGACAAAATGGTCTTCTATTTGAAGAAGATGCCATCTGGAAATTTTATCCCTAGAGAGAAGACAGTGCCCAGCTTCAAAGCTTCAAAAGATAGGCTGACGCTCTTGTTAGGGGCTGATGCAGCTGGTGACTTTAAGTTAAAATCAATTCTTATTTACCATTATGAAAACTCTAGGGCCCTTATAAATGCTAAACCTATGCTGTGTGTGCTGTATAAATGGAGAAATAAAGCCTGGATGATAGCATGTATGCTTAAAGCATGTTTTACTAAATATTTTAAGCCCACTGTTGAGATTACTGTTCAAAAAAGAAAGAGTTCCTCCAAAATATTATTACTCATTAACAATGCTCCTAGTTACTCAAGAGCTCTGAAGATGTAGAGGGAGATTAATTTTGTTTTCATGCCTGCTAATGCAACATCCATTCTGCATCTCATGGATCAAGGAGTCATTTCAGTTTTCAGGTCTTATTATTTAAGAATATATAAAATGTATTTTTTAAGACTATAGCTGCCATAGACAGTGATTTCTCTGTTCGCTCTTAAATGGAAAACTTTCTGGAAAGGGTTCACCGTTATAGATACCATTAAGAACTTTTGTGGTTCGTGGATGTCAAAATGTCAACATTAACAGGAATTTGGAAGGAGTTGATTCCAACTCATGGGTGACTTGGGGAGGTGGTGGTTCAGGATACCAGTGGAGAAAGTAACTGCAGATGTGATAGAAATAGTAAAAGAACTAGAATTAGAAGTAAAGCTTGAAGATGTGACTGAATTGCTGCCATCTCGTGGTAAATTTTCTTTTTTTGGGACAGTCTCATTCTGTCACCATCTCATGGTAAAATTTAAAAGGACAGAGTTGCTTCTTACATACAGGCGAAGAAAGTGATTTCTTCAGATGAAATCTACTACTGGTGAAGATGCTGTGAATACTTTTGAAATGACAGCAAAGGATTTAGAGTATTATGTGAATGTAGTTGATGAAGCAATGGCAGACTTTGAGGATTAACTCCAATTTTGAAGGAATGTCTGCTGTGAGTAAAATGCTATCAGGCAGCATCACATGCTACAGAGAAAGCTTGTTTGGAAAAAAAGAGTCAATTGAAGTAGCTAACTTTATTTTTGTCTTATTTTAAGAGATTTCCACGGCCACCATAACCTTCAGGAACTACCACCGTGAGGTGGCTGTGGAAATTTCTTAGAATAAGACATTGCAAAAATATTACAATTTGCTGAAAATTCAAATCGTTGGTAATTTTTTTAGTAATACAGTATTTTATAATTAAAGTCTATTCATTTTTTAGACACAGTGCTATTGCACACCTAGTAGACTGTAGTATAGTGTAAACATAAGTTTTATATGCATTGGGAAGCCAAAAAATGTGTGTGATGAACTTTATTGTGATATTTACTTTAGTCCAATAATCTGGAACCAAACTTGCACTATCTCTAAGGTATGTCTGTAATCAAGGGGCTTTTTTCCCTCCCAGTGCTTGTCTACTGGCACACCACTGGCTATACTTCTACCCCCTGTAGCCTCAACACTATACAGAATCTTAAGAATACATCAAATTTCTATCATCTAGTAAAATGATAGCTCAAAGTAACTGTTAAATCATTATCATAAAATTATGATATCACATTTTGTGCACAACTGAGATTGTGAAATGAGATTCATACTCTATATATCTAGCAAGCTAGCTATCACAAAAAGTATTTAGAAATGCTGTAATAAAATAACTGGATGTTCTAAACAAGTCTTAAAACTTATGTTACCTATTACTTTATTTGAAGAAAGGAATCACCCAGCATTTGGCATAGCACCAGAGATGCATATATTTGATACCTAATCTTTCCAATATAATAGCATATTATACAAGCAGTCATAATTATTGCCTGATGTATGCCTTTGAAAATTGTTTAATTAAAACTTTTTATTCTCTCGCTTTCTTTGAAAAACTTCTTTGGCGGAGGGTTGGGGGGTGCCATGGCTCATGCCTGTAATCCCAGCACTTGGGGAGGCCCAGACAGGAGGATCACTTGAGTCCAGGAGTTTGAGACCAGCTTGGGTGACATGGCAAAACCCCATCTCTATTTAAAAATAAAAAAATTAGCCAGACGTGGTGGCACATGCCTGTGGTCCTAGCTACTTGGGAGGCTGAGGTGGGAGGATTGCTTGAGCCTGGGAAATCAAGGCTGCAGTGAGCCGAGATCATGCCACTGCACTCCAGCCTGGGTGACAGAGAAGAAACAGCACAAAACAAAAAAGAAAAACTCTTTTTCTTTCTTGTTGATTCTTGCATCATTGTTGCTTCTCACTGTTTGCTAATTTGTGAGGGCAAATACTGTTGAGCTCAGCCCATGAGAAATCTGTGGGTTGTAGAAAAAAATCATAATTATTTGGACCATTTTGATGTTGTGATATTTTAATGGTTGAATATCTCTAGGTGCCATTAGAGAATTTCTATTTCAATGGTCATGGAATGACATCTTTACCAAATCTTATCTGCTGTGATGCTGTGATGCTGTGATGCTGCATGCTGGATAAGGGGAGACTGAGTACCACCACTCTGCAGAGGCGTTTTGTAACCCCAGAATGATCAGTGTTACTTGCTGATGGACATGGATTTATAGTTTAGATTTTAGATGGAAGTTTTCATATTACTTTATTACAATAATAAGCAGGTTGATATACTACTTAGGCTTCTATTATCATCCTGAGATATATAATAGGAGTTTAAGATATTCTTATAATCCTTAGACTAAAGGCCTATTCAGACTAGTAAGTTGTTTTAACAGAGAGAGAACTAGTGTAAGAATGTATTAATCATCATGAATTTTATACAGAGAAATAACCATTTTTCTAAAGTTTTAAATTACTGTCTATGATGAAAGTAACCTGTTTCCATGGCATTTTCTTCTAAAATGTTAGTGAAGAAAGAAGGAGAAGAAAGAAGAAAGCTCTAGAGAATTATTCAAAGCAAACAAAGGGACTTAATAATAGGAGAATAAGTCATTCATTTGTTTCTAAAGCTCTGGCAAGAGGTGGTGATGTCTAAGAAGACAGTTCTGTTAAACACAGAGAATCAAGTCTGAACTAAGGTTCATACTCAACCTGAAACCTGGGTTAGAACATTTATTCTTCTCTTGCTTCAAGCAACTCAGCTGCAAAAGGGGCAAGTCATCATGAATAAATAATAATAGATTTTTTCAAAATGGATATAAAATGAACTGTTTCAAGGAATATCTGTTTCAGGTTCCTGGAGGTTAGGGTGTGGGTGGGAAAATGATAGTCTGTGGCCTATATTCGGAGACATCTTTTTAAATCATACAAAACCATTGTATCATTTACAAACTTACCTGATATACATTTCTGCAGCTACAAAAGTATTTATTTATTTATTTATTTATTTATTTATTTATTTATTTATTTTTGAAATAGAGTTTCACTCTTGTTGCCCAAGCTGGAGTGCAATGGCATGATCTTGGCAACCTCTACCTCCCGGGTTCAAGCAATTCTCCTGCCTCAGCCTTCCAAGTAGCTGGGATTACAGGCGTGTGCCCCCACGCCTGGCAATTTTTTTGTACTTTTAGTAGAAACAGGGTTTCACTACGTTAAGCACGCTGGTCTTGAACTCCTGACCTCAGGTGATCTGCCCACCTCAGCCTCCCAAAGTGCTGGGATTACAGGCATGAGCCACTGTGCCTGGCCAACAAAAAAAGAGTACTTAAGTTTACTTTATGCTACAGGAACCATGAATCTACTGGATAGGTTATGTCCAGTGCAATTTATTCATTAGGCTGATGTCAAAAGTCAGAAGCATCTCAGAGTTAGCATGATCAAATCTATTCAATTGCTATTTCTCGCTGAAATTTTATTCATTTTTTTTAAATCACTGTGAAAGCATCGTAAGCAGATAAATTTGAACCCTCTTCCTTTGTACTACCATATACCATTAACTTAAAGAGAATCTGCCATAAAGTGTGGTAAATTTGTCTTCTATAGTCTTGTCTTTTCCACTGACTCTGAATACCTTGAGCTTAAGGTCACACTTTGTTCAATGTTATATGACTAGCACCCAATATAGTTCTAGCATCCAACAGGTATTCAATACTTAATTGTGCGCAATGACTTAGCTTGAGTATTTTTATTTTTACCCTTTCTTCCAAATGTTCATATGCTATTGCTACATGGTTCTTAAATGCCCCTTTGATACTTCTTGTACATAATTAAAGAAAACTCATTCCTTTTCTTGCATTCCCATCAGGAAATCCTTGCATAATACCTTTGTCCATGAGTCATCAGTTTAAATACTCCCACCAAAAAAGAAGTTGCATGAATTAAAGAAATTTTTGTCTCACCCCAACCACACCCTTCCTCAACTACTCAGAAATACTAGAATATCTGAAGTATACGATAGTGATTTTAATAGAGTTTCTAAACAGAAATTTAAGATTCAGAAAGAAAACATAGCAAGCAACATCGGCAATTCATGTGGAAGCTCAAATCCCTGTGCTCCTCAGATTTTATTCTCCACATATTCTTCACTCTACTTGCATGGCTGAGGCATGGACAGGTGAAGGTACCTAGGTCATCTTCCCTGGAGCTCAAGGTGTGGGTCTTTTCTCAGACCTTTCCAGAGATGGAGAAGTTCTCACATCTGTGACATATTTCTATGTGCTTCCTGGTTTGTGTTGAAATCTTACACTCATAGTTCAGGCCCTTATTAATGGAGAAGAGAAAAAAAATTACAAGTTCTTGGCTCCATTTGATACCATTTTTACTCTCTTGCTCTAGTAGCCACTTTCTCTTTTCTTTCCTACAACCACCTTGGCCACTTTCTCTGTCTTGACTTTCCTTTGATGGCCAAGGCCTCTTCCAATCACCTTGAGTCTTCTCCTCCTGCTAAGTTGTTCAGTTGTTCCCACCTCCTCTCCCCACAATCTTGCCTGAGTACAGAGAATCAGCCTTCCCACTCCTGTATCTCTGGCCTTGACTGAATGAAGGCACTAGCCCTGTGTAGGTGCCAAACTGAGAGACCAGCCAATGGTCATCTTCTGCTGCTATCTCTGGACTGGGACACTTGCTTTCTTCAATCACTTTTGCCAGATGTGTGAACTCCCTTCCTCTTCCCTGGGCCTCTTAGCTGGCTTTTCCTGGGCAGCTGTTTCTGGACTATTCAACACTGGTAGTCAAATTTATGGTCCCGGTCTCACTCTAGCTAAAAAAAAGCTTTCCTCAGAATCTTTTTTTAAACAATGTCTTCAATAAAGTGCAATGAAAGCCAAACCAATCTTTTGTTCAACAGTCCCAATTCTGAAATTACACATATGTTCAATATTAGGTCTAAATGTCACCCCTTTCTTTAAATTACACTCTGATTCCCTTCCATTCTGTAAAGGTTGCCCTGGTTCATTGGAAGTGGCATGCTAAATCCATGGTCAGGTAAGGAAGGTGCAACATGGGAGAAGATAGGGGTCCGCAAGAGAGGACCAGCTGGCCTCTAACAGTCTATCTGCAGAGGGGCTGGACCTCATCCTTAAAAGATGTGCAATAATGGTCAGAGTCGCTCTTGGCTTCTGCCACTTAGACTTTGAAGTTGTGTTTGGGAAGAGAAGGAGACTGTGATTCATTACACTTCACAAGCCTGCTTAGCTCACTGCAATCAGTAGTTTGGGGCAAGCTGTCAGAGCCAGGGAGCTGCTGCCTCCATTATAGACAGTCAGAACAGTCAGTCTTCAGGAACCACTTACTTCTGGGTGAGCTGATGGTACCTACATAGGTGGTAGCTGATGTGGACCCAGGCCCAATGAGGGCGGGTTTCCAGTCTCTATTTGTGAAGAAAGAGCCTGCTGGAGGCCACTGTGCTTGTTTCATATTTGCCTCTTGAGTTCTCATTCTCCCCTCCCATTCCCTGCAGAGGCTCTATGGGGACAGCAACCCAGACTCTCCAGAACCTCCGTTGGTGGTTCTTTCAAGTGAGAAGTCTAGGCTGCACTCCCAAAGTCCTTCTCTCTCATTTTTATCATCAGGAGAATAGAAAATCATGAGAGAGAAAATAAAAATGCAAGCCTGCTGACTGTTAGTTAACAGCGTAACTATTTCACATAGCAATACATATTCCTCTACCTCGTGAATTTTTATAGCTGTATTGTAATCCATTCTATGGATTTACTATGTTTTAACCTATCTCTGCTTAAGAGCATTCTTTTGTCCATCCATATGGCTTTAGACCTTTAGTGAGATCCACAGAGCAGAGGCAATCTGCTTACTTTCACAGCCCGAGGAATTTGAACCAGCCCCTCAGAGGATATTACTTTTGAAAGAATGTGTTTGTGTATAGGCAGTTCCCATACTAACAGATACATGGGGAAGGATGGGCCACCAATTCACTTACATCCATGGTATGGTTTCAAACTTGTCTCCCCATCCAAATCTCATGTCGGGTGAGTTCTTGCAAGATCTGGTTGTTTAAACGTGTGTAGCTCCTCCCTCTCCACTCTCTCTTCCTCCTGTTCTGGTCAGGTAAGATGTGCCTACTTCTACTTTGCCTTCCACCATGATTGAAAGTTTCCTGAGGCCTCCCCAGCCATGCCTCCTAAACAGCCTGCAGAACTGTGGACCAATTAAACTTCTTTTCTTTATGAATTACCAGCTTCAGGTGTTTCTTTATAGCAGTGCAAGAACAGACTAATACAGTCCATTTTATTTTTCAGGAAATGAATGACACTACATCTATTTTTGGAGGGAAAAGATTCAGCTATGTCAGCCAGTCATTCTTTCCCAGCCTCTTTTTAGCTGAAACCTTGGAGGATGCTGTTTTCTGTTCTATTAAGAGAGGCATGTCCCTTGTGGCACTCAGAAACAATTTGGTTTGCTCTACAGCAGACTTGGAGTGGCCAAGGGTCCCAACAGACACAAACACCTGAGACCATGACAGAGTACCCTAAATCACCAAGGGGAATAAGAGGGAGGAGAGGAGAAAAAAGTAAAAAGAAAACAAATGACAGTTATCTAAATAAACCTCACAAAATCAGAGCAAAATGACTTTTGTCAGCGTTGACGTGTTATATTTTGTTTCATTGACAGATAAGTAACATTTACAATGCCAATTATTCACATTTAATCAATCATTGTCCAACATCTGCTATGTACATGGCAACACACAATCCCTTTTCACATTGTTACCCTTGGGTGGGGAGTGGGAGGAAGAGTTTATGTTTACATTTTTTATATTTGAAGAATCAGCCCTGTGTGTGGCAGTTAACTGGCTGCTCCCATCTGCGGCATCAATTTGTTAGATGACTATCTTTTCTTGAGAAGAGAAATGGTAAAATATACCTGGCTTTCCTTATCCTCAACAAAACAATGAGTGTTTTTACAAAATTGGCCAGTATAATCTACGTCTCATAACTAGATTTTATACCTTTTTTTTTTTTTTCATGTTTTGGCTCGGTTGATCCTGACAGCAGACTAAATAAAATGTAACAGAGATGTTTGAAAACTGGTCAATCTCAAAGGCATGGGGGAGTGTGATTTAGAAATTGACAACTAGAGCATGAGCAATAGTCTGTTTCCAAGGTTAAGGTTGCAGAAAACCCCAAAGGTCATTGCTTTCAGCATGAGATTATAGATGTGTTGCTTAAAATAAACAGAGAACTCACATCAGTTTCAATAATATTATGCATCCCAGTCCAATGCCATTTTTGCCAAGTTTAGCTAGAAATTTTCTACTTATAACTTTATTAAATTTGCATTAATCACAGCCTAATTCATCTGAATTATTGGTAATTATGGCTACCAAATATTCTCAAAATACCTGTATAATATTAAAATTGACCAATCATGTATGGTCAATAAGTACCATTTATTGGTATTGAATAAAGTTTCCATAATTTCATCCATTGTAAATCTATTAGAAATGATGCATGATTATGTTATGAAATATTGCTAGTAATAATATTTCAAATTGGTACATGTTGACATTTATTAGAGGATTTAAAAGTGACTTCTTTTCCTTCCGTATTTTAGTTGTTGTCAATAATTTTTACATTGAGGAACAAAACACAGATATATATAGAGATAGATATATATAATTAAAATCATTATAATGAGCTATGTTACTTGACAATTGCAAATTCACACTGTAATGGGGCATATAGTATTCTGAATATTAAAACTTTGCCTTCATACAAAGAAACATCCATATGTAATATCAAAATATGTGTTATTCACTAAAAACTATCATCTCAGCTAGGTTAACAAATCATCTGCAGATGTCCTACCTTCTGTGAGCTTACATAGACTTTTCTTTTGATTCTCATTCTTTCCTCCTCTTCCTCCTCCTCCTCCTCCTTCTCCTTCTTCTTCTCCTCCTCCTCCTTCTTCTCCTTCTCCTTCTTCCTTTTCTTTCTCTCTGTCTCTCCCTCTTTCTTTTTCTCTCTCTTTCACTGTCTCTTTCCCTACAGCCACTAATAGTCCTTTTCAGTCTCCTAAGTGCTATGAGATTTGAATGCCAAGGACTGAAATATTTATCTAATTCAACCCTCTCAATAAAGAATGGGGAAACTGATGCCAGAGAAGGGAAATAACTTTGTGAGAGTCACATGGCTAGGCATGAAGATGAGCTGGAATTCACATTCTTTCAACTTCCCTTCAGTGCTGTCTTCAGACTCATTTTTACTTAGGTTTCTAAAATATAAATATCCTTTCACTCTGAAATGATGCATATGAATATATGACAATTTATATCATCTCCATGAATATTTTCTTATCAAACATTGTTTATATTTGATAAGATATTTAATATAAATATAATATTTAATATAATACAGGTATTTGAGAATATTTGGTAGCCAATATTAAATATTGGTACAAAATAAAGTTTATACTTCTTAATGATTTCTTCTTTAATCTCCAGTTCACTAGATTTTGTATTCTAACATTGGTAACATAGTCATATGTATTTGGCTGGGTTTGGGCACTAACTCACTGGCGAATGTGGAAGGATCTATGTATTTAGGATCAGGACCACAAGGAATACCAATCTCCATGGATGCCAACGTTTGATGGTTGAAAACATGACCTAGACCCTAACTGTGACAAGGAGGAGAGAGAGAAACCCTGGTTTTAATGACTAAATGCCAAATTAATTTAGGAAACTCAGAATTAATTCATTACCTAGAATTAATTAAATCTTCTTGTGGATTAAAATGATATTCAAGACTCAAATGTTACAAAAAAATTTAAAAGTTGGATGTCTTATACTCTTGAGGTTTGTAGATCAAAGTGTTTCTTTTCCTGCCTGCTCTCTTTGTGTTGTTTGGTGTTGCAATGACTTTATGTGACTGTCTGTCTTACCAGACTATAACTCTATTTATTAGAGAGAACAATTTAGTCTTCTTTATATTCCCAGACCTTTGGCATACTGGAGATGATGAGTGAGTGTTTTTGTTTTTTTTTTTTTTTTGAGACGGAGTCTCGCGCTGTGTCACCCAGGCTGGAGTGCAGTGGCGCGATCTCGGCTCACTGCAAGCTCCGCCACCCAGGTTCAGGCCATTCTCCTGCCTCAGCCTCCGAGTAGCTGGGACTACAGGCGCCCGCCACCACGCCCGGCTAGTTTTTTTTTTGTATTTTTAGTAGAGACGGGGTTTCACCATGTTAGCCAGGATGGTCTCGATCTCCTGACCTCGTGATCCGCCCGCCTCGGCCTCCCAAAGTGCTGGGATTACAGGCTTGAGCCACCGCGCCCGGCCTGAGTGAGTGTTTTTGATTGCACACGTGGCCCCAGTGACTCCCACCCTATAGCCACACTCCTTGCTATGTAACTTTATAGCTTTCCTATTAAGAGGTGGAGTCTGTTTTTCCACCCTTTGAACCTGGGCTAGACTTTTCATCTGCTTTGCCCAATAGAATGTGATAAAAGTGTTCTAATTCTGACCCTTGGCCTACAGAGGTCTTCCACATTTCTGCCCCTTCCTTGGGAACTCCGCCACCACTCTGTCAATGAGATTTACATTATTGTAGCAATAGACAGCTAATATAGTTTCTTAAATCAACTAATCACTCAAAAACAACAAATGACTCACATAATAAGAAAGTGGTTAAGCGCTCAGTCTCCAGGGGCTGAACGCTTCTTGTTTTTTCTGGTCCCTTTCATTTTTCTGTCTAATGCCTCATTGACCATTAGTGTATTCCAAAGTGCAGTGATTCAGAAAGAAGTGTTATCCACACATTTGCCTCTTTCTGGATGTGTGGCCTTAGACAAGTCACTTAATCATGGTTTCAGTTTTGTCTTTTACAGAAGGAGAATGATCCTATCTTGTCAATCTCAAGGATTATTATGCTGTAGAAAATATTTGGGGAAGTGTTTTAAAAGCTATTGCATGTTCCTCACGTGCTGAATGGAAAAACACAGCTGCTAGCCTCTTTGTGAAGGGTGAGATGAGAGCGGGAAAATGAAGAAGTGGGAGAAATGTAGGATGATTGATAATCCTGGGGACTCCCAGGGTCAAATGGTAACTGTGAATCTGTACGCACATGCTTCATTCTCTACTAGCGTTATCAAGCTTGGTGATGGATTTCTTTTCTTGACAAATTGCCATTGCAGGTTATTTCCTAGATGATATTTCCACAAATGGAAAATCATTCTCTATTGCCTGAATGGCACTAAAGAAAGTTATTATTTCCCATCTGATCCCATAGAGCCTGCATTCAGATTTACCAGCAAGAGGGTTAATAAAAACAGAACTACAGCCAATAGCAATTGAAAAATGTTACTTCTCTATCTGGCTACAATGTGTCACCTTACATGTTGCATCCTCTGAATGATAAAACATAATTTGCTGAATCAAAAAGTAAATCTGAAATCCAATTCTAGATTCTCAGTAACGTGAGACCTGTTTAAGTAGATTTTTCTATTGACTTTGAAATATAAAAGAAGTGGTGAGAAAGACAGGATACAAAATAAGCATATGTTTAAAGATGGCCCTTTAATATTTATGTCAAAAGAACTAGAAATATAGTTACAATAGTCTTGTCTATTGATTTCTAAGGTGATTTACCTATAAAAATATTTAATTCCATTTTCAATGTATTTGAAGAAATTGTGGGTGAAGCTGGATGCCTTTATGTAATTACTGAGTAAGAAGAAAAGAAGTTTAATAATGGTCATTTCCTCACTATAGCATTTGATGAAAATAAAAAATCTCTTCAAAACAGAGTTATGATTTTCTCTTTTAATCATTTTTTTAAAAATGCACATGTGATGTGGCATTTTTAATTTTAAAAATTACTATAAGAATCTCTTTAAAAATTACCTTTTGATTACAATGTTCACTATTTGGGTGATGGGCACACTGGAAGCCCAAAACTCACCATTTCCCCATATATCCATGTAACAAAACTGGACATGTACCCCCTGCATTTATTAAAAAACAAAAACAAAAAAACAAAACAACTCAGTGGTCCTTTTACTTTTTATCTTAGATGATCAAGTGGTATTAAAGAAAGGTCTGCAACATGTCACTTCTGCTGGTAACAAGACAATGGCTGAAGCAGGATTTCTGTGTGGTAATTGCAAAGACTGCAACACATTCCTTTATTCATTCATTCACCCATAATTGAGCGCATGTATTCAAAAATATTTACTTACACTAAATGTTAGGCACAATGGCAAATATATATTTATTAAGACATAATATATCCTGACTCATTTTATATTTTATAAATTGGTAGGCCCAGTAGCTTATAACATCTCTTTCCTCTTTCTCTTCTTCATTCTCTTCTTTATCTTCTATCTTCTACTTCATCATCATCATCATCATATGTAATCTTTTATTGATCTTCATATTCTCTCAGTGCTTCATACATACTAGGTAGTCAATAAAAGTTTGTTCAATTAATATGAATTATTAAAGTAACTTTACTTTTGGGGAGGTCAAGTGCTATATTGTTTGCATTAAATGCAACATTTACTCAAATTATTTCAATAAAACGTAAAACATATATTATCATTTCCAATTTACAGATGAGAAATTCTACACTGAAACATTAAATCACTGACTCAAAGTCATACAAGTGGTCAGGTACGGAGCTTGCCTTAGATCTCATCAAATGGTGTACAGGTTGTACTGAGGGAAAAATAGTGTAACTTCTATTCGTATTTTTATCTAAGAAATTTAAAAAGTTTTCTTGACATTGAATAAACACATTAATATTAGTAGATGTATGCCACTTTAAATAAATATACATATACTGGCCGGGTGTGGTGGCTCACGCCTATGTTCCCAGCACTTTGGGAGGCTAAGGTGGGTGGATCACGAGGTCAGGAGATCGAGACCATTCTGGCTAACATGGTGAAACTCCATCTCTACTAGAAATATAAAAAATTAGCCGGGAGTGGTGGTGGGCGCCTATAGTCCCAGCTAGTCAGGAGGCTGAGGCGGGAGAATGGCGTGAACCCGGGAGGCGGAGGCTGCAGTGAGCCAAGATCGTGCCATTGCACTCCAGCCTGGGCAACAGAGCGAGACTCCTCTGTCAAAATAAAATAAAATAAAATAAAATAAAATAAAATAAAAAAATAAAATAAACATATACCTAGTCAGATTTTTCAAAAATTTTTACTTGAAGGGGAATACAACTAAAGTATTTTTTAATCCATTCCTACATACCAGAGTTATAAACTGAATTGTGGCCTATTGATGGCAAGAAAAATAAAATTAGAAGATCTGGCTCTAGATTCTATTTGACTGGGATAGGATAGAATAGGATAGGATCATATCGGATAGGATAGGATCAGATCAGATCGGATCAGATCAGATTGGACAGGACACAGCAGGGCAGGGCAGGGCAGGACAGGATAGGATAGGATAGGTGTCATAAATTTGTTTAGTATACTTGCTGCCTCGGCATCTATTTTTAGGCCTACATAGTTGCTTAAAACCCAGTCACCTTTGGCATGGTTAAAACTTTCTCTCGTTCTGTGGTTGTTTGCAATATAGCCTGCTTGTTCCTCATCTCACTGACCCAAAACACAACCTATTCCACAACTGGTAACCAGGATAAAGCCTAATGGTCAACACCAGAGTCAGGAAAATGAGGTCGCCTTTCACGTGGGTTTTCTTTAGCCAATCCACAAGTCCCACAGGAAAGCCTAAGGGGTGGGCCTATGGAGGTTAATAAAGAGATAGTCCCACAGGTTTCCCCCAACACCTCTCTCTGTCTCTCTCAATCTCTCTAGATCCCCACCTGGTAGTTGAACCTTCCAGACTTCTTGTTGCCTCTTGTTGGCACCCTTAACCTCTCTGACTTGTGAGTAATAAATTTATTCTGTCTCATGCATTTTATGTTCACTTCCTCATTCATTGTGTCTCACCTGACACACACACCCAAGTCACACCCAAGTCTGACTTTCCTCTGGTCGGGGCTCACCTAGTGAATGGCTGTGTGGGCTTAGGGCCACTCTTGAGGCCAAATTAAGAAGAAACCATAACAAATTAAAATCATGATAGGATAGAAAGGAATATAAAGACATGGAGTGAAATAGGATGGACCAAAATAAGAGTATCAATAAGACATACAAATTTTAAATAATGTTTTGAGAAATTTTAGCACATATGTTCTTTTGTAATATATTAAAATATCCTTCTAACCATAGATCACAATCTAAAAGTTGTTCTAAATCACTGCACTTTATTTCAAAGAGCTGCAAGCTCAGATATCCTAATCATTTTGTGTGGTCAGCAAAAAAAGAAAAAAAAATTAGTTATGGGATACATTCTTCAGTGGCCATAAGTCCTACCTGATGTTAGTTTCATCTGGTTCAGTTTATGAAACTCACACCTTACCTCCAGGTACGCAACTGAGTTTTGAGACTCTGATCTTCAGTCTTTCTTATCTTTTGATTTCTGTTGTCTCTATAACTGATTTCAAAATAACCATAAGACAAATCCTCTGGCTAGTAATCTTAATAGATAAACAGGACCCAGATAAAAGTTGTAAGACAGATTTATCCCAATCACATTGTTTCATCTTAATGCATGCTATAAAGTCACCACATAAGAATAAAAGCGATAGCAAGATACTGATCATATCTACTGTTTCTGAGAACTTGCTAAATGTCTGGCACTGTGCTACACCTTTTATCCAACTACTAATTTTGAAAATGATGTATAACATGCGTATTATTATACTGGTTATATTTTATAGACAAGAAAATTGAGGCTTAAGAAGGTAAGTGATCTTGTTCAGTGTTACACAGCTATGTGGCAAAACCAGAAATCAAGTCCAGATATATCTAATCCAAACTCTTCAACTATTCTCTTATCAGTATTAGGTGCGTGGCTAGAAATTTTATTCTCAGAAACTTCAAGACATCATCTAAATTCAAAAAAGAATGCAATCGATTTCACTCTTTCTATGGCTGCTTTCTGAGCATTGATTCCCATGACCTTCCCCAGGACTGTAAGAATAGATTCCCAGAGGCCTCCAATTTTCCTTCTTCTAACCCAGCCTAAATACTGATGATCTTCCCCGTAACACTTTCTAATAACTTTCCATGGTTCCTTTTTACCTGTACCACTTGTGGTCAGTAGAATAATGGTCCCTTATAATTCCAAACCACCCCCATTGCTATCATCACTATAGCTTATCTTTTGTTAACCTTGTATCCTCTTAGTGTCTGGCAAAGGGTAAGTAACTAATAAAAATTTGGTCAATTAATATTAATTTTAAAATAATTACATGTCTGTTAGTACAGAACCAAAACTCCAGCTCAAAACTCCTACCTGCTTTCATTATCCTTCCTGGTGGGTTTCTCTGCTTCCCCATTGGATTGTAAGCTTCTTGTAGCCCCAGGATTATGTGATACTTCATTGTGTGAGCATGCATATAGTTGATACCCAGTATTCTTAAGAATTGAAATGTAGCCGGGCGCGGTGGCTCAAGCCTGTAATCCCAGCACTTTGGGAGGCCGAGACGGGCGGATCACGAGGTCAGGAGATCGAGACCATCCTGGCTAACACGGTGAAACCCCGTCTCTACTAAGAAATACAAAAAACTAGCCGGGCGAGGTGGCAGGCGCCTGTAGTCCCAGCTACTCGGGAGGCTGAGGCCAGAGAATGGCGTGAACCCGGGAGGCGGAGCTTGCAGTGAGCTGAGATCCGGCCACTGCACTCCAGCCTGGGCTACACAGCGAGACTCCGTCTCAAAAAAAAAAAAAAAAAAAAAAAAAAAGAATTGAAATGTAAATTATTATGATTACACAGGGCCAGCATAATTAATAGGCCACACACTTAAAGAACTGAGAATGCAAGAGATAGGTTGTTTGCACTGAAGATGGTATTTTCTAAAAAGGAATAAAGTGGCATGAACGGAATGCAAGTTTATGTTATCTCTAGCTGAAATGAAAAGTTTCTCTCTTAAGCACTATTACGCCTTCTTTTGGTAGCAGCAATAATTTTCTTCTTAAATTCACAAAAGTCCTAATTCTTAAAAAAGTATGCTAAAGCAATGTGGTTTGCTCAAACAATAGCAAGCGCTCTCTGCATGATTCCTTTTGAAACTTTAAGCGTGTCGTCCTGTCTCTGTAGCAGCTTTTTCTCATTAACAGCATGTGTTGAATTTCAAGGTCTGATTCTCAATGGACTTAGGTGAGCAGCATTTAGCCAGAGGGCAAAGGTGCCACAGCCTGGAAGTTGTCAGTTCATAGTAAACTGACATCTGGAATCAGAAATGGGAGGAGTGGAGGGGGCTAGGTACAAAAAAAATCAAAAAAGAAAAAAAGAAAAAAAAAAAGGCAAAATGTCCTGTGTTAAGAAGTTGCAATGAGTCAAGACAAAAAAAATTTTTAAAGAAATCGAGTCCCTTGGAATGGCTTGATTGGTTAACACCTGTGAAATAGGTAAACCATAGAGGGAAAGATGGCATACAACTCACATAATTGTGGACACCACTGAAAAAGGGAACAGATTCAGACTCACCCTACATTATAGAAGGAGGATAGGGTGGGTGCAGGGGCTGGGGGCAGTAGCTAGCATCTGTTCCCAGCACTTCATGGACTGAGGCAGGAGGATTGCTTGAGCCCAGGAGTTCAAGGCTGCAATGAGCTGTGACCATGCCACTGCACTCCAGTTCGGGCAACAGTGAGATCCTGTTTAAAAAGAAGAAAGAAAAGAAAAAAAAGAAAAGAAAAGAAGGAAAAGAAAGAAAGAGAGAAAGAGAGAGAGAGAGAAAGAAAGGAAAGAGAGAGAGAAAGGAAGGAAGGAAGGAAGGAAGAAAGAAAAAAAGAAAGAAAGAAAGAGAAAAAGAAAGAAAGAAAGAAAGAAAGAAAGAAAGAAAGAAAGAAAGAAAGAAAGAAAGAAAGAAAGAAAGAAAGAAAGAAAGAGGAAAGAAAGAAAGAGAAAGAAAAATGTTCCTTTCCCCTTTAATTTCACAAGAACATTAGAATGGGGAATTAGGTCATTTTGTGTAATCCCGTAGATATCAATAGAGAAAAATAAATGTCATGTGAACCCAAGTTACTGCTTTCTTGCCCTACCTTTTCCAGGGTGAATCGCAAACACACTTATGCACAATAAGCATCGTGAGTGATGATGAACATAAAGCCAATTGACCTTAATGAACAGAACAGGCAAAACAATCCTTCTGGAATTCCACTGCATAGAAACACTCTTCAGAACACCTCTTCAGAGCAAGCAACAGTGTTTTGGAGTATTTTTAGATACCGCTACCTAGGCAGGATTTTCACTAGAAATATGGGCAATAAAACACACGCTGACATCTTTGGGATTTGTGTGGATGCTTGGAGGTGATTAGACAGGTTAGTAGGATAATCTGTTATGGGGATAGAGCATATTTGGGAGATAAAATGAGTGAGAGCAAAGGACTGCTTAGAAATCGTAGGTACGTTTGATACTTGGTTTACAATCTTTCCAGCTGTGAAAGGCTCCGCTTGGGTAGCCCAAAGCCAGTGCTGTCACTTTGTGATGTGTGAATTGAACTGAGCTCCAGCTGGTCGCCATCAAGGCTAATATAAGAGGCAGTATGGTGCCTCTACCTGGCCGAAGACTTCCCCTAAGTGTGAAATGTCACGTACCTCTTGTTCAAAGTCTGCTTGTTCCTCTAATTTCATCACTGTCTGAGTTGTATTGCACTGGGGACTTCTTATTCCTGTCCTCCATACAAATAGGCTTTTAGTGAATTAACTGAGTGGGTGGGCAGATTGGAAACTATTGGAGAACAGGGTTATGAGGAAGGGGAGACATTTTTCTTCGGCCCCATTCTGTTCTCCCAGCTGCTGGAGGCTCTCAAGGCCTTGAAGCCTTGTTTGTTAGCTGGGGGTTTTGAGATCTGCATCAGTGCTGGTGGGTGTTTTTATTTGATGTCTGCTGACTCACTTGTATTTTGAAGTACAGTCTGTGTCATTTCTCCAGTGTGCTTTTTTTGGAATGAGAGGGAATTATATTTTTAAAGAAAAAAACTTGATATTTCCACGAGCTTGATTTACCCCCTGTCTGTCTGTAACGTTAGTCAGTGTTTAAATGTCAAGGACAAGCAATTAACAAAACTGTTTCTGCACTGTTTATTTTCAGGTTTATTTTTCTACCTCAGAAATGCTTTTTGGTATAAAGCAATAGGGTTTGTTATGGTTGGCGTACGTTGTAAACTTCAAAATGTTACCTCTGCTTAACGCAGCATAGTTTAACCCTTTATGGTTTAGAATGAAAGGAGAGTAATGTCATTTACCTCATTATTTTTAGGGTCTTTGCTGTACCAAGCACTGTGCTAATGCAATGAGATTCTTTGATTAAATAGAGGTTATAGCTAGTAAAAAAAAAAATGGTATATCAATAAATAAGAATGATATGTAGTGCTGTCCATTTAACAGTTGAAGTAAAGAAGGCTATTCGTTCTGAGTCAGTGCACCCTAACGCCAATCCAATACCCATCCCTTTATGCAATGCATGACCCATGCCTCACTGTTTTGAATATTTATATTTGCATATTGCATACTGGCAGATTTCAGAAAGTGAGGAAGAAATAGTTCTAAGAATGAGAGTTTAGTTCAATCATAAATAATGTGTTGTTGAAGTGAATACAGGTTAAACATAAAAAGCAGAGTAACACTCAATCAAAAAAGAAACAAAACGACAGCCTGGAGATTATTTCCTGAATGAATTACAACTGGCCATTTGAGGAAGCCTCAAAAGACAGAGTACTATCTCAGTATCATTCAACTTGATGTGGCTTTAGGGAAGTAGGAAAGGGATAAATTTGCTGGTCTGGTCTAATCTGTTCCCACCCCTCTAAGAGCTCGGGTGGAAGAATGGCAGGCACATGTAAATATACGCTGAAAAGTAGTTCTGAGAACCAGGTAGTAGGTGGTAAGCTGGGTGATTTGCAAACTGTTCAGTGACTTTTAATGACCCTTTAAAAATGTCCTAAGACAGTGTCTCTGAAACTTTAAAATGCAATCATCCAATGATGATATTGTTAAAATGCTGATGCTGATTTAGAAAGTCTGGGAAGAGGCCTGTCAACTTGCTTTGCTAACAAATGCTCAGGCGGTGCCTAGGCTGCTGGTCTCAGGACTACACTTTGAGTAGCAAGAACCTAAGAAACTGGGGCTATAAATGGGCATTTCCAATGGGAATGGTGAGACTCGCAAAGGAGCCCTCTGATAATGCTATTTCTACTGACAAATCAAAGCTAGAGAGTATATACAGGCTAGAAGTCAGTAATTAAAATTCAGGAATGTTTTAGAGGAATTAAAATCAGTCGGGGGGGAAATCCCTCTACAATATAAAGGTAGATTTCTGAAAAAGAAAATACAAACTAGATTTTGAAATAAATGTGCTAAGGAGAGTAAATATTAGGGACAATATGTTAGAAAAGTAATTGTATAAGAATTGATAGGTAAGCTTGTACTATCATTTTAGACCACATGTAAAATGGCCTTTTCTAATCAGCAATTGGGAGAGTAGGTACATAGAAAAAAATGTACTAAACAGTTTGTCTCCAGTAAGCATATCATGAAACATCAATTGGTATGGATACATTGACTGTCTCACTTACTAGTTATAAAATAAACATAACTACAGTCATTATGTAGTATATCAAGTACGTGGAACACATCCTTTTCAATTCTGTGAATTTGTCATTAGCTTTAGGAAACCCAGGATTTTTTGTGTGTGTTTACTTACTTCATATCCTAATACTACTAGAGATGTATTCATCACATTATTTTACCGCATAGTTTATGTTAAACGGCAATGGTGGCTTTTAAATTCTAGACCTTACTTAAACGCAATAGAGAGTCTCAAAGTTTTAAGATCTCTCGCTAGATTTTTGAATGCTTAAAAAAAAAAGTCCTGACCATTCAATGTATTCTTTAAAACTTCATTTAAATAGAAACTTATAGAAAAAAAAAAAACACCCCAAATTATAACACAAAATGCCTAAGAGAAACTTTTTTTTTTTTTTTTGGTCATAGTACTTTAAAAATCAACAAGAAAAATAGTGAAAATAGTAACAATTGTAATGATGGTGAGAAAAAACAAAATCCAGAAAGTCACCAGCCAGTACATCAGTTTAAGTGAAAGAATGCCTGTAATCTAAAACAGAGAATGAGCATTACAGAACTCCCATGATTAGAATCTGAGCCCAAGCTGAAGAAGTATGCTTTGAATAATCAAAAGCCTAAGGTTTGTAATATTGATATATGCTCAGTTGCTTTCACATTAATTTCAATTTAATTCAATAAATATTTTTGAGGCTGTTCTGAATACTAGGAATTTTTCTAAATACTAAAGGAATTCTGCTAGCCACAGATCAGAAAGGTACTCTAGAATCAGTTGCCACCTTCATGGTAAATTCTGTACCTAACTGTCCCATTTTGCTTTATTGAACCTTACCCTCTGTTTCTAAGTATATGCAATCCCTGAGATAAGAGCTACATACAAATATATAAAACTGAGACAGAGCTGGGTGCAGTAGCATGAGCCTATAGTCCCAGCTACTCAGGAGGCTGAGATGGGAGGATCGTTCGAGCCCAGGAGTTCAAGGCTGTAGTGTGCTATGTTCAGGCCAGCAAATAGCCAATTTATTCCAGCCTGGTCAACATAGTGAGATCCCATCCCTAAAATTTTATTTATTTATTTAAACAGTCTTACTCTGTCACCCAAGCTGGAGTGTGGTGGTGCAATCAGGGCCCACTGCAGCCTCAAACTCCTTGTCTCAGGCAATCATCCTGCCTCAGTCTCTTGAGTAGCTGGGACCACAGGCACATGCCTGGCTAATTTTTAAATTATTTGTAGAGACCAGGTCTCACAGTGTTGCCTTGGCTGGTCTGTAACTCCTGGGCTCAGGTGATCCTTCTGCCTTGGACTCCCACAATGCTGAGATTTACAAGTCTCCGTAAATCCCACTCTAAAAATTAAAAAAAAAGTAAAAACCTGAGATAGCTAGAGCTTACCAAGAAACATAAACAAATTATGCATATAGATACAATCTTCAGTATAGAATTTCTATAAATTTGTTGGAAATATGTCATTGATCAGATTGAAAGATATTATGAAGAAGAAAGAAAAGTCAATTCTCCTCAATTCCCATTTCATTTTGAATGAGCTTCAGTCTTTATATACAATAAATGTCTTAATATTCTGTTTATGATTACCTAATTGTGATGAAGAAAGTTGTAGTCTTACCTTGTATACTGGGATTTTTCCTACAAAATATATGATGAAGTTTTCCCTTAGAGAAAAGAGAGACACGTGTCATAGTATCTATGTTTGGTAATAAAGCAAATGTCAGTATGGCAATATGCTTTATTTTAAGATTTATCATGAGACGTGAGTTTGCCTTAGTGAATAAGATGTGGCCAAATGGTTACGCTGAAATGCTTGTTCTCCATTAGGAAGATCAAGCAGATGAGTCACAAATCTTCAGAGGCCCTCTCCACATACCCTCATCCCTTCTCTCACCCCATCCCCTTCCCACACACACTCCTCCAACAAGAGCTTAAGAGGAAAGAAGCCCTGGAGGGTCTGTGACACCCCTGCTTCTGAGGGAAGGAGTAGTTGGGGTAGGCAGATGTCCTTTGCAGGCCTCGGGACTCAGAAGATGAGGCAATTTCAAACCTGTTGACCGTCCTCAACAAACAAGCCAAGCAACCAAGAAGATAGGGCCATGATGGAACTGAGATCCGGAGTGACTCTGATGAGGTCATTTATTATGGATTCCCTTATTTATTTTTTTCATCACATTCTTGCCAGGGGATCTGCCTCAATAAAAGAAAAAGATTCTGTGGGCAATTAATTTTAGCAATTGCTGCACTGTATGATTTCTACCCCTCTTGGAGATTCATAAATGCATCACTGCATTAAAGACTAAGGGAAGTCTGAAGTAAGGGAAATAAACATTGATTAACCCACAATGTCCCACATTTATTTGACTATTAATAATATCTGGAATTTGTTCTGCAGAATATACTTTGCTTGCCTAGCCTGGCCACCCTGGGAAAGTTTTCCTAAGAATAACTTCAATAGACATATAAGTCGACCTCTTGTGTGTGTGTCTGTGTGTGTATGAGAGAGAGAGACAGAATTTCAAAGACTTGATGACAACACATTTGAGTGTATGAATCCAGCCTTTCCTGATTTCTCAGTGCTTTTGAGCAATTATATCTGATTTTTGCTTAACTTGGAGATTGGCCTTTGAAAATGCCCTAATAAAGTCATTAATTTAACTACAATAAAGACTAAGAAATTAATAGCATTGTCGCAAACAAAGAAAATCTCAAATGACATATATAAAGAACGCATTTAAATTATTTCTGTTAGTTTTCACTTTTTGAAATGTACTATACAGTTGAATTCATCAATAACATTACCTCTAGTTATTTATATTTAAATAATGAGATTTCATTTTAAATGGAACCCAGAAATAAGTTTCACTTTTTGCTGAATGTATCCTTTAAAATAATTGAAATAGTTTTGTATAATGATTGCATTTAGGTATTAGTAAGCTGGCACATTAATGAATGCACTGGAATTTTTTTTTAATTTTCAAGAAATAAAACATAATTATGATGAATTCAATGCATATGGTAACGTAGAAGATTGCTAATAACACAGCATGACCATTTAGTATACTTAACTCATAGGCACCTCTATTTCTGGATTTCTTTAGAAAAGTAGAAACTGCCTTTGGACTTGACATCATGTTATGACATGTTTGTGTTATGTGTGTGCAGGATGCGTATGTGTGTGAGAGAGAGCGAGCGAGTGAGAGAAAGTTAATATTTGAGTACTAATGAAATAATATTTGAGTCCCTGAATCCAGGTATTTATGAGGGAGCTGGTGAATTGGCTAACAGTAACTCTCAAGTAAATAAAAACATATTTGACCCAAGTCATCTCTTTACTAATGTTATCTTGTATCATTAGTTTTTAATTTTCACCTTCATTAAGACTCAGCTCTCCAAAGGGTGGTAGCTAACAATTCTTTCTGAAAGCCATTTCAACAGAATCAGGTTGTTGCTATTCTCATATTGATAATCCAGTTCTAAGACATGATTCTGGTCATGTAAAGAACCAAAAGACAAAAGAGAAAGAAAGAAAAGAAAGAAAGAAAGAAAGAAAGAGAGAGAGAGAGAGAGAGAGGAGGGAGGGAGGGGG
Source organism: Theropithecus gelada (assembly GCF_003255815.1). Lineage (NCBI taxonomy): Eukaryota > Metazoa > Chordata > Mammalia > Primates > Cercopithecidae > Theropithecus > Theropithecus gelada. The sequence goes on along the minus strand of NC_037685.1, from coordinate 13,830,609 downwards.
AGAGAGAGAGAGAGAGAGAGAGGAGGGAGGGAGGGGGAGAGAGAGAGAGAGAGAGAAAGAAAGAAAGAAAGAAAGAAAGAAAGAAAGAAAGAAAGAAAGAAAGAAAGAGAGAGAGAGAGAGAGAAAGAAAGAAGGAAGGAAGGAAGGAAGGAAGGAAGGAAGGAAGGAAGGAAGGAAGGAAGGAAGGAAGGAAGGAAAGAAAAATGTAGACATCTAGTAACTAAAGGCAATCTGATTCTCTAGTTGTCAAGCCAGATTTCCTCTTTTCTCAGCAGCCCTATGTTGTTGGTCTGGCTTCAGGAGGGAACAGTGTACCTCTCAAGGTAAATGATATGCTCGATCTAGGAGAGTAACATCCTATTTAAAACATATTTAAAAGACTTGGGTTTTCCTTTATTACAGGTTGTAGAATGTTACACTTTGTTACATCTGCTTTCTAAACCCCAGGGGTTCAGAGGAGCTCAGTGGCAAATGTGCAGCCTTCTCAAAGAATCATTCCCCAGATATTGGCAGAAACCATTTTGGCTTCCTATCCTTCTCAGTGATATCTTGCTCCTTTGGGATTTATTCCAGCAACCTGTTCAAAAGAAGAGGTTTAGTGGGTATAACACAATGCAATAGTGTATGCTACACATCACAATATTTCAGCTCTGATGTTTTCTTTTTCAAAAAAAAAATTATATTTGTTTTACGGTATTCGAGTACTTCATTTCTTGTGACAACCTTTTCCTAATAAAACACCGGTTGTTTCATACAAAGTTCACAGTACCTTCTAATTAATTTCTAAAGAATAATCGTTATGACCATTGAGTAACTTATCTACTTAAAGATGTTTGTGCTGCAACGAAATGGTAGCTTCAAAATCTCCAACATATATATGATGAAAATGTCCTTTCCTGTACTGGACATTGTTACTGGTTAGTCTACTCTCAAGCTTCATTCAATTGAAAAAAAGCCATTGGTTTTCTGTGTTTCCTGTTGAGACACATTTACTCTTCAAAACAGCCACACCACAATTTTAGTCATGTTCACACAAAATCACACAGGTTTTGTTGCCTCCAACAGTATAATTTATTGTTCTATATCAATCAGTTGCTTGCATCTGGGATGTTGAGCAGGACATCCTAGTTATCTTTGTAAGGTGGCATATTTGCATGTCTTCAACAGAGAAAGCAGTTGTGTTGGCCTTCTGATCCTAGGCTGGACCCACGAAACCAATCTGGGGACAGGCACTGCCAGAACTCTTGGTGATATCCTGAGTTATAAGGAAAAGAGCTATGGATTTAAAGAACATAATTTATAGCACATAATTGTTGGTTTCAGTCACCACTAAAAATAGATTACCCAAATGGCAATCAAAAGTCAGTGTAATTGAGGCATGGGGAAAAATAGTAGGGGGCAGAAAGGCATCATGGCCATCGGTGCCTGATTCTTTTCTGCACATTTATGATTAGACTGTGAGATATTTTGTAAAATATCATTTGTAAGAATTCAATTTTCTCCCTTTCTGCATAGGTATAAACTTGTGGTTTTTGGGAGTGGGTTGAAATAGTTGTGTCTAGGAAAATAATATGAAGAAAGGTAAAAATAAAATGAACATTCCTCCATCTATAGGAGACATGACACTGGTTGGACACTTAACACTCTTTAGTAAAAGAAAAAACACCATTGCTCATTTTTTACCTGATGATTTGCAATTGGACTAAATAATACAAAAGGCAAAGCCTCAAAAATTGTTACCAGGATGAATATTACTTGTGGCAAAGCAAAACACAAGAACCCCACACACTCCATTGTCTATGATGTGAATATGCATTGCCTAATAATATCATAGGAAAAATTAATATTCCAAATTACATTTAAACAGATTTTGTTAAACCTCTGAACCAAGAGATTGGTTTACAAAGTATGCCTCAAAACAAGGTTTATATAGTGAAATTCAGAATTAAATGCCCTTAACTCTCAAGGTCGTTTCTGACTTCCTTTCAAGAATCAATACTAAGAAAGGTGTTGGTAGACCAAGGGCATGAACTCCCCAGGAAGCTTCTGAAGGATGTGAAAGAGGATAAATTGCTTCCCTTTCCTGCTGGCTCCAAAGCGCTCCTGTGTTTTCAGCTCTGGAAATGCATATGGAAACAATTGCTCCTGGACAATTTCCTCTCCCCTCAAGGCAGCTGGGCCTCTCCAAGTCTGTATTGTAAGCTTTGCAGCTTTGCACAGAGGTCAAGGGTCAATGCAGCCAGACCTGCAGGGACAATGCACCAACCCTAGCTCTTGCTGTTCAAAGGAAGAAAGTATACACACAGCATTTCTGAGTTCCATTAGTTTCATATATCATCTGATCCAACACCTCATTTTTCCGACGAGAAACTAGCAAAATTAAAAATTTTTGCTCAAGGTGAAACTGCGAGTTAGGAAATGAAAGGGACAGGATTAGACCCTGGCTGTCCTTGCTCCAGTTCTGGACAGCTTGTTCTGTGTTGGGCCACGTCTGTCTCATGAGTGGCCTTGCAGTCCCCTGAGAACACAGGCTTCCAGATTTAGAGGGGTGAGTCATGAAAGATTTTCATCCAGGCCATTCCATCAGGGTCCTTTTCAAAAGAAGGCAGCCCGGATCTTTTATTTGAATTGAAAACTGATGACATGCTTAGCACTTACACACATGCACCTTGATTAGGGTTTCTCAGTGGAGCACAAAGTTCTGTGGAGCTGAAAGTATTATTATTTTAAAGTACGTGAACAATATAGTAGGTGTAAAGTCTTCTCCCCTTTACCCCTATTTTGTATGCTTTTGAGAGAAAAATACAATTTTAAAAGTGATATTATTGTTTGTTAGAATGAAGCAGCATTCTTCCTTAAGTTCCAGCATAACTAAATAGCTAAATATCCCCCAAAAATGACTTCATTAAAAAGAATTTTAAAACTGTTAACCTTATTCATTGAAGAATCCATTAAACTCTTCCAAATTTATGTGCGATATAATAGAATGTAGCCATTGGCATTCCTATTGGCTTTGATTGTGTATTTTGCTTGTTTGTGGAATTGTAGGAGTACCTACGTAATTATTTGGAATTCTGCATTTATTGATTAATTTAATTGCTCATGTATATGGGTATGGGTTCATATGTATTTTATACTTTGAACTATAATCTAGTACTGCTTTTTACATTTTGTTGTTCAAATACTTCCAGCTTTAGCCATTAGAAACTCAGTTGGCTCCTGTCCCTTTGACATTCACCTATGAATGTAATTATTAATGTTTTTGAGCACTTCCCTAACTTCTAGCATTACAAGATGTCCTGGACTCATCTAGTATATGATCTGCCCCAGCCATAGAATTATCCACTTCTCTAAGAAGCCTTGGTTCTTTTGCTGAAGAATGGTATTAGAGAACAAAATCTAGGCACTAGTTATGTTTATTGCTACTGGGGTGTTTTTGCTTCTAGGTCTTTTTCATTGGCAGAGAAAGGAAATATACGTGTGCACACTGACCTGTGTATGTACACATACTTTTAAATACTTTTTAAGTATCTGTATTAAGATAAATATCAGTTCATATCTAATGGGGTACAGGGCATGCTTCCCCAAAATATGATACCTGGGCATGTGAGAAAAACAGCAGAAGCAAGAAAATCACTCTCACCTTCCTGTCACCCTTCTCCCATGAAGCAGGTTGTAAGATCCTTATTCCAGAGGTGCCCTCCCTCTGGAGGAAAAGAAACATCTTTATTTATGAAGACATAAGGACATGGAGAAGAATCTGAACAAACTGGTCCTACTAAGCGCCTTCCAGTTTATTACCATTAGATCATACCTCCTTTGTCCAATCATACTTCTCCACAACTATCTACTTTTTCATCAGACCTGGTATTTTTTAAAAATGCACATGTTTAACTGTTTCTTTGGATCTTCATTTCTGAAGTCTCTTATCTCATATAAAATGTATATAATAAATTGTATGTTTTTCTATCATCCATCTGTCCTTTGGTTTTAGGGGTTTGACCATGAACTTAAAGTGGGAAGAAAAATATTTTATTTCCCTGACATACTGACGCCTCCAATTCTAATGCATTACCACATGGATCATTCTAGCCTTCTCCTCTTGCACATCTGTAACTTCTTAGTCCAATAGTGAGACACCTTGTTCCCACCATTTGCCATGCACTTAATTGCTCATTTTCAATATACATAACAGTTCTTTTAGAACTGTGAATTTGTACTTCTATGGGAAAAATAACCTTTATCCAGTAGAGTACAGTGCTTATGTAGTGTTCTATTTGTCTTTAGTTTTACAGTTTCTACCCATTTCCTAAGTTACTCAGAGCATCACCTCTTACCCAATACCCTTCAGTGAAGTTATTTCATATATTCATAATACAGATTTATTTTTATCACAGTCTTCATTCTCTCCTGGGACTCCTTGACTTCCTAAATGCCTTTTTTAAATTTTCATAAATTAAGTTTCACATTTGGTACTATAAAGATTTATAGGTTTTGACGAATGCATAGTGTCATTTCTACCATTATAGTATCATACAGAAGAGCTTCACCTTTTAAAAAATCCCCTGTGCTTCTTTTTATTTAATCCTACCCCTTTTCCAAACCTCTGGTGACTACTAAACTTTTGACTGTCTCTATAAAGTATCTAAGTTTTTCAGACTGACCTCTTTTACTTGATAATATGCATTTAAAATCAAGCCATGTTTTTACATAGCTCGATGGGTCATTTATTTTTACTGCTAAATAGTATTCCATTGTATGGATGTAGCATACCTTTTGTTCCACCTTTTGAAGGATGCATTTGCCTTTTGAAGGACATCTTGGTCATTTTAAATTTTTGGTCATTATAAATAAAAGTGCTACCAATATTTGCATGCAGATTTTTGTGCAGACGTAAGTTTTTACATTGGTTGTTGGCTAAATACCTAGGAGCATGATTGCTGGATTATGTAAGTCTATTATACTTAGCTTTTTAAGAAACTGTCAAATAGTCTCGCAAAGCCATCCTATTATTTTTCATTACCATCAGCATAATGAAAATTCTGTTTTTCTCTATCCCCATCAGCAGTTGGTATGGTCAGTTGTTTAGATTTTAATCATTCTAGTAGGTGTGTAGTGATATCTTGTTGTTTTAACTTCATTGATAACAAAAGGTAAGCATCTTTTCATATGTTTATTTGCCATCCACGTATCTTTTTGGTGAGGTACCTGTTCAGAAGTTTTGCCCATTTCTTTGAGGGTTTTTTTTTTTAATTGTTTTCTTATGGGTGAGTTTTAAGACTTCTTTGTATATTTTAGATCAAAGTATTTTATCAGATATCTGTTTGGCAAATATTTTCTCTCACTTTGTGGCTACAGAAACTGTGGCTACAGATATACATTCAACAGTATTTCTACATTAATGAAGACCCTAAATTTGCTATTTAAAAAAACTGAAGCAGGTAGAGTTGAAGTCTTGAGAAGGGGCTAAACTTGAGAAATTATATATTACCTTTAACTTGCAAGTGGTTATGACTCTTAAAATTATAAACAACATTATTTCCTTTTGATAAATCTCTCAATAGCTGACACTATTTGTTTTTTACCTAGCAGTCATTCTCCTATATTTCTTGCTAACTGCACTTCTGTTTTCTTCTATTCGGGTGGCAGTATGCCCACCCCATGAATGTCCAAGCTATTCATGGTAGTCCTATTCCCCTGCATCAATGTCCACATGAAAGTAACACCATTCTAGTCAATACTACATAAGGGAAAGTATAGTAGATCACTTTAGCAAGCGGTTTCCTCCCTTAAAAAAGAGAAGGCCACATGAGAAATGATCACTTTCAACATCTCCCTCACTTCTTCAGTTGCTCCCATTTAAAAATGTGAAACCTAGAATTTTGTCAGCCATTTTTCAACCATGAGATAACCAGCCTAGAGACAAATGTCAACATGCTGAGAATGCTGAAATAGAAGAATGAAATGAGATTGGGTCTTTGATGACATTACTGAGCCATGGAACAAATTTTGGAAAGCTTGCCCTTAGATGTCTTGCTTGCTTTAGTGAAAATTCAACATCTATTATTGAGCTAATAATGCTTTTCGATCTTTACACATATGGCTCCATATAGAGTTATATTTGTATGGAACACTGGAGTATACACGGCAGAATCTTCTCAGACAGAAACAAGTTGCTCAAGGATTTCATTGGTCTCAGGCACCCCCTCCTGGCCACTTTTACAGTGCCTGCGATTAGCACCTCAGCGACTTGCAACCTACTCATGGCAAGCTGTAGCACACCACTTAAGAAGTTCTTTTGGTTTCAACACATTATATAGAGATTGAACACATCCTAATTAAGTTATATACTGAGTACTGATTTAAATTCATGCAAAATATTTCTTGTCATGGAGGTCAACTAACCAACCTATCAAATAATGTCTAGTAAGAACAGGCTCACCTTTGCACTACTCTAATGGCGCAAATGTGAGCATAGCTGAGGAGCTTCTTGGTCTTCTGGAATATACCTAGAGAGTTGGGTCATAAAAGGAAAAGATATTTTACCTCTGTAGTTTTATTGTAGTTTAAATTTAATTGCTTTGACATCTTATAATAGGCTAATGTATTTAGAGGACATTATCTTTACAGCAAAAACACCTTTAAAGTGTGTGTCTAAGTTACTATTCGAACATCTGGATCCAATTCATAATATGGAAATTACATCAAATCAACTAACTAAAAAGAATAACTAAAAACAGGTCCTGTAACAAAAAGCTCTGAGAATGCAATGAAACCTCTATGTGTCCTCATGACCATCTTTCCAATGTACTAAGAAGGTCTGGAGTTATTCCAGTGCAGAGTTCCCTAATGATGAACTAAGATGACAGTGTTGTACTTATGATGGGTAATTTTTAAAGGGCTTACAAGGTCTTGTGTTCCAAATAAGGACTGTGTTCCCTAAACAGGGAACATTTCTAAGCATTTCTTATTCATTATTAAATAGGTTTTCTGGCAGCAGACAATGAAATTCACAGGATTTATATTGACTCCTTCTGTTTGGGAATAAATTGTAGACTCCGGATATCTCTGAATCACATTCTAACCCTCAGATTTTTATTTATTGTTACAAGGGCTGCTGAAGCATAAATTTCTTGGAAACCAAGTACTTTCTTCAGGGAAAATGTGGCATGTATCTGGGCTTTTTGAATAATCATTTCAATTTATCTAAAGCATGTGGTCTATATATATGGATACAAATACACATTAAATATACCTATATTTAGAATGTATTTTAATACACATTTCTATGTATATTTTAATATAAATTTCAATTTTTATTTAATTTAGATATAATCACTTACCTATTAACTTATTCAGTGAAATTATTTAACTCAGGCACCACCACGTGAAAGAGCGTCTATCACTAGTTAAGTCTTAAGGCTTGGATTTGACTACTAAGATTAACGTAAGGTTTTGTTGTTGTTGTTGTTGTTGTCTTTGCAAATGTCGGATCATCAGCAAACAACAATGTTTGCAAAGTATGAAACTGTTTAAAAGTTGAAATTGGCATTTTTCCTGGTGTTAGTGATTTTGGGTATAGTGTGTCCCATTCTTAATGTATGGATGGGGAGAAGCTCGTGAAAGCAAGACGCCTGCAGTCATGCCAGCTGGAAACACAACAGTAGCACACCCTGAAGCCAGCAATACTGCAAGAACCACCAGGGGTGCAAAGGCTCATCTTCCGTGGCTTTCTGATCAGTGCCAGTTCTTCTGCCTGGGTATTGGCTAATTTCCAGAGCAGGCCACAATATCGACTGGCTTTGTGGTGCAAAAAAAAGAGCTAATTTTTTGCCTTCTACTCTTCATCCATGGAGTAGATCTAGTAGGGACAACTATGCTCAGATTCTCCTAGACCCCGTGCAGAAGGTGACAGCTCAGGGAAGAAGCAATCACATCTAATGGGACGATCTCAGCCTGAGGAATATGGAGCCCTTGGATTGTGGGCACTGGCTTTATTCGGATTCAGAACAAAATTCAAATACACTTCTGTTTTTGGTTTGTTTTTTTTTTTTTCCAACCTCGCAGATAGGGCTCATTTTAACCTCCAATGGAAAAAATGGGAGATGAGAATAAATGATGTTTAAAAATGTGACAAATGCTGTAGTTCAAAGCATCAAAGTCCGTATCCAGCTGACGGTTGCTCCATTACCTGTTGAAATAGACATCTCTCAGGTGGCTTTACTCAGGGGGACATAAGCTTAATTGTTTTACAGGAAGAACCGATTATGTCTAATGACTCCCTCCTCCAAAGGACCACGTTTCCACATTTAAAAAATTCAGTCTTTCACATAAAACCTGGCAGTTTTCAATTGAGTTTTGAAGATAATTTACCTAAACCTCTCTTTCTAAGGCAAGGATTTAAGAAACCTGAAAAGAAACTGTCAGTGAAATATGACAGAAAAATACAAGGTTCAAGAAAAACAACAGGTAGAATGTTTTAAAAGGGTAGTCAAATGCATTACAATATGATAATATAAAAAAGGAATAAAAAGTGTCCCCTGGAACTGGCAATTAGGAGGCAATTTTTATATTTTTAAAGGCAGAAAGCTGGAAAACCCAATTTAAAAGTAAAACGTAAGGAAGAAAGAGTAAGGAGACACCACCTTTTTGAGAATTTAGATGAACAGATGAAGGAGATGGTAGTATATTAATGAAGATGACAAATATGCAGCCAAAAGATTTTTTTTTAGAATGAAAGACACTTGAGCACTTGATGAGGACAAAGAAAGGTGCAAATAGAACTGGAAAGGAGCAAATTTGGGAGCAACAGAGAATACTTGGTGGCATTAAGATTCCTAAAGAAATGGGAATGGATGTTATTGAGGGCAAAGATGAAGGGGTTGGCTTTGGCAAGGAGAAGGTTAGCCACTTCCTAGTCTGGAGGAAGGGGTCAGGATGAGAGAGGAAGTTGGGCTTGGTGAGGATTAAGGTAAGGAAACAAACATAAGGTGAATAGAGGTCACAATTGGTGGCTTAATTTTCCTCATACTAAAGGTATCTTGGGTGAAATTTTTCTTAAAAGGTGATAAAAGTCTTGAGGGAAATTATTCCTTCCCCCAAAGAACTGAAATGAAGTCAAGTCCTTGTGCTTCAAATGATTCAGAGTGTGGCATGTGAGACTAAATAATATTCATGGAGGATTGTGTACAGTATCTCTAAGTCCAAATGCAACAGCTTCAAGAAACCTTCCATGCTGAAAAAGTATATGCAGACCTATAACATGGGCATTGCAAATATATCCCTTTAAAATCTAACTTTTACATGTTACCAATTTGTTTTACTCTCTAAGTCCAGGAAGTATTCTTTCAGCGCAACACCTGAGCCCATTCAGCACTCATAGAGAGCTTCCCGGGATGCTCAGATGCATCCTGTGGCAGACTATCAGCCCACACCCTCAGTATTCTTGTCAAGTGCACTTTAGCATTCCAAGAAATTTATTCTATAGTCAAGAAACCGCTGGAGATTTTTCTTCTACTTGGTACTTTTCTGTTTCCTTTTTGCCTTTGACCTATGTTCTTTTATCAGGAACCTTATAAATATATAATTTTCCCATAAGTCTGTAAGTGGGTCCTGAATTATAGGCTTATCAATCCTCTTTTATATGTCTCAGGGAAAAACTAGAATTCAGTCTGAAAACATTGCCCTTGGATGTTTTAGTACAATTATGACCTTGGAGAAAATACAGTAGCTTTTCCCTAGGAATTGCATCTGACTGCCACTGATATCGTATAGATATTTTATATGAGAAAGAATAGAGGGTCACTTCAAACTTCATAAAGTACGTCCTAATAGTCACTTAAATGCAGGACTAGAAGATGACTGGGTTAGTAACCCACTTAGGCCGAGTGATAATAGATTTTCAAAGCTGAAAATGGAGAAAATATCAGGCTTGAAATATTGGTCAGAGGCTAACAGGCAGAAAGAATAATATAGCCATGTTGATTTTTATGATAGAGATAATTTATAATAAAAAGAATATAAAAATTGAATGTTCCTTTCACATTAAAAAAAGATTAAAAATGAGATCTTCCCATTTCATGTAAAACATTTTTTGATTAGGACACTACAGCAATGCTCTGACAGGCATAAGCTGTTAGTAGGGAGCATAGGGCAAGCAGAGAGAGGGCAGGAACCCAGCAACTGCTATGAGGTTGATCCCAGCAATGATGGTGGAAGGACTGGATCATTTTCATCAAGTAGGAGAAAATACGTTAAATCCAGCTGGCCGGACTTGGCTGTTGAATCTGTTAATTAGCTTACAATATTAAAACAATATATATTTTTATATTAAGACTGACTCTTTAAATTTTTATACATTAAAGCAAAATTAAGCTTTTGTGTTATTTCCAAAAGACCTTTATTTGTCAATTTGTCCATTTACTTAGCAAATGATTTCCTTCTTATTGTACATATAGCCATTTTCTCATTTCAGAAATGTCCCATTTTTGGGTTATAGGTCAAAAGTCTTGTCTAAAAATGTTGAAATGGACTATTAGTGAACAGAAAACTGAAAGTAGGGTATTTTTCACCTCTCTGCATTTTTAATATTTGCAGAAAGTTTATGTTTAGTTTTCATTTTGCAGCCTTATTTTTGTGCTTTCTTTTTTTGTTGTTATTTAGGGATTAAATGTTATTTGAAATGCAATCACCTTCCAAGTTCCTAAACTTAGTGTTAAAACTTTTAGTTTACAATTTTTGATTTTAAAACTAAAACTTAGTTTTAAATTTTCCATATGAATCTCCATAATTTACTGTCAAATTTTAGAATTGTCTTTTTCACTGTTATTTTACTTTTTTCATTATAAAAAGCAAGAATATATTTAGGGATCCCAGGGTTGCTGTTTTTAATCACTGAAAATGCTCTTTTACTTACTAATAAAGAAATAGGTTATTGGAGATAAGAAAGGACACAGAATAATACAGAATTTATTTTCTAGAACATGTTCTCTTGCATCAGTGGTGCAAGTGGCTTCACAAATTAAATTGGAACGGAACCAACAACTTTTTCATGGTTCACTGAAAGGCCTTATGAAGAAACTCTAATCCACTAAGAAGCAGTGTTTAATGAATCAAAGTGTGTCATATCCCACCATTTAGCATTGTAGTTATACACAGCTCTGTCATATAACTCTGTGCATCCAGCCAAGGGACTCACAAAACATTGTACCAGTTTAGTTGGGGTGGTAGAATGCCTTGAGATGAAACCCTTTATGATCTTTTCTTCAAATACCCTAGACATTAGACTGTAGAAGGCTGGAATGTTTAAGTCTGTTCTAGTTCTCAGGCATGTAACATGAAAGAGAGTCATAGAGCTTATTTGTCCATTGATGTCTTCCAGATGTTGTGGTTTTGGTTTTTTGTTGACTGATGAGTTAATTGTTGTTTACGTAAAAACTCTCACTGCCCTGGATGCTATAGTCACATCCACCTTTCCGTCAGTGTTGCAAAGAATAATACTAAGAAATTAAAGCCAAAAACATCTAAAAGTAATTTTCTACAAAAGAAAAACCCACATTTTACTGTGAAAATAAAATACACATAAAGTACACAAAATAAAAGATGTACACCTCATTGGATTATTATAAAGCAAACACTCAGGCTAGTAAATTGACTTCTAGAACACCATTTTCTTTTTTTTTTTTTTTTTTTTTAATTTTTTTTTTTTTATTATACTTTAAGTTGTAGGGTACATGTGCATAACGTGCAGGTTTGTTACATATGTATACTTGTGCCATGTTGGTCTACTGCACCCATCAACTCGTCATTTACATCAGGTATAACTCCCAATGCAATCCCTCCCCCCTCCCCCCTCCCCATGATAGGCCCCGGTAGAACACCATTTTCTCCATGTGTTCTTTCCCCAGCTGAATGTCCTCCTCTTCAAAGATAAATGCTCTCCTGCTTGTAATAGTATACCTTCCCTTGCTTTGCTTCATTGAAGATACCTCATAAATAGGAATTCTTAAGGACTATAGTTTAATCTGTTTTTATTGAAAGAATCAGAGAGCACGTGTTTAATTTCTGACTTCTTTTACTGATTGTTGTGATTGCAAGATGTCTCCTTGTTGTTTGTAGCTGCAGTTTATTACTTTTCATTCTTGTATAGTATTCTAGTATATTCAAATTTATTAAATCCACTGTTGATGGGCTTATGAGTTAATTCCAGTTTTGGACTATTATGAATTATACTGTTATGAGTAACTATGTATTTACTATGATATTCTTATAAGCATTTGGTGCACACGTGTTGTTTTATGTATGAGTGGAACTGCTGGGCCATGGAAAATACATATGCTCAATTTTAGAAGTTTTCCTAAGTGGCTGTGCCAATTTACCCTGCCAATAGGATTGCAGTGTAGTTGGTTTTGGCTCTATGTCTTCATCAACTCTTAGAGTTCTTTTAATTTTATTGATCCTGGTTGGATTCTCCTTGTGAATGTAAGTTGCATTAATTTTAAATAGTTTGTGACCATTTGGATATCCATTTTTAACTGGTTGTTCAAGTCTTTTGCCAATTCCCCCTGTGAGTTGTTCTTGTTGATTTTGAGGAGTCTCCTATTATTCTGGCTATAATAGCCCTACCAGTTGTACTGGCATATATTCTTTCCCAGTCTATGGCTTACTTTTTCACTGTCATAATAGTATCTTTTGAAGAAAGAGCAGTTTTTATTAATTACTCAAAACTATCAATCTCTTTCTCAATATATATGACAACTTTACCGAATAATTTTTAACACCTCTCCCTCTATAAATTATTTTCATTAAGTATCAAGAATTCAAATGAACTAATGCTTGCCAGGAAAGAAATTATGGAAGGCAGACAGTGAACATTTTATTGAACTTTGATATATAATTATGTAGTAAAAATTAAAGGAAAATAAAAAGTAAGCATAAAAATATTACTATTCAAAAGGAAAATTAATATATAAATATTTTCAATTATATTATTTTATTTGGGGGATTATTTGTGTTGCTGTTGTTGCACTCTGCTGAGTCAATACTGTTTTATCATAATGTCAGTATCTTACTTGAAATTCCTTTACAAAATTTCCTTACAAATTTCTTTACATATTTACTGGTTTTTCAACAAAAGTATAAATAATTTCAGGGCAAAAAACCCACACACCTATTTATTCCACAGCTTTCCTGCCTACCTATTGAAACTTTGGTTTGTATGTTTTTTGTCACACAGCTCTAATAATGTTCTGAGTAAATAATTGTATAGCAACTAAGTGAATTTTCATAAACCTGAAAAATAAAAAGATAAAATGTTATGTCAGTAACATGATTTAGTTGTAACTATAATTGCAACTATATGTATTTTTTTAAAAAAAGTTACTGGATAGTTACTACTAAAAATCATTTACATAGAATATTTTTATATTAGACTGTAATTAAGGAATCAAACCCAATTTCAAACTATTGGGTTTTAAAACACATAATAATTTAAAAGAATATATTTCAATTTGCATATGATTTTTTAAAAATCTAAGTTATAGTACTGCTTGTTAATATCAATTATGGTTCCTTTAATCAACACAAAATCGCTATGAGCTATCATTACCTAACTTTCAGATGAGGGATCAGAGTCTAGAGAATGTAAATAAACTGCTGAGGACCACACAGTTTATACGAAACAGAGCAATTATTAAAACATAGATCTTTTTAAATCTAAAATTCATGCCACATTTACTATTATGTTCTGTAGAACTACCTGTTTTTTGTCAAATGGAAGCACTATAACCAAAAACAATGTGAAAGGAAAAATATTCTAAGTACACTCAGAGGTCCAATATTAAGAAATGTCTAAATAGTTACAGAATGCTGGGAAAAAGGAAGGATATACCATGACAGACTCCCTTGCCATGCAATTCTGAGACCATCCAGATGCAAAACGAATTAGAAAAGGTCAGAGATCAAACAGCAATGTTGTGAACATTGTTTTGTGAATAACATAAACACAGGGTCTGTTTGTCATCATCTTTGATAATTTCTGAAATAGACTGCATTATGATAGATTATATGCAGGTACTGAAGTGCTTTTTTTTTGTTTTTGTTTTTGCATTCTGTGGGTTGTCTTTTTCTTAGTGTCTTTTTAAAAAATTTTTTTTGATTTTTTTATTTTTTATTATTATTATACTTTAAGTTCTAGGGTACATGTGCATAACATGCAGGTTTGTTACATATGTATACTTGTGCCATGTTGGTGTGCTACACCAATCAACTCCTCAGCACCCATCAACTCGTCATTTACATCAGGTATAACTCCCAATGCAATCCCTCCCCGCTCCCCCCTCCCTGTGATAGGCCCCGGTGTGTGATGTTCCCCTTCCTGAGTCCAAGTGATCTCATTGTTCAGTTCCCACCTATGAGTGAGAACATGCGGTGTTTGGTTTTCTGTTCTTGTGATAGTTTGCTAAGAATGATGGTTTCCAGCTGCCTCCATGTCCCTACAAAGGACACAAACTCATCCTTTTTGATGGCTGCATAGTATTCCATGGTGTATATGTGCCACATTTTCTTAATCCAGTCTGTCACTGATGCACATTTGGGTTGATTCCAAGTCTTTGCTATTGTGAATAGTGCCGCAATAAACATACGTGTGCATGTGTCTTTATAGCAGCATGATTTATAATCCTTTGGGTGTATACCCAGTAATGGGATGGCTGGGTCATATGGTACATCTAGTTCTAGATCCCTGAGGAATCGCCATACTGTTTTCCATAATGGTTGAACTAGTTTACAATCCTACCAACAGTGTAAAAGTGTTCCTATTTCTCCACATCCTCTCCAGCACCTGTTGTTTCCTGACTTTTTAATGATTGCCATTCTAACTGGTGTGAGATGGTATCTCATTGTGGTTTTGATTTGCATTTCTCTGATGGCCAGTGATGATGAGCATTTTTTCATGTGTCTGTTGGCTGTCTGAATGTCTTCTTTTGAGAACTGTCTGTTCATATCCTTTGCCCACTTTTTGATGGGGTTGTTTGTTTTTTTCTTGTAAATTTGTTTGAGTTCTTTGTAGGTTCTGGATATTAGCCCTTTGTCAGATGAGTAGATTGCAAAAATTTTCTCCCATTCTGCAGGTTGCCTGTTCACTCTGATGGTAGTTTCTTTTGCTGTGCAGAAGATCTTTAGTTTAATGAGATCCCATTTGTCAATTTTGGCTTTTGCCGTTGCTTTTGGTGTTTTAGACATGAAGTCCTTGCCCATGCCTATGTCCTGAATGGTACTACCTAGGTTTTCTTCTAGGGTTTTTATGGTATTAAGTCGAAGTGCTTTTTAAAGCACAACAGTGTCTGTGAATAAGGAGTGTGACCCACATAGATGTATCCCTAGAAAATCTAATCTATGAAAATCTGACTTTTCCGTAGATGAAATAAAAATTGATGACTCATATTATAAAAAAGATCTTACTAAGAAAAATGATTCTTCAGGATTCCTTTAAATCCAAGCTCTTCTTATGCTTTTAGAAAACGATTCCATCTGCAATAGTTGGATTTATACAAGATTTCTCAGGAATATATATGCTGCACAAAGTACTATAAACCACATATAAACTTGAATGAATGTACTATTTAGAGAGGATTCAAGAACAAATAACTTGGAATAACAAAATATGCACAACCCAACTCATCCAAATATTTGTTTAATTTTAATTATTTATGATGCAGAATAAGGACAAATATATTATTGTAATCAAGATTTATAAGCTGAAGTGCATACTCAGCAATCTGAAATTTGAGTTTTGGCTCATTCAGACATGAAAATTCATGTCAGAGTTGGTTTCTAAAGAAAATGTGTCCACCACTGTAACAAATACATGTATCAAAAGCATCAGCTTAAGGACATGACCTAAATTGAATGAGTTAAGGCTGTATTTTCATGTCAGAATCTCATTGCTTGAGCAGTCTGAATATATCATAATGACTTAAAGGAAGAGGAAAGGATTTCTGCAATTCCTCACAACTAAGAATGCAATGATTCATATTCTATTCTGAGCGGAGATACAGTCAGGTGCATGTATTAACATGTGATTAAACATTCACAGATGAATTAAATTTACAAAATTTAAAGTGAATAAATCAGCACATTTGTATTTGCCAGACAACAGCAACAGTATAAAGGCAAATAATAATATCATAATAATACAGTAACAGCAATAATCTGGAGAAATACTTTTTTATTTAAGGAAATTAAATGCATTTTAAAGAAAATTAAGGATGTTTATCATCATTTAACGTGACTTAATCTCTCTTTGCTCTTGTATATAGGCATTTCTGAAACCAATGAATGATTGTATATTCACGCAAAAATCCTTTCCTGTAAGAAGAGCTTGCTGTTCTTGGAATAGATGGCTCCTTGTTGTCCCAATACCAACTCAAATGCCACCTCCTCAGACCGATTATCTGTAATCCCTTGTCTAAAGCAGTCTTTCCTTTCCATTGTTCCCCGTAACAACCTATCACATGATCTTTTATTGTATGTAGCACTCATCCCTATCTGGAATTATTTTTTGATGTATTAGCTGATTTGTCTCCTTTTTAGTCTTCCTCCCTCTGAACAGAAGCGTCATGGGAGAGAAAGAACCTCATACATATTCCTACAAGCACAAAATTCCCAGCCTTTAGAAGAGGTAGCATACAGCAGAGGTGCTTAGTTAACACGTGTTGAGTGCATGAATGAATACAGAAAGGGATTTTAGTTGGCGGTTTAACTGGTTAAATATTTTGATATTATATAATTAACATATCCCTGGAATATAGCTATGGCTAAATGTAATGATCAAACATTAAAACAATATTGGTAATTAGAATAGTCTTTCATCCTTTTTTTAAAATTTTAAACATAGTTATTGCCTTTGTGGAAGTTTCATTTTACATTGGAAGAGAGTGTTGAATAGGTGTCATGTAAGAAAAAGTTCAAAACATAAGGGGAGAGTGTAAAAGATGAAATTGATTCTGCAGTGTGTTCAAAAAGCACTCTAGAAAGAAATGCTTTTTAAGCTAGGACTAGGGTAACCACACAAGTTATTGTCCAAATAGAGACCCATTTGAGGGCAAATAGTGGTACTAAGCATAATTAACTTATGTGACTGATAATTTTACTTTATTATATAGATGGATTTATAGAATAGTTCTCTAACACACTGGTTTTAAAAAGTAAATCTGGTCTGGCATAGTGACTCATGCCTGTAATCCTTGAACTTTGGGAGGCCAAGGCAGGAGGATCACTTGAGCCCAGGAGCTCAAGACCAGCCTAGGCAACACAGTGAGACCTCATTTCTACAAAAGAAAATTTAAAAATAAAAACCACAGTTAACTGAATGTGTTGATGTACACCTGCAGTCTCAGCTACTTGGGAGGGTGAGATGGGAGGATCACCTGAGCCCAGGAGGTCGAGGATCCAGTGAGCTGAGATCATACCACTGCACTCCAGCCAGGGCATCAGAGCGAGACCCTGCCTCAAAATAAATAGATAGATAGATAGATAGATAAATAAATAAATAAATAAATAAATAAATAAATAAATAATATTTTTATTTAAAATAGACAAAAAGAGACATAACACGGGTGGTAGCCAGCCTTTGAACTGGCCTTCAGTCTTCCTGGTATCCACATTCTGTGAAGTCCCTCCCCACATTGAATCAGGGTTGGTTGTCAAGATTACAGAATGTGGCAGAAGTGGCAGTGTGAGATTTTCAAGTAGATAATAAAAGGCATTGCCACTTCTGTATATTGCTCTCTTGGATTGTTCACTCTGAAGGAAGCCAGTGGCCAACTCAATCAGTCTGAGCAGAGGCCTCTGTGGGAAGGAACTGAGGCCTTCTGCCAGCAACCAGCACCAACCGGCCAATCCTGTGAGTGAGCCACTTGGGAAGTGGATCCTCCAGCCGCAGGCAAGCCTTCAGATGATTGCAGCTCTGTCAATACCTTGGCCGGAATCTCAAGAGAGACTCAGACAAACTGCTTCCAAATGTTTAACATACAGTAACTACATACAATACATATTTATTGTTTTAAGTCACCAAGTTTTGGAGTTACCTGTTATGCAGTAATAGATATTAATAATTATTACAACAAATAATTCAATATGTGATCCTGGACTAGATCCTTGATCCTGCCCCAGAAGAAAAAAAAAAAATGCTATAAAGAATATCATTGGGTCAATTGACAAAATTATTATATGGTGGTTAGATAAGAAAAAGGTATCATATGTGTATTGAATTTACTGGTAGTGATAACTGTATTGTGGTTTTGTAAAAAGATATTTCTTACTCTTATTTTGATCAAGGTAATAATTATATAGGTATTACTCTTAGGCAATACATGATTAAGTATTTAGAAGTAAAAGGCAAAATTTATGACACATACAATTTCAAACATTTTAGAAGCAGAGATAGAGAAGAGAGAGATAAAGAGAGAAAAAGAGAAGGCTTTAGAGAGTATGCAAATGACTAAAGCAAATGGAAAATATATTAACAATAAATGAATGTGGTTGAAGTGTATATGGCTATTCTGTGTACATTTTTTTTTTCTTTTTTGAGACACAGTCTTGCTCTGTCACCCAGGCCGGAGTGTAATGGCATGATCTCGGCTCACAGCAACCTCCACCTCGTGGGTTCAAGTGATTCTCCTGCCTCAGCCTCCCCAGCAGCTGGGATTACAGGTGCATGCCACCACGCCCTGATAATTTTTGTATTTTTAGTAGAGATGGGGTTTCAGCATGTTGGCCAGGCTGATCTCAAACTCCTGACCTCAGATGATCCACCCGCCTCAGCCTCCCAAACTGCTGGGATTACAGGCGTTAGTCGCCATGCCCAGCCTCTGTGTGCACTTTTTATTCTTTCAAATCTTCTATATATTTGACATTATTTCCTAATAAAAAGTTTTAAAATGTTTTCCAAACAATGGAAATACATAACTTGGTACCTTAAAGCAAAATTTGAAATCTTTAAATTAATCATATGAATATTAAAAGTAACATAAGCAATTAAATACTTGGTATATAGTCATATATTTTAATCAATTTCTTAGCTATATTTGTATCTAATATCACAACATTAGTATTTTTGTAAAGAATATATTTTTACTATGATCTATTATTCTTAATTATTTTCACAAAATTGCTGGTAATACTTAAAAAGTTGTATTTTGTTGTTGATTAATACCATCAACTGAACTATCTCTGTAAAGCATAATGATATTTTAAATTGAGAAATTCTCTCTGTTGTTTCTGAGGTACCTGGTAAAGTCAGAGCTGATTCTGCTAAATAATGGATATGCTTATTTCTAATGTTGTGTATTAAATAATGTAAATATTTCAGCCCCAACAATTTGGTACCATCTTTTTGCCTCCTTTTGAATACCTTTCTTGATAATATTTTCCATGAAGCAAAAGACATCAAGTAAGTTTTGTTGGTTTGTGAATTTTTAATGCTTATCCAAATTTAGATACTCAAAAGCATGAGTCTTATCAATTACATTGTATTCTGGGATGAAATATAAATTTATACAATTAAAAATAGCTCCATCAAAAGTACCTTGAGATATCTCAAAAGTGAAATATTTAATTTTAAAATGAAATTTTGCAGAGAAGTATGAGGGAAGCCTATGGGGTGTTATAATATTCTGTATTTTGATCAAGATAATTATATAAGTATTAATGTGTGTATGTATATATATGCATACATAAAAATCAAGCTATAACATAATCATAAAACAATAAAAATATATCAGACTATACCCTTATGGTCATTTTACACACTTTACCATATGTATATTATACCTGGAAAAAAAAGCTAAATCTTGTATACTAGCAGAATTCTCATTATTTAATCTGTTCAATTCCTTTCTTGCTTTTGTGAAGATAAATATTGATGTCTTTCTGGTTGTAAGATTTGGTTGTAATCATCACTGCAATTTTTAAAAGCTTCAAAACTGAAATTTTGGGCATATCCTTGGTTAAACACTTCACTTAAAAATATTCAACCTATTTTAAACAAATGCAACCAAAATTTGAAGACTGATTTAATTTACAAAAAGATTCATTAATATTGCAGGGCACAGATTGACTTAAAGTAATTAATCAAAGGTGAAAACATTTCTAAAATCCAAACAATGGCAAGCAGCAATGTGGGAAAGTATGTACAGCTCTGGTGGAGCTTTTTCTGTTTAACTCACCACCTGCTCCATCAACACAATTTTATCATTCAGTTAGATTGTTTGTGCATATATATAACGATATCGTAAAATCTGACATCTACAGGTTCTGTTTTGATTAGTAGATATTGCTATTTGTTTGAACATAATTATTACTTATGTGTACACCACAGCAGATAGAGGAAGATTTCTGCACCGTAAATTCCTTAATTTAGTAAAAATATTGTTTTTATCAACATGCTATGCTCTACCACACACGTATTTTGTTCCTATTAAAACTGCAAAACAAACAACTTTTTGCTCAATTTTTAACTTAATCAAATTCACAATAACATTCACAATAATAAGGTAATATGTTTCACTTTCAGCAGAATGAACTTCTTAAAGCTTTTCTTTGATTGCATGAATTGTATGAAAAGAAAAACCATTATTGGAATTCACTTATTTTCTACCTGAAGCATTTAATGACCCTAATGTTATCCTCGCATCATTTAACTGTCTGTGATTTTTTTTTTTTTCTCATAAAGCCACCACATTAACTACCATCGCTTTAGGTTTCAAATATGTTAGAGAAAACTTGGAATAGACATAAACACCACTAATTTAAAATAACAGGTAACTTGATCTAGATAAAAAGATGTGTTTCATGGATCGATATATAAACACACCTTCTGTAGTTGCTTCTGTACCATCCATCATAGTGAATAGTAAATGTCAACAATGTTTGCAAGTTACACATTCATCGTCAACTATCTGGAGAGATGGAAATTCAGTATTTAATTTTTCATTAAACATGCACTCTCATTGCTGCTGAAATAATTTATTGCAAAATAGAAATGCATCATAACACATAAAAAATAGTAACTTGATTTATTATTTATAACCAATAAAGGACAAAACAATTCTCGCAAGAATTTCCAGATTCTTCCATGTGAGTGCTATGGCCATACTATTTATCCTCTATTCCGTTCATGTCTTGGTCTTCTCAGGCTGCCAAAACAAAATACCATAAATGGCAACTTAACAGAAATTTTTTATTTCACAGTTCTGGAATCTGGAAGTCTGAGATCAGGGTGTTAGCATAGTCAGGTTCTAGTGTAAGCTCTTTTTCTGGCTTATAAATTGCCACCTTTTACTGCAAAGAAAGAGGGAAAGGGGAGGGAAGGAGGGAGGGAGGGAGGGAGGGAGACAGAAAGGGAGAGAGAGATCTTTTTCTCTTCTTCTAAAGTCACAGTTCTGTTGATTGGGGCTTTACCCTTATGATCTCATTTAACCTTAATTATTTTCTAAAGACTGTATCTCCAGGTACAGTCACATTGGAGGTTAAGGCTTCAACATAGGAATTTAGTGGGGGAAGGGGAGCATCTCTGACTACCCAAAACTTATGTCCTCATGACAGGCAAAATACATTAATTCCATCCCAACAATCCCCAAGTTTTAACTCATTCCATCATCGACTCTGAAGTCTAAAGTCTCATCTAAATATTTTCTTTTTTTTTTTTTTTTTTCTTTGAGACGGAGTCTCGCTCTGTCGCCCAGGCTGGAGTGCAGTGGCCGGATCTCAGCTCACTGCAAGCTCCGCCTCCCGGGTTCACGCCATTCTCCGGCCTCAGCCTCCCGAGTAGCTGGGACTACAGGCGCCCGCCACCTCGCCCGGCTAGTTTTTTGTATTTCTTAATAGAGACGGGGTTTCACCGTGTTAGCCAGGATGGTCTCGATCTCCTGACCTCGTGATCCGCCCGTCTCTGCCTCCCAAAGTGCTGGGATTACAGGGTTGAGCCACCGCGCCCGGCTCATCTAAATATTTTCTAAATCAGACATGGAAGAGGCTAGAGGTTTGATTCATCTGATGCAAAATTCCTCTCTAGCTGTGAACCTGTGTAACCAGGTTATGTGCGTCCAAGATACAACAGTGTGACAGGCATAGGATAGCCATTCTCATCCCAAAAAAAAGGAGAATTAAGAAGGAAGGAAGGGGTGATGGGTCCTAAGCAAGTCCAAAACCTAGCAAAGTAAATTCCATTACATCTTAAGGCTTTGAAACAATCCTCTGTGTTTCAGTGATCTGCCCTTCAGGCACACTAAGGTAGCAACCTTATCCCCATGACTCTACAGGGTAGAAGCATCCCCTTAGCTCTCTATGAGGGTTCCACCCACACAGCTGTCTGCAAGGTCCCACCTCCTTCTCCCTAAGAAAAGCCTGTCTACCCAGCCCTGCATGAGGGCATCCCAATCCCTAAGGCACTAGCAGCATTATCCTAGCCTGCTAAAGCCAGAGTAATGACTCTACCCATTAAAACAGAGCAGGAAATAGCTTTGTCCTTTGGGTCTGTGGTGGACTTCGCAGCTCTGATGATCTCTGACTTGCCCTCAGGGTCAGTCTTCCCTTTCTTGCATAGTTCTATCATCTGGTCCTGTAGAATCCAAATAGTCTGACAGTGTTCCTTTATTCATCCTTCTTTCTCTGTTCTCTTTAGTACAAACTGGCAGTATTTTGCTGGCATAATCCCCTCTGTATCTCTGGCTTCTTAAATCCATGAATAGCACTCTGGATCTCTTTATAAAATGGTTGTTTAGCCACACCCTGAGTGTTCTTTTGAAAACAAACTTTCTCATTGTTTGCAATATGGATAGGCTTCCAATAAAGCAGTAAAAAAAATAGTAACTGTTGATTTATTATTTATAACTAATTCTTATTTTTCAATCCTTCAAATACTGATTATTTTTGACAATCCCTTCTTTAATTCATCTTTCCCCTTTTGTATTTTCCTATAAGTAATCAGGAGGAACCAAGCTGCTCCTTCAATACTTTGTTTAGAAATCTTCTCTACTAATTTCATCCAATTTTATCACTTGCACAAAACACTCCAACACCATTTGGCCAGGTTATCTGCTACTTTATCACGGAATTATCTTTTCTCCAATTTCCAACATGTGTCTCATTTCTATCTGAGACCTCGTCATAATCATTCTTATTATTTCTTGGATGCATCTCAAACTCTTTAGCCTTTACTTATTATCTGGTTCCAAAGCCACCTCCACATGTTTAGGTATATATTGCAGCAGCATCCTCATTTACAGTACCAAAATCTAGTTAGAGCTCTCAAAAGAAACAGAACAAGCAAAATATGTGTATGTATATGTGTACATATTTTGCTGTGTGTGTTTACACATACACACAGACACACACACATAGTTGGGGGAAAGGGAGATTTATTATAAGGATTTGGCTCATGTGATTATAGATGCTGAAAAGATCTGTAGTTGGCAGACCAAGGAGAGTCAATAATATAGTTCCAGTCCATGTATAAAGGCCAGAGAACCAGGAGAGCTAGTGGTACAAGTTTCACCCGAGAAGCCTGACACCCAAGTAGAGCCAAAGTTTTAGTTTAAATTTGAAGGCATGAAAAAAAAAAAAAAAAATCCCAGCTCAGACAGTCAGGCAACAGTTCCCTCTTATTCAGCCTTTTTTTTTTTTTTTTTTTTTTTCTTTTCTATTTAGATCTTCAATTGATTGGATAAAGGCCACTCACATTAGGGAAGGCAATCTGATTTACTCAGTATGCTAATTCAAATGTTAATCTCATTCAGGAATACCCTCACAGACACACCCAGAACAATGTTTGGCCGTGGCTGGATGCCCCTTGGCCCCATAGCGAAGTCAAGTTGATGGACAAAATTAACCCTTACACTGCATATATTTTGCATACACCTAGCTTGTAATTTCCCATGAATCCAATACTTGGTGGCTTGCCAACTTCATGAATCCACTAGCCTTAACATGTTCTAGGCTCAAATATTAAGTATTCCCCAAGCCTAGCTGATATTTAACCTTCAGTTCCTCATATGTAATTGTTCTCTCACCACAAGGATTTTACACATGATGTTCTTTATGTCTGAAAACACTATTTTATATGTACTTTACTTTTATTATTTTAATCATGTATATTAAATAACAAGTACACAAGACAAACCAAAAATGAAAGAAGAGACCACCATATCATGGAATATCTGATGTGTCATGTCTAAAATTATCAGATTCTTAAGGACATTGGGACATCACTGAAAGAGTTTAAGAATGGGAGGTACATCATCAGATTTGACATTTTAAAGTTCCATCTAGTACTGTTGTGAAAAATAGATGAGCGGGAAGTAAAAGTTGATGTGAAGGGACTGTGAAAATCTCAGATGACCCAGGTAGGAGGATGCATTAACTTCTACCAACATGATAGAGGTGAGGATGGAAAGAAATTGATTTGAACGATATTTAAATGTGGACTTGATCGAACTTGTTGGGTCCTCAGGAGGGGAGTGTGGGCTCTGTGTGTGTGTGTGTGTGTGTGTATTTAGTCTTTGTGTGTGTGTATATATATATATTTAGTGTATGTATATATACACATATATTTAGTCTGTATATATATATTTACACACACATATACGTAAAGTTTGAATAGAGAAGGATGTGTCAGCTAAGGAGACTATGAAGGAGCAGATAATGGCAAGAGGACAACTAGAAGAATGTAGTATTCTGGAAGAGAAAGGATGTGAATATTTCAGATGGGAAAGCTCAAATGGAGGGAAAACTGCTAGAAGTCAAGCAAGTAGGGAGCAGTGAGTGATATAAATAGTCACTAGTCATTTTAACAAGATTTTTGATGCTGAGATAGGGGCAAAATTCATATTGGAGTAGATTGGGGAAGGAAAGAGAGATAAAAATAGCAAATGGAAAATTTTTTTAAGTTTTTCTGGGGAAGCGTGAAGTAACTGAAAAAGAGTTGGAGATATGATTATTATTTTGAATTGAAATTTATACATACAAATAAACACTGACATTTTCCCACCACTATTCCCCAAATTACATGTGGTGATTACAATTTAGAAAAGAAAACACAAATTGCCAATAATACGTCCTTTTAACATTGCTTATTTAACTGATATCATTCATAGAAATATTCCAGAGGATTTTAAGATGAAAGGGAAACAATGCACTGATTTCTTAAATTGGGAAGTAGTGACATTAACTCACAGTATTTCTTAAGTAACTTTTTAAAGCTAAATGAACCCTTGCTGAGTATAGCCATATGGTATACACTTGTGGGCTATGGGAATTAGGGTGAGAGGTCTTTAGGATTCCCTCACCTCACACAGAGGTGAGTAGCTCAAAACGAGAGCCTGGCCTTCTTCACACATCTGGAGTTGGTACATGGTTTAAGTTCTCAGTTTCCTAGTGTTTTGCTAATTTATAGTCACAATGAATTATTGTATCAGATCCCCTTGATGCCAATTTGTTCTTTGGGTCTGACACTACTTCTACTGTTTATTGATCTCTTTTTGTCCTTACTGTTCTAGTTGGGGAATGCTGAACTATGACTCTTAATATATAAATGTAGAGACTATTACATGTGTAATTTATTGGTAAGTTTAGATTAAGTATAGGTTGCACAGTGGCTCCCAAAGGGCTAAACCAGAGCAGATAAACAGCCACATTAAGTCAAATTAATTAAATTAAATTAAATTTCATTGATGAAAAGAGATTGCCACATTTTTTGTTATAATAACTTATATTAACCACTGAAGTAGTTGTTCTCATTTGAATGATAATTAGTATTGCATTAGCAACAATGAGTATGAATTTTGGGTTTCAAAATGCAAAAACATTTTCCCCATCAAAACAAATATTCATTACACTTGGGCATTAAAGGAATTCAGTCTTCAGCTATCCTTTTCCATAAACAAATTCACTATGTAGGCAAGGAAAAACTGTTCTAAGTTACTATTTAGAGGAAATAAGAATTTACATCAGATTCAGGTATTTTTTAAAGTGAAATATTCCTTTTATTATGGAATATGTGGAGGTCAATAAATAATGTGTTCTAGTGCAGAAACAATAACAAACTACTTCTTATAAGAAACTGCTCATTTTATAATGAATCACATTTTTTATATTGTGTACCATTTGGTGGAATATACTCTCTCTAGAGCATTACATGTTCTTTGGGAAAATAAGGGTAGTCATTCAGTGAATGTTATAGAAATCTTTCAAGAGTCCAGTTGAATGTTTCAAAACTGTATGTTTCACTCATCCTAAATTTAGTGGAACTTGAAGACAGTTGATGTTTGGATACAGGTGATAAACATCTTGAATTTTTATTAGAAACCTAATAATAAAAGGCCAGTTAACAATTATGTAATACAGTTGTTTGGGATTTTTTGGCTTTCTGTCATTCACCAGCCACAATATTTAAATTCTGGCTCCGACATGCACTTAAGTATTCATTAGGAACAAATCAATAAAACATTTACTGCCAGGTTGTATTAAATAGTAGAAAATTGCTACAAATGAATACATTCTTCAGTGTTCTTCTCTTCAGTATTCTAGAAATGTACCACCAAGATCAGAATTCTAATTGATATTTTATGTTAGAGAAATAAGTTAATATGAGTGTCAATTTGTAAGTAAAATTACTATCTTCCATTTAGAAATAGTTTACTTCAGGTTTTACACTGATTTCTAATATTTTTTCCCCAATAAGAAAGTAGACCAAAAAAGGAGATGCTCTGTTAATTATCTCATTTTATAATAAATTTACTTTTAATTATTTCATAGTTCCCATTTAAAAGGTAAGGCTTTAGTTTATTATAGTTTTAAAATGAATGTATGTGTATATATTTAAGTATACATGTATACATACAACCTTTGATCTCCACAAACCTAAAAGTCTTTTATAGGCTGGGCATCTGAGTCACACCTGTAATCACAGCACTTTGGGAGGCAGAGGCAGGAAGATCTCTTGCGCCCGGGAGTTTGAAACCAGCCTGGGTAACATGGCGAGACCCCATCTCTATAAAAACAATGTAAAAACTAGCAGATAGTGGTAGTGGATGCCTGTAGTCCCAGCTACTCAGGAAGCAGAAGGGCCACTTGAGCCTGGGAGGTTGAGACTGCAATGGGTCAAGATTGCAACACTGCACTTCAGCCTGGGTGACAGGGCGAGACGCTGTCTTACAAAAAATTAAATATAAGTATTTTATAAACCTCACATTAAGGACTGTTTCTTATTTCAGATGATAAACTCAGATAATCCCTCTTCCAAGTTAATATAATGAGTGGTTGGTTGTAGAAAGGCAATGCATTCCCTGAAGTGACTTTCTCTGTAAACACCCTTCCTTCCTCTGACACATCACGCTTACTCCCCTCACCCCTGAAAGTAAGCCCAAATAGTTCATTCCCAAATCCAAAGTTTTACTCGGGCATCCGATTCAGATCAATCACATCTCGTCGGGTGTCTATACTACTGAGGTGACAAGGGAGAGTCTATGTGCCATGAAGAGGGAGCAATTTAATGGGTCAGAATCTCTCTGAAGATACCTACAACACCTCTGCTTACAATTTGCCCCTTATGTTGACCACGATACTCAAAAGTAATCAATCTATCAACTGTACGTTTTTCTAAGGAGTTGAGAGGAAAGATATCATGACACTCATGGGGTAGTTATTAGCACTGCTAAACCGAGAGTCATCAAAGTATGACAGTTAAGAATAAAGTGCTTAACATTGGAGTGATTGGCTTCTAATCCTGCTTCTGGATTTTATTAAACTATGTGACCTCGAATAAAATTGATACATTTCTTGGACCTCAGGTTTCTCATCTTTACATTAAGCATTATAATCACTACTTCCCAGGGTTGTCATGAGGATTAAATCAGAGAATGCATGAAAAACTGAGCATGTAATGAGAAGAGTGCTATTTAGTTAGCTCTCTATAATGGTACCAATGTGGGGCTGATGAATATAGTCCTAGGAAATAATTAGAGAAGGAATTTATAAATTTAGGATGATTCTAGATTTGGTAGAAATGGTCAAGTGGCTTTGAAAGAACAGAGAATCTTAACTAAAATATTGGTTAACTCTTACAAGAATCTGCAATATATCTCTAGTGATTACTTTTGTAAAATCTTTATTAAAAGCCTGTAATAAGCACAAATGCCTTGCATATTCGTTTGTTGTATTCTGGAAATCAAGGAAAAATGTGCTCAATTCCACATCTGGGGTTGGGTGTGGGAGTAGGGTGTGTGTGTGTTTTCTGTCGCCACATAACAAATTATGGCATATTTAGCAGCTTAAAACAGCATCATCTTATTAGCTCACCAATCCAGTTAAGATGAATTTGAACGATAAATACTCATGTATTAGTTCACAGTTTATATGTCAGAAGTCTAGGCAAGTTTGATGGAGTTTTCTGTTTAGGATCTTCCAAGGTCAGAATCAAGTTGTCAGCCCGGCACCTTTCTAATCTGAAGGCTCTGGAGAAGGATCTGCTTCCAAGCTCTCAGACTGCTGACAGAATTCAGATTCCTGCAGTTGTAGGACTAAGGCCTTCTCTGCTTGCGGGCTCTCAGCCAGGTGTTACTCTCAGCAATTAGAGGTCACTTTCCAGTCCTTGCACATGGCCTGCTCCATCTCCAAAGCCAGCATTGAAACCTTCTCAGGCTTTCAATCTCTTTCCTGCTATCTTTTGGATAAAACGCTGCCTTAAAGGGCTCATGTAATTAGGCCAGACCCACCCAGATAATATCCCTTGTCATTATCTCAAAGTCAACTAACTTAATTACATCTGCAACGTGCCTTTTACCATGTAATGTAACATAACCACAGGAGTAACACCAGGGACAAAGGTTAAGGGGCCATTTAAAAATTGGAACCAACCCAGATGCCCATCAATGATAGACTGGATAAAGAAAATGTAGCACATATACACCATGGAATACTATGCAGCCATAAAAAGGGCTGAGTTCATGTCCTTTGCAGGGACATAGATGAAGCAGGAAACGATCATTCTCAGCAAACTAACACAGAAACAGAAAACCAAACACCGCATGTTCTAACTCATAAGTGGAAGCTGAACAATGAGAACACATGGACACAGGGAGGGGAACATCACACACTGGGGCCTGTCGTTGGGTGGGGGGCTAGGGAAGAGATACCATTAGGAGAAATACCTAATGTAGATGACAGGTTGGTGGGTGCAGCAAACCACCCATGGCACGTGTATACCTATGTAGTAAACCTAAATGTATCCCAGAACTTAAAGTTTATAAAAACAAAACAAAACAAAACAATTCTGCCTACCACAGAGAAATGGGGATAGTTCTGGGAGCTGAGACCTAAGAGAGATCACGAGTTTTATCGTTTTATCCAAGTACAGAATAGAAGAGATCATGAAGACACCAACCCCAAGGGGACCCAGCAGAGGGACTTGGCTGACATCTGCCTTACACAACCTTGTTACAGATTATTTCAGGGCACCAGGAACCCTGACACAAAATAGATTTCACTGCCAAACCCATCAGTCGTAAGAGGGAAATCCAGAACTCCTTAATGGCAGGCAGCTCTTAGTGAAGGTTTCACATGCCCACTGGCAAATCGTGTTTTCATCAGGATGGAACGCCATGGACACAAATATGCTGTAAATAAAATTGGAGACATATGTTGCTGGAAACACAAAATAGAGAAGCTCACTGTGAATTGAGGAAAATAAACCTTAAGATGGTACTTTCAAGATATTGTAAAAATGTTGCAGCTCTTGAGTGTGATTTTTTTAACAGTGTAAGAGGATGACTATCTAAAGCTGTCAAAAAGAGCTCCTTGAAAATAACTGAATTCAGAACTTGACTAATAAAATCTCAGGGATGTATATCAAAGGGGAGACCCAGGAGACTCTCACCTTTCATCCTCCATCCTGGAGGGCCACTTGTTCCTAGTTAGGGGTAGGGTATGGAGATTAACAGGGGAATATAAATAATTTAATTTTGTTAATAAAGCATAATTTATATTGAGTAAAGTACACAGATAATGTGTCTGATTCAGTTAATTATAACAAAATGAACACAATGTAACTCAGTTACTTATCACAAAATGAACGTAAATGTAACTCAGTTAATTATCAAAAATGAACACACACATATTGTTCTAAATCAATAAAGAGACTGTCATCTGTGTTTCAGAGGCCTCCCCAAGCCTCTGTCCATTCACAGTGCCCCATCCCCTCCCTTGATAACTCTTTCCCTGACTTTTAATATCCTAGATGGATTTTGCCTGGTTTTCAATGCTATTTAAATGCAGTTATACACTACAAATTCATTTGTGCCTGGCTCTTTTGATCAGCATTATGTTGTCAAGTATAGATGTAGCTCATTCTCACTGCTACATAATATTATTGGATGAAGTCACCACAATGTATTTATCCATTCTACTGTGGTACATTGGGTTGTTTCTAGTTTGGCTACTAAGAGTAGTGGTGGTATAAATATCCACACACAAATCCACACCTTCTCACACCCAGTTCTGTTTGTTGTATGCCTAGGAGCGGAATCGCTACATCATAGTGAATGCATATATTCGGCATTAGTAGATGATAGCAAACCCTTTTCCAAAGTGGCTGCACCAATACATCCACACCTTCAGAAGCACTGTATGGATCTGTCCAATATATGGTATTGTCCATCTTCCTAATTTTACCGATTCTTCTCTATGTAGTGGTATTTCATTGTGGTTTTCTTTTGCATTTCTCTGATAACAAATAAGGTTGTGTACTTTTAATATGCTTACTAGCTATTTGGATATTCTTTTTCTTTTTTTTTTCTGAGACGGAGTTTCACTCTTGTTGCCCAGGCTGGAGTACAATGGCATGATCTTGGCTCACTGCAACCTCCGCCTCCTGGGTTCAAGTGATTTTCCTGCCTCAGCCTCCTGAGTAGCTGGGATTATAGGCCTACATCACCACACCCGGCTAATTTTGTATTTTTAATAGAGACAGGGTTTCTCCATGTTGGTCAGGCTGGTCTCGAACTCTTGACCTCAAGTGATCTGTCCGCCTTGGCCTCCCAAAGTGCTGGGATTACAGGCATGAGCCACGGCACCCAGCCTATTTGAATATCCTTACGTGGAGAGTGCTTATTCACTTTATTCACTTTCGCTCATGTTTCTATTGGGGTTTCTGTCTTTTTGTTATTAATTTGTGGGATTTCTATTTTTTTGGATTTGAGCCCTTGGTTGATTATAAATGATGTACAAAATATCATCTCCCACTTTTTGGTTTCCTATTCATGCTGTTTGTGGTGATTTATTTATTTATTTATTTATTTATTTTTGACACAGAGTCTCGCTCTGTCTCCCAGGCTGGAGTGCAGGGGCGCGATCTCGGCTCACTGCAAACTCCGCCTCCCTGGTTCATGCCATTCTCCTGCCTCAGCCTCCCAAGTAGCTGGGATTACAGGCGCCCTCCACCACGCCCAGCTAGTTTTTTTTCATTTTTGTTTGTGTTTTTTTTGTTTTTTGTATCTTTCGTAGAGATGGGGTTTCACCACGTTAGACAGGATAGTCTCCATCTCCAGACCTGGTGATCTGCCCGCCTCGGCCTCCCAAAGTGCTGGGATTGCAGGCGTGAGCCACCGTGCCCGGCCTGTTTGTGGTGTCTTTCTACAAATAAGAATTTTTAATTGTAAAGTCCAGTTTATTATTATTTTTTCTTCGTTCTGGTTAGTGTTATTTGCAAACTGATTGTGCCACATTTCCTGGGAGGTTCTACTTCCACTTAGAGACTAGAAAGCCACAAGATAGCATTGCTCCCATCCTGACAAAAAGAAAAGGCTGAATCATTTACAAAGCCATATTTTTTTGAAACCATCAGAGATCTGAGATTGCATGACAACCAAGTGAATTTAATGCCAAAATGACAGGCCCCTTTGAGGAAAATCAGGAAACTCAAATTGTTTCAGGTTTGGGGAGGCACAGGAGAAAGCGGCAGAAGCAAGTAAGAAGAAATCATTTCACATTTTCACATATGCCTAAGGGCTGCATGTGAGCTCATATGTCACTTTAGAGTAGGGGTACCCATGGTACGGTCTGGTCTGTGGCCTGTTAGGAAGCAGGCAGCACAGCAGGAGGGTGAGCAGTGAGAGCATTACCACCTGGGCTCCACCTCCCATCAGATCAGCAGCAGCATTAGATTCTCACAGGATCCACAGGATCGCCAGCCCTACTGTGAGTGTGAGCTGCACATGCAAGGAATCTAGGTTGCGTGCTCCTTAAGAGAATCTAACTGATGCCTCATGACCTGAGGTGGAACAGTTTCATCCTGAAACCAAACCTTGCTGCCCATGGAAACACCGTCTTCCACAAAACTGGTCCCTGGTGCCGAAAAGATTTGGGGACTGCTGAATTTGGGAGCCCAGACAGAAGGGGAGTGCACACTCACTCTTAGGCTCATTTTCGTGGGTCTACTCTTGGGACTTACGGGACAGATTGGAGGCAAGCAGTAGAGTGAGAGAGTGGATCTCACTGGAGCAGGCATTCAAGGAGGGATCCACTGCTGCTGGGGTATAATACAAAACTTCACCCAGTTCCCTGGATCATTCACTCACAGGAAGCGAATGTCATAAGGGCAGGCACAGCAATCCTCCTTGCATCCCAGGCTACCAGATAAAGGGTGGAAGTGAAATCAGCCTGCCTCTGCTAGTAGGATCCTGGGTTCACGCCATTCTCCTGCCTCAGCCTCCTGAGTAGCTGGGACTACAGGCACCCTCCAACATGCCTGGCTAGTTTTTTTTGTTGTTGTTGTAGCTTTTTTCATTTGTTTGTTTTTTGTTTTTTGTATTTTTAGTAGAGATGGAGTTTCATCACTGTAGATCCTACAGTGATCTGCCACTGTAGGAGAGACAAAGAGGAGAACAAGATGCTGCCCACAGTGGAGGCACATAAATTGCTAAAAACCAGGGGTATGGAAAGAACAGTGAGACAACCCTTCTGGCATCTGTACTTGATCAGCTGGCTGTAAGTATTTGGCTTTATCTCTGGGGCCTCCATCCTGTTCCATCACTATGTGCCTATTTTTATACCAGTATCATGCTGTTTTGGTCTTATAATATACTTTGAAGTTGGGCAGTGTGATTTGTCCAAATTTGTTCTTTTTGCTTAGTCTTGCTTTGACTATGTAGGCTCTTTTTTGGTTCCATATTAATTTTAGGATCATTTTTTCTCATTCTGTGAAGAATGATGGTGGTACTTTGATGGGAATTGGTTTGAATTTGTAGATTGGTATTGGCAGTGTGGTCATATTTACGATATTGATTCTACCCATCCATGAGCATGGGAGATGTTACCATTTGTTTGTATCATCTATGAATCTTTCAGCAGTGTTTTGTAGTTTTCTTTGTAGAGGTCTTTCACCTCCTTGGTTAGATATGTTGCTAAGTTTGTTTGTTTTTTTGTAGTTTTTTTTTTTTTTTTTGGCAGCTATTGTAAAGGGGATTGAGTTCTTGATTTGATTCTCAGCTTGGTCACTGTTGATATATAGCAGTGCTACTGATTTGTGTACATTGATTTTGCATCCTGAAACTTTACTGAATTCATTTATTTGCAAACTGCATATGTAACAATGCACTAATATCTAGAACAAATAAAAACACTCAACAATTAAAACAAACAATCCAATTAGAAAATAAGTAAAATATATGAGAAGATATTTTGTCAAAGAGGATTAGAAATGG
The DNA here is from genome assembly GCF_003255815.1 of Theropithecus gelada. Classification (NCBI taxonomy): domain Eukaryota; kingdom Metazoa; phylum Chordata; class Mammalia; order Primates; family Cercopithecidae; genus Theropithecus; species Theropithecus gelada. Next base: position 13,796,857 of record NC_037685.1, on the reverse strand, counting down.
GCACTTGTCCCAGAGAAATGAAAACTTGTTTTCACGCAAAACACTGGGCACTATTTTTTTTGATAGCCTTCTATATAATAGCCCCAAAGTAGAAAATATCTAGATGTCTTCAATGGGTGAATGGTTAAATAAACTGTGGTATATCCATACCGTGGAGTACTACTTAGCAATAAAAAGAAAGGATCTATTGATTTATGCAACAACATGGATGGATCTCCAGGGAATTATGCTAAGTGTAAAAAGCCAGTTTCCAAAGATTTCATGCTCTGTAATTCCATGCATACAACATTCTTAAAATGACAAAATTATAGAAATGGAGAACAATTTAATGATTGACAAGGATTAAGGAGTGGTTGGAGGTAGAAGGGAAGCAGATGTGGCTATAAAAGAGCAACATGCTGGGTGCTTGTGGTGATGGAAATGTTCTATATCCTCACTATATTAATGTCAATATTCTGGTTTTGATATTATACATTATTACAATTGGAGGAAACTAGGTGAATAATGCATACAGTCTCACTTTATTTTTTCTTACATGAATCCACAAATCTCTCTGTATTATTTCTTTCAAGTGCATTGAAAGCACAATTATCTCAAAGTTTAATTAAGAAGAAGTATATAAGAAGAGAACACGACATGACTTAGCAAAAGCATTAGAAAAACCCAGAGATTTCAAGTGATATTTTGCACTATATAGTGAAATGATATTGTGTTACCAAAAACACCAAACAAATAAAACTCATGTAATTTTAGGCTTTATTCAGTGCCTAGAACATAGAAACTGGTGGTTTCTATTTTTAGCTGGCCATTTTTAAGTGGTATGTTGCTAAATTCTGGGTACTGCGCTTTAAGAGGAAGTTAAAGGAAATTCAAAACCAAGATGTAGAATGAAGAAGACACTGGAAACCTTGCCATACATAAAATATTTGGAGAAATGACAGAGGTTACCCACAAGAGAGGACTCAGTGGTCACAGCACTGTACTCTTTAATTATCTGAAGAATTGCCATATGGAAGAATTACACCTTCTCTGTAAGATCCTAAGAAATAAAAACAGGACAAACTGGCATAAGGCAAAAGGGAGATTTCAATTCAACATACTCTGCCCCTTACCTGGAGTGAGTGGGAATCCTCCAACATAAAGTAGGCCTATTACACTTGTGTAACTATGAACAGGCAAATGTGGGTTGGTATATTACAACAAGAGTGTGGGTGTGAGGCATGATTGCAACTTCTCAACTACATTGGCTTTCCCTGGGGGAGAGTTATCACCACAGACTTTATTCAGGATATTCATTGGTGGGCTGGCCAGCTTGAAAAAATATCCAGTGGTTCAGCTTGAGTCTGTGTCACTCAAAATCCGGAATGACAGCATAACTTTGGTGCAGCTTGAGTAGAGATAGTTTATAAATATCTGCTTATGTCTCTAAGGAAAGTGGATCTGCACCAGATACACAACTCTATAGATGTGATAGAATATAATCTGCTGGTCTCTCATTACATTTAGAATGACCAAGGATAAAATTGGCCTATTTCATACATAGGGATCTTCTTCTGAAAGTGGTGTTCACACATTACAGAAGCAAAATGGTGATGTACAAAGATTATGGGCTATGGGACATTCTAAGCTTGATCTCAAATTCTGGTCATTATGCATTACTAGTTGTATGGACTTGATCCATAACCTCTCGGGAACTCAGTATCCTGTGTCTCAGCAGAGATGATAAAAATACCTACCTCAAAGGGTTCATGTGAGGGACTAGATAATGTATGCAAAGCACATAGCAATAGCAGAGTATCTAGAATCACAGCAAGCATGCAATAGATAGTATTACTTTTCTTTCCCTTTGCTTGGTTGATGAAGTGTTAGGTATGTTAGAAATGAAATTTGGTCATGTAATGGACTTTTGAACTAAATGAATAGCATTTAAGGCCCATCTATGCCCAAAATAATTATTACTGATTAGAAAGAGAGAGAGAGAGATGAAAACCAGTAAGCTTAAGCTTTTCCTGGGAAAGTCAAAATGTTAATAGGATATTATTCAACTACCATTACTTAAGTGTGTGAGTAATCCCCTAACTCCTAATCTTCCACTGGCTCAAGTGGTGAGCGGTTCTGTGTGGCCTGGGAATAGGCCCTCATCCCCAACCCTGTGCCACTCCATGATCAGGTCCTTGAAGGGCCTTCTTCTGTCCACAAGCACACAAAATCACTTTAGAAGAATACCATTAGCTTTGGTGCTACCTTTTTCCCTGCCTGGTGGCATCATTCCACCTCTCCAGCCTTCTATCTTCCTTTCTGACTTTTCCTTTGATCCAATCTTTCTCTTCTCCCAAAAGTTCTTACGGAAATAATTGAAGACAAATATTAGTGTATACAGATTGATATTAAGTATCTAACAACAGTGTGGTAGGGCATCAGACAATCAGAGTAAATGCAAACAACAGAAACACTGGAACAAAGTCTTGAAGTTCCTCTTCCATGAGGCATTAACCCTTTAGTTGCTGGATCCTAGAGCAACCTTGTAGAGGGGCTGGGCAAGAGTAAATAACACGTAGGGGCCCTGGGAAGAAGCTATATATCGACCAATATGAATATTAACAATCTGTATAGCCATCCTGATGCAAACATGCTCAATATCACCCCTAATCTGAGGGAAAGGGTGGGTGTGTATCAAGTAAGGGTGTATGGGACAGGGGAGCAGTGAAGGTAGGATGTATTCAACAGAAGCCTCAGGTACTTATATATACATTTGCCTGTGACTTACTCATAGTGAATCTTTAATCTTGTTAGGAGGCCTTTTCCCAAAATTTCTGTGGGCTTCCAGACAAGAATCCTCTATTTTTAACCTCCCTTCACATCCACCCACCTAATTCACGTGTACATTTTAAGAATGCAAACTTATTCAAGTTTTAGCCTACAAAAATATAATTAGGAACCTCCCTTGCAAATCTGCTGGAGAAAAAAAAAAGCATTAAACAAATTCAATTTCAAATAAGTTAAAGTATATTTAATTTTCCTCTGCATGATATCATAGCTAAAAGGCTGTGATGCAATGGATGGAGAACAAATAGAATTGTGTTGTTTCTTATTGTCCTGATAACTATTTATGTTGCTTAACTTCACTGTCTTAATTTCTTACCCTGTAAAGTGAAGGAGTGTGGCTAAGACTATAAATTAATAAGTGTTTAAAAAGCACAAAATGGGGACAGGAGTAGGAAGACAAATGATATATTGAATTGCCGGTAAAATAAGAGTGAACAAAAACATTGTTGAATTTAGGATATTTCTTAGTTTTGTAATTTTGGGGAAATTTTATTATAGCTTGTATTTAGATTTATTATGCTGAATATATGTCATGGCTAAAGTCCATCATTATTCATTGGGATAGTAGGTTGAAACTACATTAACTCTTATAGCTAAATGGTTTATTTTACTGATGTTTGGTATTCTCATTAAAAACAATTAACATTCAAAGGTAAGGTCAAGAGAAACGTCAATAAGCCTTAGGATAAATGAAAGTCAAAGTAGAATCTATCATTTACAACCTTCAAGTAGAAATTTGCAGCTTAAAGATAATCAGTGAAAGTCTTTGCTAACATTGGTTATTGCTTGGTACTAAGCTTAGGGACATTTTTCTTCTTTATTCTCTTTGAACTTTTCCCACAAGGAGTATACATTAATTTTATTATCAGAATAATAAAAAATTCATTACAAATAATTAGAAAACCAGTAAGTAGAAGATAGAATACTCATCTAGTAATTTGATGTATTTGATGGATATTAGCCAGTTGGTAGCCTTGGGTCATTTTTGGAGGCTAATACATTGAATTTATATAATATAGCATATAAGTAATCAAAGTGATTTGAACTTTAAGTATATATGTGTATATTTTACAATGGGCTATAATATGACATAATGTAGTATAGAAATGGGAAAACAGGCTCTTGGAAAAGTTAAATCACTTAATCAAACTCACTGTCTAGATAGTGTAAGAAAGAAAGATACATTTAGATGTCACATCTTTTTATTCCCACCTGGATATTGAGATCTAAAGCAACCTCTTCAGTCTTATAAAGGTCACTGGGGTCACCACAGAGATGGACAGGTTCTTTAGATGACCAGAGGACACTTCTATCTCACTCCTTTTAACATAATGGAAATTAAAAAGCAGTCTAGATGAGGTGAATGCAAGAAATATGCTTCCAGGAAGCAAATCAAATAAAGGTCCTTAAAAAGAACCTAAAATTCCCAAATGACGGAAAATGACAATTTATTGCATTCTTTTCTCAGGAAAGAGAAAACAGTGGTATATGAGTTTCAGACAATAAGGAGATGTCACCCAAGAGGTCAAGAGCAGGCTTAGGACATGTGGATGCTAAGGCAGGAGCAAGGAAATTTGGAAGTAGGCGAGGTGTGGAATTCAGGAAGGATTTTTCAGCAGCTTGTAGTAGGACTCCATCTTGGAGCTGAACTCCAATTTTAGTGTACAAAGAATAAAAAAGGATAGAAATAGAATCTCAATTTGAAGAAACTAGGTTACTAAGAAGCTTTTATTGCTTGTCATCAGACTCTATACAATAAGGTAAGAACTCAGTGATGGATTCTGGCATACAAGCAGAAAGCTACATTTAGGATGGCTCAGCATTTCCCAAGAGTTTTTAGACACTAACCTATGTAGCAAAGAGGGGGTTGTAGCTATGCTTCTTATAATTATAGCTACAATTACTAAGATGTATACAATATCTGCTAAGCTTCAGATACTGTACTTTATCTTTTAATGTTGATTATTTAATCCATTCAACCATCTTCCAAAATTAATACCCAAAATTTTATTAAATAGTAAAAACACATATCTTGTTCTCATCTTGATATTCTGATATTTTATGTTCATTTGATTTCTAAAGAAATAAGACTCAATGTTACAACATCTTCTCAGCCATACAGCATTCATTACAAATACAAGTTGTATCTCAAGGCTAAGTATCACGTTAAATACCCACTGAGATGTGCAGGTCTTTATAAAACTCACCATTATTTGAGAGAAAATAGAGGCTGGTGAGAAGGTGTAAACTGACCAAGGGAGATCTGCACCATTCTGTCTAAAACTCAGAACCATTTTCTATATTTGATGCCTTTATCATTAACTTCTTGGCCATTGCATTGTGTCTTGTTTGCAATAGAGATTCCTAAGGAAAAAATGTGTTTATTTATGACATTTGAGCTCTCTCTGTTGATCTGCATTGCCATCTTTTATGTCCTTCACACTATCACTATTTTGTCCCTTCCTACTGCCATGCTGAGAATTTTCTACGATCCTTTAGGTTCTTACTACCTTCACTCCACCCTAAGAATAATATACATACAGATAGATGCACATAGACACACATATGCAACTTTCCTGACAACCACAAGTATCTTCTGCTTTACTATGAAGATCTTAACTCCCTCTTAACATTCATCCCCTATGAAAGAACAAGAGTTATACTTTCCTATTTCTGCTTTACAAAAATAAACACAAAATATGCATTCTAATTTTTGTGGTTTTATATATATATATATATACTGACCTATACTGACCTACTGACCTAATAAATAATATCAAGCTTGACAATTCCCATATAAAACTGTTTAATGTTTAATAAATAATTCAATCGTTTTGTGGCTGAGAATACTCTGAAAAGATCTACACACTCTTTCCTAATTTAACACACAAAATGGTACGCATAGTCCATTTTGGAATTCCTGCTCTTGAAACTGGAATTAATTCAATACCATATGGAAAAGTTCCCTTATATTCTTTTTGCATATGGCCATTCTGTAGGTAAATTGATAGACCCTTTTTATAGAGCTTTCCTGCACTGGGATGATTTAAGTGGTATATACATTGCATAATAACAACCTGAGCTTCATTTTAATGCACACTATTGAGGAAAGATTTTATTGCTTCTCATCAGGTTCTCTATATTATTACTAGTACTGAGAGTTAAAAATGACTACAATTCCCCTCATGATAGCCAAATAGATATTTTTAAATTGATTTATCCACATATAAGTGATTCATAATCATCTCCATGATGAGCTATTTTTTACCATCCTTATATCATAAGAGATAACTATAAATCCCCATTTTATGGATTAGTAAGCAGGCCACCCTTGAAATTAGTAATTTAAATGCCAAAATGAGCTCTCTCTGTTCTGAGGTATTATCAATATCTCTTAAGCTTTTGAAATACTTTTAACTGATTTGGCAACCTAACCATGAATGAGCATGAGAAGTTGATTCAATCTGTAAGTTGATGGGGAAGACTGTGAATTACACGTGAGGAGAGAGACTCCATCTGTTGTGCTCTTTGCAGTGTCTCTCTCCCCAGGACTTGTTGCTGACACAGCATAGGCACTCAATAAATACATATGGAGTAAAATAATAAGCCTCAATGCTGAAGTAGTCACATTGTTTTAAAGTGTTTTTTATTAGCATAATGAAAAAAACTACCAACAGGAATAAATAACCAATGCCTAAAACATTTTATTCTAAAGCAAAGATTTGTTTCTTCCTCCCCGTGCTAAGGTACACATCTATAAAAGCTGGCTTCATATTTAACACTTAAACATAGAGAGTGTATCAGTCAGATACAATTGCATCAGTTAGAGTCACTGGCAGAAAACAAAATTCACTCTACTAAGATTAAGCAGAAAGGATTTATTCTAGTGTAGTAAACAGCAAAAGGATTGTTAAAAGGACTGCAGAAACAGGTTTTAGGCTGAACTTCCAGGAAGAACACTGACAAACTGGGCTGCCATGAAAATTTCACCTTGACTAGGAAGCTGTAGAATCAGAAAGTTGACAAAGAGATTGAGAAATTGGTCATTACAGTTGTCATAATCTGCATAAAGAAAATCGATATTACTGACTCCACCTCTTTTCCAAACTAATTTGGTTCTATAGTCAAGACTCACAGAAATATATCTGATTGATGGAATTTAATTCGCATCAAGAATGCTCGCTGCAAGGAGCTCTGGGAAAAATAATTTTAGCATTCCAGCCTCAGCATTATATCAAGGCACACAATATAAGTGGCACAGAACTTTCGTGTCCCCATGACATGGTCCTCCACTGAATTCAGTTTTTAACTCCTTCCTACAAAATTAGAATTTCAAGCAATATGACATCACACATTACACAAATCCAAGGTTACTGGATATGCAAAGTCTGACCACTTTCCTCATCACCTGCCATCATAGATGAAATGGTGCTGCCACATTCCCAAAACAAAATGCCACAATTTAGTTAGAAAGTCATACTTAATGCAACACTGCTCTCAGATTAGACATTTTGCTCAATTAACAGTTACAAAGCATAGAAGATAGTAGAATGCTGTAACTGAAATACACGTATAAACAGAACAGCAGAAAAAAAAAATGCATAAGAAAGAATAATTTCTGAAGCTGTAACACAGCTGTAGCACAACAGAGACTGTAGCAGCTGGCAGAGCAGCCTGGCATTCAGACAATACTAGCTCTATGATCTTGGGTAAATCTCTTAAATTCGCCAAGCCTTAGTTTCCTCATCATGAAAATGCAATAAATAAAGGTACATAACTCATAGAGTTTTCTTAGGATTAATTGGGTTAGAATTGTGCCTTGAAGATTGTAAGTATACAATAAATGTTAGCTGCTTTAACTAATCAGTTAACTAATAAATCACATTTTCATCTAATACCTACTCTCAGCAGTAGGGCCTGAGATGGATACATGACAAAATACGACCCAATCCTGAGTCCCAAGTGTATTACTCAAAGGTTCTCTAAAGGGACCGAACTAACTGGATAGATGAATATACAAAGGGGAGTTTATTAGGCAAATTGACTCACACAATCACAAAGTGAAGTCCCACAACAGGCCATCTGCAAGCTGAGGAGCCAGGAAGTCAGTACGAGGCCCAAAACCTCAAAAGTAGGGAAGCCAACAGTGCGGCCTTCAGTCTGTGGCCAAAGGCCTGAGAACCCCTGGCAAAGCACTGGTGAAAGTCCAAGAGTCCAAAAGCTAAAGAACTTGCAGTCTGATGTTCAAGGGCAGGAATCATCCAGCACAGGAGAAAGATGGATCCCAGAAGACTCAGCCAGTCTAGTCCTTCCATGTTCCTCTGCCTGCTTTTATCCTAGCCACACTGGCAGCTGATTAGATGGTGCCCACCCAGATTGAGGGGTATGTCTGCCTCTCCCAGTCCACTGACTCAAATGTTAATCTCCTTTGGCAACACCCTCACAGACACACCCAGGAACAGTGGTTTGCATCCTTCAATCCAATCAAATTGACACTCAATATTAACCATCACACCAAGATACTTTGAGTTGAATTTAGAAAAATTAACAATCCAAGGCATTGGAAAGTGTTATATATGACTAGTGAACATAATAGAGAAAGTTTTTGTTTTTCTTTATTTTTAGGAAAGGCCTTAGGAAGACGAGAAAGTAGAATATTCATAGATAGCAGCAGCTTTGACCAGTAGTTGCCAGTATAAGATCAAGGATAATCTAGGGGGCAGTGTGGAAAACTCGGTTGAACTCATGTGGATGTTTCCAGCCGAAGTAAAATCTAAAAACAGAAACCATCACAGGACATAGCATCATCTAGGACTCACAGGAAACATGGTTTGAGATAAAATGGATGAAGCATTTTGGTTTTTGTTTTGATGCTATTTTTCTATAAACAAATAACATAAGTAATCAGGCGTCTATTCAGAGGCTCTTATTCAGCATTTGTATGATAAAGAAGGAATTAGACAAACATTGAAAACCAAAAATATATCAAAGCAAGTGACTTCCAAAAGTAAATTCGAATTATACCTATATGGTATAGCATTGAAAATGCCCACAGGAGATGTGATCATAAGTTCATTGAAAGATGAATAACTATGGCAACCTGAATCTGGCAAAGAAGAGTCCAATTTATGTAGAATTTCATATTTTTGTAAAAGTCTTAAAAGAATATTCATTTTGATTAGTCATTGTTGTGGAAGATATTTTAAAGAGGATATGTATGACTTTTCTTCCCAAACCCTGTTAGAATGAATGAAATTACCTCTTTTTATATAGCCAGGTACTTCACAGAAAGGAATACTCTTTCAGGATTAATTTAGCCTAATAGAAGTTCTTTATCTGGTGTTGCAATGAACATCAACTTCCCCAAATTCAGCAAAAACAGTATGTTCAACATACATTTACTGAGCCTCTATTCCAAGCTTGTCCCTTACCAGATGCTTTAGTGGGGGTACAAGGTTTAAGATGAGATTCCTGTTTGTAGAGATTATTCAATCTAATTGGGAGTCAAATTATATATGGATGAAAAGGTGAATAATAAAAGTAAAGTAAATCAGACAAAAATACAAGAGATATTGTTGGGTAATGCATGAGTATACACATGCATACACACACATGCACACACATAGACACTAGGTTTTACAGGTGAAGTGTTACTATTCAAAGACGTGAGATTACTAAGAGCTGACGTAGACAAAATCTTACTTGTGGTGGGTGAAAGGATGACAAGAGTTGAACAGTTTTAATAGAGAGAAAGAAAGGCTACATTTCAAGTGTTGGAAACAGAATGACCCAAATGCATTTTAAGAATATATGAGGCTAATATTTCTCCAGTCTAGAATATTTAGAGGGAACCAATGAAAATAAAAATGAAAACACAGTTTGGGGATGGATTGCGGAAGTGTTTGAGTGCCAGGATAAGGAATTCGTATTCATAGACAAGGGAACAGAGCACCACTGCAATGTTTTCAGCAGGAGAAGAAAAAGATAAATTGGTCTGGCAACATGCATGGGGTAATCTGGATGGAGGGAGACAAGCTGGATGAGAATTTTACGGAAAACCAGTGTCACATGCTGAGGGTCTACACTAGACTGACATCTGTGAGTGGAGAGAGGAGAGTGCGGAAGTGGAAGACATTCTTAAAGGAAAAAAAAAAAAAAGATGGTGCTTATTAGGAAATAACTGGTCTTGTAAAAGTGATGAAAATATTTTTCATTTCTGATGAAATAGAAAGAGAAAGATAGAGCAAGACAGAGACCAGGAGACAAAGACAGAAATTTGGCCTCTCTTCAGACTGAATTACAAAGGGGAAAAATATTAAAAATTGTAGTCACGATATTTGCATCTTAATTCTCTAAAAGAACAAGCTGGGGCAAATGTGTGTTTTTATCTTCTAAATAGAAACAAACTGAGAGGAGCTTTTTGACGTTACTCAGTCTGTCATTAAGGCTCTTGCATTAACACACTGCAGAGGTCCACTAATGGTGCTTTTGTTAAAAGAATTAATTGAAGAGGAGAAACTAATTGCTACACAATGGTCATCTAAAATATTCATCCATTACTGGCTCAAGGGATGGCCCACTGGGATGGCAATCACGGCACCAGTGGCTTTCTAGAATACTTGTTGGAGCTTACTCTAATTCCTAAGAGTCTTCTGGATCATTTACAAACAACTATCAGTTTATCATCAAATAATCTCAGTAAATCAGCCTATAATAAACATTATTAGAAAAAGAAAGAGAATGCTTGCAATAAAGTGGATTTCAGAGAGGAAGAACTTGAAGCACTCTGCATTGGCACAACATTCCTTTATGGCCAGTACTGTGGGAGCAATAACAGAAACGTCAGGCATTGAATGGAAACTACCTATGCATTCTCCATTTAAAAGTGTTTAATTTAGCATGAGAATTAACGTATTCAAGTGGCATTATCAAATACATTCTCTGAATTATTTGAAAGGCATATTTTCGTGGGTTAAAAAGCTTCACTTGTGACTATGCTTACTATAAAAACTAGCACTAACTGATACATCTCTCCAAAGCCAAATGAAATATTAAATAAAGACTCAACACAGAGGGGTTTAATTCTGGTTTCTCTGATAAAAGCTGTCTGCTGACAACTATCAAGAGTTCAATGGTAGGAGAAAGATACACTTGCAGGAAAAAAAAAAAATGAATGAATGAATGAATCCTCCTTGCTGGAAGTTCTCCACAATGTAGAATCTGTACAATTTTACATTGTCACCGGGCACTGTGAGCTCACTCTCCAAGTGGTGCCCTTTCAGTTCTGATACAAATCACTGTAAAGCAAAATGCAGTGCCCAGCTGGGAAAGCAGGTGTAAAATGGACCAACTAATCACAGCCTTGTCAAGTAATGGCTACAAGGCAACCAGTGACTGCCCTGCTAGTGAATTTTGGGTGATTTCAACCAATTGGATTAAGAAATAACACAAAGGGAAAGCATATAAGCCACAGAGAGAGACGAGACCAAGATTGTAATGTCTTTGATCAGAGAAGAGAAAGGGCAGAAGATTTTAGGAAATGGCCCATTAAGCCAAACATGGAAAGAAAAAGATGGATAGCTTGTTTCAGGGCAACTTGGAGGTCTCTCACTCTAGTTTATTTGCTGGAACTGCTGAGTTAGACTGGATCAAAAAAGGAGCCCCAGATGGACGACACTGCTTGCTCATTCGCAATCCACACTGGTAGATTTAACAGGCTTCCCAACAATCTTTTAAGAAGCTATAACTATGAAAACTTCTATAGATTGCAACCAGAAAACAATCTCTAGTATCCTGAAACATTCAACAGCAAACAAAGCCTGAATGGGACAACAGCCACATTTCAATTTCCAGATCTTAGGCCTTTACTTTAAAATCTTCACAAAATTCAAATGGACTCTAACTCCCAAAGGGAAAAGAAAGTTATTACCAGGATCTACAAGGCTGCTCACTCTCTCCAGTATTCTTTGCCTGGGGGCCAGGAACACAGCATTTTAGCAGAATCCTGCTCAGTGAAGTGGAGGACATCGTCCAGATGGAGGAGTCACCTGCTTCCAGGCAATTCATAGACACAATTATTATTGTCTGGCTTCTATCCAGAACCAAAATAAGGAGTTTAATATGCTAGGTCCAATAACTATATTCCAGTTGATTCAGGAAGTTTTAGAGAAATAGTACAACATTTTCAGAAAGGAGTTTCATTTGGAACTACGATGGCAAAAAAAATACCATCAATACTTTTAGTAAAAATTGTACTGCATTATTACATTGACATCAAATCATTCCTTTAGAAAATCTCCAAGTCAGTGTGGTCCTATAATATTTTAGAGTTTGTCTTTATGTATGTCAAGAAAGATGCCAACAACTTCAACAAAAGAGACTGACCTATAAGGCAATCAACTGCTGCAAACATAAGTATGTGCACACTTGGAAAATAGATTATTTCAACTAGAGCCAAGGTTTCTTGAGAATAACTCAACATCTGGGTAACTGTAATTCCTGTCTTACTAAGCTAATCAATGATATGTGAACTAAAGATTTCTTAACAGAAATTATTTTTCCATTAGATTTGTGACCATAAATTGCTTATTGTTTCCTACATGGTAAGTAGTTTTCTAACATAATAATTATTTTTTAAATAAAGAAGAAAAGTGTTCCTCTTCCTACACTGTTCCAAAAAAAGCATTTAAAGAGGTATACAAGATTTAAAAAACAGATGAAAAAGTTGGGAAGCATAGCGACAGACATTTCCAGGTTGCAGTTCAGAACTATTGAGTCATACTTTGCTCCTTCCCCAATTCTGTATTCTCCCTCTATTCGATGATGTTGTCGCTAAAGAAAGTGTGCTGAAACATTATGTTTGTACCTACCATCCCTAGAAATATCCAGAACTATTGTATCCATGAGCGATATATGACATGCCATCTTAAACGTTAGCCAATTGCATTCTAATATTCTTATGGGCATGAAAGACTCTTCAGGCTCAATGCAGCAACATTTAGAATAAAAGCATGCTAAACACCATGTTATTGGTAAAGTCTTAACAAATGAAATTTCTTTATATTTTCAGGATAATGTTTTGAAGGTGTATAAAAGACTAGCCTAAAATATTTTAGTAAAATCCTTTCTTCCTCTTTTTCTCACTCATTTAAATCACAGTCTCTCATGGACTAAGCACCTGCCCCAGGAGTCCAAGATGTATTTAGTTCCTTGACAAATGTCTATTGAGTGTTGAGTATGTGCTAGATAGTATACTAGGTTCAGTATAGTTCCCAGATGCGTGGAAGAAGCCAACAGCCAACTAGTTTCCTTGTGCTACCTCTGTCGCGTTCACCAACTCTATCCACTTTTGCAGCCTCCCTTCCTAAGGATTAGTACAGAATTTGAGAGGCAAGAGCTGATACTAAACCAGAGGCAGTAGAAAGTAGAGAGAAAACTGAGGGCACTTAAAGCTAAAAATAAACATGTCTTGCTTATTGCTCACCTGATGGGTCATAGAAAGGGAGCTACCAAGATTCATTTACAGATTTCTAATTTGTGTGACTCAGAGCACGATGATGCCATTCAATAAATAGGCAACACAAGCAGAGTATTTGGGGGACAGGGATAGCAAATGTGAGCTCAGTTTTCTTTTTAATGTGACATTTAAACTGCATTAAAAAATTTATAGCAAAATGTCTGCTAGAGTGTGAGATGTAGTTGTACAGGTCAGAAGAGTGAAGTGGATGGGAGGAGCAGACTGGGAGTTTTCAGTGATTAGATCATGGTTAAAGTGGGAGAGCATGTGAGATGAAACAGGAAAGGGAATGGAGAAGAAGTAGGCCAACACTGGAGCCCTTTGACATATCAGCCCTTAAAGGACAGCCAACAAAAGAGAAGTGCATGTAGGAAGCTCAGAAGAAAAAGACAAGAGAAATCTGTCTAGCCTAGGTTCCCCCCATAACCAGAGCCTGAGACAATGCCTTGGAGCAGGTAGTTTATTTTGTTAAGTGATTCCAAAGAATAGGGATGGGGGACTGGGGACTGTAGAACAAGGAAGGGGAAAAAGTCAGTCCAAGGTGTCTTGTTGAGCTCACCACCGTTATGGGCAATGGGGAGTCGGTCCTACTGTGAATCTCGAAGGAGCCATGCAGAATGCTCCTCAAAGTTGCCCATGCCTTAGGACAGAAAAAGAGGTCATTTACCCATTCACAGGCTTCTGTCCCTAGTGGTTAAAACGTGACCTTTGGTTGTTAATTCCCTTGCACTTTTAGATTTGGTGGTAAGAGGGAAGGTGGTTCATGTGGTAGCAGGAAGGAAGCGCTGAGATATATACATATATATGCGGGAAGATGCTTTCAGTTCAGCAGTATGTGCAGGTAGGTGCACAGTCATAGCGGGAGTAAAAAAGAAGGGCCAAGAAAATAAGAGGTGGGGCACAAAAAGGTTTCATATGATCTATTCCTTGCTCATGCCCCATCCATCAAACACACTTTGATTTAGCAGCTGTCTGCAATTGCTAACAAATACTCAATATTACAAGGGTAAGTGGAACAACCTACATTCCCAGCTAATGTCATCCTTTTGCCTTTGTTAAAATTTACCATATCTTTCTTCTACCATCCATTCTAGATTTCCCTCATCCCCCATCAGCACTGAAGTGGGTTTATCTTGCTCACTTGCGGATGGGCTGACCTCATCCATGAGGAGATGGAGTTTAAAGCTGTTTAACTCCGGTTGCATTGCGATTGCTGAAATTGCTCATTTATAGTTGTCATTGGGCAGGAGCATAGGTGTACTTCATGGAGTCTAATGGCAATCAACTTGTCACCAAATGGCTGCCTGGAATCCTCAAGGATAGAACCACAATGTGATCCGAGCTTTAGCTTTTGGTGCTTTAAGTTAGCCACTCAGCAGTGCCAGTAGCATTGATGGACATTAGTAAGAAAGAGCCCATTCAGTTGGACCCATGCATGTCTTCTTCCCCTGCTACCATGGTGTATTAGGCTAAATCCAATCAGGGAACAAAAATCATACTATAATTTAAACAGGGAAAGTTTAATATAAAAATAATAAGGGGATATTTAGGTAATGAGGGATGGGCTAGTAAGAAATCAAGAGAATTCTAAAGAATACAGGAATAGCAGACAAAAGGAATAGCTACTACCCCTAGAGGTGAGATAGAGAACCAAGAAGAGGCTTCCTAACCTCAGGGCTGAGACCAAACCTTGGAGAGGATATGCATGTGTCTCACTGGATGGCAGTAAAGTCATTATGGTATCGTACTAGGAGAACTTGCTGGAAATCTGCCCCCTGATACTTGCAGAGAATCTGCTCCCTAGGGTTCTGGGGAAAGTTGTTTATGGACAAACGTACCCTGTAGGCACTAGGCTATAAACCCACCAGAGTGGGGGAAGCTGCTGGCTGCTGGGTGCTGTTGGCAGCCCTGCACTGCTGGGACCAGAGCTGGAGAGACCAGCAAGCTATAGGAGTCTGCCAAGCAAGTACGGTGGAACCAAGAAGGAACACTGATTCCCCCTGCAATGTCTCTCCCACTCACTCCACTAACAAAGCTTATAACATTGTGCCACCTGGTAAAGGAAAACTATTTAAAGGGACCATATCTATAGTCACAAAGTCAGCAAAAAGGGTGAATTTAGAGCTGAGAAGCAATAACTAGATAACCAGCATACATACCCACACTGCTCATGAGCCCATTGCACAAGCGTTCGGTCTCAATAGGAAGAAGCAGGCTGACATTCACAGCATGAGCCTACCTGGCTATCAGGTTTGTGAATGGTCCTCTGTGGAGGGCAGTCTCTGATAGATATTAACACAAAATATAAACATCTCCACACTTTGGGTCCATTCCCATTGCCCATTCACATGCTTTTTTCAAAGACATCCTTATTTCCAGTCTTTCAATATTGCTTCCTCCTGTCCCTGGATCAAGTGGCTAATCCATTCCTTCCTGTCCAGGAGACTTTGTGCATCTGTACCTCGAATCATATCTACTTCCATACAAACTTGCAGTTCTGCCCACTAGGAGAATTTCGTTTTACTATTATTCAGGGTCACCTCTGAGTCAGATTGTAATGTTACAACAGGACCAAGATATCAGGAATAACTCATCTGTGAATCAGTCTGATGTTGTCCTTCTCTATTCGATATTCAGAAGGACTCTCACTGAGAAGCCACAGGTGCAAGTTGAGAGAGAATCATCAGTGGAAGAGTATAGCTGCTATAGGAATCTGGGCCATGCCACATGCTTGCAAAACGTACTTATGCCCCCCAGACCTGTTCAGTCCCATTTCTAAATGAAGCATCTCCACCGTAGTATAATTGATTGCTACTGCAGTAGGCCAAACTTATGAGTTGTTGGACCTGATAACATCCAGCTCATGATGTTGCCTCTGATCTCACAGTCACTTAGTTTCTCATGGTGAGGCACTCAGTCTTACTAATCCCAGGGGCTTGCCAAGAACTGCTTCTCAACATATGAGTAGTTCTCTGCAGCAGAAAGCATCCCCTGCTTCAGAACCTAGGAATCTGTACTAAACTCTGTACAACTGGGGCCGACCAAATGTGCGCACAGAATGTTTTTTCTCACTATAAAGTCCTCTAGCACCTTAGACCTTCTGAGTCACATGGCGTGAGGCTGGAGCTGATTATTACAGCAATTGCTGGGATAAAAGTGAGCTAAGACGATGTAAGGTACTGAACAGAATGTGCTCAATACAGGCACAAAAAGAAGTAAAAACTGGGATCGCAGAAAGAGACACAAGACTTTGCAGGAAGAAGTGGTCAATAGTGACAAATGTTGCTTTAAATTAAAATGCTTATTTTACATAAAATAAGGACAGTGAAAGGGTATGTTATGTTTAACAGCAAATAAGTCTTAAGTGACCTTGAGTGGAAACAAGTCAAGTTTGTGATGCAGGCAGAAGGTAGGTTGGTAAGAGCTGAATTGAGCAGAGCTCAGCAGCAAGCCTTGGCGGGTTCCAGGAACACCATGTTATTGATTTTCTCAGCAGTGTGGAATAACCAGAGGGTCCTGGGACAGCTGGATCCTCTGGAACCATCCCCATAGCCGCTGATAGGCTAAGCCATTTATCATCTTCTCTGTATGCCATGACATGAAAAAAAAAGTGAAACACTGGGAAGTAGAAAGCAAATAAAATGGCTATGGGAAAATCTTTTTAAAAGATTAGTACAGATGGACAGAGGGAAAACGGCTATAGCCAGAAGAAACTCAGGATTTAAAGCAGTTTGCCTGAATATTTAATATAAACATATTTATTAGTATGTCCATGTGCTTACGAGAGACAAAAAAAAAAAAAATAGAAGAAGAAAAACAGCCATTAGGAAAAAAGAGGTAGAAGACCCAGGAATAAGTCAGACATGAGGAAAGTTCATTGGGAATCCATCCAGTACACTTGGTAGATAGATTATCCCATATACAATGAAAGATTGTTTTTACAAAGTGGAAGTGTTCCAAATAAGATTTCAGAACATCCTTTTTGAGTCTGAATTGCATTCTTATGTAGCATCCAAACAAGGTGAAAACTTCCGAGGTTTTCCTAAGTGTGACTTGAGTGGGTTAAACAAGATGTTCTCAGTTCCTAAACTGTTCCCTGGATGTTAATTAGAAGTTCATGGAAATAGAATTTAAGGTGTGTCATTGAGCTGGATAAAACTTGAAACAGTGAATACACACTCCAGCAATATCTAGGGAAGACAACGGCCTAAAAACTAGCAGCAGTATGTTGAAGAGGTAAAGTCATGGTAACCCCATATAAGATCTTGGTAAATCTAGAAAAACTGGCGTAACTAACCGCAGCTGATATTCTACTGGGATGGAAAGATTATTATCTGAAAATGTATTGGCTGTTTCTGTTATCACAGCAGTTTTATTTGGCTCGATTTTCTGAATTTATTGATATAATTGGGGCCTTATAGGCCAAAATACTATTATATTAGATACCTGTTTTTCTTTCCATTTTATTGTAGCTATGTTTGCTTCTAAAGAAGTCATTATTCAGAAGTTTTTAAAAAATCTGTTAACTAATAGCTCTGTGGTTCAAAGTCCTTCTCTGCATAATTTTTGTAATGTTTGTAAAAATTAGTATCTATTTTTATTAGCCAGCATAGATTATATGTATACACTATATAATAATATCAGTGCTGATTTTATTAATATGTAATATTAACTAATAATATTAATGTAATAATAGCCAGGATAGACTCTATGTATAATGTAGGTATATGTATTTATATGTTAACCTATTATGCTATATATGCATGTATCATACACTGTTCCAAGCTTTTATTTTTGAATAGGCAGAGTTGACAAAAGTTCTAAAGATGGGACATTTTCACATTTGACATTTTAGTCAGATTCTGCTTTCATTATCTCTGTTGATAGGTTCTGTTTTTAATCTTATTCCATCAATTCTCTTTTTCTGTTTTGCACACTGACACTTTATTTGATTCTGGGAAATGCATCTTTTTTTGTTTGTTTGTATTCTTTGGTATTAGTATCTGTATGCTCTGCAGAGCTTATGAGAATTCCTCACTCCTTGCACCAAATTAGATGCACCAGTCTCTATCCTGTGGGGCAGCTCAACTAGAATCAGTTTACCATAATATAATAAATACAGTGTACTAGTGAATATGTAAAACATCATAAGCAAAATGACAGTTATGGTGAAATCTGACTATAAAAAACAATTTACAAAAAAAATCGAAGAAAAATGAGGTTAATTTTGAAACTGATTGTCATTAGAGGAAGACAGTTACAATGGAGAGTGGAGGCAGAATGAGAGGGGAATTGGCAGGAAATAGCCACAGATTAGCTGGGAACACATTAGCTGGAATTGTAGAATACTAGGACTGAAAGAAACTTAGAGATTATTTGGTCTGCTCGCATCAATGCACAGAAGATGAAATAGGTGAAGAGAGAGATTTGCTGTGTTGTTTCTAATATCAATCAAAGAACCTGATTTCAACGTGATAGTCTCTCCCTATCAGTGGGGGAATATGTTCCAAGACCCCCAGTGAATGCCTGAAACAGTGGATAGTACCAAATCCTATATATATTATGCTTTTTCCTATACATACCCATGATAAAATTATTTTATAAATTAAGCACAAAAAGAGATTAACAACAATAACTAATAATAAAAAAGAACGATTATAGCAATATGCTATAATAAAAGTGATATGAATGTGGTCTCTCTCAAAATATATTTTTCTATGTTATTTTTCAGGTGATAACTATTATTATTTCCTCACTGTAGAGAAAATATACTCATGTATATTTGTGCATAATTAATTATAATGAAACAAATTGATATATACATATTGATAAGCCTTTTTTGAACAAAAACATAACCTTACATTCACATATTGTACATAAAGGATAACTATATCAAATTTAAAAAATATTTTTGGTGTAAAGTGTTAACCATGTTGTGTTAGGGCCAAATTTTTGAAATTATATTAATGACTAGACTCTCTATGACATGACTCCTGATAATTTATTGATCATAAATGTAAAATATTAGTCTTTAAATTGTATTCATCATTTTAAATTATGCCAGCCAAGGTCTGTGTGCTATTAAATCCATAACATTTAAAAATATTTCCTCATTAGTGACACTGAGGTAGTTATTGCTTTCATTCATGATCTTGGTTTATATTAATAAATGTTATATAAAGTTCAATATCTGTTGCTGCTCATTATTTTTAGTCATGTAGAAGTGAGCAACATAATTTGTTGAAATATGAAGACCAGAGCTTAAATAACAAAAGGCTGTGCCTTAAGACACTTGAAAGTAAGAACTCTTACAATAACCTTATATAAGATACACATTGATTTAAGTATACATACATACATATGCTTTACATTCTTATTATTATTAGCCATAAAGGGAGTGGTAAGAACATTATTTCTTACAGTTATATTATATAGGCCTTCTCCCCCAACAGTCCAACCATCACTGCCTAATGTGGGGAGAATATCCTTTTGAGACTCCATCTCAAAAAAAAACGGTGGGGGCGCTTTTATTTTCTTTTGGTGTGTGTAACTCAATATCAAGACTTTCATGCTGGCTGGGCGCGGTGGCTCACGCCTGTAATCCCAGCAGTTTGGGAGGCGGAGGCGGGTGGATCACGAGGTCAGGAGATCGCGACCATCCTGGCCAACATGGTGAAACCCCGTCTCCACTAAAAATACAAAAAATTAGCCGGGCGTGGTGGCAGGCGCCTGTAGTCCCAGTCACTCAGGAGGCTGAGGCAGGAGAATGGCGTGAACCCGGGAGGCGGAGCTTGCAGAGAGCCAAGACCACGCCACTGTACCTGGGTGACAGAGGGAGACTCCGTCCCAAAAAAAAAAAAGACGTTCATGCTTATAAAATAAATACCAGCTCTAGAGTAGTGGCCAGAGTCGACTAAGCCTTTTTCATGCAGTTTAAAACTGCTTCCTCCATAAATATATAAATTACTGACTTTTTTTTTTTTAGTTTTTTCATAATTCCTATCATATCAGCTTTTGGTGTTATATGAAGATAAAAGTTAATGCTGCTCACATACAGCATTTTAAGCCCGTGAGAAGGAGAATATGTTTATAAGAAAAATGCTTTCATTCGGTTCTCAAATTAAGTTCTGAAAACAGTTGAAGATGTCTCTCCAATCTGGACGGGGAAATATAAATAGAGAGGATTCTGTCTCAGCCAATACCTGTGATGGGAGATCAATGTCCTCCTTTAGACACTCAATAAACATTATCATAAATTGGGAATCAAACGTCTAAGACAGTATAAAAGGAGTTGGTCTTTCTGATGGTGAAACAGACTTTGCATTAAATCTGTGTGGGGCAGCCTTTGCAATAAACATCATTGAAAATTTTAAATTAAATATAGTAAGGAGATATTATAGCCTTATTTTTGATGTTCATACATCTCAGTACAGACTAGTGCTTCTAGATAAATATCTGGAACTGACTGTGAATTACAGATCATGTGTATTCAGTGTTTGTTGCTTTGCACATAACCAGTGCATTTTATTTTATTTCATTTTATTTTTTGAGATAGAGTTTCATTCTTACTGCCCAGGCTGGAGTTCAATAGCACAATCTCAGCTCACTGCAACCTCCACCTCCTGGGTTCAAGCAATTCTCCTGCCTCAGCCTCCCAAGTAGCTGGGACTACAGGCACGTACCACCATGCCCTGCTAATTTTTGTATTTTTGGTAGATACAGGGTTTCACCATGTTGGCCAGGCTGGTCTCAAACTCCTGACCTCAGGTGATCCACCTGCCGTGGCCTCCCAAAGTGCTGGGATTATAGGCGCGAGTCATTGTGCCTGGCCAAGCAGGGCATTTGATCTCTGTATTTACAAAACCTGATTACAGTATCTTACATATTTGTGTCTCAGCTCCATTTCTTTTCATTACAATATAATCCTTAAGTTATATTTTGTATAGTACCTCAAGAAATGGTAAAAGAAAATAATTATTTCTTTAATTCTTGCTTATGAACATAAATTCATAAAGTTCAAAGAGAGGACTATAAAAATTAAGTGACAAGCAACAGCGGGACTACTCATCCAATTGAAAAGTTTTGGGTTGTTTTATTTGTTTTATTTCTGTTTATTTTCTTATGAGACATGTTTATATTTTCACTTAGCCTATCAGAAGTGTTTAGTCCAAGTAATATATTTGCAAGTCAGTAAAATTTTTCTTACAAAAAAAGCCATTGGGTTCATGATTACATTTTAGCCTGTAACTGTCAATCATTAAAATTCATGTTATTACAGTTATTTCTAAATTCCCAAAAAGATCCCTTTGTGTGCAATGGCCTGGAGAAGTATGTAATGTAATATATAATTATGGTCCTTCTGAAAGCTCTAATTACAGGATGAAGCTAAATATCTTCTCTACCATGACTAGAATAGCCACATGATTTCCCCCTATGTCACAGCTAATCAGGGACACCTATGTCTGGCTTTTAGCAACAGACCCCATGTAAATTAACTGAATTAAATGCCTCGATATAGATTCATACATATGCTTGATGTGACAACCCAATTATATATTTTCAGTTTCTCATCTATACTTCTCAAAAACTAATTTCCCAAATAAAATCAAAGTAGCATACAATAAAAAAAAAAAAAGCAGAATCGTTAGAATAAGGATCAAAACATAACAATTAAGCAATGAAGGAAGAAACATGTTTGAAAATCTAGGCTAAAATAACTACTCCATGTAATCATTAAAGTCACTTCCAAAGCAAAAGGAAACTAACAAAGAAAGCAGACTGATTGATCAGGAGAAGCCGCTTTTTCTCAAAATTATACTGCCCACGGCAAAGTCTATTCCCACACTGTTTTCTATATTAGAACTGATGGATATGTTTGCAGAACTTGTAATTCCTATAGGATTTGATAAGTTACAATTATGCAAACATTCTTTCTTTTCTGAAATAGCTATTAGTTCCAGGTAAATATGTACAACAGCACTTGGCGGGATGTTGTCAATCAAAGAATAGCTGTTTTGTTAATAAAAGGGAATAAGATTTACCTTCAGAATCACAGTCCTCATGGCCAGCCTAGAAATTGTGATTTTTAAATTTATAGTTTGGTTTCTACAATACCGAACTCATATTGCTATCATTTAAAATTTGGAAAAAGGGAAAAGAGTACTTTGCTACAAGATTCAATCTTATGTTTCCTACACATGAAGCTACTATGTGGTCCATATCAGACATATTTCAACACAAGATAAATGAGTGGATTAATTGGAGGCATTTGTGAACCAACTACTGTGGAACAGGAATAGGTAAGATATTCCAAACTGGGATTTATAAACTTTTTCTGTAGAGACAAATAACAAATATTTTCAGCTCCGTGGGCTGCTCAACTCTTCTGTTTTAGCACACAAGTAGTCATAAACAATATGTAAATAAAAATAAAAATTGGCATGGCTGTGTTCAAATAAAACTTTATTTAAAAAACAGTATCTAGGCCTGCCTCCTGTAGAGTGCCAACCCCTGATCTAGGGAAATAGAACAGACAGTTACCTTCAAAGTGCTATAAACAAAGGTTTTTTTTTCCTGCCATGGAGTTATTTTCAAGATTATTAACCACCTTGTGCTCCATTGAAGTGTACTATAATTTCATACTGGGTTGAGAGGGCTGTCAAGAGAAGTACAATTGAAGAGTTCTTCAAGGAGAATTTCTCCAAATCCTTGCCAACTTTTTTCTGATATGATTATAGAAATACAATCTTCAATGAGATATTTTTTATCTTCTATAAAGTTTGGAAAAAATAAACATGATGTTTTCTCATATAACCTCTTTGTTCTCATAATTACTCAACTAATCTAATATAACTAAGCACCAACTATGAGTCAAGCATTATGCCAATTTTTTAATAATAATGTGATGAGTTTTTAGTATAACCATGGCATTAATACATATAAAAGTATTCCAAGACAATACAGTAAAGAAAATGAAACAAAGATGTAAATTATTACATTTCAACAAACATTCAATTTATGCCAAGTATTACATGAGTTTTTATAGGAGATTCTCTTAGTCAGGGTTCTCCAAAGAAACAGAACAAACAGGATATATGTGTGTATCCATATGCACACAGACACACACACGCCAATAAATATACACACACATACATATATAAAAATAAATTTATTATGAGTTGACTCACATGATTATGGAGGCTGAGATGTCTCACAGTCCAGCCAGAAATCCAGGAACACTGGTGGCTTCATTCAGTCTGAATCTAAAGGTCTGACAACCAGGGGATCTGAGGTGTGAATCCTAGTCTGGGCTATGTCCCATCTCTCAGTTTGAGAGATATCCCAGCTCAAGAAACAATGAAGCAGAGAAAAAAAAGGAAGTGGTGTGGCCAAATTTCTTCTTCTTTCACCTTTTTTATTCCAGTCCTCATTGGATTAATTGATACCCCAAAACATTGGCAAGGGCAATCTACTTCGCTGAGTCCACTAATTCAAACACTCAGCTCATCCAGAAATACTCTCACAGACACCCAGAAATGTTTAATCTGGGCAACCTTCGGCCCAGTCAGGTTGACACATAGAATTAACCATCGCAGAGACTTTTTCAAAGTAAGAACAACATATTGTGTTTATTTTCAACAAGTCTATCCTTTCTTTATTGAAGCAAAGCAAACATACAAAAGAAGATGAATATAACCCTGTATTTAATCACTGATACGTTGCATCTTGTGCATATGCTTTAATTAAGAAAGGAGAGTTATCAGTAAGGTCTGGACAAATAAAATAGGGAGGACTTAACACAAGTGAGAGATAATTAAACTTGGAAACATTGTTAGAATACAAATATGAAAGATGTATGGGTCCTTAAAAGAATAAAGATGGCTTTGAACTTAAGACTTAGGAAATTGGGATCTATTTCTGTGTCTTGAAAAAGAGAGTGATGAAACAAGTTGATACTTGTTTACTTATGTCATCTCCAAGCTAAAAAACAATTAAATGATAAAAACACATTTATGTATGTATTAAGTTCTTAGCATAAAACAGAGCCTAATACATCTAAGCTGTTAATATTATCATTTAATATAATTTCCTCAATTCACAGATATGAACACCAACTCCCTGAATGGTGTAGTGACTTGCCCCGTACAAGATCATTGCTTCCAGGGCAGGTCTCTTTCTCCTAATCCATGATTAAGAGAGATTAGCCTAGACTATTCTCAATGTCTTTTCCTGGAGTTCTACAATCTTCTAGGTTTAATGGACTATATAGTGGCCTTGCATAATAACAGCTTAAAAATAGAGGTAGAATTGAAGTGGAGAAAGAAAAGATAACAATCTGACTTCTACTTGGGCCACATCCTAACCACGAATCCCTGTCCCCAAAGAAGATACTAGTATGCTTCTATCTCAGATCTAAAGCCACTTGGGGTTGAATTCCACCTCTACCATTTAGAGGCTGTAAGACCTCTAATTTACTGAACCCCTCTGTCTGAATTTCTTCATCTTTAAAATAGAACATACCTTATATGGATGTGAGGATTAAATTATTTAAAATAGAAAGAGATTAAAACAGAGCCTGGCTCAATAAGTGATAGCTATGATTGTTTGCCTTTATTGAGCCCAATGTCTATCTTACATTTTGCTCATTGGCTACAGTATTAAATGGCTTTAATGACCTTAAATCATACCTAACTCAGCATCATAGTTTCTCAGGGACTTAGAAATGCTATAGAAGGAATGCAGTGGAATATGTTAGATAAGATATATTTGTTTTTCTCTGCTATATCCTGAAACTCCACTATTACAAAATTAAAGGGATAAAGAAGATTTAAAGGTATAAAATTTTTATAACAAGAACAGTGATAAAAGGAGAAGAGATGAAAATGGACAAGAAGAGTTAACACATTTTGAAAGATGAAAGCAAATAGTTAAATGGTAACTATTATCAGAGCAGCGATATTGAAGCGTAACTTCCTACAGTGAAAGCCAATTTTCATCCCAGGATCCTAGAAAGAAGCAGAAATTGGAAGCACCAGTTACCTGTCGGGTGGGATTGAAAACAGGATGATTTTCTGAAGGTTTATCTAAGGAACAGCTAAAACGCCTATGCAGCTGGGCAACCCCAAAACTCCTGCTGCCATATAAGACTTGAGGAATTCTCACAGAGGGCTCCAGACACACACGGCAGGGTCTAAAAATAAGACATCATGAAACTCATGGCTTTCATCAGCTGGTTAAACAAATTTGCTTTTTATGCATAAAGTTGATTGAAGGATTGTGAAGTCCATCATAATCCAATGCTCAGAACGAGAGCTTCTATAAATATATGTCCATTTTTAAATCGCATTCAATTAAAAGTTTTGGTCAGTGAAAGTCTTTCAAAATGTATTCACACTCTTCACCATCTTTGATACCAGTTAGTAGTTTATATGAGCAACAATATATTATAGTAGTTGGTAAGCAAATGGGCATCCTCAGAGAAGCGGACAATTCTTGAGTAGCGTAGATTTGTGTTCTTCTTGTCTGATACCTATATGTCTGTAGCCTAAATAAGTTTGCTGTGCAAATATGGCAGGAATACACGTGGCTGTTTTGAGTAGTATTTCTCAGAGGGAGCCTAAGGCAACCTCAAAGATTATCCCTGAACACTAGAGATACCTGCTTTCTACAAGACGGAAGAAATTAGTTGAAAGAGGGCTGGAAGAAGTAGTAGTGATATGCTGGTCAGGTAAAAGGAGTTCAGACATCCCGTAAAGAATGAAAGTCCACCATATCCCACATGGGCATATGGTTAAACCCTACCTGAGGTGCACAAGAATCAGGTAGTAAGAGTTACAGCTTGGCCCACTCTGACAACCAAGCACTAAATGCTCCCTCCCCACTAATGCCATGGCACCATGTGAGCCTTCAGGGACTAAGATGGCTCCCAGGGTGGATTAGTCCATTTTCATGCTGCTGATAAAGACATACCTGAGACTGGGCAATTTATAAGAAAACAAGATTTAATGGACTCACAGTTCTGCATGGCTGGGGAAGCCTCACAATCATGATGGAAGATGAAATGCATATCTTAAAACGTGTCAGCAGACAAGAGAGAATGAGAGCCAAATGAAAGCAGATCAGATCTCGTGAGACTTGTTCACTACCACGAGAACAGTATGGGGGAAACTGCTCCCATGATTCAATTATCCCCCACCAGGTACCTCCCACAACACGGGGGGATTATGGGAGTTACAATTCAAGATAAGATTTGGGTGGGGACACAGCCAAATCGTATCACGGGGTCTGGCATAAGCAGGGAGAAAGATGAATTAACTGAATATTAAACATGAAATGACTGAAAACAAACTGGAATTTATTAGCCACAGTAAGGTTTCAGAAAAAAATGGAAGTTCGAGACATCTATTAAGTATGGAAAAGTAATTTTTTTGTTTTTATTTTTTACAAAAATGGTGTTTTTTGACTGAAAAATGTATACTCAACAGTCTGGTTACTCTTTCTCTACTCGACTTTTACTGGAACCCATTTCACCAATATTGCAGCATAGATCATTTTCCCTCTCTACATTTTTTCCTTTCAGTGACATAATCTTTCTCATGCCATTAACTCCACCTCTATGAAGATGAATCTAGACTATCTCTACTTTTAGCCTCCCTCTTTCCCCTGAATTCCAAATCCAATTTCAAGCAGTTTGTCTATATGTGCACCTCAAGCTCCCTCATAAAATGCAAAAGTGATTCTCCTATTTTGGTTATTTAAGCTGGTCCAAGTTCACCCTGGCCAGTTGGGACTCAGTGGCAGCATTTCCCCAGGACCTCTGCCCTCCTCTTCTTGGCTCACGCATACTTGCTCTTTCTCCTGGGACCTAGATTTCTGACTTCATACTCTGAATTTGGTACTTTCATCTGACATCTTAGCAGTCTGTACTTCAATTTTGTACCCTGACTTTCTGTGTAATCCCCTAGTTTTTTACAATGCCATCGCCTCAAATGTCAATCTTCCTTTCCCATTCCAGTCCCAAGTGCCAGCCCAGAGGTGGCAAATTCTGATAATCATAGCCCCTATGCGTGCAATTCTCTTACGTCCTCATCTTGGAATGGAATTCTCTTCAGAAACTTTCTTCTCAGAAACATCTGGGTCTCCTTACTCTTTCCCTCCCAGTCTTCATGCTCATTTGGTGGCTGTATTAGTCCATTCTCATATTGCTAATAAAGATATACCTGAGACTAGGTAATTCATAAAGGAAAGAGATTTAACTGACTCACAGTTCCACACCATTGGGGAGGACTCAGGAAACTTACAATCATGGTGGAAGGGAAAGCAAACATGTCCTACTTCACATGGCAGCAGGCAAAAGAACATGTGCAGGGTAACAGCCCTTTGTAAAACCATCAGATCTCATGAGACTTATTCACTATCATGAGAACAGCATAGGAAACCTGCCCCCATGATTTAAGTACATCCCACCGGGTCTCTCCCATGACACATGGGGATTATGGGAGCTACAATTCAAGATGGGATTTGGGTGGGGACACAGCCAAACCATATCCGTGGCTAAGTGCTCTTAATTCTGTCCTCACAGTGTCTTTCATATTGATTTTCTTCTTTGAATTCTCATTGCTTTCACCTTAAGGCTGTCATTTAGATAACTGAAATGGCATCCTAACTGGTTGCTCTACTTCCAAGTCTCTACTACTAAACTGTAAGATTTATTGTTGTTAGAATAACCCTTCTAAAACATCTTTATTTATTCTTAATTTTATTACATAAAAGATTTAAGTGAAAAATCCAAACAAAAGAACATTACTCCTTCCACCAATTTTCCTCCTATTGCCCGCAGTACACAATTCAAACACTACTGTTTTGTAGTTATACCCCCACCATAACTCCATAAATTCAATTTTATGGCCTAACATACCACTTTCCTTATACAACCCAACATGTACTGTTATGTTTCTAAGCATTTTCCCCCACTTTTCCATCTGTGAAGAAGCCTGTTCCTCCCAGGTCTGCCTGTCAAAATTTTGCCACCCTTCAAAGTCAAACACAAGTGTCCCTTGCTTAAAGTTATTACCTAGGATGCTCTTCTCATCCACCCTAAACTTTGCAGATACCTCTCCTGAGCATGGATCTCACTTTAGGGGCAGGGAACTTATTCATGTACATCTTCATCACTAGATTATTGCCATCATTAATGATGACTCCCATGTTTCCCCCATGGCATTTAAGACTGAGTCTTGCACATAACAGATGCTCAGTATATGTAAGTTGAATTGAACGTACTAGAATTTCAGAAAAAAAAAATACCTATAGAAATCTCTATCTCTGGTTAAATACAACTGTTCACCCTCTCTATTCTTCCCCCTCCATTCTGCCTCCACAACTGCATAAAGCTAGAGAAAAAGGTACAAATACAATGAAATTCTTACCTTGGAAGCATATCTCTAATGGTCCCTACAGATCTCAGACAGCCAAAATGAGATACATATCATTAACATAGAGACCAAGGAAGTAGTATCCGATTTTCAAAGATACTACTTAGAATTTACAGGGAGAAGATATTAACTTAGTCTAATGATTTACTTATAAAGAAGGAGTTTGCTTACAGCCATTATGTTTAGGATGACTCCATCTCACCCTAACATTCATTCCAAAAACAACTCAAGCGAATTTGCAAACTGAAAATGACCCATACTGCACATATAAGGCCGTGACTTTAATCAAACCCGATAAAAATCATGATTTTATCTGAATTGATTTTGGTGCAAAAACTTTCATAGAGTGGATAAATATTTAAAATAAATTCATTGCTTACAATAGTTTTTTTTTTTAATTTTTTTTTATTATTATTATACTTTAAGTTCTAGGATACATGTGCATAACGTGCAGGTTTGTTACATATGTATACTTGTGCCATGTTGCTGTGCTGCACCCATCAACTCGTCAGCACCCATCAACTCGTCATTTACATCAGGTATAACTCTCAATGCAATCCCTCCCCCCTCCCCCTTCCCCCCTCCCCATGATAGGCCCCGGTGTGTGATGTTCCCCTTCCCGAGTCCAAGTGATCTCATTGTTCAGTTCCCACCTATGAGTGAGAACATGCGGTGTTTGCTTTTCTGTTCTTGTGATAGTTTGCTAAGAATGATGGTTTCCAGCTGCATCCATGTCCCTACAAAGGACACAAACTCATCCTTTTTGATGGCTGCATAGTATTCCATGGTGTATATGTGCCACATTTTCTTAATCCAGTCTGTCACTGATGGACATTTGGGTTGATTCCAAGTCTTTGCTATTGTGAATAGTGCCGCAATAAACATCCGTGTGCATGTGTCTTTATAGCAGCATGATTTATAATCCTTTGGGTATATCCCCAGTAATGGGATGGCTGGGTCATATGGTACATCTAGTTCTAGATCCTTGAGGAATCTCCATACTGTTTTCCATAATGGTTGAACTAGTTTACAATCCCACCAACAATGTAAAAGTGTTCCTATTTCTCCACATCCTCTCCAGCACCTGTTGTTTCCTGACTTTTTAATGACCGCCATTCTAACTGGTGTGAGATGGTATCTCATTGTGGTTTTGATTTGCATTTCTCTGATGGCCAGTGATGATGAGCATTTTTTCATGTGTCTGTTGGCTGTCTGAATGTCTTCTTTTGAGAACTGTCTGTTCATATCCTTTGCCCACTTTTTGATGGGGTTGTTTGTTTTTTTCTTGTAAATTTGTTTGAGTTCTTTGTAGGTTCTGGATATTAGCCCTTTGTCAGATGAGTAGATTGCAAAAATTTTCTCCCATTCTGTAGGTTGCCTGTTCACTCTGATGGTAGTTTCTTTTGCTGTGCAGAAGCTCTTTAGTTTAATGAGATCCCATTTGTCAATTTTGGCTTTTGCTGCCGTTGCTTTTGGTGTTTTAGACATGAAGTCTTTGCCCATGCCTATGTCCTGAATGGTACTACCTAGGTTTTCCTCTAGGGTTTTTATGGTATTAGGTCTAACATTTAAGTCTCTAATCCATCTTGAATTAATTTTCGTATAAGGAGTAAGGAAAGGATCCAGTTTCAGCTTTCTACTTATGGCTAGCCAATTTTCCCAGCACCATTTATTAAATAGGGAATCCTTTCCCCATTTCTTGTTTCTCTCAGGTTTGTCAAAGATCAGATGGCTGTAGATGTGTGGTATTATTTCTGAGGACTCTGTTCTGTTCCATTGGTCTATATCTCTGTTTTGGTACCAGTACCATGCTGTTTTGGTTACTGTAGCCTTGTAGTATAGTTTGAAGTCAGGTAGCGTGATGCCTCCAGCTTTGTTCTTTTGACTTAGGATTGTCTTGGAGATGCGGGCTCTTTTTTGGTTCCATATGAACTTTAAAGCAGTTTCTTCCAATTCTGTGAAGAAACTCATTGGTAGCTTGATGGGGATGGCATTGAATCTATAAATTACCTTGGGCAGTATGGCCATTTTCACGATATTGATTCTTCCTATCCATGAGCATGGTATGTTCTTCCATTTGTTTATGTCCTCTTTTATTTCACTGAGCAGTGGTTTGTAGTTCTCCTTGAAGAGGTCCTTTACATCCCTTGTAAGTTGGATTCCCAGGTATTTTATTCTCTTTGAAGCAATTGTGAATGGAAGTTCATTCCTGATTTGGCTCTCTGTTTGTCTGTTACTGGTGTATAAGAATGCTTGTGATTTTTGCACATTAATTTTGTATCCTGAGACTTTGCTGAAGTTGCTTATCAGCTTAAGGAGATTTTGGGCTGAGACAATGGGGTTTTCTAAATATACAATCATGTCATCTGCAAAGAGGGACAATTTGACTTCTTCTTTTCCTAACTGAATACCCTTGATTTCTTTCTCTTGCCTGATTGCCCTAGCCAGAACTTCCAACACTATGTTGAATAGGAGTGGTGAGAGAGGGCATCCCTGTCTTGTGCCAGTTTTCAAAGGGAATTTTTCCAGTTTTTGCCCATTCAGTATGATATTGGCTGTGGGTCTGTCATAAATAGCTCTTATTATTTTGAGGTACGTTCCATCAATACCGAATTTATTGAGCGTTTTTAGCATGAAGGGCTGTTGAATTTTGTCAAAAGCCTTTTCTGCATCTATTGAGATAATCATGTGGTTCTTGTCTTTGGTTCTGTTTATATGCTGGATTATGTTTATTGATTTGCGAATGTTGAACCAGCCTTGCATCCCAGGGATGAAGCTCACTTGATCATGGTGGATAAGCTTTTTGATGTGCTGCTGAATCCGGTTTGCCAGTATTTTATTGAGGATTTTTGCATCGATGTTCATCAGGGATATTGGTCTAAAATTCTTTTTTTGTTGTGTCTCTGCCAGGTTTTGGTATCAGGATGATGTTGGCCTCATAAAATGAGTTAGGGAGGATTCCCTCTTTTTCTATTGATTGGAATAGTTCCCGAAGGAATGGTACCAGCTCCTCCTTGTACCTCTGGTAGAATTCAGCTGTGAATCCATCTGGTCCTGGACTTTTTTTCATTGGTAGGCTATTAATTATTGCCTCAATTTCAGAGCCTGCTATTGGTCTATTCAGGGACTCAACTTCTTCCTGGTTTACTCTTGGAAGAGTGTAAGTGTTCAGGAAATTATCCATTTCTTCTAGATTTTCTAGTTTATTTGCATAGAGGTGTTTATAGTATTCTCTGATGGTAGTTTGTATTTCTGTGGGGTCGGTGGTGATATCCCCTTTATCATTTTTTATTGCGTCTATTTGATTCTTTTGTCTTTTCTTCTTTATTAGTCTTGCTAGCGGTCTGTCAATTTTGTTGATCTTTTCAAAAAACCAACTCCTGGATTCATTGATTTTTTGGAGGGTTTTTTGTGTCTCTATCTCCTTCAGTTCTGCTCTGATCTTAGTTATTTCTTGCCTTCTGCTAGCTTTTGAATGCGTTTGCTCTTGCTTCTCTAGTTCTTTTAATTGTGATGTTAGAGTGTCAATTTTAGATCTTTCCTGCTTTCTCTTGTGGGCATTTAGTGCTATAAATTTCCCTCTACACACTGCTTTAAATGTGTCCCAGAGATTCTGGTATGTTGTATCTTTGTTCTCATTGGTTTCAAAGAACATCTTTATTTCTGCCTTCATTTCGTTATGTACCCAGTAGTCATTCAGGAGCAGGTTGTTCAGTTTCCATGTAGTTGAGCGGTTTTGATTGAGTTTCTTAGTCCTGAGTTCTAGTTTGATTGCACTGTGGTCTGAGAGACAGTTTGTTATAATTTCTGTTCTTGTACATTTGCTAAGGAGTGCTTACAATAGTTTTAACTTAGAAGTTGAGAAATCCCCACATTTATTTTTGTTAAGTGGTTAGGAATATATATAACTTTAAGAACTCAGGATATTTATTCAGGAAGAAGAGTTTAATTGGGCATACGTAGTTTCTAGAAGTAAAAAAAAAATTACAGACAGATTATTTTTGATGTTTTCATTCTGAAAGTATGGCTAACTTCAGTTATTCATTAAATATCCACAGTGTATTTATGAGACAGCTCCCATGAGCTAGAACCTAAGTGAATGTTCAAACGGCTACAGTTTACTCAGACTTCACCAACCTTTAAATAAGTGCCTCAAGCACCTAACGTGCTTAATACACTTTTCATATGTTGCTTAAGGAAGATATCACTGAAGTGGATTGTTTTAATTTCCCACATTTTGACAATAGAATGAAGTATATTAAATCAGAATAATGGAAGGGATATTTACAACTAAATCCTAGAGAGTTTGTTTAAACAAAAGATGGAATATAGAAGTTAAAGTCTCTTATATTAGTACAGGGCTTTTGTGGCACCTCCTTCACACAAGCCTTTCTCATGTGCCAGTAGACCCTGTTTCTTCTAATAAATTTGCTGTGACCCCTCTCTCCTTATCCTCATAGCAAGTAAAATCATGAGTTTCCCCACCTTAGCCCAGGATTAGTCTCTTACCCATTTGTTCCATGAAATCCAGCAAAAGATTCAGTTAGTTGTGATGAGGTGAGAACCCATGGTGACCACTGTTCACTGTGCAGGTGGAGGATTAGAGAAAGAAATGAAAAGCTATGGTTGCAGCAGGTAAAAGAGGCTCTGATCTCCTGTCAATTATTATGGAAACCTCTTGCATGGTTGTCCATATTCTGTTTGGGCTTAATTTTTTAAAACAATGCAAAACAACAAAACAACGTAAATGCTATGTATAACACACTCTTCATGCAAATGTACTATACATGGGAATAGAATGATGGACCAGTCAAAATCCCATCCCCAAGAAACTTGATTCTAGTGAAGGAGATAAATTTGAACAAAAAGGACTATAAAATGAGGCAAAATGGTAAATTCTATGAGAGTAGTGTAAAAATGCTATGGGAGGGAAGAACAGTATTTGTGTGTTTTTTTTTTTGCAGGGCTAAGATTTGGGGTGTTTTGTTTTGTTTTGTTTTTTGAGAGGGAGTCTCACTCTGTCGCCCAGGCTGGAGTGCAGTGGCCGATCTGGGCTCACTGCAAGCTCCACCTCCCGGGTTCACGCCATTCTCCTGCCTCAGCCTTCTGAGTAGCTGGGACTACAGGTGCCTGCCACCACACCCGGCTAATTTTTTTGTATTTTTAGTAGAGACAGGGTTTCACCCTGTTAGCCAGGATGGTCTCAATCTCGATCTCCTCACCTTGTGATGCATCCACCTCAGCCTCCCAAAATGCTGGGATTACAGGCGTGAGCCACCATGCCCAGGAGATTAGGGGTGGTTTTTTTTTTTTTTGAGACGGAGTCTCGCTGTCGCCCAGGCTGGAGTGCAGTGGCCGGATCTCAGCTCACTGCAAGCTCCGCCTCCCGGGTTCCCGCCACTCTCCTGCCTCAGCCTCCCGAGTAGCTGGGACTACAGGAGCCCGCCACCACGCCCGGCTAGTTTTTTGTTTGTTTTTTTTTTTTTTTAGTAGAGACGGGGTTTCACCGGGTTAGCCAGGATTTTAGGGGTGGTTTTAATGAGAAGTTGGCTTTAAACTGGGTCCCAAATAATTGTTAAGACCTCAGGAAGTGGAGGATGGTGTTGGGAGTGGAAATTCAAAAGGAGTTTCGAAGCAAGGGGGCCACAGTGGGAGAAACAAATCAAAGCAGAGTGTAGAGATTTTAAACCATTATCTCTCTTCAAGTAAGAAAGAAAGGACAAATGAGTTCTATACGTCATTTCCATCTATTTTCTGGAAGAAATTGAACTTGTTAACCTATAACTATATAAGATATTCTTCTTCTAATATGAATATGAAGTATATGTTGATATGCTCCCATGTATTATGTAGAAATTTAGACTGAATTAATAGTTATCAATTTATAAGGTATTGAAGACATTTTCCTTTTTTCAAATGAAAATGAGCTTTTTAATAAGTATTGAATGGTGCCAGGCATAGTGGCTCAAGCCAGGCCTGTAATCCCAGCACTTTGGGAGGCTGACGTGGGGGGATCACTTGAGGTCAGTAGTTCAAGACCAGGCTGGTCAATGTGGTGAAACACCTTCTGTACTAAAAATACAAAAATAAACCGGGTGTGGTGGTGTGCACCTGTAGTCCCAGCTACTCAGGAGGCTGAGGCAGGAGAATTGCTTGGACCCTGGAAGTGGACGTTGCAGTGAGCTGAGATAGCACCACTATACTCCAGCCTGGGCAACGGAGTGAGACTCTGTTTCAAAACAAAAACAAAAAACAAAACGGAACAAAAAAACAGTACAGAATGGGTAAAACATTTGGTACTGATAATGACCTCAATAGTATCCCTGCTCTACCTGGAGTCTGAGCCTTCCTAGACCCTCTCTCTTTCTGGTGGGTGGTAGTCCTCAGTGGACGCAGAGTATAAAAGAATGTTGCAGTCACTGCGCATCTGGACTGAGAAACGTGTGATGAGAGGCTCATAAGCCAAAACATATGTGGTTTCCAGCTGTGAGCATGTTGGATCTGGCTGACTCCTAGTTTTCTGATTTGTATGTGAGATAAGAATTTTCTTAACGTAAGCTTGTGCATTCATTACTGTAAACATATAGTACTATATTGGTACTATAAGTTCTCCTAGATATGTAGCATCATCTTTTATATATTTGGAAAATGTATAAGCTCAGAAAAATGCTGGGTTGGGAAATTATTTGAATTCATTTTAGATTTCTCAGAATATAATCATGTCAAACCTAAATATAACCACATATAGGACAAGTTTTACAATTTCTGTGTATGCCAAGTCCTTTAAATACTTTTTTGAATGAATTTGTGTATTTCAAGGTTTTCAGAAAATTATGTGAATAGTAAAGTAAAACAGCAAAATGCATGAATATAATTACTATTTCTTTAAAAACAAAAAAGCTAACATGGAACATTGGAGTATTTCCATAAATGTCTGAACCCCTCAAATCTACAATGAAATAATAAAAAATATGCCAGCCTGGATTAATAACAGACATTCCTGAATATAACTTGCAAATGACATGCTATAGCAGATCTTCTTTATGGCGATTCTTTGAAAAGTATTATGGTACAATCACTCCTCCAATAAAGTGGGGAGGAAGATTAGGAATTAGTCAACCTGGCTTTTGCCAGTTAATGGGGCAGGTTTCTGAAACCCTCTGCTATGGTCTGAATGTGCCTTCCCAAAATTCACACGTTGAAACTTAATCACCAATGTGATAGTATTAAAAAGTTGGGCCTTTTAATAGATGATGAAGTCCTGAGGGCATGAATGGGATCAGTGACCTTATAAAACAGGTACAAGGGAGTTGTTTGCCCTTTCCCCAACGTGAGAGCACAGCATTCGCCTTTTCTGCAGTGTGAGTGAGCACGAACACACAGCAAGAAGTACCATCTATGAAGCAGAAAGTGAGTCTTCCCTAGACACACAATTGGTTGACACCTGGATCTTGAACTTCCTAAGCTTCAGAACTGTTAGAAATAAATTTCTATTATTTACAAATTACTCGATCTTTTTGTTATAACTCTTTTGTTATAGCAGACCTCTCCAAATCAGTTTATTCTTGCAGAGTTAAGTAACAATTTAATCAGTTATTCTTGCAGAGTTAAGTAACAATTTAATGACATAAAATAGATACTGTGTTAATTTAATGCTTGGTACATACTAGGATTCATAAAATATGAGTTTCTTTTCTTTCTTTTGTAACACAGCTGCAAACAGAAAGGGTTGAGCTTGTCCTAAGGGCTCTTTTTTTAAGACAGTATACAAGGAGTTAGCTAGTTAGGTACACATTTGCAGCTCATTAACAAGAATTGCTTGCAGGCCAGCTTCTTAAACCTCAACAATGTGATCTTTAGCTTACCTTTCAAGGAACCTTAGGTTTAAATATAAACATCTTCTGTTCATCCATGAACCTACCTACTTGCTGACCCAATTATTTACTGTATGAACAGATATAGAATATATGTATATTAGTCTTTCATATCCACCTTCTCTCAATGAAACCAAAAGTGTTTCTATTACCGTTGGCAGGACATAAGCAGCCCAGTTTGTTTGGAATTTACCTTTAATTTTTTCTTGAGATCTTTGGATTATAAATGGTAAAAAATTAGAACTGATTGTAGAGAACAGAAATCCTAGGTAGGCTATTTCTTTTATTATTATTATTATTATTATTATTATTATTAACAGGGGTCTCTGCAACATCTGTTCTATCTTATTGAAATTCATCAAGCTAAACACAGCTGCTATTTCATAGGAAAGTGGGAATAAGGGGCGGAGGAAGTGAGAAAGAAATTTTTTCCAAAGGAGGTGGCTTGGAGAAAGTAGAAAAATATGCTGTTGGTTTTTTTTGTACTGTTGCCTAACTTGGATGTCCTAGGATTTTCTTGAACTTCCTGAGAACTGTTGTGTAACAGACAGATGTAATAAGTATACATTCAAAACACCATTCAGAAAAAAATACATTTGAGGCATCTTGTAAACCAGAAAGAAAAAAAATGGTACTATTTTGCCTATTTCTGTTTCTCAAAAAATATTTATGTCTTTGCATAATAATTTACAGTTTCTCTTTTCCCCTAAAAGCATAAGAATCGGTCATATAGCACATTTTCTCAATAACTGGCATTCATAGGCAGCGTATGAAATGGTAATCAATGGCTATGGGCCAGGAGATGGCCAATGATATCATGAGAGATAACTGAGAAGCCATTTTTAGCCACTGAATCCATGTTTCTTACTCTTTCCTATCCTGTTTTTCCCACTTAGTAGCACACCTTGATCTGTATTAAGAAGCTCAAGCAATTAAAAGCCATTTTCTTTACTGAGCAAATGTTTTGAAATAATCTGCAAAAGTATACTAACAGGTAATATTCAAATTTTACCTCCTTTTAAAATGTGACCAGTGGATATTACCAGAGTCACCATCTTTCTCCCCACATTTCTTCCCTCAGTTGATTTTTAGAAAGGCAAAGGCAAGGCAAGTTCTTGCTTTGTCTTTTATATTACAGCACCAATGAATGAGAAGCCAACATCATTCATCTCCATACCCCCGTTAACAACTCAGCATATTTGCAACTGTAACACTAAACTTAACAGCAGCATTTATCATGTTTTTATTTGAAATCTTCATACAAATAAAAAAAGATGAGATGATCTATAATATATTTAGGAAATGTTTCAAAAAGTGAATAAAATCTTGCTCAAGGGAAGGCTCTATTCTTCACAACTTAGAATCCACTGCAGTTGGAGCTGAAGTTAAAATTATTCAAATGATGATTTAGCACCAAATTTCAGAGACTTGAATGATCTTGATAGTAGGTGAAAATCAGCACCATGACATAAATTGTTTAAAGCGTCAAGATTTTCTTCGATTTCCCTCTCTTTCATTGTAAACGTGTCCACTCTATGTGAGTGCTAACCCATGAGACGCTGAGAAACAAGGTGATCAGAAATTTGTATGGTTTAAGCACTCTTGTTCATATTTTTAAGCGAGGAAAACTATTCGGAACCACACTGATGGGCTGAAAAGGCAATGTAAATGGGAGAACAATTCTAGCAAAGCTTTCCACATGTATTGCTAAGGGTTCTTCTTAACTTGATGACATATTTCTCTTCACACCCTTGGACACACCTGCCATTACATTCCCATTTTCCTAATCTCAATAGGATCATTAGGAGAGTCTCTGAATGATCAGACAGGCAATTATTGTAGTGTATTCTCAACACTAGCTGGTCAATGTGGCATCAACAGCCTATGCATTTAATTCAAATAGCACCATTGCCAGAAAAGGGTTTAATGCTTGCAGAGGGTGAGAATATGCAGGAGAAATGAGGTTCAAATGCTTTGCAAGAGCCACCCACCCCCCTGCCTTTGCTAATTTCCATGGAAGGGTTGGCTGTGCTGAATATTTAGGAAAACAATATTAATGCCGCTGCTTCAGAGGATCCATGGGGAAATCTGATAAATATCTGATTAAATTAGTCTCCAACATAATTACATTAAAGTCAAATTTGTTTAACTTTTTCTATGCTTGGTTATCCCTGCACAGCCAAAAAGATGTTAATTGGCAACCTAGCTTCTAATGTATTTATACCACTGGTGGTTTATTAAGTTCAAGTTTTATAATGCAAATGAAAAGAGATTGAAGTCATTTTTTTATAGCTAACAATTAAACTTTGAGGTTTTGGTTTTAAATGGAGCCTGTGAAGTCTTTAGTTTACACTGATAGTTTTACTATAAATCTTTTAAAGAATATCAATTTTAAAAAGATATTATGTGTTCATAGAAGTATTCTTTATACTTCTAGACATTAGAAAACAGAGCTAAGGAAAATTGAAACCATGAAAGACCTTACCCTACTGACTCTGCAAGTGTGGCATTAGAATTGAGAAGGTGCCATAGGGAAAGGTTCTTAACATGTAAACTACCTTCTTCAACTCTTTCATTGATTATATCTCTTAAGCATGCCCACAAAGAACAGAAAGTTCGAGAAATGAAAAATAATACAAAAATAGTGTTTTAAAAATAGAAACTCAATTCATTAAATTATTGTGTTACTCCGTTTGCATTGCTGTAAATGAATACATGAGGCTGGGTAATTTATAAAGGATTATCAAGAAGCATGGTGCCTGCATCTGCTTGGTTTTTGGTCAGGTCTCAGGAAGTTTTTACTCATGGCAGAAGGCAAAGGGGAGCAGGCACTTCACATAGTGAACGAGGGAGCAAGAGAGAGAAGGAGACCTGTCGGGCTCCTTTTTAAATAACCAGATCTTAGGTGAACTTATTACCATGGAGAGGGCATCAAGCCATTCATGAGGGATCTGCCTCCATGACCCAAACACCTCCCACCAGGGCTCACCTTCAACACTGGGAATTGCATCTCTACATGAGATCTGGAGGGGACAAACATCCAAACTCTATCAATTACTATACATGCAAAGAATATAATTAATATCTATACTCCTAAGTTTTGCTGAGAATCCTGGTGGATTTTCTTTTCCCCTAGTAGATTTTTATATGCCAATGAAATGGGATGTGCAAATTGGACTTATCCTATCCTAGCCTTTGTGTTGGATGAAGCCCTAAACTTAAGATAATTGGTATTTGTTCAGTGCTCATACATTTTTAAGAGTCATGCGTAAACATACATACACAATTTGCTAAGGGGTGACATGAAATCCAGTCTGGTATACCATAGACCATTGTTACTTCCAGGATATAAATGGGGACATAACTGGTGAAGGTGTGTTGGTAAAGAGGATTTCTTTACAGAGACTACTGCCAGAGCATTGTATTCTCTTTCACCTACACACTGGGGGATAGTGACACCAGTCTAAAAGAAGCAAACTGGAGGAGCCTGGGGCTCCACAGCTTAGAGACAGTGCTACACTCACGGAGTAGCCTATAATCCCAGAGTGTGGCCAGAGCAAGAAAGCTTATGTTTCCTGTGGGTCAGATATCAACCCAGTAGAAAGGTGGGGAACTTGGCTCATTTCAGAGGGACTTTGACCGTGAGGACTGCTCAAAAGAATGATGCAGACATTGCAGGGATGGACTGAAGGAATCCAGAACCATATGGAGAATTGTAGGGAGTCAGCATAGGAGACATCAACCTATCATAGAGCGACAGGTGGAAGATTCCCACTAGGGATTACTGAAGAGCCCTCAGATTGTCCTGTACCCAGCTAGACAAGGGACCGATTGAGATCTGACACTCCTAGAAGGCGTAAGTGTCAGATTCCACCTGGAAATTCAAGAGCTTTCTGAACCTTACCTCTCCTCCCTCTCCAACTCTCCAACAGAGGAGGGGCAAGAGGTTGAAATCATAAAGAAGGTACTGTAAACCCTTTCCCCACTGGAGTGTTCCCATTCTGAGCCAGGTTTAGCTTGGGGGAAAAGGGAAGCTTTAATCTGGTTGAGAACAATTTTGATATGACATTGGGCTAACAGAAATAAAATAAAATGTAAGGTACCTAGAAAAACTTTAGGACTAGCCTAGGATTTCATCCAAGACCAGGCAAGGAGACTGCAAAGCAGGGAGAAATTAGCTGTCCTGAAAAAGGAAACTATTTGAGCGCAAGTTATACGCTGTTATACAAGATTTGAGAGGCAAATCTAAGGGCAGCCGAATGACTCTGTCTTACAGTGAGAGAGGAATTTGAGGTTTGTAAAGGGAAACTTGAGAGAGGGAGAGGAAATGGGAACTTGTCAGGGAAAAAGGTACAAAATCAAAACTGTTGTTGACAGAGCTGCTAAGAAGGACCTTGACAGAATAGAAATGTCTAATAAGAATTTTCTTTTTGTTTTCTGGAAGGCATATCATATCAGCCTCTTTTTTCTATTACAAAATCTTTCATAAACTAATGTGTGTAAGTGGAATTGTGTAACAGAACTTAAAGAGATGAAGTGGCTGACCTCTGGGTCACTGTGGGGCAGCACTAGCATAAAGGCGGACGGGACCAGGACAAGGTAAGTCATCAATATCAGGACAGAGGTGCCTAGGAAAGCATCCTGAAGAAGGTGGTCTTTCAGCCGATTCTCCAATAAATAGGGAGCTTCTCTTGTGGATTCCACAATTAACCTTTTAATTTAACCAAGCTTCATTGATCTTTGTATGTACAATATTTTCCATCAATGCACATTTCATTGTGATGTGATCATGATTATGGTGCTAATGGTGGTAATGGCGGTGGTGGTGATGATGACGAGACTGGTGATGAAGACAACCCCTACCACTTTTATGGATGCGTAATAGTTGTACATATTCTGGGGATACGTGTGCTATTTCAATACCTGTATGCAATGTGCAAAGGTCAAATCAGGGTAACTGGGATATCCATCACCTCAAATATTTATCTTTTTTTGTGTTGGGAACATTGTAATTCTTCTCTTGTAGCTATTTTGAAATATACAATAAATTATTGTTACTATAATTTCCATGTAGTACTATTGAATATTAAAACTTATTCCTTCTATCTAATTTTATTTTTGTACCCCTTAGTCAACTCCTACCATTTTAGAATGCTTAATGTACTAAGTGTTTTTCATGAGTTTTTAAACTTATTTCTTGCAATAAACATGAAATGAGAAAATTGAATCTCAGAGAGATTTGATGACTTTTTGATGCTACCAAGATATGAAATGGTAGTTACAGAATTTGAACTTTTTTTCAAAAATACAGTAAAAATTTCACTTGGAATTTTTTAC
This sequence comes from Theropithecus gelada, assembly GCF_003255815.1. Classification (NCBI taxonomy): domain Eukaryota; kingdom Metazoa; phylum Chordata; class Mammalia; order Primates; family Cercopithecidae; genus Theropithecus; species Theropithecus gelada. Next base: position 13,754,870 of record NC_037685.1, on the reverse strand, counting down.
CTCAATGTTCTATGTAATGGTACTTCTTACGAATGCAATATATGCCAAATCTCTTATTTCTTTTCTTTTCCCTACTCATTTTCATTTTATTTTACTCATCTTTTTATAGTTTCTTAAAGTAGAAGCCTAGATTATTGATCTTAGATTTTATTCTAATATAAATATTCAATACTGTGTATTTCCCTCTAAGTACTATTTTTACTGCATCGCACACATACTAATGGTCTGTATTTTATGGCCCAGCATTTGGTCTGTTTTGGTCACTGTTTCTTGTGAGCTTGAAAAAAATGTGAACTCTACTGTAGTTGAATGTCAATTAGATCTGGCTGATAGATGGTGCTGTTTGGTTCATTACATCCTTACTGATTTTCTGCTTGCTAGATCTGTCAATTACCTAAAGATAGTATTAAAGTCTCTAACTGTACCAACTATTATAGTCAATTCAATTATTTCTCCCTGCACTTCTATCAGATTTTGCTTCACATTTTTAAAAACTCTGTTTTTAGGCACATATATATTAAGGATTGTCATGTCTTCTTGGAGAATTGACCCCTTTATCATTATACAATGCCCCTCTTTATTGCCCTTGCCCTGAAGTCAGCTTTGTCTGTAATTAATATTGCTACTTCAGCTTTCTTTTGATGAGTATTAATATATCTTTCTCCATCCCTTTATTTTTAATCTATTTGTGACTTTATATATCATATAGTTAAGTCTTGTTTTTTTTTTTTATTTTCTACTCTGCCAATCTCTGTCTTTAATAAGGATTAGACCATTGATATTTAAAGTGATTATGAATATATTTGTATTAATATCTATAATATTTGTTACTGTTTTCTGTTGATTCCCCCTTATCTCTCGCTCTCTCTCTCCACCACTCTCTTTCCCTCTCTGGTTTCAACTGAGCATGTTATATAATTCCATCTTTTTATCCTCTTAGCATATCAATAATACTTCTTTTTTATGCTTTAGTGGTGCCCCTTGTGTTTGCAGTATATGTTTATGACTATAGCCAAGTCTTCTTTCAAATAACATTGACCCACTTCATGGGTAGTACCAGTACCTCATAACAGAGTATTTTCAATTCCTTTCTCCTATCCCTTATAACATTTCTGTCATTCATTTCACTTATTCATAAGCAATAATCACTGAATATATTGTTGCTATTATTCTTTTGAACAAACTGTTATCAGTTAAATAAAATAACAATAAGAAAATAAAAGATTTTATTTTACCTTCATTTATTCCTTACCTAATTCCTTCCTTTATATAGATCTGAGTATCTGACCCACATCAATTTTCTTTCCCAAAAATTTTTTGAACATTTCTTGCCAGGGGGGCCTACTGGTGTCAAATTCCCTCAATTTTTGTTTGTCTGATAAAGTCTTTATTCCACTTTCTCTTTTGAAGGACAGTTTTGCTGGATACATAATTCTAGGTTGGTGGATTTTTTCTTTGAAAACTTTAAATATTTCACTCCACTCTCTTCATGCTTGCATGGTTTCTGAGAAGTCCAGTGTAATTCCTATCCTGTTCCTTTATAGGCAAATGTTTTTTCCTCTGACTTCTTTCAAGATTTTCTTTGTCATTGACTTTCTGCAGTTTGTTTATGATATGCCTTGGTGTCACTGTTTTGGGATTTATTCTGCTTGGTGGTCCCTGCACTTCCTGAATCTGTGATTAATTTTGGAAAATTCTCAGCCATTATTATTTTAAATATTTTTGGTTTTTTTCTTTCTTCTCCTTCTGATATTTTCATTATGCATATGTTGCACTTTTGAAAAATATTTTTGTTTTTTTTCTTTCTTCTCCTTCTGATATTTTCATTATGCATATGTTGCACTTTTTTTTTTTTTTTCTTTTGAGACAGATTCTCACTCTGTCACTGGGGCTAGAGTGCAGTGGTGCAATCTTGGCTCACTGCAACCTCCGCCTCCCGGGTTCAAGTGATTCTTCTACCTCAGCTTCTGAGTAACTGAGATTACAGACACCTGCCACCATGCCCAGCTAATTTTTTGTATTTTTAGTAGAGATGGGGTTTCACCATGTTGGCCAGGCTGGTCTCAAATTCCTGACCTCGTGATTCGCCCGCCTTGGCCTCGCAAAGTGCTGGGATTACAGGGGTGAGCCACCGCGCCCAGCCTGTTGCACCTTTTTTAAATATCCTACAGTTCTTGGATACTCTGTTCCATCTTTTTCATTCTTTCTCCTGTTTTGTATTTCAGTTTTGGAAGTTTCTGTTGACATATCTTCAAGCTCACTGATTCTTTGCTCGGCCATGTCCAATGTCCATGACCATGTCCACTGAGGTGTTCTCTGTTTCTGTTAGTGTTTTTTTATTTCTAGCATTTCCTTTAATTCTTTTTGGAGTTTCCGTCTCTCTGCTTACATTACCCATCTCTTCTTACAAGTTGTCCACTTGTTCCATTAGAGTCCTTAGCTTATTAATCATAGTTATTTTTAATTTCTGGTCTGATCATCCCAAAGTCTCTGCAATACCTGAATGTGGTTTGTGTGCTATGTTGTCTCTTCAGGCTGTATTTTTTTGCCAGTTAGCATGCCTTGTCATTTGCTATTGAACACGAAACACCCACTTCCTCAGGTAAGAGGAACTAAGGTAGATAGGCCTTTTGTATGAGATTTTACCTTTATCTGGCTGGGAGTGGGACTGTTTTTCCTGTTTACATTAGCTGTGATATCAGAGGCTGAAATTTTCTGTAAGGTGCTTGTTTTCATCTCCACTGTTGTCTTTGAGTTTTCCTAGGTACTTTTTAAATAGACTCTGAGGCTTGCAGGTTTTCTAAGCTATGATCCCCTGTCATTTTTCAGGAGCTCTATTAATGTGGTAGTAAGGTGTACAGGGCAGAGAGGCATTATCGGTTTTCTTAGTGAGGCCGAGTTGGTATTTCCCTTTCCCTAGGTTGGTTAGATTTGGGTAAAACTCCAGTTAGTTAGGTTCTGGTAAAGCAGTTTTCCCTAAGGTTCAGCCTTGGTTAAAGATAACGGGAAACTCTGGTTATATTTCGGAATGCTTACATTTTCCCTTCTCTTGCTGGAAGCAAGTGAGGAGTTTCCTTAGATTTTCACAGTGAGAACCTGGTAGGGCATTTGGAGGAAGATAAACTCTCAAAAGTGTGGGGGTCCCCTAAGATTGGACCCCATGAATGTTTTTAGCTTTCAAGCTAGATCCCACTGAGCCTCCAGCATTTCATAAATTGGAGTTTAACGTGTTCCTACTGATTCTGGCTTCAGCTGTGGGCTTCCACTCCTGGGCTTCTGCTGAAGGTGAGCTGTGACTCTTCCCTGTCAGTCTTTCCAGTTTTGTGGCAGTGGTTTGCTCCACGTACCCAAATGTCTGATGGATCTTAGAAGGGCTGTTGATTTGCAGTTTTTTCAGCATTTTTCTTGTTATGAGGGCAGGAGTAACAATTTCCAAGCACTTTACATGTTGGTTTGGAATCCCTAAGACTCTGTCCTTTTTTATTCTTCATTAATGAACTGAATTTCTACTGTGTGCCGTGGACATTTATGGTTGCTGATACTACAAAGGCAAACAAGATATGATCACTGCCTTCAATGGACATACAGTATGAGAATCCTAAATTATTCACTTCTATATCTTTTCTTATTTTTTCCATATTTATGTTTGCTTTGCTTCACTTCCTGCAAACATCTGAGACCCACTTTTTGTGCTTCTTTTATATCATTTCTATTTTGCAATCAGACTTCCACCCTCCACCTGGTACGCATTCACTCGTTCTCTCATTCTTACATTGGTTGAGTACTCTTCTGTCTTTAAACTCTGTATCGCAAAGGCTCTCTCTCATTAGTGCTTTACTTTAGTTGCTATTAGACACTGTGTCAACAAATGACTGGCTAAGTCTCAGAGATCAGAATACTAAGACATGTACTGAGACATGGCCTCACTCCTCAGAGCTGCAGCAGCACGTAACTTATGGATACCAAGCAACTCATCAAACTGAAGGCACTGACAGCAATTTTGGAGGTAATCGGTAGTGCCCAACAGGTAATCACCTCGTGCTTTTGAGTTGTTATGAGTAGACAGAACTTGGGAAACCACATTTTTTTTTTTTTTTTTTGAGACAGAATCTTGCTGTATTGCCAGGCTGGAGTGCAGTGGCGCAATCTCGGCTCACTGCAACCTCCACCTCCCAGGTTCAAACAATTCTCCTGTCTCAACCTCCCAAGAGTAGCTGAGAATACAGGTGTGCACCACTATGCCCAGGTAATTTTTGTACTTTTAGTAGAGACGGGGTTTCACCATTTTGGCCAGGATGGTCTCAATCTCCTGACCTCGTGATCTGCCTTCCTTGGCCTCCCAAAGTACTGGGATTACAGGCATGAGCCACTGCACCCTGGTCGAACCACATTTTAAACTTCTGAAAATAACATATAGGCCTGGTGTGGTGGCTCATGCCTGTAATCCCAGCTACTCGGGAGGCTGAGGCAGCAGTTCAACCTGGGAGGCAGAGGTTGCAGTGAGCCAACATTGTGCCATTGCACTCAGCCTGGGCAACAAGAGCGAAACTCCATCTCAATAAAAAAAAAAAAAAGGAAGAAAGGAAGGAAGGAAGGAGGGAAGGAAGGAATGAAGGAAATAAAAATGATTTTATTCATATATGGGATGCCCAGATGCCCTAATTACACTGAGCGATAATGTATTTTAGGAATATGTACTCTTATCAAACATTTCACATTAAATGGATTAAATGGGTTTCATTTCTCTACTCCTCATCAAATTTTTCCTCATGTGAGCTTCTTGAGAAGAAAATATGAACATAATTTTGAAATTTTTTGATAATTTTAACATATATTTTCTGATTTACTATTCCATTTCCACTTTATAAATCCAGAAAAGGTATTACCATATTTTATCAGTCTTTGTAAAAAGTCTTATAATCAGTGTTTTGTCATAATTGAATGGACAGTGGCTTCTTTTCTGATAAGTGGCACATACGACTAATGTTTTATAAAATATATACATTACATTTAATGAAATGTACTGTTTTAATATATATCCTGAGCATTTAATTTTTGTCACACTTTTCATTTTCAAATATTTCACTCCTATGAAAAAATTTACACCTAATGAAAGCTAGATGAAATAAAGTTATTACATGAGACAAATGCACCCTGAGAAAATTCAATGTTATTCTTTAGGCCTCACAAAAACTTCACATTGAAAGGATGAGACATATTAAGGAAAGAAAAGAAAGTAAATATATAGATAAGTCTAAATAAATAGTCTATTGTGGATTGTACAAAATGTTATATGTATATATAATTAAAATATATGAAAATAATAGCATCCAAATTGTGAGATTGGTAAATGGAGTTAAAATTTTTTAAGCTCAATGTAGTGTCTGGCACGAAAATAAAAGTAAAATTAATATTAAATTTTTATAAGTCAAGAATGCATGTCGTAATCTCTAGGGTAGCCATTAAAAATAGTAAAAAGCATTTATACTTCAAATGAGAAAATGGTGAACTGACAAAAATTACTCAAACATGAAAAATATTTTAAAACTTTAGAACAAGCAAGATGGACAGAGTAGTCCCAATAACAATTTTTAAATAAGGTAATAAATTTAAACCCAACTATACTAGTTAATTACATTAAATGTTAAAGAATTAACTGCTCCAATACAAGCAGGAAAAATATTCATCTTATTATCACTGACAAAAGGAAGCTTGTATGTTCAAAAGTTTGAGAACAAAATCAGTACCAATTTTGCGAATACTCTAAACTGAAGTGTTAGATAAGACTAACAAAGAGGATGGCCCCAAATTGGTTCATCCAGCATTATGTCAAACCTACTTCTAAACTATGGATAAAAAGTGGAGAATCCAGGAGTGGAGATAAAGGATCTGGAGAGAAAGTAGATGTTGTCTGTGTACATTATGTTTATCTAGTTTCTCCTTCATATTCATGGTGTGTGGTGGTATTTCTTCTACCCTCAACTCAAGGCAAATCACTAGTGGTAGTTGGAGGGGGTAGGGTCAAGAAAATCTCTTAGGGAGTTTGATTTGGTGTACTTAGCATTTATTGAACAGCAGTGCATGATACTGGATACTTGTCTTTTACCTGAAGAGTCTAAAAGCAAGAGCTATTCTGATGGCAGACTTTCTTGGAGCCATGAAAGTGTAAGTTTTCTGTGCACCAACTATAGACCCAGTTAGAGGAAATTAGATTGGTCATTGTGAAAGGAATTTCACTTGAAGAATGTCAGGAAAGGCAACAAGTGTTCCACAGTGGATGAACCATGGAAAATAAGAGACTGAGGATGGAGTTATAAGTGTCCGACTTGAAAACATCACATATATTAAGATATTTGCAGGTGAGGCGTCTGCAACATGAACCTATAAAACCACAAAGAGGTAGACCCACCATTTAGAATCCTCCATAGTCAGAGGGCTTTCAGGCCTGTACCAATCAAGTAACCCATTTTACCCTATGTCCTATGTCACATTTGCTTCCTAGCTCAAATTCTGGAGCAGCTAGGTGAAGGCTGGTGAGTGATGAGAAAGAATAGAGAGTTAGGTAACAAAATAAAGACTTATCATCATACCTGCACATCCCCAAATATAACTGAGAGAGGATAGAAGATTTAACAAAGATGGTTTGGAGTCATATGATTATTAGACTGGGTTAAATTGTTTATTATCTAAAACTGACAGAAAAACTATGAAAAATGGCTGAGATTTCATCTAAAGGATTGGCTAGTGGGGATGTGGTAAAAGTTGAGAGAATACATTTAAAGGAGTCATCTTTGGAATGACAGGAATTACCTTGTGCTTATGTCCTATGAAGCCCAGTTAATTCAATAAGCCAGTTACACTTACAGTAAGACCACACTCAGTAAACATGAACACTTGAGATAAACTTGATTGTGTTACAGAAGGATCTGGGTATACAGAACCCCTAAGAATGCAAAGGTCCATCATTTTAAAATGTGAAATAAAGTCACAGTACTACTGGGTCTTTTGTGCATTGTTGGGACCAATTTTTGGCACAGAAAATAAGTTCTCCCTTTATGGGATGAGACTGCCAATGTTTCTTTAAACAGATGGCTGTTATTTCGTTATTCAACATACCTTCCCTTGACACTTCTGCCTGCCAATTATTGTGGCAAATATAGTCTTTTATTCTGGATAAATTACTGAGGTACTTTTTGAGACACAGTATCCAGAGGGGTGAAAGATTTATATTTCTTTACCTACCAATCAATCTACACCTGAAAGTAGGTGTGAGATAAACTGGAACTGATTTCAATTATTGATAAATCACAAAGAATAACATAAACCATTACATGATTGATCTTGGAGACTTTTTCAAACCCTCTTTGGAGTAGAATAAGATACCTACTTTAGATGACCACTAATTGGCTAGTGTATTAGTCCATTCTCACTCTGCTATGAAGAAATACCTAAGACCGGATAATTTATAAAGAAAAGAGGTTCAATTGATTCATAGTTATGCATGACTGAGGAGGCCTCAGAAAATTTACAATCATGGTGGAAGGTACCTCTTCACGGTGTGACAGACGAGAGAATGAGTGCCAGCAGAGGAAATGCCAGATGCTTACAAAACCATCAGATCTCGAGAGACTCACTCACTATCATGAGAACAGCATGGGGAAACTGCTCCCATAATCCAGTTACCTTCACCTGGTCCTGCCCTTGACACATGGCGATTATAGTTCAAGATGAGATTTTGGGTGGGGTCATAGCCAAACCAAATCATTCTGCCCCAGCCCCTCCCAAATCTCATGTCCTCACATTTCAAAACACAATCATGCCCTTTCAACAGTCCCCCAAAGTCTTAGCCCAGTCGAGCATTAACCCAAAAGTCCAAGTCCGAAGTTTCATCTGAAGATAAGGCAAGTCCCTTCCACTTAGGAGCCTGTACAATCGAAAGCAAGTTAGTTACTTCCTAGAGACGACAGGGGTACAGGCATTGGGTAAATAAACCCATTTCAAATGGTAGAAATTGGCCAAAACAAAGGGGCTACAGGCCCCATCCAAGCCAGAAATCCAATAGGCAGTCATTAAACCTTAAGGTTCCAAAATGATCTTCTTTGACCCCATGTCTCACATCTGGGTCACACAGATGCAAGAGGTGGATTCCCAAGGCCTTGGGAAGCTCTGCCTCTGTGGCTTTGCAGGGTATAGGCCCCCTCCTGGCTGTTTTCCTGGGCTGGCATTGAGTGACTGTGGCTTTCCCAGGCATGTGATGCAAGATGTTAGTGGATCTACATTCTGGGGCCTGGAGAGCGATGGCCCTCTTCTCACAGATCTGCTAGGCAGTGGGTACTCTGTCTTGGGGCTCTGACCCCACACTGCCTTTCCACACTGCCTTTGCAGAGGTTCTTCATGAGGGCACCGCCCCTGCAGCAAAATTCTTCCTAGACATCCAGGCATTTCCATATTCTCTGAAATCTAGGCAGAGGTTTCCAAACCTCAGTTCTTGTCTTCTGTGCACCTACAGGGCCAACACTATGTGGAAGCTGCCAATACTGGGGTCTTACACCCTCTGAAGAAATGTCCTGAGTTGTACCTTGGCCCCTTTTAACCATGACTGGAGCAGCTGGGATGCAGAGCACCAAGTCCCAAGGCTGCACCCAGCAGGAGGGCCCTACACTCAGCCCAGGAAACCATTTTTCCCTCCTAGGCCTCTCTGCCTGTGATGGGAGGAGCTGCTGTGAAGCTCTCTGACATGCCCTGGAGACATTTTCTCCATTGTCTTGGGGATTAACATTTGGCTCCTCATTACTTATGCAAATTTCTGCCATTGGCTTGAATTTCTCCCTCAAAAATGGGCTTTCTTTTCTACTGCATCATCAGGCTACAAATGTTTCAAACTTTTATGCTCTGTCACCTTTTAAATGCTTTGCTGCTTAGAAATTTCTTCTGCCAGATACCCTAAATCATCTTTCTCAAGTTCAGAGTTCCACAGATCCCTGGTCTCTTTGCCAAAGCATAGCAAGAGTGACTTTTACTCCAGTGCCCAACAAGTTCCTCATCTCCATCTGAGACCACTTCAGCCTGGGCTTCATTGTCGATATTACTATCAGCATTTTTGTCAAAGCTATTCAGCAAGTCTGAAGGAGGTTCCAAACTTTCCCACATTTTCCTATCTTTTTCTGAGCCCTCCAAACTGTTCCAACTTCTGCCTGTTACCCACTTTCAAAGTCACTTCCACATTTCTGGGTATCTTTATAGTAGCACCACACTCCAGGTGCCAATTTACTGTATTAGTCTGTTCTCACACTGCCATGAAGAAATATCTAAGGCTGGGTAACTTATAAAGAAAATAAGTTTAATTGACTCACAGTTCCATATGGCTGGGGAGGCCTCAGGAAACTTACAATCATGGCAGAAGGTAACTCTCTACAGGGTGGCAGGAGAGAGAATGAGTGCCAGTAGGGGAAATGCCAGACACTTATAAAACCATGAGATCTCATGAAATTCGCTCACTATCATGAAAACAGCATGGGGCAAACTGCCCCCATGATCCAGTTACCTCCACCTGCTCCTGCCTTTGACACATGGGGATTATAATTCAAGATTAGATTTGGGGTGGGAAAACAGCCAAACCATATCAGCTAGATACCAAGGCAGACCTTGCAATAAAAACCTAGACCTCCACAATTGAAAGGAATTATTAAGATCATCTATCTCCCATCTAATGAAGAAATCCAAATTCAAAGCTATTTCAGGTGACTTGTGGATATTTTGTAAGCAGAGTAGAAAAAGAGGAGGTTGACATCAAAATGCTTTACTGAGAATTGTTTTTTTCTAGATAGACTGTTTCTTGGACAGTAATTTCCCACAAAATGGAAAATAAGGTTAGGGTAACTCTAGGCTTGTATCATCCTGCAGGTAACTATCTAAGAGAAGAGAGTGCCATTTTCACAATAATCCCCAAAAACGTCCCAAGGAGGACTCTGACTTGTGTCATGGAGACTCTGCCTGGAGCCAGAGGTGGTATTTGGTTTGGATCCAGAGGTGGGGGATGTGGTATGACTTAGGGGATTAGATTTAAAGGAGTCATCTTAAGAAAAATGGAGTTACTTTGTGCTCGCTTTCTGAAGGAGTCCAGCTAATTCAACAGACCAGCTGTACTTATACAATAGCACCACAAGCAGAGAACAGGAAGACTGAGGTTCAAGTTGAATATGTTACAGAAGGATCAGCCCCACTTGAACTACAGGAGCTAAAGATGAGAACATGGATCTGATCCAAAGAGATTCTTACTAAATGAAAGCTTATGTTTACTATGCTAACATAAGGGATATTTTTGGTGACTTTTATTTTAAAATGTTCTTTCTCTCTTGCTTATTTAATCTTTCCTTCCTCCATTAAATTTCTTAAATGTCTCCCAGAACCAAGTGGATGAGTGGCACCTCCATCAAATGATATCTCTTGCATTTTGGTTTCCAAGAAAAGAAGCTTCTAAAAACATTCCAAAGAATTTCTTGAAAGGTAGAGAAATTCCTGGGATCTCAGGGGTTAACAGGACCTAGTATTATTCCTAACTTGATCACTCCTTTCACTGTGGATTTGGAGATGATAACATTGTGGTTTAGTAGCAGGTTCATGACCTATAGGTCTTGAGACCCTGATTCCATATTTTTATTTCAGGATTTAACAGTTTAAATGAATTAGAGACTCTGATTAAGGGTATCCTCTCAAACTATTGTTGAACTTTGCCTCATAGTTTCTGAAAAGACACTTAATGCCAAAGAAACACATAGGACATCTCTAGGGTATTGAAAATTCAGAAGTGAGAAATGATTTTACCAGGAGACCAAAGCCCTTCAAATTAAAGTGAGATTGACTGACCCTTCTGTAGAACATGCAGTCTTATAGTATCTAAATGTATGGTGATCACATATTCCAGCTGTTAAGGATCAATTCTAATTTCAAATATTTTATTCCATTGTCCTTATAAGTGTATTCATACTGTCAGACAATGTATCTGGGACAGGAACTCATATAATATGGCCCATAGAGTTAAAGCTAGATCCTTGGTAACTTTATTTAATCAGAAGGTCCTACATTCTATGTTTCAAGGGAACTCATAGTCCTTATTTCTAAAGCAAATGTAAAGGTTTCTGTGGAAGCAAGCACTATGCAGTTTTACTTGATGATAATTACCCTGAGTCTCTAGCGTACACCGATGCATCTTTGCTGTGAGAGACATCTTGTGTCATTTCCCTGACTCAGAGAAAGGTTTTGAGAAAAGGTCAGTGACTACCCAGGTGAGTTCAATCTTTATAGGCAAGTGAATGAGAATAAAGTTGAATGCAGTTGTCTTGTCCATGTAATCCTCTATCTTGACAGCATATTTGAATCACCTAAGAGCTTTTGAAAATTACCGACTTATTCCCATCTATTTCCACCCTAGACCATTAAATGAGAATCTTTGGGGGCGGGGAACCTGATAGTCTTCCCAGGTGATTCTAATGTCTGATCAGGGTGGAAAACCAGTGTTTGACAGATATACAAACACCAGATAAAAAAATCTGTGTTAAGCTAATTGAAATGTAAGTTGCCAGTTGAAGTATAGATTTTGGTAAGCTTTTTCTAGCACTTATTACGCGTGTAATATGTGTGTGCGCTATTCTAGAGACTCTCTAAAACATGCCTGTGACATAGAAATAATTATCTTCCTTTTGATAACTGAAGAAACTGATGCCTAACCAGAACAAATGGCTTGAACAAGCGTACTAGTAAGTGGCAGAGATAGGCTGTGACTTCATAGTTGATTGACCCTAAGGAGCCCATGGAAGGCAGGGTCTGTGTCTTACTCATCTTTCAATTTCCCCCACTTCCTATTGTACCCAATAACAGCCTCTAGCAGAACATCTGCTCTAGAATAGGGCTTTGTAAAAATACACTTGATTTAGCAAAATGGACAGTGACTGTCTTGCCATGCATACATGGGCATGGATAAGTTAGTACTTTTTTTTTCCCCTGCATAATCTACATCAAATACCTCTATCAGTCCAACTGATACCTGACTAAGAGAAGTTTTGGTGTCTTCAGTACCGCTTTGGCCTAGGCATGCTATCATAACAAGGACTAGGAAGAAGGCTGGTCAGTGCAGGACTAGGGAAGGTCTTGGACATTGGTAGAGATAAGGGCACATCTAGGAACACGTAGCCAAGGAACAGTAGATTCAAGGCCAGAACTCAGTTTGAGAGTAGTCATGAGTTACATGAAGGCCAAAGTGAGATCAAGATCTCACGAAGTCACTGTTTGAGAAAACAACCTTGAAGTCAATACTGATATTGGCAATACATTTCCAGAGTATATTTATAATATTTGTTGAAGTTGTGTGACATGAGAAAAAATTGTTGGCTATTTGTTGAAGGTTTATTGTTTCTATTACCTATCTGAGCTTCCTCTGAAAGGAATCAGAATATGCCATTCCAAAATTATGCTACATTGGCATTAGGATTACTCTGAGCTAAAGACAATTGTGACTCAACAGGACAAGAAACGTTTTCTACCCTTTAAGGCTATCTCTACCTAAAAGTAAGGCATATATTGCCTTTGTGAAAGGTGCCTTCCTTAAATCAGGGAGAGAAGAGCTACTGTTCTCATTGAAGGCAGAGACATCATCAAGATGAATATGCACAAACAGACTGTAATAAAATAGCCCTTGTCTTCATTACTTCACCCGTATACTTTTATACTTCCTAGTCACTTGAAACCTGATTAGAAACAAAGATCAAAATCATAAAAAATTTTGTTATAAACATATAATTGGCTTTTTCTTGAATCATTTCAAAGTGAATTACCTTAGAGTGATGACACAGAAGGGACTGTCTTATGCCGGTTCAGGCGTCCCTTCAGACTGGTTGCTGTGAATCTTCTGCTTTTTGGAGGACTGGCCCATTTTAAAAATAGATTACATGACACCTAGTTCCAGAAACTCCATTCTGGTTTGGTTATTTCAAACAATGGCCTCCCATAAACTTTGTTGAGCAAATCTAAATGTGTTTTCCTGCATTAAGAAGGTAAATAAGCCCCTGAGTTTAATCTCTTCCATTCTAATCAACATATTATCTTTGTGAACCCCAGTGCATGTAAATATTAATAAAAGGCATGTGCTTTAAAATACAATCTCACCAGGAAGGTGAGAAGCAATTGTTTTCCTACCAATTTTAGGTAATCAGCATTAGGATGCTATAGTAATCAGTTCAGGAGCCAAAGAGCCCAGAAACAAAAGCCAGGTGCTAGGAACCTGAAAGCATTGCAGTGACCCCACAGTTGGGATGCAGGTCAGGATACTGGGAGATCAAATAAAATTAAATCCTGTAAATATTTGTCACATAGCTATTATGTGCAAGCCACTGGGTACTGTAATGCAAATGCAAAAGTGAATGAGACACATACTTCATCCTGAAGGAGAAAATAATCGAATAGAGGGACAGAAGGAACGGATATTATGGAATACCATTGAGGAGATAAGTGAAGATGTGTTAAAGAGTTACTAGTAATTAAAAATGTTTCATGGAAGAGGTGAAATAAGAAATGTGCCTTAAGGCTGGGTGTGGTGGCTCACGCCTGTAATCCCAGCACTTTGAAAGGCTGAGACTAGTGGATAACTTGAGGTCAGGAGTTTGAGATCAGCCTGGCCAACATGGTGAAACCCCATCTCTACTAAAAATACGAAACTTGTCCAGGCATGGTGGTATGTGCCTGTAATCCCAGCTGAGATGGGAGGATTGCTTGAACCTGGGAGGCGAAGGTTACAGTGAGCCGAGATTGGGCCACTGCACTCAAGCCTGGGTGACAGAGTGAGACTCCATCTCAACCAAAAAAAAACCAAATAAAACACACAAACAAAAAAAGAGGAAAGAGGAGGAAGAGAGGGAGGGGGCAGGGAGAGGGAGAAGGGGAGAGGGAGGAGGAGGAGGGGAAGGAAGAGGAGGAGGAGGAGGAAAGAAATGTGCCTTGAACAATAAGTTATATTTTGATAGCCATGCTTGGGGTGAAATGAGAATTTTTAAAAGGTAAATGGAGATCTCAGACCTGTTAAATAAAATTTGAAGGATAGGCTTCAGATTTTGGAAAACTGTTATTGTCAAAGTCAAAGACATCAGCAGCATGGCTGACTTAAGTGGGAATTTTGAAACCAATACAAGGAATGGTGGGAGGCAAAGGCAAATGGCCAGGTTCTTGCTTTGAAGGGACTGTGCTTTATCCCTGAGCCACTGGTGTACCCTCCAGAGCACAGTACACATAGGACTCAAGAAAGTTTGATGGATAATTTTTTGTCAGAGATCAGAGAACATATGAGGGCACTCAAAATTCAATGTTGCTTAAAAGTTTGTTTTTTTCAACCACTGAAAACACTAGCATCAGAGCATCTTTGTGAGAGGATGTATATTTTAGACAACAATCTCCTTCACATGGTGAAAAATTATTTCTTTTCCTGCTCCCTTAACTTTCTAGTGAGTTTAGTGTCCAGAGCAGCAACTTGGGGAATTGTTTAGCTTAAACATTTTAAACTAAGAGTAGAGAATTTTTACACTTGCCTATGACTTCTAGCCATAAGTCAAACTGTCATTACTGCAACAACAAAATATTTTTATCTGATCTTACTATTGTTAAATTCTGATTTGCAGTAATCAATAAATGAGTAAGTAAAATTAAATGAATTTTTAAAATTAAGATGATATTTTAATGGTCATAAGTGATCTTTTCCAGGGATATTTTCTATTCAAAACATTATTTCTGCATGTTTGAAATGCATACCATCATTGTGAGTTCTCGATTTTTATGAGTTAGCTGTATATCAGGAGACTCTTACCCTTGTGTGATAAATATGGACATTTTGGACACCATTTTTCTCTCAGACATTGAGATTGCTTTTTATATTTCATCACGTCACAGCAATCTCAAAATTGGTAGCAAGTACTTCCTGTGTTACCATTGAAAAAACAGTGGGAATCTCAGTTTGATATCAAATTGTAGCCATTCACTCATTTGCCATTTGGCAAAGGATTTCATCCATTGTGATTGTACCCTAGCAACTATACTGATTTCCTGTCAATTTCCTAATTCTAAACCCTAGGAAACCTTGGTTACCATAGAAATTACTTTTCCACCTATGTACAATTTAACTCAGCTAGGCTATTTTTACTAAGAGATCCCAAATTTGAGCATTTTTAAGCTACCTTCATATTTCCCTTAAAGAATTCACATTTCTAGAATTCTACTCTTTCTCTAGGTAAAGTTACAATTTATACGACTACATAGTACATTTGTAAAGGTCAGCCATGGAAGAGCTTTGTGAACTTGGATGTGCGTTCTGATCACCTGGAGACCTTGTTCAAATGCAGGCTCTGATTCAGTAGATCTGGAATGGGGCCTGGAATTCTGCATTTCTAGCAGGTTCCCAGATAATGGTGCTGCATTAATCCTCAGATCACATTGTAAGTCTCAAGGAGGTGCTGGATCCGTTTTGTTGTTCTTTAGAAATTTTAATTGATTTACATTATTTGAATAGCTTTTTATATTTGATATTTGGAAACACAAAAGTTTTACATGTTTCTTCTTTCAGTTGGTCATGAAATAAGTTAATAGAGCAAAGATACTTATGATTATGTTAGTTTGGAAACTGAGAACAATGCAGATTAAAAACAAAGTAAAAAACACCATATGGTTGTATCTACCACATGAGCAAAGAACAAGTCATGACATCTTCCCTTGGAATTTCAAGAACAGCATTTATCATAGGCATAAATTCTGCTAACATTCATCGTAGTATAAATTCTGCTAACATAGTCTCTGCAGTGCAGGACTGTAAGAAAGAAGTATCTCTAGTAGTAGAAATGTTTATTTCATCATTCAAAAAATACAGAGCTCCTTTGAATTTTTTTCTTCTGATCCCAAATTTAAATATAGAATACTGATTTTCATAGTATTAATAATGAGGTTGGTATCTGACTCCAAAATCATTCTTTTAGTGTTAAGCTGGTAAAATGTTATTTCTACAAGGATAAAAAATATTTTGTAACTCCGCCTCTGCAAGACAAGTAGAGATGTACAGGTAAGATTTTAGTTGTTTGGAGGCTGAAGAGCTCTTCTCCAAGGAACAATTTATAGAGCTTGGATCAAGGCCCTTTTCTCAGTGTAGCTGGAGAAACCCATGCGAAGACACTAAAATTGACAGACGCAATTTTGAGGATCTGCCAATCACTGTTGGTTTTTGTTTTTTTGGTGTTGTTTGTTTGTTTTGTTTTGTTTGTTGAGATGGCAGCATCTAGCTGCATGCTTCTAATTGTTGTTTTCTGTAACTAAATCTTCAGTGGCTCAAATTTAAAATGTAAACAAGACCATTAGAATAAACAACTCAGCCTTTGGCTCTCCCAGCTGGAATAACAGTAATGATTTTAGATACTGCTTGTTCAATAGCTTAACACTGGTAATGTTGCGTCCCATTTGAATTAATGTTCTTATGCAGTAGATACTCTAAAGCACATAAGGCCTCAATGCTATGTACTTAAATGTAAACATTATGAACTGTTCCTTAAGGAATTATGAAGTCAAAGATAAACACATTGTGCCAAGACAATCTTTGCTTTAGGTTCACAGCGAGACTATGGTGCCTTTAACAAAATCTTCTATCGCACCCTAGTCTAGCCAAAGCAATCTTCAAAGATCCTACTATCAAAAAGAAGGAGAAAGAAAATCTTCTACGTATTCATATCTAAATCATGTGCTCAATTTTAAAAGGGTCAAAATTTTGATGATGGTTTAATTTTTCAACGTTGCTTTCATGGCTCCCCATCATTTTCTGTTTTTATGCTCCATCTCTTGATAAGCTTCATGCTTGCCTTTTCTTTTCCTTTACCCCCAAAGACATGTGGCTTTACCTTGGCAGTGCCTATTTGAAATGTTTTAATGGTCCTCCATCAGCTAGAGTCCAAATACCATAGAACAGTGTGACAACTGTCTCCTTCAAAATCTTTGTTCCTAGAAAACCAGCTGTAGTCATATTAAAGAACTTTGATAATGCCTTTTCTCCTTAAGAAGTAAGCTTTTGGGTTTTTGGCCATTACTTAAATATTATCAGGGATTTGAAAGCAAGGATAGATCATTGTTTTGCTTGCAGAACCAACTCAGCTCCCCTACCAATTTATTTACATCCTTTTCCCTCCATCAAAACCTTGTCCTTCTTACAATTTCATGTGTATTTTATTCATGTCAATTACAAAAAGAACTAAACTGGATGCAGCATAAATTATTTTTTAAAAAATCTTTAATGCATACATGAATATAATTCTTTTTCTTTTGGTAGATTTTGTGGGTGAGAGTTAGGAATTAATTTGTCACTGAAGGTTTGTCAACAATATGTAGACCTTGAAAAGACTTGCCTTTAAATACAGTACATATTAGTTACATAATGCTTTGAAATGCTAGGCATTTTTTAAATTATGAAATATATTCATACCTTATCAGAGTATGTAAACCCTATATGTTTTTTCTTTATTTATAACAATAAAGAAAACATCAAAGTAGCCAAAATCCTCATTAGGAAATAAGCATTACCAATAACTTAGAAGCTTCTGATCTCTTTCATTGCATATCCTTTCCTTTCTATCCCTAATAATTACCATCCTCACTGACGTGAGACTTTTTATGATTTTAGTATCTATGTATGTGCCCCCAACAATATATTGTATGGTTGTGCTTACTTTTGAACTTTACTTAAATGGAATTGAGTCTCATATTGTTTACTCACTATTATGTTTGGGAGATTAACCACTGGTGATACTAGTAGCTGTCGTTCATTCATTTTTATTGTTGTTTTATGCCACCAAATGATTATATCTCACTTTGTGTATGTGATCTACTCTATTTAGATCTATGCTGCTGTGAACTTTCTTATACATGTCTTCTGGTACACATAAATAAAAGTTTATCTGATTCAATTTATTAAACCTAATTATAGAAATAATGGGTCATGGGGCATATGTGTTTCATATTCAGGTAAAATCAAACTTTTTTTGAAAAGTTCTGTGTGGAATCTAAAATAGCCAATCTCATAGAAACAGAGTAGAGTGGTGGTTACCAGAGGCTACTAGTGGGGAGAGGTGGGGAAGGGGGAGATGTCAGTCAAAGGCTACTAGTAGGGAGGGGTGGGGAAAGGGGAGATGTCAGTCAGTTAGATAGGAGAAGTAAGTTTTAGGGATCTATCACACAGCATGTAGCATGGCGACCACAGTTAATAATATGTATTGTATAATTGAAAATTGCTAAAAGAAAGATTTTAAATGTCCTCACTACAGAAAAATAAGGAGATGATATTGCCTAGGTTTTCTTCTGGGGTTTTTATTGTTTTAGGTCTTACGTTTAAGTCTTTTATCTATCTTGAGTTAATTTTTGTATAAGGTGTAAGGAAGGGATCCAGTTTCAGCTTTCTGCATATGGCTAGCCAGTTTTCCCAACACCATTTATTAAATAGGGAATCCTTTCCTCTTTGCTTGTTTTTGTCAGATTTGTCAAAGATCAGATGGTTGTAGATGTGTGGCATTATTTCTGAGGCCTCTGTTCTGTTCCATTTGCACTATATATCTGTTTTGGTACCAGTATCATGCTGTTTTTGTTACTGTAGCCTTACCATTCAGGACATAGGCATGGGCAAAGACTTCATGACTAAAACACCAAAAGCAATGGCAACAAAAGCAAAAATTGACAAATGGGATCTAAATAACCTAAAGAGCTTCTGCACAGCAAAATAATCTATCATCAGAGTGAACAGGCAACCTACAGAATGGGAGAAAAATTTTGCAATCTATCCATCTGACAAAGGGCTAATATCCAGAATCTATAAAGAACTTAAATTTACAAGAAGAAACCAACGCCATTAAAAAGTGGGCAAAGAATATGAACAGACACTTCTCAAAAGAAGACATTTATGTGGTCAACAAACATAAAGAAAAGCTCATCATCACCGGTCATTAGAGAAATGCAAATCAAAACCACAATGAGATACCATCTCATGCCAGTTAGAATGGCAATCATTAAAAAGTCAGGAAACAACAGATGCTGGAGAGGATGTGGAGAAATAGGAACGCTTTTACACTGTTGGTGGGAGTGTAAACTAGTTCAACCATTGTGGAAGACAGTGAAGACAGTGTGGCAATTCCTCAATGATCTAGAACCAGAAATACCATTTGACCCAGCAATCCCAGTACTGGGTATACACCCAAAGATTATAAATCATTCTAGTGTAAAGACACACGCACACGTATGTGTATTGCAGCACTGTTCACAATAGCAAAGCCTTGGAACCAACCCAAGGGACCCTCAGTGATAGACTGGATAAAGAACATGTGGCACATATACACCATGGAATACTATGCAGCCATAAAAAAGGATGAGTTCACATCCTTTGCAGGGATGTGAACCTGCATGAAGCTGGAAACCATCATTCTCAGCAAATAACCCAAGAACAGAAAACCAAACACCGCATGTTCTCACTCATAAGTGGAAGTTGAACAATGAAAACACAGGGACACAGGGAGGGGAAGATCACACCCCAGGCCTGTCGGGGGTTGTGGGGGTAGGGGAGTGATAGCGTTAGGAGAAATACCTAATGTAGATGATGGGTTGACGGGTGCAGCAAACCACCATGGCACATGTATACTTATGTAACAAACCTGCACGTTCTGCACATGTACCCCAGAATTTAAAGTATAATTTTTAAAAAAAGTATTTTTTTTAAAAAAAGGAGATGAGGTGATGGAAATGTTAATTAGCTTGATTTAATCTTTCTACAATGTACACATATATCAAAATGTCAGATTGTATGCCATAAATATATACAATCATTATTTGTCAAGTAAACAAAGAAAGATGTTTTTCAATTTATGGTCCATCTACTAATATACGAAAATTTCTGTTGATCCATATCCCCTCCAATATTTACTAATACATAGACTTAAAATTTTTGCTCGTCTGGTGGGTGTGATATGGTAACCCCTTTTACTTTTTATTTACATTTCCTGATTATTACCGATCTAGTACATTTTTCAGTGTTTTTTGTTAATTTAAGTTTCCTCTTCTTTGAAGTGCCTATTGCCCAGTTTTCTATTGAACTGTTTGAAATTTTCTTTCAGGTTTTAGTCCTTTCTACACTTTATGCAATATAACTATGTTCTTAGAGTTTGTAGCTTGACTTTTCACTTCCTTTAGGGTGTCTTGATGGGCAGAAAAATCACATTTTTAATATAAACGAACTTATCACTCTACATGTTGTTTTTCACAATTAGTTTTTTAAACTACTCAAAGTTAATGTTTTGGTTTGGTAAGACTTCGAAATATAATTTTTCTTGTTTTTTCAGTGCATTAGCATCATTTATTGTAATGACCATTGGACTTCCCCCACTTAATTTCCAATAGCAAATCTGTCAAGCAACAAGTGTACTTATATGCATGAGTTTGCTTCTGGGATAATTCAGTTTCATTGACCTCTTTCCTTAATACGATAATTTAACTGGAGAAGGGAGAAGTAGAACAGGAAAAGAAGGAGAAAAAAAATAACTAATTTTATGGTTGTGATATAAGTATTTGGACTCTTTATTTTTTAACACCAAATGCATCAGTATATAAACCAATTGGGCAGAACCAGATAAACAGATAAACAGAACCAGATATGTAACTTGGAGAGTCCAGTGTAAAATGAAAATTCAAGGTCCCTTGTTAAAAAATTACGGAGGCCGGAAGCGGTGGCTTATGCCTGTAATCCCAGCACTTTGGAAGGCTGAGGAGGGCAGATCACATGAGGTCAGGAGTTCAAAACCAGCCTGGCCAACATGGTGAAATCCTCTCTCTACTAAAAATACAAAAAATTATCTGGGTGTGGTGGTGCATGCCTGTAATCCCAGCTACTGAGGAGACTGAGGCAGGAGAATTACTTAAATCTGGGAGGTGGACATTGCAGGCAGCCGAGATCATGCAACTGCACTCTGGCCCAAGTGACAGGTCAAGACTCCATCTCCAAAAAAAAAAAAAGAAGAAAAGAAAAAAAAATTATGAAGAAGTTCAAGGTGGCAGCAGCAGAGCATTAAACCAAGCCTGGGACCCTTCTGAGTATGGGGTCTCACGCACCTGCATGTATCACACATGTAGGAAGTCAATTCAACAGACAAAATATGATGAGATTGTTCCCTTTTTATGAAATAACTATAAAATTATGCAAGAATAAGCCCCAGCTTCTTACAGAAAGATATTTTTAATCAGGAAAAAGATGATGTAAAAGAAATTAAGTATCTAGCATGGAATTGGAAATAATTTGTCATACAAAATTGAATTTAATACTAGTAAATATACATGTAATGGCAAGGGCTCCTGGTTTAACACGGGGAGGAATTCATCTTTAATTGGTCTGCTTTTATTCCTCATTCTCCAGTTACAAGTTTGACTTTCTCACCTTTATGGATCCTCATGCTTTTTGCTTGACTGCAGGGCCATGTTACATGTAACAATCTTTCAAGATTCAGTGCTGTAATACACTAAACTGAACATTCTCTTTACACAGTTTCCTGCTGTGTTTACTTTATGATATTTTAAATAAATGTTGAAGGGAATTTATAGCTACTTAATACTAGTTCATGTGCTAGAAGTACTTAACTGAAAGACTATTTGAATAGGTGCCTGTGGATATATCCACTTATAACCTCATATTGGATGTTTTTTATATTTGTCAAAAGAAATGAACTATTTTGTCTTATTAAAGTGTGGCTCAATTCTACATAGAATATATTAAATAATGCCTCTATTATTCGTCATTATCAGTGACTCTAGGATTTCATGTAATTGAATTTTAAAGGATAACAAAAATTATAATATTCAAAAGTTCAAGTTTTACCATTCTCTTTTTCTATAATTTTTTTAACCAAAGCTTTCTCATCTTTTTGAGTCACTACTTTGCCTCACTAAACGAAGTATTTTAAACATTATTGGCGCTTTCTCTGATTATTTGTAACTGCTATTTTGGACATTAATTTGTTGAGCTACATTCTAACCAAGATTGCTGTATCATCAACAGCTTACCCTACTGTGTATATAGTTGTACCTCTCATTGCTTTTTCTATCCGCTGACTCTTGGTTATATTGTCAGCTGCTACTTGAGTGTATCCACGTGCTTCCCTCTACTCTTAGTTTGCTTTCTAAATTTTCTTTCTGAGTAGGCTTTCCTCTACTCTTAGTTTGCTTTCTTAATCTGATGTGGGCTGGGAAACCACTAACTATTATATAATTTATAGAATTCTGTGTCAAATAAGAGTTGGAAGCTTCAAGCAAGAAACCAATCCAGAGAGACGTGTATGAGCTTCCATAATCGCATTTTTGAATGCTCTTTGACACTAATAGACCTGTACTTAAGTTTAGATTCACTGTTTTGGCTCAGAATGAGCCTAAGAAAGAGCTGTGTTACTGCATGGGGCACTGCAATGAGTAGTCAACGCTCACTGTTTGACCTATTATCAGCTTGCAGACTCCTTATTCTGCTATTGTTTTTTATATTTCCCACCTGCTGCTGGAATTCCTATAGTTCTAATGCCCAAATGGAGGCCAAATAATTCAAGTTAATTTGTTCATGTGTATATATAATTTCAAGGAAAATAACAGTCATTGTATATGTATTATGTACCCAATAATAAACTGATTTTTAATACAGTGAACATGTAAAAATTAAAAACTACCTTATAAATAATAAAACTGGGGCTCAGAGAAGCTATAGAAATCATGCATGCTTATTCATCAAAAAAAAAAAAAACCTCACAAAGCACATACTGTTTGTAAGTAGGAGAAGTTAAGCAAACATTTCTTAAATAAATGAATTTTGCTGATACAGTCTGGCTTCAAAACACCAGTTATTTTCACAACATTAAAGATAGTGAGCAGAGATGGTGAATTTAAAGTGAGCTTTGAGATCATGTTGGTTTTCACTTAAAAATTATACTTTTTGTTTTACAGAGACAGTACCAAGAATTGATCTAGGAAATAATAAAATCTTAAAAGAAATCCAAAATTAGTGTCAGAGTATAACCCACAACATTCCACAGCAATCAAACAAAAAGATAATCTAAGATTTGTACTTATGATGCTGACTGATGTATACAAATAAATAATCCACAGTTCTAGGTGGGTTTCATAACAGCAGAGCCTGTTAAATTCAGAAATGCCCATTTTCCCATGCTGCAGACTGCTAAGTAAGATTGAATAGTTCCTGTTAAGATCAACAGAGACTTAGAAAGCTTAATTTATATAGAAATATTTTAAAAGAAAGAAATCACAATCCTTTGCTTGTTTATTAATGGTGGCTGTTATGAAGAGGTTGTTATACACTGTTCTTGTCTGTCCTAGGGGCAGAGCCTCAGGAATACACTTCTGAAGAAAGTCCACTGTCATAAAAAAGAAAAAGTGACTTCTCCAGATCACCTTTCAGGTAAACCCAATGACTGGCATTCTCTAACTTCCATCTCATTCAGGAGTGATTTATTAGTAAGGAATAGAAACACACCATCTTTCCTATAACAAAGTGGTCCTCAGTCCCTGGTACCACAGACTGGTACCGGCCCGTGGCCTGTTAGGAACCAGGCCACACAGCAGGAGGTAAGTGGTGAGGAGCATGACCTCCTGAGCTCCGCCTCCTGTCAGATCAGTGGAGGCATTAGATTCTCATAGGAGCACAAACCCTATTGTGAACTGCAGATGAAAGGAATCTAGGGTGCCCACTCCTTATGAGAATTCAACTAATACCTGATAATTTGAGGTGGAACAGTTTCATCCTGAAACTAACCCCCCATTCCCTGTCCATGGAAAAAAAGGTCTTCCACAAAACCCGTCCCTGGTGCCAGAATGGTTGGGGCCCACTGCTATAAGTGATAGAAAAAGAAAAGGGAAGGGAAGGGGAGGGGAGAGGAGGGGAGGGGCACCAAAACTATCTTAAGTAAGAGAAAATGCTCATAGAATCCATTTAAGAGAAATTTAACTAAAAGAATCATGTGTCTGGGTCTGTGTGTGTGTGCAGCTCTGGGTTTGTCTGACAATGGCTCTTTTTACGTATTGGTTTCCGGTTTATTACTCCATAAACTGTCTTCTTATTTGTCTGTATATACATGTCCCATGATGGCTGCCTGTTAAACCTTAAGTCTACAGAATATTCCTTTTAGATCACTACCTTTAAATAACTTCTTCAATGTAGGCCAGTTCTAAATTTCTAGGAAGAGGATCGGATTGGCCCAGCAAGAGTCAGGTGTTCATTCCAATCAATCCTCTGTGAACTGGAAGATGGGTTTCTGTGATACATAGAATTGTATGTCTAGGCTATGGATGATATTCATATTGAGATCATTAGGCTGGTGGGTAACATTAGCAGGTTATTACTACTGCCTCCCAGTTTTGATAGCATTCTCCTTAAGATGTTTAGACAAACAAAAATATCATTAGAAGTATCTCTCCCATTGTCTGTCTGATTCTGATTCTTCATCTATGTTTCCTGAGCCACTAAGTGAAGGAATCAAAGCATCTTCTCACAAATTCTAAAAATAAACAAGTGAAAACCAACTCCATAGTTCTACATCAAGCAAAATAATGTTTACACAGCTGAAGATTGCATATCTGGGAAAGAAATGTTATATTGATTATCTATTACTGCATAACAAATTACTCTAAAATTTAGCAGATTAAAACAACAAGCACTGATTATTTCAGTGTCTGTGGGTCAGGAATCCAGGAGGAGTTTAGCTAGATATCTCACAATCAGGGTGTTTCATAAGGCTACAATCAAGATACCGGACAGGGCTGTACAATCTGAAGGCTGAAGTGGGGAAGGATCTGCTTCTAAACTCACTTGAGTGGGGGCTGTTGGCAGGTTTCCAGTCTTTATTAGCTGCTGATTAGAGACATCATTTCTTTGCCACGTGAGCCTCTCCAGTATTGCTTTATCACAAAATTTAAATAAACAATCAACTATTAGGACAACAAATATTTTTTAAAGCTGAATCAACCAATATACTATGATAATTTATTTTTCTATTCTTCCCTTTTTTCTTTAGTTTTCTATAAACTTTTCACTATTTTTTCTAGATACTCAACAAAACTCTCCAACAATTGTGAATGTTTTTCCCTGTGAGCAAATTACAAAATAAACTATTAGTTTCTTTTTCTCTGTTTTTGGGAACATTCTTCCAGCTATGTCCTGTCATCTGATTCAGATATGTATTGTTGGTCACTAACCCTGGCACTTCGCTTCACATTTCTGCTGAGTTTGATGGTCTTTTGTTTCTTGGATCTCCAGTGTTCTTTCTTGAATTTGTCCTTGTTTTTTCAAAAAACATTCTCCAATAGTTTCCTAAGAAAGAGCAGATGATCTTCTCCAGTGTTCTGACCTTCACAGTTGATCCGTATTTTTGCTGGATATAGAATTCGAGGTTGAAAATATTTTCATGCAGAAAGGCCTTTTAAAGGCAATACTCCACCGACTTCTAATTTTCAGTGTTGCAGTTGAAAAGTCTGAAGCCACTGTCATTCAAATTCTGGCACATGACTTACTAAATTCTTGCCTGATTCTTTCAGAATCTCGTTTTTATTCCTGGTAGTCTGAAATGTATGCTTTAGGATAGGCATATGTTTGTTGATGCAGGGCATTCATTGAATATTTCCAATGAGGAAAATATGGTTTAAATTTCTGAAAACTATGTGCCATTTCTTAGATAATATCTGGACTTCTTTGGGTTTTTTTTCTGGATTTCCAGGGCTGTAACACCTTTTATTTAAGTAGTGGGCCTTCCTAATTAATCTTTAATTTTTAATTTATTTTCCCAAATTTTCTGTTAAACATTTGTTTCATCCTGAGATTTTGATATCATTAGCTAAATCTTACACTGAATTCTATGTTTTATATCTACTTTTCTAATTTCTTTTTTATGTCAAAGGCTTTCCTTAAATTCTTAGGAATTCTTTAACCTGGCTATTCATTCTTACTTAAAAATGAGTCACTAAAATCCTGATTGGTGTGAAATGATAAGGATGAGGAATGAAGGACCGGCAGATGTTTATGTTATGGAAAAGGACTCATTTCTTAAGCTGGGGCAGTCAATTTCTCCATGCTCTTGAATTTGACAGGGTGGGGAGAGAAGAAGCAAGATAGCGATAGTTTCTGTTTTGCTAGTAACATTTTAGGTTTTAAATGGGGGAATGGTGAAGAAGGTCCCAGAGTAGAGTATCTCGATTTTTACTTACTCTGCCCTTTTCTCAACCTAGATCTCAGTGCAGTTTCGCTAAGTCTGAAGACATTTCTCCAAAAGCTTAAATCTCAGTATCCCCTGGTTGGTGTGAAAGTTTTAATGTTGGCGAGTAAGGGAGAGGAGGGCTAGTCTTGAGATGTGTCAGGTGAGATGTGAGATGTGTCAGGAGCCTGCCCTGTATAGATCTTCCACCAGTTCTATTGTGTTCAGCTGCATTCTTGTGCTTCCAAATTCCCAAGATTAGATGCTGAAGAATCAGAATTCTCAGGAATTTTTAGACACTTCCCAAATCATAAATTAATCTGTATTTTTCATAAAGCTTTATTTGCACATTTTTAAGTAATAGTGAGTGACCTTAATAATAAGCAGTAAACCACTTTTTTGTGATAGGACCAAACTGAACTTGCAGGAATTTTTCACAGAATTTTAAAAAGAGTATTAAATGCATGACTTAGGATTATTATGAATCAATATTATTATGACAAGATACTTATTTTAATAAGCTATAAAAATCATCTCTATCCAACATAATCATTTGATATTAGAAAACATCAAAAGAAACAAAATAAAATAAATACTAAATAAAAATAATTTAAAGCATTGAAAGATAATACCAAAAATATGTAAAATATTTAAAAGTACTTTTCTTAATATAAAATATTAAAGCACACAAGGTTTTAATAGCCCTACCTAGTAGTCTTGATTTTTATAACAAATATCCTATTTTTTTGGAAAAATTGCTTTCATTTTGCACTGATGGCTTGATAAGTTCAAAGATCTTCAAGTTGTACATCAGAGTATACGTTGCTTCATAAAAGTTTATCTCTTTTTTAATGATGAAAGTATTTCATCTGCCTTCTCTGAGTTTGGTTTTGCCATTGAAATTTATGTTGCTTTTGCTGATTCAAATTTTACATTAGTTACTAATTCTATGTCAGAGTAGTCTACAACAATATTCATATATTTTTCTCCTTGCATTTCTTCTGTTAAGTTATTTACAAACAATTGTAGCCTATGAAGTATTTTAAACACTGGAAAACACGAGCTAACATTGTTAGGTCATATCACAATAATATAACATTGTGATATTCTAACACAGTTAACAATACTATGCAGAATCACATGTCAAAATTGTCAACTTAAGAACTTACTTTGCTTCCAGACTTGTTATTTCTTAGAACAACATTCAAAGTATTTGTATAAAGTATACTATGCATATAAATGTATTAACATTCATTTTATTTATAAGAATGATTCATCTTTAGCAGCAGACAGGGCCACGGGTACCTAAAACATGGCAACATGATGAGACGGTGATTGCTGCTCATCTACGTGCTCCTTTCCCGGTCCTGGAAATGTCCATGTTATGCTTCCATTCTGTGTACCAGTGATTCCTGCTCTTGCTTTCAACTTGACATCAATCTATTCTTTCAAACTAGTAACATTGCTATGGTGATTATTAAGCTTTAATTCTAGCAGAGGAATTGTAATTTGTTTTCCCAACTGATTTCTCTCTGAATTCATAAAAACACATAAATTTCCCAAAAATTCCAGAAAAGAATCCCACATGGAAACACTACTCTATGGTTAACCTTCATTCTCTGTGTCTGGGATGCCTCTAATCATTAAAGCTCTCAAAATTCCATGGAGTAATAGATAACACCCCCACTATGACTCCCCCGTAGAAAATTAGGTTGAAACTCTTCTACCTTCCTAAATTGCATGTTTTCTTTCTTCTTCGCATCTCCTTGAATTTCTTTCTAGGTTATTTTATTCTTATGGATTCATATCTTTGCACTAATATCAGTGAGATTTCGGGGGTTTGAAAGAAGATAAATGAGAGACATTAACCTAATATTTTTACTCATGCTTCCCCTTGCCCTTGGTAGTTAACTTGCCTACCTACAGCTGATAAGAGAAAATCTTTAAAAAGAATGAATAATATAATAAAGGGCCTGGGAGGAAACTTTTTGAAGTGATGAAGATAGTCATGGTCTTGATAGAGGTGACCATGTATACCTATCCCCAAACTCATTGGATTATATACATTAAATATATATGGCTTTTCACATGCCAATCATATTTCAATAAAATGGTCTAAAGAAAGAAAGAGAAAAAAACACTTTATGTATCTCACAATTCAACTCCACGCCACATCAGTCACAGATTAGAGGACAAATAATGAACTCTATATTCAAGCCATGTCTGTCAGTTTATCTCACCCAAATATTTGAAATTGCTGTTGAAGCCTGAGAATGGTAGCTCATTCCTGTATTCCCAGTACTTTGGGAGACCAAGGCAGGAGTACCACTTGAGGCCATAAGTTCAAGACCAGCCCAGGCAACATAGTGAGACACCATCTCTATCTACACACACACACACACACACACACACAAAAGAAAGAAAGCCAGGTATGGGGGCTTGCACCTGTAGTCTCAGCTACTCAGGAGGCTAAGGCAGAAGGACCACTTGAGCCCAGGAGTTTGAGGATGCAGTGAGCTACGATTGCACCACTGCACTCCAGCCTGGGCAACAGAGCAAGACCCTGCCTCTACAAATAAAATAAAATAAAATAAAATAAAATAAAATAAAATAACTACCAGGTTAAAGAATAGAGAATGAAAATCTACAGACTAAAGTTTTATTTACTATCTTCTTTTTAATTTTATTTCCCTTTTTTCATTTATGCATTCAGTAATCAATTAATTGACCGCCTCCTATGTACCTATCTTTGAGCTAAGTATCCTGGTGATAAAATGAATGATTCACAGCATTTTTCATCCAGGAATTCAAGTCTAGTCTGGAATAGATAGATAAATCAACAAATAGCCCATCATTTCTAACAAATATATATCCACCAAATGTTGTAATGAAGAGAGAAAAGTGCTTATCTGCCAGCAAGGATCTAGAAGGCTTCCCAGAGGACCAAAACACTGAGCTGCAATAGGTAAGATGGAGGTAGTCAATCCCAGGACAAAAATATCTAAATAGAGAAAAGAGTATGTGAAATACCCTGAAGAAAATAGCAAATGAATCCTAAATATCCTAAATGAAAGAGAAAATGTCATGTCTGGGATGAGCAAGAAGTGTCACAAAACTGGAGAATAAGGTGTTCAGATAGACAGTACATGTGGAGAGGTTAAAAGTGTAGACTGGAAAAGATTGTGAAAGGGAAGTTTGGCATTTATGCTGAAAGTAGAGATGTTTTAGGCATAAGAGTGATGTGATCATATTTGCATTTTTATCAGAGAATAGCATGATGTTGTGGGGTTTTGGTGAGGATCTGAGAGAGGCAGCAGGTAGAATATTCTAAGGAAGCTCTCATACTAATTCAGAGGGAAAGGACACCAGCCCAAAAGTTATGGGTTTGTTTGTTGTTTAGTGGAGAAGTCAGGAAATTAAGTGGACACGTCATGTCCTCTGAGAACACTTTCCCAACCACCCTACACATCTGGGCTTTGTCCCTCTATTTTGTTTCATAGCATGCTCACAACCATCACACACTTGGTCAGAATTTCATATTTAGTTATTAGGTACCTTGACGGCAATGGTGATCTGGTTCTTATTTACCAGTTTAGGACTTAGCAGTACTGTATAGGCACCCAGTATTTGTTGAATAAATGAAACCCAACTCTCTGAGCCTCTTCAAGCAGATTCTTACACTCTCCTTGCTGCTAGCAAATGGAAAATTGCCTTACTGACATCCACAGCATACACACCAGAGGAGCCCAAGAGTGGTGGCTAGACCAGCAGCAACTGTATCAACTGGGAACTGCTTACAAAAGCAGTCTTGGTACCTACGCCAGACCTATGGAATCACAAACACTGCAGTTGAAAGCCCAGGAATTGGTGTTTTAACAAGATTTCCACATCATTCTGATGCAAGCTAAAGTTTGAGAGCTTTAGATGATATATTCTGTTCCAATAATAACTTGTCTTTGCAAAGAGATCATGCATCCTAAGTTCTTTTACTGTGCTTTAAATCTAGTTTTGGTGCTCGATAGCCCCAAATCTGTAAGCATGTGTCTTAGTTTGGGCTGCTGTAACAAGGTACCATAGACTAGGTGGCTTACAAGCAACAGAAATTTACTTCTCGCAGTTCTTGATGCTGGATGTCCAAGATCAACCAGGGTGCTATCATGGTTGAGTTTGACGAGGGCTCCTCTTTCAAGGTCCAGAGTGTTGACTTCCTGTGGTATTCTCACATGGAAAAAAGAGGGCAAGAGAGCTCTCTGGGATCCCTTTTATAAGAGAATTAATCCCATTAATGAGGGATTTGTCATCTCCCAAAGCCTCCACTTCCTAATACCATCACGTTAGGGGTTAGGATTTCAACATATGAATTTGGAGGGGGACACAAACATTTCATTCATTGCAGTGAGGTTATATAGGATGAGAATGGTGTGAAATGAGGACTTCTTTAGTTGTTCTGGTAAAAAATGCAATAATCAATACTTATATAGTTATAAAAGATCTCCATGCTTATAACTTTATTTCATGAACAAGTACTTGTTTAATGGAACCAACCCAATGACTCTCCTGGGAAGTACAATAGACCACACCCCTCTTTAAGGGTACGGTTCTGACATGCAATGAACAGAGACGCAGCAGGTTGGAGCAGATTGCCATATTGTCATTCTATGGGTTTCTTTGGTCTAATTCTCTAATAAATGACAATGTGTCGGTTGCTGGGTTGGAATCAGTAATATTTCATCAAAATTTATGCTTGATTGATTTTATTTCTCCCAGAATTCCTGCTCGAGTCCAGCATTGGGCCTTCAGTCATCCAGGCCAGCAGGGTATCCTAATCTCAATCTGAGTTAAGGTCTTAATAAAAATGCTACCAAGATGGACACAATTTTTTTATTAAGTCAAATAAAAATGATAATGTCAGTAACAACATGCTTGTCTCATGCAACAGTGACAGTAAGTCACTCTAGGAGGGCTTACACATACATACACACACACACACACACACACACACAAATCCTCTTGCTCAGTTTTTTGCATTCTTAGTATTGTAATCATTTCTTGTTCTACTATGTCCCACCTTCACAGAATATACATTATACAGCCCAAGCATACTGATTTTCACTTCATGAATCTATAAACCCTATAATTCTTACCCAAAACCTGGCAGTTTAACCTGTCTTTGGAGGAATGATTTAATAACAGAGACTTGTAATGAGAGCTCTTATCACTAAAATGTCACTGTATTTACAAAATATACTACAGGGCACTTACTAATATACTATAAAGTGCTATCATAAATCATTTAGCCTAGGCTACCCTTTTAAAAATACATTAATAAAATAGAAATAGTTCAGTATCCCTGACTTTAAAAACATCTATTCTTTCTACTCTGAAATATTGTGAGTGCTCTCAGTTACTATTACTTCATGGTGTCTTTCTCATGTTTAACACTCTCTTAGTAGCCTTAACCAAACATTCATTTAAAAATAGCCTACTGTACAGTTTTACTATATTAATAGATAACGATACAATATGTGGGGAGTTAAGGAGGTGAAGAAAGGCAGGAAACTACTATTCACTGAATAAATAATAAGTATGTTAATAATGACAATACTTCCATTTACTATTATCTAATGCGTGATAAGAACAATCTTGCTTGCCTCTTGTAGGCAGGATGCTAAGTAGATATTAAGTACCCACAGGAGACTTGCGAGGTAGGTGTTATGATCTGCAGTTCATAGGACAGGAAACGAAGGCAAAAGACAAATCAGAATAAGAGTGGAAATGGAAAAAGAACTGTGTTTTAATTACCTTTTAATTTGTTATTTCCCCCAACTCCGGAATATTCTGTATTCTTAGTTGGAATACATAAGGTATAATAAGATAAGTGACCTGCCCAAAGCAACACAGCTCATTGGTGACTAAGAGCAGATTTAAACTCTATTCTGTTTGATTCTAAAATTCATGTACATTCTACTGTGCTGAGCAACCTCTCACTCATGTTTTGGGTATAGAGAATGAGGAGTTTTCTTTTGCCCTTTGAATGAATGGGAAAATGATTAAATGACCTTAAGTCAGTGGCAAGAAGATATCTTTCCAATGTATTTTCTGAGTATAGTCAGAGAACTCTGAGATATATAATCTCAGAAGAACCAGAGAGAATGTTTTGAAAAAAGAATTCCTAATAAATTTTCCAAAGAGCGGCGAAAGCATTTGTTCTTCCATGACATCTTTGAAAGCAGAGAGACAAGCAATCACAAGCACTGGCATCGTGAACCTAGATATTCAACTCTCTGCTGCTTACCAGAAACTCCCTTTTAATATCCACATTTTCATTCTTCAGGCAAGAAGACAGAATAGTCTGGGGTAGAGGAGAACAGCAAATTCAAAAGAGCTTTTTAAAACACAGTACTTTCTCCACTTCCATGCTTATCTTGATTCTTCTCAACCATTGTGCAGACTCAGATAACCTTAAACCTTTGATTTTCAAAATTATTGCAATCAGACCCTGTTGGGAGCAGGCCCCCCAAAATCTGGCCATAAACTAGCCCTAAGATTGGCCATAAACAAAATCTCTGCAGCACTGTAACATGTTCATAATGGCCTTAACCCTCCCCCACACTGGAAGGTTGTGAGTTTACGGGAATGAGGGCAATGAACACCTGGCCCACCCAGGACGGAAAACCGATTAAAGGCATTCTTAAGCCACAAACAATAGCATGAGCGATTTAGGCCTTAAGGACATGCTCCTGCTGCAGTTAACTAGTCCAACCTATTCCTTTAATTCGGCCCATCCCTTCGTTTCCCATAAGGGATACTTTTAGTTAATTTAATATCTATAGAAACAATGTTAATGACTGGCTTGCTGTTAATAAATATGTGGGTAAATCTCTGTTTGGGGCTCTCAGCTCTGAAGGCTGTGAGACCCCTGATTTCCCACTTCACACCTCTATATTTCTGTGTGTGTGTCTTTAATTCCTCTAGCGCTGCTGGGTCAGGATCTCCCCGACCAAGCTGGTCTCAGCAAGGCCCTAATGATATTTTGACCATTAATGTTTCTTTCTTTGAAAAACAAAGAAAACCAAACGTTAACTGCTTCCTAACAAAAAGACAAAACTTTTAAAACACTCTTGCCAAAAAATCAAATCTGATTCTGACCAAATCTTTAGCACTATCCACCAATATTAAGACATGTAAGGGATAGAGGTACATGTTAAATTATAAAAAGAACAAACTCAGGAAAATGCAGACTATGAGACACTCTATGGAACAAAAGACCCAGTTTCTTCAACAAGTATATCACAAGAAATAAAAAAAGGGATGAAAAAGAGACAGAGTCTCACTCTGTCTCCCAGGCTGGAGTGTAATGGCAGGAACTTGGCTCACGGCAACCTCCACCTCCTGGGTTCAAGCGATGAGTAGCTGGGACTACAGGCATGCACTGCCACACCCAGCTAATTTTTGTATTTTTAGTAGACACGGGGTTTCACCATGTTGGCCAGGCTGATCTCAAACTCCTGACCTCAAGTGATCCATTTGCCTCGGCCTCCCAAAGTGCTGGGATTACAGGTGTGAGTCCCACACCCGACCAGAAACTTTTACATTAAAAGAGACTTATCAGCTAGTTGCAACGTATCAACATTATTTATTTAGATACTAATTGAAACTTTAGAAAGAAGTTATGAGAATATTGACAGAACATTTGATGACATTATGGGATTTGTGTTAATTATTTTAGATATGTTTATGGAATACTGGAAATGTTTTTTAAAAGAGTCAAAGTTCTTAAAATTATATACTGCAGTATTTATCCATGAAGTTATATGCTTTCTGGTACTCTAAAAATAATAATAATAATTTTGCTGGGCTGCAGTGGCTCATTCCTGTAGTCCCAGCACTTTGGGAGTCCCAGTCAGGCAGATCATTTGAGCCCAGGAGTTCAAAACCAGCCTGGGCAACAGGATGAAACCCCGTCTCTACAAAAAATACAAAAATTAGCTGGGTGTGGTGGCACGTGCTTGTAGTTTCAGCTACTCAGGAGGCTGAGGTGGAAGGATTACCTGAGCCCAGGAAGTTGAGGCTGCAGCGAGCCATGATTGTTTGGAGACCCTGTCTCCAAAAATAAAAATAAATAAATAAAATTTAATAAATAGAGGTAAAAACAGTAGAGGGAAGTATAGATGAAATATTCTGTGTGGTGATGATTATTGAAGTCAAATCACAAGTAGTATATGAGAGATCATATTATTCATTATTTCCTCCATTTGTATATGTCTGAAATATTTAGTAACACAGTTTTTTTAAGTTCATTTTAATCTAATATAAAATCAACCTGTAACTTATTGTGTGTTTCACATGAACTGGATAGTGCTCTGAAGGTTAAAAGATGTTAAAATCTCACCAGAGATAGGACATATAAATACATGCAATAATTTACAACTTAGTTTCCTGAGTGAATTCTAGTATACTATTTTACTATCTTAAGACTAAGAAAATTATTCCCCTAAAGCTATACAGACCACCTGCCACTCCAAGTTACTTCTCAATTGACTGAAGTAGCATCAACTCAGCGTGACTAACCTGGTTATCTCATTTTCTAAATATATTAGTTAGTATTTGATAGGGAAAACCTTCCAAAATAGATAGTGTTCTATGTGAGATTTGGAGATTTAAAAATAGATTCTCTTTAATTGTTATAAAACCTTACTGCTATGAACTCAATTGTGTCCCCTCATAATTCATGTTGACACCCTAGCCCCTAATGTGACTATATTTGGAGTAAGGAAGTAATTATTGTTAAATGAGATCATAAGGGTGGATCCCTGATAGGACAAGTGGCTTTCCAATAAGGTATACCACAGAGCTCCCTAGCTCTGTCTGCATCTGTAAGAACCCAATGAGAAGGAGGCCATCCGAAATACAGGGAAGGAGACCTAACCAGAAATTGAATCCACTGGCCCCTTAATCTAGACTTTCCTCCTTCCAGAAATGGTAAGAAAATAACTTGCTATTGTTGAACCAAGTAGTGTCTGGTATTTGCTATGCCAGCATGAGCTAACTGTGATGCTTGGTGTGTATAATAATCACCTCTAGAGATCATTAAAAAGAAATGAAAAAGAAACTATAAATTTATAATTGTACATTCAGATACTCGGATTCCACCAGGTCCCACCCAAGCATCTGTAGTTGTAAGAGGCTCATAGGTGATTATGGTGCCCCTAAGAGATGGTATTTATACTCATACCCCATACCAAGTAGGTGTGGGAAACTGCAACAGAGGGAAGAGTCCCGGTCCTTGTGCTGTTCTGCCCCTGCTCCCCTGCTCCCCTTCCCTGCTTCACTCTGCATTCCCAGCAAAGCAAGTGGAATGGCATTCTTTTCTCTTTCCAAATCAGATGGCCAATTTAATAATGTTTAAAGAACTTTTCCAGCCAAAGCAGCTATGGAGCCCAAAATGTTCTCACTAAGTGGAAATGTCTGTGAAGGTTTCTGTAGTACTTTATGCACAACACTTTGTATCTGCCATCCCCAAGAGAGCAGAACTGCACTCTTAGCTCATGTGCTATTGATTGATAAATGTATGTACAGAAACTTGTAGATTCCTGCATCTGAATAGAACAATCAAGCTTTGTGGGAGTAGAAAAATGGGTCTGTGTTTCATTTTAATCATTTTCACTAGTAATACTCCAGACTACTGTCCCATTGAATCAGTGGTTCATTAAAGAAACTAGATTTACAAAGTTAGAACTAGAAATTCCCCATAATTTTAAATTACAAAATAATTCAAACATATAAAAAATGTAAAAGTCAATAAAGCACTAATGCATCTACTGATAAAAAAAAAACACATGCTATCATAGTTAAAATCTTCATTTAAGTGAACTTATTTTGTACAATTTTTATATAATTACATTAATGAATTTTAAGTATAAATTCAGGTACATTTTGACAAATATATACTGTCATATAAAGACCACCACAGTTGTTATATAGATTATTTGTATCACTTCCAAATGTTCCCTCCTTTCTCTTTGCAGTCAATTCCCTCTCATTTCTCCTAGCTCCTGGCAACCACTAATCTGCTTTAAATGAAATGGCAAGTCATAAAATTTTCACAAGTCAAGAAAATTTTTACAAACTATTTGTCTGTTTTATACCTAAAAAATAACTCTTATAACTCAATTAGATAAATAGCCCATGAAAAAATATTTTCAAATGATTCTAATAAACACTTTTCCAAAGAAGATATATAAACAATAAATGAAAAGATATTTAGCATCACTAGTCATTAGGCAAATACCTATTGAAATCACAATGAGGTATCACCAAATCCATTCTACTAGCAATAGAAGGGCTAAATTCTAAAAATCTGACAATACCAAGTTTGCATGAATATGGAGAAACTGTAACAAGGCTGGTGGTAATGTAAAATTGTGCACTTTGAAAATTTTCATTATTTTTATGAAGCAAAACTTATCATAAGACCCAGCAATCCCACTCCTGAGAACTAAGAAACCGC
This sequence comes from Theropithecus gelada, assembly GCF_003255815.1. NCBI lineage: Eukaryota > Metazoa > Chordata > Mammalia > Primates > Cercopithecidae > Theropithecus > Theropithecus gelada. The sequence goes on along the minus strand of NC_037685.1, from coordinate 13,718,078 downwards.
CTGTACATAAACTTGTATTTGAAGGTTTATAGCAGTTTGTCAAATCTCTTTATTTAAAACAAAAAAGTAAAACCACCACATTGTAGATGCAAATGAAGGCAATTCCTCTATGTAGTTCTGTTTCCATTCTCTTTTCAGAGATACCCACTATCCTGAAGTTGATGTGTTTTCTTTTTACAAGGGAGTTTATTCTGTTACTGTACATGCATGCTTCCATGAAAAAGTAGGATTATTTTAGAAAAAATATATCTAAATTATATAATTTTGGGTGTAGCCTTTAATAACTTGCTTTATTCATGTAACAGCATTATTATTATAATTATTTTATTATTATACTTTAAGTTCTAGGGTACATTTGCACAATGTGCAGGTTTGTTACATGTGTATACATGTGCCATGTTGGTGTGCTGTACCCATTAACTCGTCATTTACATTAGGTATATCTCCTAATGCTATCCCTCTTCCCCCGCCATCCCCACAATAGGCCCTGGTGTGTGATGTACCCCTTCTTATGTCCAAGTGATCTCATTGTTCACTTCCCACCTATGAGTGAGAACATGCGGTGTTTGGTTTTCCATTCTTGCAATAGTTTGCTGAGAATGATGGTTTCCAGCTGCATCTATGTCCCTACAAAGGACACAAACTCATCCTTTTTTTATGATTGCATAGTATTCCATGGTGTACATGTGCCACGTTTTCTTAATCCAGTCTGTCACTGATGGACATTTGGGTTGATTCCAAGTCTTTGCTACTGTGAATAGTGCCGCAATAAACATATGTGTGCATATGTCTTTATAGCAGCATGACTTATAATCCTTTGGGTATATACCCAGTAATGGGATGGCTGGGTCAAATGGTATTTCTAGTTCTAGATCCTTAAGAAATCCCCACACTGTTTTCCACAATGGTTGAACTAATTTACAATCCCACCAACAGTGTAGAAGTGTTCCTGTTTCTCCACATCCTCTCCAGCACCTGTTGTTTCCTGACTTTTTAATGATTGCCATTCTAACTGGTGTGAGATGGTATCTCGTTGTGGTTTTGATTTGCATTTCTCTGATGGCGAGTGATGATGAGCATTTTTTTCATATGTCTGTTGGCTGTATAAATGTCTTCTTTTGAGAAGTGTCTGTTCATATCCTTTGCCCACGTTATGATGGGGTTGTTTGTTTTTCTCTTGTAAATTTGTTTGAGTTCTTTGTAGGTTCTGGATATTAGCCCTTTGTTAGATGAGTAGATTGCAAAAATGTTCTCCCATTCTGTAGGTTGCCTGTTCATTCTGATGGTAATTTCTTTTACTGTGCAGAAGCTCTTTAGTTTAATTAGATCCCATTTGTCAATTTTGGCTTTTGTTGCCGTTGCTTTTGGTGTTTTAGACATGAAGTCCTCGCCCATGTCTATGTCCTGAATGGTATTACCTAGGTTTTCTTCTAGGGTTTTTATGGTATTAGGTCTAACATTTAAGTCTCTAATCCATCTTGAATTAATTTTCATATAAGGAGTAAAGAAAGGATCCAGTTTCAGCTTTCTACTTATGGCTAGCCAATTTTCCCAGCACCATTTATTAAATAGGGAATCCTTTCCCCATTTCTTGTTTTTCTCAGGTTTGTCAAAGATCAGATGGCTGTAGATGTGTGGTATTATTTCTGAGGACTCTGTTCTGTTCCATTGGTCTATATCTCGTAACAGCATTATTTTCAGATTTATCTATGTTTCAGTGTAGCTCTAGTTCATTCATACTTATTACTATACAGTAGTTCATGGTATAAATACATGATATGTATTCAATTTTCTATTAATGGACATTTAGATTGTTGCAAAATCCTTTGCTATTACAAACAATGTTTCAAGGTGCAAGAATGTTCACATTTTCTTGTCTGTGTGTAAGTCTCAGTATATCTCTAGAAATGGTTATAGGATATGCATATATTCATGGCTATTAAATATTACCACATTTCTCTTCAAAGTGGTTGTGCTGGATATTTGTCATCTGTCCTTTGTGACAATGTCCATCCTTTTCCACACTGCTCTGCAACCCCAGAGACTAACCTTTATGAACTTAGTTCCCATCACTTTAGGTTTCTATTTGGTTTGGCCAATGGGAAGTAGATATTAGAGGGCAGAAGTTGGAGAGAAGTTATCAGTCTCAGAAGTCTTCTATAAGGATCATAGCTTCAGCTGGATGGCTATTTATAATAAGGATGGCTGTCTGTGTCATTATCCTTCAGGCCTAAAGGTAGTAACAGCTTCCTGCAATTACTAACCCTGTGGTGCTTCAACATCCCCTGTCAACTCGTATCCCTTACTCTCAGCTTTGTAAATAGTCTAGTCATTAAACTCTCTTCAGTTACTTCTTTGAAGTGTGACATCTGTTTCCTGCTGGGACCCTGACCAATATGGTGGTTTTCCAATTTACATATCCACTTATGAGAATTCCTGTTTCATCCTTGCCAATACTTGATATTAATATATTTGTTGATTTTTGACAATTGGATGAGTGTGAAATGAAAAATCATGATAATCTTAAAGTGAATTTCCTGATTAGTAGAAGTACAGCATTTTTCACATTTACATTGGCCACTTAGATTTCTTCCTCAGGGAATTTTCTGTTCATCTTCATTTCTCATATCTTATTGAATTGTTGATCTAATTGATTTGTAGGAATTTTGTAGATGTCCTGAAAACTAATACTGTATCAATTATGAATGTTGAAAATATCTCTCCATAGTTTGTGGCTTTAAAAAAATTATTATGGAAGCTTTTGTAGTACAAAATTTTAAATTAAGTCATTTATCAATATTGATATATTTTAGCTTGCTTAGGAAATATTTTCATTCTCCATATCATTAAATTCCTCTCCTATTTTTTTCTACATTACATTTTTTTCTCATGTATTTTATGCATCAGGAGTTTATTTTTGTTTATGGTATGTTGATATAATGTTATTATCTTCCATATGGATAGCCAATTGTCCCCAAAGCTTTCCATGAATGGCCTATACATTTTTCATTAAACTGTATTGCCAAATTTGTCATTTCACAAGTTTCTTATGTGCATTGGTCTGTTTCTTTGCTCCACACTTTATTCCATTTTTATTTGACACTAGACCAGTATCAGAAAGCATGAATCATTCTAGCTGTATAGGTTTCTCCTAGTAAAAATGCTTTCATTTTATTCTTCCTTAAGTTGTTTTTTATTACTTTTGGCCATTTATTTTTTTCATGTGAATTTTAGAATAAGCTGGCTAAATTCTTCAAACATAAGCATTTTTTTTAATTTTTTATCAGAAGTACATTAAATCCTTAGATTAAATCTGGAGCTGGCTTCCCTAATATTGACTCTTCCCATCCATTCATGGATGTAGTGTGTGTGCACACATATGCATGTGTGTATATATGTATATTTATATGTATACATGCGTGTGTGTGTATATATGTATATGCGTATATCCCTCATTTACCTCTCAAGTTTGAGAACTTTTTCCATAGAGGTTTTGGATGTGTTTTGTTAGATTTATTCCTGAATACCCCAGCTCAAGCAGATTCATTATTGAATACCTTAGCTTAAGATTGTCTAACCCATGGCCTGCAGGCTACATGTGACCCAGGATGGCTTTGAATGTGGACCAATACAAATTTATAAAGCTTAAAACATTATGAGCTTTTTTTGTGATTTTCTTTTTTAGCTCATTAGCTATCATTAGTATTAGTGTATTTTATGTGTGGCCCAAGACAATTCTTCTTCTTCCAAAGTGGCCCAGGGAAGCCAAAAGACTGGACACCCCTGCCTAGATGTTGATGTTACTCTTGAGGATGACACCGTTAAATTCTCTAATTGGTTGTTGCTGTTACATAGAAATGCTAAGTATCAAAAATTCTATTTTGAAATTTATTTCTGCAAATTTTTGGAACACTAGTAGTGCTGATTCAAATTTTTTAAAATTAATTTTATTCATAAATAATCATATCACTTGAAACAAAATTTAATTTTATTTCATCCTTTATAATTCTTATACCCCTATCTTTAAAAAATTTTTCCTTCTTTTTCTGTCATATTACATTGTCTGAACTCTTTAATAAAATGTTGAATAGTAGGAGTAAAAACAGATATCCTTGTACTAGCCCTGACTTTAGAGAATGCGTCTAACCTCTCATCATTAAATATGATATTCCTTACAATGCATTGGCAGATACCATTTGTAAGGTTAAGGAAGGTTTTTGTTTTAACAGACTGCTAAAACTTTGTATCGGGAATTGGGATTGAGTTTTTTACATATTTTTCTACATTTATTTATCATTTTGGTTTGAATGAACTCAGTTAATATTGTCTCATATGAATTATATTAATATACTGAAATTAAACTATTCTTTCACTGATTACGAACATGGTTTAGTATTTTTGATGTGCTAATTTTTTTTATCTATGATCATAAATGGGATTGGTCTACAATGTTCTTTTCTTATATTGTCCTACAAATGTTTAGTAGTAAATAATTTTGGATGGAAGGTGGGGGTATAGGAGTTGTTTATAAGATATTTTTTATCACTTTTTGTTATTTGAAGCTTTACTGAGTCTAGATATAGACTTGGTTTAATTTATCTTTCTCAGAATTAAGAGGGCTTTTCAATATGTTGATTCATATCTTTCACTAATTCTAAGAATTTTTTGCCATTATATGAGCTTAGCCTACTCTTTTACCACATTTTCTGTCTGTTCTCCTTTTAGAATTCCATTTTTGGTTATTCTTATTCCATCCTGCAGGCTTTTTGACATATCATTTGTCACATTTCTTTATGTACTAAATTCTAGTTAATTGTTCAGGTCTATTTTCCAATTCACAAATTTTTCATTCAGCTGTGTCATTTCAATGTCATTTTTCATTAATAGAAAATCTCTTTAAAATATTCTATTTATTTTTCATGGTGATCTGTTCATTGTATGTATTCTATGTTTTTTCTTCTTAAAAATTTTTAAAATATAATTAGGTTCATGATTTTCAGATTTTTCTATTTTCTTCTAGCACTCTTAGTTTGTTTTCTGTGTTTTCTGACTTGCTGCCATGGTCTATTCTTATTTCACACAGTTGTATTTTCCAAGAAAGTCCCACAGAAAAATATTTGCCACAGCATCCCTACAGATTTATGTTTTCTTTTATACCCCATTAGGGGAACTACCAGCCAAAGATCTTTTTTGTGTGTTAATTTCACAAATCTGGAGTCCCACCTTGTATTAGTCCATTTGCACGCTGCTGATAAAGACATAGCTGAGACTGGGAAGAGAAAGAGGTTTAATTGGACTTATAGTTTCAACATGGCTAGGGAGGCCTCAGAATCATGGTGGGAGGCAAAAAGCACTTGTTAACATGGTGGCAGCAAGAGAAAATGAGGAAAAGCAAAAAGCAAAAACCCCTGATAAAAACCATCAGATCTCATGAGACTTATTCACTACCACTAGAGCAGTATGGGGAAAACCGCCCCCATGATTCAAAATATCTCCCATCAGTTCCTTGCCACAACACGTGGAAATTATGGGAGTATAATTCAAGATGAGATTTGGATGGGGACACAGAGCCAAACCATATTACACCCCACATAGGTTGTGAGTAATGTACAGGCTGACTTTGGACACTTGTAATAAGTAGTGTTGTTTCAACATCTCAGACACTCCACATGTCTTCCTTGGTCCAGAGGGAAGGATTTCTCTAAGCCTCGTTTCATGGAGTAGGCAACCCTTCCTAAGTCCTGGCCTTATGCAAGAACATCATTTCTACCTGCTTTCCTTGCACAAGTTCCTTGTCATGCCTTTGACCCTGCATGGGAAATGAAATCTCAGGCCTCAGCATTGGGCTTGTGACTAAAACTTACATCACCCCAAAGCTGCCCCAGTGTAGGCTCATATGCTGACTTCTCAAGCTTTGAGTTTCCTCTTTGCATCTGAAAATTTCCATTATTCCTTTCAAAGATAGATAGACAGATACATAGATACAAGATAGATAGATAGATACATAGATACAAGATAGATAGATAGATAGATAGATAGATAGATAGATAGATAGATAGATAGATAGATAGATAGATAGATAGATAGATAGAGATAGACAGAATATTATACAACATAGCTACATGTTAGAGGTTATAGGAGGCAGGGCAGTCCACTTTATCTCCTCCTGCCATAGTGCTGGAAGCAGATGTCTGGTGTACTTCTGTCCTCCACTGTTGTCTCTAGCTCTTTTCACTCCTAACCTCTGCCAGGTAAACTGGGCATTTTATTGCTACATAGCCAGTATGGTGAAGGTCCTGGCTAATGATAGGAACTATTAAAAAAAGGAAAAAAAAAGCTTGCATTTTATTTCCCAAGCTTAGAACTGGACTAAATTATTATAACAGGGACCAACACAACTTTACTATTCTTATTGAATCCTTTAACATACCACAGCCTTCTCTACCATAGTTAGACACAGATTAGCACTTTGCAAGTCAAGTAGCTTTGGCCCTCTCCTAATCCAACCAGAAGCAGGAAATCCCAGTGTGTTCCTAAGATGGTCTGTGAAATTGTCAGTGGGTGGTGTTTCAAATACTCACAGGATTAAGATTGTTTGGTTGAATTACAAAAAGCATTTCAGATTTAAAAATATGTTTGTATAAGAAAATAAACACAGTTCAGTTGTATTTAAAATCATAATGTATTTTTATCAAGTACACTCCGTTCCTCCTAAGCATACTCTGTTTTCATTAATTTGTAGTAGGAACCCAGCACAGCATAAACTGGCTTTGCTTCAGATGTCTTTGTTCGTCAGTGGGAAAACAGTCATCAGGATATTCAAAGGGCATCAAAATTTTCAGAAGCACCAAAAGGGACCTTTGTAGTGATTCTAAATTTTCCATGGATTTCCTCTCAATGGTTGTAAATATCCTTGAAAGGCCATAAGAATTGTATCACAGTAGTTCAGGGGGAATGTTTGCTTGTTTCTCAGCTGAGATATTTCTGTAAACAATAGGTCCCCATGAGAAAGCCAGATCCCCAATGTGGCTGATAATAGTTTGCTATATTTGCCAAATTAGAGAGTTTGGCAACGTTATTTTCTCTCTCTGACGGGAACTATTTCTTCTTCCTTTGAGAGAATGAAATTATTTCAGAGTTGTATGTGAAATCAACAAGATGTTCACTTTGGGCCCCACAGTTGAAGAGACCTTTGGGTCATATGTCTTTATTATGCTTCCAGGTCCTGTACTTAATACCTACTGAATTGAAGGTCTGTGGCTAAAGTCAGAAGATGTATGGGTTCTATTTTGAACATTTTGCCTATACGCGACACCATTGATTTTCTTGGCTTCAATGAAATATTCCTAGTTTTATGTTTCCTCTTGAGCGAATATAAGCATATTCATTTTGAAAGCATCTAGGACAGTATTTACTAAGTCGCATTTTTAGAGAGAGACACTAGTTTAGGCACTTTCACACGCAGTGTATTATTTAATCTGAATCTATTCCTTTTGCAGGAGCGTGAAAGAAACATCAATCCAAGCTGTTATTTTTAATGGCCAATTCCATTATCTCTTCTCCCATAATTTGTCTGCACCTTTTCTTTGCCTCTCATTCCCTAGCGCTAAAGTTCTCATTCATACCTTGGTCGGAACACACACATCAAGTGGCTTTGACACTCAGGTGCAATTACCAGTGATGCATTTGCCTCCATGCAAATGTCAGGATGTAGCAGCAGAAAGGTTACCTCCTTGCACTGCAGGGATAATCACTCTGTGAAGTGCCAAACCTCTATTCACTTCATGTCCTTTTCAGATCCAATTCGAGGTTTCTCGCATCCATCACAGAAACTAAGCCCTAAATCTGTGTCTCCTGGGACAGACACACTAATTGGTAATCCCAGGTTTTGTTTTCTCTTAAGGTTCAGGAAGAGATGTTTCCATATGGAAATAGGAGGTGGGTCTGACTTATTGGGACCCATCCTTGCAGGATTTTTAACCTTCAGGCTTTAGAGTGGTCAGTCATCTAGTTGACGTCTCAGGGGTTGAAAGTCAGGGGAAAGTGCCATCTGAATTCATTATGACTGTCTGGAATCTCTATCTCTTTCAGCTTGTGAAGGTCTCATCTCTTTGTCCTAATCTTTAATTATCCCATTAAGAAGAACAGGTGAAGCAAGGGGCGCTTCTGGGGTCTTTGGGAGTGGGAGATAGGAAAACAAAGAGACAGAGGGAGAAGATGAAGAGCATTTGGGCTCTCCTTGTCGCTGCTGTTTTGCTCATCTCACCAGTTTGGAAGAGGGGGTAGGGACACACAAGCTGGCTTTCTCTCCAACGCAGCTGAGGCCTTTATGAAATCACTGCAGAGGCAGGGGCGGCAAGGCACTATTTTTATCTCCAAATTGATTCAGCTGCAGTCGCTGCTGTGCCTCTGACTTCATTGCTTCCCGGCCCTCCCCCTCGCTGTCCCCACTCCCAGCTTAGCCCGATTTGGGGACTTATCTTCAGCTTCCTGCGCCGCGCCCTCCCCCTCCTCCGCGGCCTGGGGCCGGGCCGGGCCGGGCGAGCTCCTGCCGGATACTGATACTGACAGCAGCAGATCGTGCCGCTGGCGCTGACGTCCCGCGGAGGCGCGCAGCCAGGCATCCGTGAGCCTCTCCGGGCCGCGCCAGCATCTAATTGTTCACTCTCCAATTTTCCCTGCCCTTGGGAACAGGGTTCCACAAAGAAATTTCATCAATTGAAATGCTGCGCACCTGAACATTTGCCAAATGCGTCCCATCTGACTAAGGTCTATGCTTTCAAATGTTGTTGCTAGGAAGAAAGGACAGTTACACTCTGGGCTTGTCATCTTCCCTTCCTCCTGGGTTGATGCGGCTCCAGACCGAAGCTCCTGGAGAGACTGGCTCGCCTCAAAAGACTGGAAGAGATTTTCTTGTTTGGGGAGGCAGAGGGACAGGGCAGGTTATGCCACCCACCCTTGTTTTGCATGTGAGGTTCTGAGTTGCCTCTCTCCTCCCTCTCGTTGAGATGCTGGGAGCTCTTCCAAAGCGGAGTGGTTTTCTGTGTCTCTCCATCCTCTGTGCCTAGAAAACAGGGGACTGGTCTTCAGAAATGTTTGTTACAAGGAGATCAGGGAGTGTAGGCTTATTTTAAGTACCAACAACCTACCATTAGGAAAACAAAAGGATGTGTCAGTGGGCTGAAGATCCGGTGTCCCAGCAACTCCTTGGTTAACTGTCTGAACTCTTTGATTTAACATGGGCCTGACAACACCCAGAGAAGACAAGTGGCAGGGCTGGTTGAGTAAATGAGTGATTGTCACTCGGGACAGGCAATGATAGTCTGTCTCTCCCCAAATGTTTTTTGTGTGTCAACGTTGTAGGAATGCTAGACTAGATCAGATTCCACCAGAAGGATTCTATCACCTAATAAGGAAGATGAGATAGAAGCAAATTCAAAATGCAACTTACAAAACAAATACCAAGATAGAATTAAACAGAAGATGTCCAAGGAAGGGCACAAATGGAGGCTTTTAGGATGACCTGACCTATGTACTGGATAATGATAAATGGGTATTATTTGAACATTAAATGATAGTGAAGAACAATATTCTAGGCCTGTGGTGTGCAACGTGATAGCTACTATCCATGTGGCCATTTAAATTTAAATTGGTTAAAGTGGAATAAAAAATTCACCTCTTCAGTCACACTAGTCAGTACTCAAGTACTTGATAGCCATGTGTGGCTAGTGGTTACTGTATTGGAGAGTGCATATCAGTTTTATCATTGCAGAAAGTTCTCCTGAATAGTGCTGCTTTAGAGGAAGAAAACAGCATGAACAAAGGCACTGAGGTAGGAAAACTCAGGATAAGTAGAAGGATCACTCAATAGCTTGGAGTGAGTGGAACAGCAGATGAATAAAAGGAAGCAATCAGAAATCAGGGGACCAGAGGAAGCAGGCTACCAGATATGAGGTTCAAACATTAAATGTATTTTGCAGGTAATAGGAATCTTTGAAGGTCTGAAAGCAGAAAAATGACATGATGAGAGCTATGCTTCTGAAATATAAATATGAACACCAAATATAAGAGAGTTGTTTGAGTGTCTTTTAGTTTTCAGAATCTGTACACACCCATTATCTTGTTGAGTTCTCAAAACAAGCCTGGGAATAGGCAGAACAAATGTAGGGGGAAAAGCTTCCTAGGGCTTGTGTGACTTGACCAATGTCACTAGGGAGACAGAATAATACTGAAAAGAGTCACAAACAACACAAAATTCTTCCAGCTGTGAAAGACAACCTCATTCCTCCACCACCTTGCCCCATTGGTGAATTTTCCTTTTTATAACAGGAGCTCCTGATACACATTACATTCCCTTCCAAGAGCTGAATTACAGTATTAGATTACTGATAACCCTGAAGAGGAGGCAAAAGGCCTTGTGACAAAGTGGCTTCAAATTTGACATCCGTAAGACCCAATCACAACAACAAATTGGAACCATTTAAAAGAAAAGCCTAAGGAGGATTTACTGTCCCCACCAAGGCCGCCTTAGGCTGTGTGCACGGCGCCCCCTGGAGTTGATCACTCATAGAAGCCCAGATTATCACCAGCGAGAGAAGAAAGCAGGTCTCATCTAAACGCAGAGGGAAAGATAGAGCTGAGAGAAGCTTCTGGTCCCTTAACAGAGCAGCCTGGGCCTGCCTGGGAACAGTATTAAAAAGAAAACATGGTGCAGGCATTCCAGAAGAGAAAAGCTTGGAGATGCTCAAATCATACTTCATGGTTGACTTTGAACTCTGTGCTTGGGAAGATGAGCGTGAATCTGGCCATCAGACCAACTTAAGATTGCTTTCTAGCCTCTGCATTCTAGCAGAGATAAGCTAATTAATTGCTCTGCCTCTAAATGTTATCATTTATAAAAATCTATAAAATAAATATCAGGATTGTTGGGAGAATTCAATGTGAGATGTATGATGTGTACAACATGCGAAGTGGTACAGTACGTACCCAATACACCTAATTTTTAACTCCCCCGAAGACAGGTGTATGCTTTTTAAAACATACGTAAAAAAGCAAATGGGATCTTGCGGTTCCAGACCAGAAAAGTAAAGAACATTTATTAGACTGCAATAAAGTTTGCATTTCAGTTCCCCAGGAATTATTATCCCTCTGTCGGAAAAAAACAAAATTCTTTTCCACCTCCCTAGTGAGAAACAGTAAATTCACAGACAGAATATTGTCTGTTTCCTTGCCATCCGTCCAGCTGTGAAGCCGAAATACAAACTGAGTTCGGGCTTCTGAGAGACGGTTTATATGGATTTAGTAAGGTGCAAATCCCGACCCAAAGATAAAGTTTGATTTTTGTCACTGATATAAATGCACTGCTTCAGGCCTAAACTTCTGTCTCTTCCTGCTTTTAATCCTGCTTTCTTTCTAAACGCCAATTAGTGGAGCAAATTTTACCGGTCACCTCATTCCCTATATGTTATTACCTCATTTATACAGTTTGGCAATATATTCTGGATATAAATAAGCTACAAATATTTATAGGGCAGGTCCCTCTTCGAGTTGCACCATGTAACAATCAGAGCATAAAATGTCAAGAAGTCCTAACTATTTTTCTTTCTTGGTTTCTTCTATTTGGGAAAAGGTTTTCTTCTAATGTGCATCAGAACAGCTGCCTCTCCCAATCCCTTAAGTAGCAAAGTAAATGGAAAAAGAACATTCTCAAACAATCCAAATCAAGACCATCGTTTTAAAAGGATTTTTTAAAAATGAAGACGACGATATTTGAAGCAAGAGAAACAAATGCCTTCTAAGGCTTAAACTAAATCCCCTAAGGGGTGGGGGTGAGCAGACGTCTTTTCTTCCCCAAAAGCACCTCCAGTGACTTTAAGGATCTTGCTGGCATAATCCCTTGCTGACCCACACTAGCAAGGAAATAAGAAAGCCTCCGTTTAAAACTATAGTCATCTTCTTCGAAAGGCAGCTGAGAGCTTTGAATCCTTTTTGTTTCATCATCCTTTTCCTTGCAGCCCCAATTACTCTAGGTACTTCTGAGTTTCTGGCCATTGAAGATTCTTTTCAAGTAGAGGTTAAGTGGTTACGGGAGCAACCTTTCCACGGAGCTCGGGTTCTTCGTGGATGAAAGAAATGCCTCTTTAGCATACTGTGTTTGAAGGCGTGGGAGCACTTTTTAGGTCCAAATGCAACCTTTTATAGCATTGAGGGTGGGAAGACAAAAAGAAAAAGAGAGAAAGACAGAGAGATTCATTTAACCTTTCCGTAATTATGCTTTCAGTATTTTCCTGCTGTTATTCAATGCACCTCCCCGTATTCTCAGTAGTTCCTCAGTCTGAAGTGTACTGATGAAGGGAGACCACCTTGCCTGGGGCAAGAGAGACCTGGCTTCGCTGAGCTGGAAGTTAGGGTGAGGTGATTCATCACAGGCTGCATCTTTCTGTGTCTCTTAAATTTTCTGCAGAGAATGCCAGGTAGGGCTGCATTACATAGCTTTTAATAATAGAGCCCTTGAAAGCCTCCAAATGAAGGTAGGGTGTGGTTGAGACGAGGACTGCTTGTTTTTGACAAGGAGAATTGTTCCTCCCGCCCCAGCTTCTCCAGTAGCTGGAACTACAGGCACGCAGGAGCCTAATTTTGAAAATTTTTTAATTTTTGTAGAGACAGGGTCTTACTAGGTTACCTAGGCAGGCCTCAAACTCCTGGCCTCAAGTGATACTTACACCTTGGCCTCCCAAAGCACAGGATTATAGGCATAAGCCACTGCACCTGGCTGCCTTTTTTATAGAGTTGTAATAGGCTGGTAGACGCTGTTATGTAAAGGTAATTCAGACACGGCTCCTGCCCTCAAAAAGCAAATGATCAAGACATTAAGCTTCAATTTAGATTAAGTAATGACTAGTCTTTGTCCTTTGTCACTTTACTACCAGGGCATCATTGCTTACACTCCGCCCAACATGTGACTCTTTTGTGCAGAGCTCCATTTTGAGCCCACCTCAACATTTACCTAGAAGATGCAATATGGCTATTTTCCTAAATACTAAAAAATTTTGGTATGTATCTAATCTGTTCTCTAACTGGCCAAAGGGTGAGGGGGACAAGAATCTAGCTCTTTCTGTTCCCTTCTTCTAAACTTCCTTTCACTAATGAAATGGTTTTTAGGCATATTTTTAATGCTTAAAATAAGGAGGAAACAATGATTTGAAAAACTTTTGAAAGTTTTTCAAAAGTTCCCTTTATATTTCTGAGTTAAAAAACAAAAACAAAAGAAAACAAACAAAAAAAGATTTCTAAGTTCTGAATACGTAAAATGCTGACATGCTGAAACCAGGACAGAGCAACCCACAGTTTCTGGATGGGAGATTTAATCCCTGAGTCACCACATGCCCTGCTCAGCATGTGCTGGGGGAAGCACACAGTTACTACCCTTGCTCTTCTTTCTTCCCTTGGCTTAGTCCACCAGTGTCTGATATGGTTGTAGTAAGAACTTAGAGTCCCACCTAACCACACCTCATGCAGTAGAATCATCCATGGAAATAATTGTGTGTCTAGTAGTTACAATACTAGGCTGACCCATGCTCTTAAACCTGGAACACACACACACACAGTATGGATTAAGAAAAGAGGAGAGGATACATTAAGGAAAGGGAGGAGTAAGAAGTAAGGTCTCAGCAAGTAGATCTATTAAAAGTGGAAATTAACAATTAGCCGTTAAAGCTATTATTGCGGGTTAAAACAGCACATGTGGCCTAACTCAGAAATCTGTTATTTTATTTTATGGTGTTTCTCTGGAACGTGCATATATCTGAATGATTAGAATACAATGGCATTAACACTACCATATTCTCATACTAGCTGGAATGTTGACAAAGATGCCCTGACAGGCCCTGATACAGGTATTTGCCCTGACATTGGTATTTAGTGACTTTCTGTCTCCTGGAAAGGGCCAATGGCCCTGCGGTTTTGTCCCAAGTTCTCTCTCTTGACTTTATAGAGTTAGGCTGCATATATTTGTGTCCTGCATTCTCTCCTATTTATTAATAGCAGAATGACTTTGGGCAAGTTGCAGTTCCCTCATCTGCAAAATGTAGATAATAGTAGTGCTTACTTGATAAGTTGCTTTGAGCATGAAATGACTCAATACAAGTGACGTGCCAGAATGGTTCCTACCAAATAGTAACTTTTATGTAGTCATCATCCTCATCATGCTCATGTTGCCCTCCTCACTGGCAACACCTTCCCACCCTCCTACCTCCGTGGTCTACACCTTGTCTGGCCACCTCCTCCTTTCCTTTCCCCTAATCCTCACAGTACCTGTCCTCAGCAACCAAAGAAATTTGAGATTTTTTTAATACTCATGTATTCTTCTCTTCACTATTTACATTCTTTCTCTGGATAATTTTAGTCTCTCATGCCTTTAAATATCAAACTTATGTGAAAATTTCCTCATTTATGTTTCTAAATATGTCTTTTACTCCACTATCAGATTCCATATATCCAACTGCTATTAACTATTTCCAAGATGTAACGCAAAAGTCTCAGTCAAAATCTGCATTAGTTGAACTAACAGTTGATGTTCTCCTCCACCCTCTCAGCTTCCCAAAGCAGCTCTTCCTGCTCAGAGCCCTAGTAATGACGCTATCATCCCGATCTTCCACAGTCCATGTGACTCCCCCAAGAAAGCATTGAAGTCTCCTTCCTACCTCACATAGTTAAGATACTTCCATTTATCCACATTTGAGACCTATGAATTTTCTCAGAATGAATGATTTCAAATGAAAATTTGGCAAATTATATAATTGACATATTTAGTTGTTGTTGAAAATCAATTATCTGTTGTAATTTATTCCAATAAGGAAAAAATAAGTCATAACTTGAACATTTGTGGGTATTTGCCCTACTTAGACTTACAATCGTAGTGTTATAAGGATTTGGGCCTCTGCCATCTATTTTGTAGCTTTAAATATCAGTCACTGAACTCAGTGTTGGGGTTACAAAGAAATCCAGACAGACACTTTGTTTAACCACATGATGGCTTCTTGAACAAAGAAGATGTACAAGCAAATTTAATGCACTATTGCATGGCAAACTCTAAAACAACCAATTATTTAGAAGCATAAAAAGGGCAAACTCAGGGAATGTTAGCCCAACATCCCAACAGTATACAAATATTTCCAATTTGGGAAAATTAAAAAGATTTGAGCTGATAATTCAGAGGAACCATAACTTTCTTATCTTTTCTCTCAGTCTTAAGTTTGTTCACCAGGGAAATTTCTTGTGGTTCATTCTGGCATCTAGTGCATATCCTCCTGAAGTTAAAATTCTTCTTTTTTACTAAATAGGAGTGGTTATACAGTAGTTAAAAATGTCTCCCTCTAAGCTTGATTTTTTTTAGTACACAATTTTCTTCTGTTGTTATCCCCTGTCTAATTAACTAATCAGGATTGGCCTCCTTCACCACATACTTTTAAGAATGGCTCTGGGTCAGCTATAGTTTAAATCACCCCATGACAAAAACAGCCTTTGTGTTTTTCAGATTGAAATCACTCATACGTTTGAATATTTAATTTTTTCTTCATCCAAATGATACATTTTTATAAACATATCTAAGGAACTATGTTTGTCCTGCAAGCCAACTCTACTATATAGAACCCAAGGTAATTTAGTGGGTGGGTAGTTCTTAATAAGAACCAGGTGGTTCATTTTGCATGAACATTATTCCAGCTTTCTTACTGTTTTCATAATGTTCTTTCCATGGATATGTTTCCTTTGCATAATGGAAAACAGAGTTAGACATATCATCCCATCCCACCTTATAGACGTATTATAATGCCTACCCCTTATGTTTTGATCCTTTAGTGTGGAGTTAAACCATACTGTAAATTCCTTTACTGTACAGCACAGGTCTGGCTCCTGTGTGCATAGGGCCACTGTCACCAGAAGTCTCTGTCCTGTTACTTTAAAAATTCCACTCCAAGATCTCCCCTGGCACTGAAGCTTGATGTTACCATTTTATTCCATTTTGTAAGCAGCGATTTTCATTCAAACTTCAAAACAATCTTCTAATCCCCCCAAAATTTGTAAGTTCTTACTATGTCAAGGCACTAACCCATATGCTATAATTGCCATCACAAAAGCACTGAGTGCTGAACTTCCATAAAATAACAGGTGTGTTTCAGCATTACTCCTGCCCCACCTTCACCATCATAGCACTATAATCACAGGGGAATTCTTCTACCTTTAGCAAGAAAGGAGAAATGGTCTCTTCTTTTCTACACTTTTGAATCAAATCAAATTTATGAATTCACTAATGCCCAGCAGATAGAGAAGATGGTACTACAGTTTGCATGGGATCTCAGGTATTCAGCAACAGTGGCATTTACTACCAACTGTGCCAGCTGCCCCAGAAGGAGCAGTGTGACTTGGGCAGTTACCCTATGCCAAGAACTATACCAACAGCACCTCTCTTATGTTTAACTAGTGAGAGGGAGGTTTCAGAAAGCGCTTACCCCTTCAATCACAGGAAGAGGCCTATCTGTGCCATTGGAAGTAGAATTATACTTAAAGACAATTTCAAAGCTCACCTTTTTCCTAATCAATTGCATAATGCTCACCCTAAAATCGCAAGTTTGCTCCAATATGTTGCTGCTTCTAAACATTTATAGACATCAGGAACTGAGTTTCAATATAATTCCCCACAAGACCTTTTGTAATGGAGTGTTAATATTTTTCAAAAGAATAATTCTGGGACATTTCCCAGATCAGCATCTGGCTTTTTCATAGTTCCCTGAGGAGAAGACATACAAGGGGAAACAGTGGAATAATTACATTTATTAACAGTTTATTTTATGCATGATTTTTTTTTGCACATCTGCACATAACCCACACTTTCTCAGGTACCAACTGGTTCTGCTTTCTTTTATTTGTCTCTCAGTACCTGACACGAATGACAATACCTAGCAGTGCACCATTCACACATACCCATACATACACATCAGTGAGGATTCAGTAAGATTCAGTTCTATAATGCATATCTGTAGTTTGTTGGGTGGAACTCATTTTTCCAATACATAAACTCTCCTTTTATAATGGAATTATCTTTGGGAACTGTCACTAGTCACACTAATTACAAATGGAGGAACAATTAAATAGGCAGAACATGGGGATGAGTTAAACAGCCCAGACATAGAAATAGAAATACCATGGGGAACAGTAGTTCTCTAGCTCCACCGAGGTACCAAAAGGAAACAAGTGCAACTTTGCAACTGACTGTAAAATGTGGGAAATATGCTGTTTTTCTAGAAAGAGGATCTATAAAATATCTATAAAATGCATTGTATTCTCAGAAAAGTTTCCTGTCCTTTTATATTATCCTTTAAATAGGTCATTATTGAATTTCAAAAGACATAATGGGAATATAGATGATATTTGGTTATCTAAATCTGGGTAACAGTAAGTTGCATTCTGTGTTTCAACATATAATTTATTAAGTTGCTAGATAACCTTAATGTGAATAAAATTAAGTCTTCCCCAGGGCCAAATGTACCCTCATAATGGAGACATATGTGGACATAGACAAATATAATTCAAGACACAATAATGTAAATGACCTAAGTGGAGCATAGATGAACTCTTCTGGAATTCTCTGAAAATACTAGGTTGAAATCAGAACAGGAAAAAATTCATGAAGAGGATGGCATATAAGCAGAATTTTGAATCATTGATTGAGATTTCAGTTGGTGGAAATGATGGGAAAATGCAATCCGATTAGGCAAGTTTTAATATCATAGAAGTAAAATGAAAAAAGTAAATGAGTTTGCCTCACCAGAATGTGGGATAATCTTAGAATAAAACACAGGCAAGGCAGTTTAGGATAAACCTGTGTTTAAAAAAAATAAAATAAAGATGACACTTTCATATCTGAGCAAATAGCTATGTAAAATATAAAGAAGTTATAGAAGGGTGAGTGAAAAGCAAAAAAAAAAAAGATGTATTTAAGTCATAAAATATGTCTGCCAAAATGCAAGGATAATAAGTCCTACTATTGGGAAATATCATTGTTTTATTACATGTATTAATAGATTTGCAGATATAAGTGTCAAGGTGTGAACTGAGAAAGAACTATCCTGTATAAAGGAGGAGATAAAAATGCATTTCCATTTTTGAAAAATTCAAGAAAAAAATTCAGAGAAGTCTGAGATTAAGTATGTTTGGAAAGAGGGTCAAAGGAGGGAAAACATCAAGAAAAGTCAAAAAGAGACTTAAGGATTTAAGAAAGAGAGCTACATCTAACAAGATATTTTTAAGTTACTTTCTCAAGGCCTTGTGATATTGGTAACTTTTACTGTCTCTCCTATATATAGGACATTCTATGGTGGATGCACAGCAGTGCTGAGTTCTGTATCCACAGGGGCAGACGTCTTAAGAGAAGTTCTGAAAGCTGGAGTCTGTGACGATTTCACCTTACCCTGCAGAGGAGGACCTTAACCTGCAGGGAAAGAAGTCTGGAGTTCATTGAGGAGATAATGAGCTGCCGTTGAAGTTTGGTTTGGTTTTGCTTGTTTATTTTAATCAAATATGTGGTTTAGAAATATACCTCTGGCAGAAATCTAGAAAATATCTTGGAAGGGGAGATTGGGATGGAGAGAGACAGATTATGAGAACATTGAAATAATCTGATCCAGAAGAATTGATAACAAACAAAGTCAAAAGAAATTCGCATACCACTGATGTGAGTAATTTGAGAAATGGGACATCAAAAATGACTCCTGACAATGAAAATGCAAGCTACCTTCAGTAGTCTTATTGTTAGTAGGGATATTATATTAATACCTATTTTAAAACTATTTTATGAATAAGTTCATTAATTAAATTAGAAACTACTATTTTTCATTACAAGAGATAATATTATTATTCAATGAACAATATTATTGTTCATTCAATCATTGTTCATTCAATGAACAAAATTAAGTAAAACAATGCTATCTTAAATTTGATTATAAATATCACTAGAAGCTCATTTTTTTTCTTGTATACGCATGTATATTTAGCTCTATTTTCTTAAAAATGCCTAGGAATATTGACAAGCAATAACAATGAGCACTCCAGATCCTTGATCATTGTCTCTCAATACCACTTGCACATCAATAGGAAACAAGATCCAACGTGAAGATGGTTTCCACTGGTCCAAGATGAAATCCTCTAGCAGCAAGCAGCCACACTCAGAACGTGGAGGATTCAGCAAGATGGATGATACATTTTCTCCAACGAATCAATGGCATACACAAAATAAGATCAGGATGCTATTTGTAGGATTAAAAAAAAAAATTAGGAAATATAATGACTAAATACAATATATGGTCCTCATTTAGATCTAACTAGAACAACCTGACTGTTAAGATTTATCTTTGATACAATCAGGAAAACATTGGATGGTATTAAAATTGGCCCATATTTCTCTTAGGTGTACTGTATCATAATAGGAAGAAGAAGAAGGAGAAAGAAAAATATCCTTCTAAGTTTAACATGTATTCTCTAGTTTTGTTTGTTTGTTTGTTTCTGATGAAATGATAGGATGTCTAGAGTTTGCCTTAAAGTACTCCAGGGAATAAAGTGAAGCAAAATGTGTGTGGAGGTGAGTTGGGGGGCAGGATAGAGGAGTGGGAGGGAATCAGCTTAGGAAAATGTTAAAAATTATTTGAAGCTGAGTGATATGTACATGCAATTTATTAAACTGTTTTCTGTAACTTCATGTATGTCTAGAAATTTGCACAAAAACATGTTCAAAGAAAAGATAACCCTGAGTTTTAAGCTACCAGGTAGACTATTTTAATAACCACATAGCTGATCTCTCCACCTCATGTATCTCCCTATTCAATTCGTCGCCTAAACTGTTACCGTTTTCTTTGTTTTTTGATCATGTGACTTCTCAGCTTCCATAGATTTCACAGGGCTCACATTGCTTGTCAGATTAAGCAGAAACACATATAGGACTTGCCTTTGAAGTCCTTCTTGCTTTTTTTAAATTTTCTTTTTTTTTTTTTGAAGTATGATTCACAAAACATAAAAGTATTATTTTAAAATGAACAACTCCATGGCATTTAGTATATTCACAGTGGTATACAAACAGCACCTCTACTCTAGTTCCAAAACATTTACATAATTCTAAAAGAAAACCCATTAAATAGTTACTTTAAAGTCCTTTTTAATCTGGCCCAAAGTAGAGAGCTGGATATGCCCTGGAATTTGGCCCGTACCTTTCTCATTTCATTTGTGCTCACATTGGTTCTTCAGAAATGCCTTCCTTCATTACTGTCCTTAATTAGAAAACCCATTTAAGACCCAAACCAACTCCACATCATTCATGAAGTCTCTGAAATGACATTGGTTTGATCTACTTCTCTCAATTCTAATGCTGACAAATCTAACAATGATGACAGACTATGTTTTTATGGAATTACAATGAACATACAATTTTATTTCATAATTATTTTTAATGATCATAGAGTCAAAGAACCTTAGAAGACAGACTATTCAAATCCCAACCAGTTCTTTAGGCCATTGCATCTAAGGGGAGAAAAACTGATTTTGGAATCAGAGAAAAACAGAGCTCACACATCTGCACTAGGTAAATGCTCTGGAAAGAGGCTAACTCCACATTAAATCAGTGTGGGAGAGAATGTTACCATGATTGCCAATACTGTCAAAGTTTCTAGTAATAGAAAGTGTTCCAAAACAATTTTTAAAACAAATTGAAACAAAACGTGCAGTCAGGCTGAAAATAATAATGAGAAGAATCTATGAGTGTAAATGTTCAACATTTGAAAGCTCTCCACAAGGTCGTTACTGGCAAATGCATTTATGTTGGTTGGACCTGGCATGTGAACTAGGCAGGAGAGCCAGAGATTTCCATCCCCACCTGGTTTTACTCCATGGCTTCATCAGTTTCATGGTCCCCATTCCTGCCAGGAGCAAAGCCTGGCACAGGTGAGAATGAATCACAGAAATCAGGAATACTGGAGCTGTAAAAAGCCTATGTGCTTTAGAGGTAACCAAGCCCTATTTCATCATTGTATAGATGAAGAAATGAGGCTCTAAGAAAAGTAGACTGACTTCTGAAATTTACTTAACTGGTAGAGCAAAGTAAGTCTTAGAATCCAAATATTCTGGTGCCGATTCCAAGGCTTTTTCTGCTGCAGAACCTAAATTATTTATTTATATTCATTAAATTTTAATTAACTTACTTATTTCATTTTTGTGTGTAAAGGGTTTTCTTTAAAAGTTCAGTTGGTGAAGGTCAAGGAAATCAGACTCCTTGAAGGTCAAGGAAATCAGACTCAAGGTAAGCATCAAATGTATGTCTATGTTTTTTAAGAAAGTCAAAGATTTACTTATAGAAATTTGCTGTAGTTCCTAAAGTCCTGTTATTTCCATATACTATATTGCTAAGGGAGTAAAGAGGAAAGCAATAAGGAATAAGATAAAAGCCCCACATATGAAAAGAGGGGACAGGGGTAATGTTGTAAGAAAACCCACAGCCAAAGTCTAGGCTACAACAGACACACATCCTGTCCTCAGGATAGGTTTCAGATCTGACTCCAGTTTCTGACTTTCCTATAGATATGCACTCAAATACAGGCCCGGTCGGGCTGAAGGCCACAGAGAGTGTCTATGGTCTGTGCACCACCATGACCCTTCAGTTATGTGTTGTGTTAATTTAGTAGGGCTGCTCTTACAAAGTTCCATAAACCGGGTGGCTGAAACAACAGAAACGCACTGTCTCATAGTTCTGAGGCTAGAAGTCCAAGATCAAGATGTCAGCAAGGTTGGTTCCTTCTGAGGGCCATGAGCAACCTCTGCACTATGCCTGTCTCCTAGCTTTTGGTGGTTTTCTGGCAACCTTTAGCATTTCTTGGCTTGTAGACTCATCACCCTTGCATTAGTCAGCTCAAGCTGCCAGAACAAAATACTACAGACTGGGTGACTTAAACCCCAGAAACAAATTTCTCACAGATCTGGAGACTGAAAAGTCTCAAGATCAAGGTGTGGGTTGATTCCAGTTCTGGTGTGGGCTGTATTCTTCCTTGTGGATGACTGCCATCTCATTGTGTCCTCACATGGTAGTGGAATGGTTGTAGGGCAGGGAATGAGAGAGAGAGAGGGAGAAAGCGAGAGAGCCCTTTATATAGTGTCTCTTGTTTTCAGGACACAGATCCTTAAAAGAACTAAGGAGGTGTGAATACTGAGACATCACCTAAACTGTCAGATGTCCTGGTCCCAGTAGCTCCTGGTCCCAGGAGAGGGTCCCAGGAGATGCTATGGGTCAAAATTCAAATGTTAAAATTCTACCTTGCAGTTCTTCAGAATGTGATCTTACTTGGAAATGCGGTTGTTTGCAGATGTAATTAGTTAGGGATTAGGGCCCTACCCTTATGAACTCATATAACCTTCAATACTTCAGTGTAGGACCTATCTCCAAATACAGTCCCCTCAAAGGTTAAGACTTCAGCATGAAAATTGTAGGGGTATACAATGCAACACATCACAACTCTGATCTCTGCCTTTGTGTTTACATGGCATTCTTCCAGTCCGAGTGTCTATGTCTGTGTCCAAATAGTCTCCTTTTTATAAGGACTCCAGTCTTATTGAATTATTGGTCCGCTTTAATCTTAACTAATTACATCTGCAAACAACCCAATTTCCAAATAAGGTCACATTCTGAGTACTGCAAGGTAGAATTTTAACATTTGAATTTTGACCCATAGCATGTATATACCCTCTCCTGCTACCAGGACATCCATCAATTTAGGTGGGGTTTCAGTATTCACTCCTCCATAACAGACCCTGAAACAAGACTTTGTGTGCATGACGTTATTTGGGAAACACAAGAACTTGAGCAAGGAGTGGGGAAGAGGGTGTGATTAAGTCAGCCTCCACAATGGTCACTTGGAGAATCCCATTAGCCCCATGGGGAAAATACAGGGAACATTATCCCTCCAGGGAGGAAAAGGAACAGGGATATTTAAACACCGGTTTCTCTGTCTGTTGGTGGCCAGTGGCTGTTGTGTCCTCCCTCTCTCTTTTTCTTTCTTCATTATTTGCTTTAGCCTTTTCCATCTCTCCCTGGGGAGAATTCATATTCATGAGCAAAGACACAAATCACCTTCATGCAGCACTTCTACTCCTGCTCCCTTTGAGTACTAATCTGGATTCCTACCAGTCTTCATTTGCCATATTCAGGACAATACTTAGAAACATTCATGTTAAACCAGATTCTCTCCTAAGTCTCACATCTGGCATCATAAAATCACCCGTAGGTGAGCGCTGTTCTGGATACTAAGCTATGTGTTCCCAACTTAGGATCTTACTCTGGGAACTTGCACAGAATCTCTCTACATTCTTTATCTGCCACTAAAACAGAAAAACAAGCATGACAGATATGAAAAGTACAGATAATTTGCTTATTTATAGCATTTAGCAATCTTAATTTATGTTTATGTCTTATCAGTGAACCCCTGCTAATAGAGATTCCATTTTTGCTTAAATTATTTTGGTCTTAGACTGTGGCTTTCCAGGCCATCTCTAAATGTCCTTTTGTTCCCAGAACATTTGGTCCATGAACATGACTGTAATAAAAGCAAAACAAAATAATCAATCCCAAACCCTCTATCAAGCTTTAAATAGACACAACAAAAAGCACAAAGACAAGAGTGAGAATTACTAGCTCCTCAAAAAATGTCATTCCCCAATTATTTCAACTTGTCATGGCAATAATAACAGGTAAGATTTACAAATGCCTGAAGCAGGAAGTGACAGGAGCGAGTGGAGAACTATGTCAACTGCTGCAAGTTTGAGGAAAATGAAAACAGAGAATTAGTCATTGGGTTTAGCAAAATGCAAGACATTAGAGATCATTATAGGAGGTCTTTCAGTGAAGTGGTAGAAAGAAAAACTTGATCAAAGTAAATTGGGCAGAAAAGGGGAAGTGAGAAAGTAGAAATAATAAATATGAACAGTTCTTTTAAGGAGTAGAACTGTCAGGGGAGCAGAGAAAGTAAACAGTATTTGGAGAGGGGTATGAAGTCAAGGTCGAAAGCATGTACATGTACAAACACACACACACACACACACTTTTAAGACAGACAATATCAAAGCATGTTTTTAAGCCAATAGAAATGATTCTAGTAGACAACTGATGATAGTACAGGACAGAGGAGGGGGTAACTGGGCATACATTATTAGGTTGGTGCAAAAGTAATTGTAGTTTTGCCTTTCCTTTCAATGGCAAAAACCAATTACTTTTGCACCCAATAATAGTTGAATAAAAAAGATTAGTGGACAGGGGTCCTTTGACAGAAAAGGAACCCCAAGGCAAGAAAAGGCAGATGGTGTATACAAATGAAGGTGGGTATATGGGAGTGATGGGAACAAGAGATTGTTTTCATCGGATTGCATCTATTTTATTAATAAATACAACTCATCCAGGGAGTGGGGGCAAAGGTGGGGAGTGAGAGAAAGAGAAGCGATTGGAGTTTTGAGATGAAAAGTTGTATTTGTTTCCTACCACCATAGCAAATTACCACAAATTGAGAGGCTAAAAGCAACTGAAATTTATTCTGTGACAATTCTAGAAGTCAGAAGTCCAAAATCAAGGTGTTGGAAGGGCCACGCCTCCTCTGAAGACTCTGTGAAAGAATCGTCTCTTGTCTATCCCAGTCTTTGATAGCTCCTGGCATCCCTTGGTTTGTGGCAACGTAACTCTAATTTGTTTTCGTTTTCACACGTCAGTCTTCTTTCCTGGGCCTCTGTGTTTCCAATTTTCCTTTCCTATGTCTTATAAGGTCACCTGTCATTGGATATAGTGCATACCCTAAATCCAGGATCATTTCATTCTGAGATCCTTAATTATAACTTCAAAAAGACCCTGTTTTCCAAAAAGGTCAAATTCACAGGTACTGGGAGTTAGGACTTGGACTTATTTTGGAGGACACCATTCAACCCGCTACAAAAGTGTTATATCATAATCATCCAGAAGAATCAGGAAAGTTATATAACTAGGAAAGTGTAGAGAGACTATCTCTCAATGTCAAGGGTCCATATGAACTTTTGATAATAATTTGAAATAAGACCATTCTACATACTTCTGTGATTTTCCTTGGCAATATTCTGCTGCTTGAATGCCAACATGAACTAAGTGGGTAATTAATTTAACCAAAGTTGAAATTTTGTGAGGCATGCATAATAAATAGAATGACCAAGATATTATGAGCCCTGAATAGAAGTGGCTATGTAGTGTCGAACTATAGTGTAGGACATAAAAGGTGAGGACAAGAGAAGAGAGATGAATTGTCAAAGTGTCAATGGATTAGAGGTCATTATAAGGTTAAAAAGTAATTGAAATGGGGATGGGGGTGTTTGAATGAGAATGAGTAGAAAGTAATGGCTAGGGGATAGGATACTTAAAATTGAGATTTTGGAGATTAGGGTTTCTCAATTCTAGCTGTCCGTTAGAATAACCAGAGATTCTGAATTAATTGTCTGGGGTAGGGCCCTGGAATTGGTATTATCCCAAGAATTACTCACGTACAATATATATGTCCATGGTCCTATGAACATGTATGAAGGTATTGTGGAGGAAATAAAAATCAGTGGAGGTGAAATAAGAGATCAGAATATTACAAAGGTCTCCCCAGGAGTAGGAGGAAATGTGAAAATCTCAGGGGATAGGGGATGATTCTTGGGAGGAAGACATGATGTAGGGACCTCAGGACAGTGGATAACTCTCTAGGATAGTTTTTCGTGGCAAGCAGGAGTACCACAAAGCCTGAAAGAGATGCTCAGGTCTAAGAAAATCATCCTTCATATCATTATTGGCTATTTTAAAATGGCACATATATTTAATAAAATGATCATTTTCTAGGGAATAACTTGACAAAAGAGCAGCTGGCTTATACCTTAGAATTAGGCCAGGAATTACCAAACAATTCAAGAGACTCTGACCTACCACCGCGTCTCCCAAGTTGCTTCTCTCAACCTGAAATAATCAAAAGGATTAGAATCTTAAAGTTTATTTGACTGAAAACCTGGGAATTGCCATCCAGGAGACACAGACTTCAGATAAATGAGGTCAGTGCCCCAAAGACAAAAGTTAAGTTCTTGCTTATACAGGCAGAAAACAAAGAAGTTTAGTAAGATTATAACATTTTATATGCAAGGCTGGTTTATGAGTTACAACAATTTAGTTAGTTTGTTTTCTTTTCTGTAGGGTTGGCTTTCATGTTTTCCACTGTAAAAGTGTATTTAACATTTCATCTTAAGACAATGTGATAGCCACGAGGTCTTTGTGTGAGAAAGGTAAGAGGGAAGTTAATCTATAATGAAGATCAACAGTGAAGAGGGAAGGAGGCTTCCCTGGTGCCCTTTAGTCATTTACAGCATTTTACAAAACAACATAGGTAAGGAAGAAGGCTAATCTATAATCAGAGGAACACAGATTACAGGTGCTTAGGTTGCAGCTGCCTGCCATGTAACTCTGGCCTTGTAATCACATTCCTTTAAGGCTCAAAATAATTTATAATTCCAACAGCTTAGACTTTGAATTACTTATTTTCACACTTAAAACCTAAGACCACTGCCAACACCTCCCTCCGTCCTCCAGGAAGGGAGGACAGGGCTTATGCTGGATTGTTCATTATTATTGCCACTGCCTCACTCTGTGGCTGCCATTATCAAATGATCCCAAGAACCAACTCTTGGGCCTCTCCAACTATGTTGTCTTCTCTTCCTTAAACACTCCTTTATCTCTAAGAGATAGCCTGTGATGGCTTCAAAGATAGCCCCCAAATTCTTATTCCCTTTCTTCTTGAAGTGGACTGGATTTAGTGATTTACTTCAATTAATTATCTAAAGATGGAAATAATGGAATAATACTTTCAAGATAGAATTATACAAATATTTCAAGTGGGGCTCACACCGCCAATCTTATTTTGCCTGTCAGCTCTGCTTGTTTTTAGGTAGTCTTTTGCAGAATGCAAGAGTTTTTTGGCATTTATATGATATTGGAGCAGACATACCTATATTCTTTAATCCAAATTAGCAAAGTGTCTATCTTCAGCAGGCTAAGTCACCAACTCTTCTCTGTCTCAGTGCTGCTTACTTTAATTATCTGTTTGTTATATATTCGTTCGTTTGTTTCCCCTAACAAGATCTCTTTACAGGTATGAATGTCTATCATAAGCTACTGAAGGTCAAACACCACACTGTACATTTTTCTTTTACGATTTGTTGTCCATATAGTCAAGATATCAGTTGAGAATGCATCTTCATGGGAGGACAAGGTATAGAAGCTATACCTTAAAATAGCTTCGCTTTGAATATTTTATATAGCATAAAATTGCATTCTATTAATTTTAAATACCTTTAGACAATAACCAGGCCAATTGCCTGTACAGAAGAAATACCCCCGAACCCAGTGTTTCTCTCCTTCTAAAGATGGCTAATTTTTCATATCCCATCACAAGCATGCCTGAGTGGATGAAACAGAAGCATATGCATATATAATCATCATGTATTTCAGTTCCCCATTCTTGGTTGAATGAAATGAGGATTTAGTTCAGTTTTGGGCAGGTGATCTTGAGAGCCCCCATTTATTATGAAGGTTTTCATTTGTAAAGACAGAAGCCATTGCCTAGTTTTTCTTAAGTAAAACTGTCTGTTCAAAAGATATCACATTTTATCATTCACTAAACATCCATTGATCTGGAGCGTTAATAAAATAATGTCTTATATTTCCATGGTTCTTTATATTTACAAACATCTTTTCATATCCTTTCTTCTTTACCTCCCAACAGATGTGGAGCTAAATATACAGCAGGCTCTTCTATTTCTGCTTTTCAAATGAGGAAACAGAATCGCAGTGAGGTTAAATGACTTGTCCAGATCCCACATCAAGTAAGTTATGGCACCAGAAATTGAACAAGGACTTCTGAGGCCATGATGTGACTGATTGATGTCCTCATGCATTAAATCACCAGAAGGAAAGACTATCATTTACACATGAGCAAACTCAGGTCTGATAGTTTTTGTTACATATGCTGAAACCTTCTTGGGAACAGTCCCCATGCTCTATATTATGTGAAAAGCACAGAAAGCCTCTTCTCCAGTATAACAATCTGTCTTTCATCACACTCATTTGTGTTTCACATGACTGAGTTTGCTGTTTAGGGAATTCCAAATGTAGAAAAATCAGATAAAACCCAGTGTCCCTGGTTTCAGTCTGTGTGATTATGAACACAATACTGTACTTACAGTAGGATGCCAGAGTGAATAGACGCTGTTGCCTTTGAAAGGATGAGCATTCGTTCTGACCTAATAACTACCTGACGCTGGGTACAATTATCTTTCTTCGAGTGGCACATTATTATTTGACACGTTAATTGTTGTGTCATTTCTTTCTGAAAGGCATGTTGAGTGTCTCATACAAGCCAGAGGCTTCCTGAATTAGCCATGTCCGAGTGGTGCAGCACTAATTTACTTTTCCAAACTAAAATCAACCCCATCTCATCACCCGTTTTCAATTACCACAGGCGGACCTGAGCTGCCCTGTGACCTCAATGCTTTCTTCCTGTGCCTTGGCATATCTGATGAACATCAGCGAGGTCCCCCTTACTCACTACAGCTATGAAAGGCCCCTCCTCTGAGGCAAACCACAGAGAGAGAGACATGGCTTTGCAGAATGGAACATTCTTTATGACATAATTCCTGCCCAAGAAGCATTGCACAAGAGTATTAGCATGGTCTACTTTCTCTTGTGTCCATTCTACCTTGGTTTCTTTCCACTCTTTTCTAGGAAGGGGTCTCTGTATGGAGGACTGTTTCCAAAGCACAAAGACTCTATGGTCTTAGCAAGGCCCAAACATTCAAGTCTGGATGATCTTCTTCCATTGCTGCAGCTGCTCTCTGACATCCTGCACAGGCTGATGGGCTGGCGGCCCTGGGTGTGCCTCTGGGCCTGTCATCTGTCGTGTTGTTAGACCGCTGATGAACTGTCGCTGCTTGCCTTTAAAGTCTGCACTTCTCTCTTTTCCAACTTTGGCTGCCACTAGACAATGAAAATCAAGCAGCCACACAGCCCTTTATCCCCTTCCAGATCCAACTGGTTGAATCAGTCTTGGAGCAGAAAACAGAACCTTCCCATTGTCTTCCCAAATACGTGGGGTGTGCCTGTCCCATGGCAAATTACTGTTAAAAAAAAATCAGAATTAGAATGCGTTTGATACTGCACACTTTGCTGCTAGTGAATGCCATGTCACCCTGAAGACTCATCTCCCCTTTTGGTTTTAATTGGGTCCTTTTCTGTCGCTTTCTTTTCAGCTTGCACCTGTCCCTGACATATACTGCTGCTGACTACCAAGTGAGTTGTTCAGTGAGCTAGAGGTATGATAAATTAAATATGATATGTATCACTGAATCTGTCTTTGGCTGCTTCATCGTACATTATAATTTGGGAAGGGACTATTAAAATAAAATACTAAGGAATAAGCAGAAACAGCCCACTGTTAACATGTCCAATGGCAAGAGAAAATTACAGGTTTCATTGTATATGCGGCACCATCTGCCTCTTTCCGAGGCTGAGCCTTCGGCTTTCCCAGGGGAAATAGCTGTGGATAAGTTATTCAATTAGAACAGCATTATTGGCCAGCTACCTTGGAGAATTGAGTTGATGATGTTGCGATTATCCTCCTGTACATTCCTTCATGTCTCCGGCAGGCTGCAGTGCACGGCAACTTCCTTAAGTGTTTACTGAGCCCTACAGTAGAGGTGAACAATTGGAATGAAGAATATCAAGGATTCCTGAAAGAAAATCAATTTTGAATGAACTTTTCTTGCTTAGCCACAGCTCCAATATTCTGAGTCATACTGTATTTTTGTGGACTTCCATTGACTTAAGTGACAGAAATGGCAATCGGGAGGACAGTGAATTTCATGATAGCATTTAACCTATGGCACTGCACAAGATAATTACTCATGTACAATTGTAAGGTAAAAAAAAAAACACTCAGGTCTCCTCAACTGTGATATTAATCTTAGGGAATGGGGAAATCTCATAGGAGCATAATGCCATTTTAATGAAGACTTTAGCTGTTCTTCAAAAATATTTGTATCATAAAAATTAGTAATTTTTTATGAGTCACTCTCTCAGGAGGTCAGATCCCTTCAAGGGTCATGCCATCAACCAAAAACTTCCTAAATGGGAGCTTTTGAGAGTGTTCATTGTTATCTCTAGGATCCTGTGGTTTGTAACTAGAAGACCCAACAATATTCCTCTTGCCTCACAAAAATATTTATAATATTTTTACATTTTTAAAACTCATTGATGCTTAAAGAAAGTTAGACATAAAGAAAAATATTAAAATCTAAAACAATTTATTTTCACATTTCTCACAAATATGTATATACACATCCAAGTATGCTCTGGTATGTCAAATATTTTCAGGGTGCATATCCACACCCCAGGGGTAGTTCAGGCGATCTTCTGTGACTGTTAATTGGGCAGGAAAGCCAACGTGTTCCTCTTCACTGGTTCAGATTCTGATGGCTTTGGAAGGTATCTGTCTGTATTTCTGTTTTCATAAATTGGAAGAATTACGTTTATATTCTTTGTCTTTGTGTGTGTGTGTGTGTGTGATGCCGATATTTTAAGATACTCATTTTTAAGGGCCTCTTATATATTAGGACATAAACCCTCTATTGCAAAAAATGTTTTCCCCAGCATGTCATTAACTTTCATTTAGTTGTTGATATTTCTGATATTCAAAAGTGTTATTTGCAAGTAATCAGATCTACTATTTCACTTGTGTTGTTTTCACCACATTATGTGTAAAGTCTTCACTTGAGATAAGTTAAATATTTACTTACATTTTCTTGGCTTAAAAGTTGAAATGTATTTTCTTTTAACTAATCCATTAGATATGTATGCATGTATGTTTGTGTGAATGTGTGTATTTAGCATAGAATGGTCTAAGATAAATGTATCTATGAGATCCGGTTATATTATCAAAAACACTAACATCTCAGTGTCTAAACACACATTTTTTTCCTTGCTCATGTAAAGTCTATGTGTGTCCTGAAAGCTTTTGGACAGACGCCCTCCACAGCAACAACAAGAAGAACAAATTAAGAATTTGGACTGCACGTTTACCTGTTAAAAGCCTTTAAGCTCCGTTTTTCAGAGTACTTCCATTTTATGGCACCCCCATCTCAACCCAAAGCTCTGGGTTCACTGTGGAAGAGGAGGAGAATGTGGGAAATGGGTCCATCAGCTCTCATGTACTTTGGGCCGGAAAATAATGCATTGCCTCCTGATAGACACAGTCAGGCTATGGGACCAGTCATCTAGCACCAGCCTACTGACTAGAGGAGTGAAAAAGGAGAACTGGAAATATTGCTAAGGACTGGTAGTATCTGCCACAATTTACCCTTTTGTTTCTCCAGATATTCAGTGCAGTCTCCCTGTGGTATAGATATGTATGACAATTATACCTACCTCCCCTCTAAGAGAGAAAACCCCACGGTCTTCCTCAGTCATGGTACTGAGCTCAAAGTCCAGAATCCAGAATCTCTGAGTGATACAATTGTCCCTCCGTATCCATGGGGGTTTGGTTCCAGGACCCCCATAGATATCCAATCCACAGATGCTCAAATCGCTGATATAAAATGGTGCAGTATCTGCACATAACTTATACATATCCTTCCATATACTTTAAATCATTTTTATATTACTTACAACACCCAGTACAATGTAAATACTATGTAGTTAATGCTATATTGTTTTGTTTACATTAGTTTTTATTGTTATATTGTTTTTATTGAGTTTTTAAAAAATATTTTCTATCCACAGTTGGTTGAATCCTTGGATACAAAGGGCCTACTGCATACTGTACTCTCTATGTCAAGTCTACAGGTAGTTCCCATAGCTTTGGAAACCTAGCAACTAAAATGACAAGTTATCTGGCACTTACACATGTCATAATTGAAAAAGGAAGCAGGAGTCCCTGTTCCTGAAAAATTCTGAATTCCTTCCAGGCAGACGTTTTTGGAGCACCCTACCTTCGCGAGGCCCAGACTCTGCTCTCCTGGAGGATCCAGCTTGGTTCTTGGTCTCTGTGTCTTCTGTCTCCACCCTCAGGGAGATATTTTTCCTTTCCTTTCTCCCTTCTTGGGCTCATATAAAATGGATCCTAGAGAATATGAAGTTTTCTTAGCCTACTTCCTACTCAGGGCCTGAGAGGTGTTTTAGCACGCCGCCCAGGGCCGCTCTGAATGCAGCCTAACACAAATTTGTAACCTTTCTTAAAATATCACGAGTTTTTTTTTTGGTTTTTGGCTTTGCTCATCAGCTATCACTAGTGTTAGTTAGTTTGACAATTCTTCTTCTTCCACTGTGGCCCAGGGAAGCCAAAAGATTGGACACCCTTGTTTTAGAGTCTCAAACACTTTTAGTGCAGGCTCACGGTTTCTTAAGCAATACAACTCTCTTAAAACTTTGTTGGTTTTTCTAACCTATTGAATTCCAATTAATTCCATGTGCCAATAATTACAGCTATGATTCTTTATCTAACACACTTCTCACTTCATCTGTATTTCTTTACACTCGTGTGCCTGTACCTCTCCCAGCTTGAAGACCCCGGTAGTTTTCTTGAGTCTATCTGGATTTGATGAGAGAATGGAACCCTTAAGCTCTTTTACCTAAGCTATTTTTCCAATTGAAAAGATTACTGGGCCTCAGGCCCTTAGTTTGATCTTTCCCTAAGGCATTTTTATCTCATTAATTCCTTTTTATGAGTAAAAGTACAGTCTAAATCTATTATTTATTTTTGTTGTTGTTGCTTGTTTGTTTGTTTTTGTAAACAGCTCAATTTTAACGTCTTTTAACATTTTCCCTTTTACTATTTAGGATTGAAAGCAATTACTGGTTTAACTCATTCAAGACCCCAAATATCTGAACTATTTTTTTCATTCTTGCTGGCAAACAGATAATACTTTTCAGAACTGTTTTTCTTATAATTCCTTATCAAATACAACCCATAGTGACCAGCACAGATTAATATCTGCTTTGCGAGTTCTCATGCTAGAGACACACATTCATTGGGTACACATTCTGCCTCGCACATTATCGGAGGGAACAGTCTTACCAAATGAGTTACCGCTGCAAAACCTGGAGCTCCATCTTTCTAGACACAGGCGTCTGCAACAGAGGAAAGAGCATGGACAATCATTCACTGGCTCCTGATTAATTTATCAGAGCCCGTTGATCAGAAAGGGACATGTAGCTCTACAACATATAGTATATCCACAGAAAGGAGGAATATTGGAAATATGGGTAATATCTAGAAATCTCTATGCAAACAAAAGTTTAACTTGTGTTTTCTTCCAAAAGACAAATTTTCCCAATTTGTTAAATATCCCCCTTTACCCATTGGTCCCTTTAAAAATAAAACATTTCATAATCTGTCACAGGAGTAGAAAAATAACAAAAAAATAAATACTTCATACATAGTTAGGGTTACAAGGAATAAATCAACAAGTATTTGTGGATACCTACTGCCCAGTGCAAGAAATTAAATTCCCCAGTAGCCTATCCAATTGCATTTACTTTCCTACCCAGTTATCTTTTTTAGTTACTTTTTTTTTTTGAGACAGGTTCTCACTCTGTCCCCCAGGCTGGAATACCGTGAAAAGGAAAGATCATGGCTCACTACAGCCTCTAACTCCTGAGCTCACATGATCCTCCTGCCTTAGCCACCTAAAGCACTGGGATTACAGGTGTGGGCCACTGTGCCTGGTCTTATTATTATTTTTAATTGACACATAATATTAACCATATTTATGGGGTAAGATGTGAGATTTTGGTACCTGTTTACAAGGTGTAATGATTAATTACATCAGGGTGATTATCACATACATCACTTCAAACATTTATCGTTTCTTTGTGTTGGGAACAGTTATAATCCACTCTTCTAGCTATCTGAAAATACACAATAAGTTGTTAACTGTAGTCAGCCTATTGTGTGATAGAACACTTAACCTATTCTTTCTGTCTAGCTGTACTTTTGTATTGGTTAACCAACCTCTTACTACATAGTTCTCACATCCTTCCCTTCCTCTAGTAACCACTACTATACTCTCTACTGGTATGAGATCACATTTTTTAGCTTACACATGTGAATGAGAATATATGGCATTTATCTTTATGTGCCTAAGTTATTTTGCCTAACAATGTCCTCCAAGCTCATCCACATTCTGAGTTCTCAAGTATTAGTGTTAGTCCATGTCACGTGTGTCTATTGATTTTTATTGTCAATTAATTCTTACATTCATATCATATTCTTTTATTTACTCAGGTTATATAATATGCATTTCTTAGTTCATTTTCTGTTGCTTATAACAGAATACCTGCAACTTTGAAATTCATAAAGAAAAGGAGTTTCTTTCTTACAGTTATAGAGGCTGAGGAGTAAAGCGGGAGGGGCTGCATTTGGTAAGGGCCTTCTTGCTGGGGGAGACGCTGCAGATTCCCAAGGCAGAAGAAGGTATCCATGGTGAGGGGCTGAGCGTGGTAGCTCAGGTCTTACTTCCTTTCAGAAAGCCACCAGTCCCCTTACCACGATAACTTATCAATCCATTAGCCCACTGGTTTATTAATCTACCTAGGAATGGATTAATTCATTCATGAGAACAGAGCCCTCATAACCCAATCCCCTCTTAAAGTCCCTACCTCTCCACACTGCCACATTCGTGATTAAGTTTTGGAGGGGACAAACATTCAAACCATGACAATATTCTAATATCTGATAGGACAAGTACCCCTCCTCTCCCTTTATGAAATGATTATTTTTTAAATTTTACTTATTTGTTTATTCTTCCTCCAGGAAATTTAACATTTCAGTCAAGTTAAAGAAGTTCTACTGAAACTTTTATTTGGTTGCCATTAAATGTATGCATTAAATTAAAATAAAAATATTTCAGATATTCCATCTTTTTATCTACTAGTCTGGCATGTCTACATTTTAAAATTATTTCTCATAATTCTCTAGAAAATATTATCTTTTCTTCATATAATTATCATGTACTTTTTGTTATAGAAATGCCTAAGAATTTAATTTCTGCTGTGATTTGATCTTTTGTTTTTTCATCAGTTTATAGATCAAAATTTATAGGACATAGGAAAACAAAGCATTTTTTTTCATTTGTTCAGTGCATGTATTAAATGCTTAATCAATTTAAGTGATTTTTTCCATCACTTTTCTGGGTTTAATAATTACATAATTATATAATCTATTAATTATTTTGTGTATTTCCTATCGCTAGACAACTAATTTCTACTTCATATTTCATTGTATTTTTCAGAATTTTAAGAGCAATGTAAAAATAATAAATAAGTCCATTAATAAGAATCATTGCTTTATTATTTTAATGAAATACTTCTAAAACTTTCAATTATGATAAAAATTTAAGATTGCAATGTTTATCATATTGAGTTATCTTGCCATATCTAGTTTTACCAAAAAAAAGTCAGCAAGAGATGTTACATTTTATCAAAGGCCTGTGGCCTTTAATTCATATTCACATATGTTTTGGTTTGCTTTGGTTGAATTTTACCCATAGCAGTGGTGTATCAAGGGCAGGCAGTGGGAGCTGTCTGGCCTGGGTACAGGCCATTGTTTAGAATTTAGAGCGACAAACATGTTTTGTCTAGGAGGAGTATTTTATCTCTGACATCATATAGAATTGAAAGTACATGATCATAATAAAAAGCAGAAGGACTTTTATTAATTTTATTGTTGTTTTAAAATGCTCTATAACAGTGTATCCTTTTGTAATGATAGCCAGGGCTGATGGCTCCCACTATCCTGTCTCTGGTAAGACATTGCCTATCAACCCTTGTAATGTAATAGATTTTCCAGAATAAGCCATCCTTATACTCCTATGAATAGATTAATTCATTCATGAGAACAGAGCCCTCATAAGCCAAACACCTCTTAAAGTCCATACCTCTCAATACTGCCACGTTGGTGATTAAATTTTAGAGGGGACAAACATTTAAACCACGGCAATATTGTAGAATCTGATAAGGGTAAGCGCCTTTTCCTCTCTGTATTTGGAGAATTCTTCTGTATACACACTGTGTAGAATTCAGTTTGTAGGTTTTCTGTAGAATACTTACATTATATTTGTATTATATTTATTTATATTATAGTTATACTATATATACAAACTATAAATATACCTATATATTAAATATAACTATATATAAACTATAAATATAACTATATATTAAATAAATATGTTTATATTATATTTATTTATATTATAGTTATAACTATAACTATTATTTCATTATATATTTTATTTATATCTATTTTAGATATATAATATATATTCTATTATATACTACATATAAAATGAAGTAATACTTTTGAATAGACAATGTATAAATATATAATGAAGTAATCATTTTTAATAGAAAACCTACAAACATATATATATATATATATATATATTTTTTTTTTTTTTTTTTTAAGTTTTGGAGACAGGGTCTCACTCTGCTGCCCAGACTGGAGTGTCTTTGCCCAGTCATAGCTCACTGCAGCCTTGGACACTTGGGCTCAAGTTATTTTCCTATCTCAGCCTCCAATGTAGCAGAGACTGTAGGCACATGCTGCTGTGACTGGTTAGTTCTTCTTTTCAAAAACGTTTTTTGTAGAGATGTGAGGTTGTCCCACTATGTGGCCCAGGCTAGTCTCGAACTTCTGGCTTCAAGTCATCCTCCCGCCTTGGCCTCCCAAAGTTCTGGGATTACAGGCATGAGCTACTGTGCCTGGCATTAATTCTATATTTATATTAGGAATTGGTGTATAATTTTGCAGGCTGGGGGGTGATCAGACATATCATACTTTGGTATCAGAATTGTATTTACTACATAAGGCAGATTAGATAATTATCCTTTATTGAGTTTTAATATGTATTTAATTTTACATCCATTAACTTGAGAACAGAGTACATGGAAGAAAACTATTCCTTGAGAGTTTGAAATAACTATCCATTAAAGTGTCTGAGTATTTACTTAATAAATTTCAAATTGTCTTTCAAGTTTTTTAAATTAGAATTTTTACTTTTCAATAAAGAAAATAAGCATTTCACTGATATTTTAAAATAGTGACAAAGTGATTCTACAAATTTTGTCTGTTATTTCACCCTATTATTCCTTATTTTGTGTATCTGAGTGAGTTCTAGTACTCCTGAATTATATTTTTCAGAATTCTGTCTGCAGTTCTTTCATACTATTGAAATTTAATTTATTATTTTTTCTACTACTCTGTATTTTGATTCATTGACTTATGCTATTATCTTTACTAATTTATGTTTTTTTAAACTTCCCTAATTTTTGGCTTAATTAATATGTCTTTCTCCTGATAACTGTTTAAGGAGCATTAAGGAATAAAATGGACAGTTAATGGATAGTGGTATTATTTTCTTTGTATTCTATAATATCTAACATTATTTTAGATTTTTCTTTGATACAGTATTATTTAGGAGTACTTAAATTTCTATATATTTTTTCTTTTGTCAATTTGTTATTAATAATTTTACTCTGATTATTGAATATGATCTGTTCAACTTGTGTTTTGGGACAAATGAATTTTTGTGGCCTAGTTAATGGTCTTGAAACTTTGTTGAAATATTGTTTTATTAAAAATTGTATTTATCGAAAGGTCTCTAGAGTAAACAAAAACTCAATTTTCAAATGAAATTGATCATTTGGCACCCTGACATGGTTCAGACAAAATGTACTTCTTTCCAAGAACGTTCAATAGTAAGTGAATTGGTGTCACATCACTTTTTATATTTGTACCCAATATAGAAAGACCTGGGTTCAAATACCAGCTCTGCTACAAGTGCTGTGGTTTGAATGTGTCCTCCAAAAAGCATGTGTTGGAAACTTCATCCCCAATGTATCGGTGTTGGGAGGTGGAGCTTAACAGAAGGTGTTTAGGTCATGAGGGCTCTACCTTCATCAATGGATTAATGCCAATTTTGAAAGAGCCTGGGTCTGCAAATTCAACCTCTTACACTTTCTCACCCTTTCTTTGCTCTTCCTCCATGGGATGACACAACAAGACACCCCTCACCACATGCAGCCCCTCAGTTTTAGACTTCCCAGCCTCCAGACCATGAGCCAAATAAATTTCTGTTACTTACAAGCCAGGTACAGGTATTCTGTTATAGCAAAATAAACAAATTAAGAAAACAAGTCACTAAATTCCGACCTCTTAGTTTTCTTGCCTTAGTAAATGACAAGAATAATACCGACTTTGAGGTGTCTTGTGTGAGAATTAATGAATGTCAAGTGCAGTGTCTGCCAATAATCGACACTATAAAACATTGGTTCTTCCTATTTTCATTACTTCTGGGAAGAGGTTCTTTTAATTATTTGTGAGACTCTGCTGATTCCTTGCTCACTCTGTCTTGAGTACACTTTTTCATTCTGTTCTCTTGGCTCTCAGTATAGTTAGTCATCTCTACAGTCTGTCTTGTGCATTACCAGTGAGGGGATTTTATATCTTCCCAGCTTTTGACAGAAAGAATAACTGCTGTTCTTATAGCAGTTATAAGCTGAAATTATATCTCCCAATTCCCTAAAACATGGATTCTTTGACTTTTCCTGAGCAAAAGTAGGGGGAGAACAACCAGAGAATTTTACTGTTTGGCCATTTCGCAAATTCTGTTAAGAGCACAACAGGTCTCCTCGGTGTATATATCTAATCTATTATGCTTGTAGCTTACTATAGAGATGATTTGTTTGCTCTAGCAATTTTTCACATTGAAAATGTACACAAAACATGGAATTATTGCTAAAGCTTCTGATTAACTTATATTTTGAGCTATTATATAGAAATATGACTTGCTGGTCAATAAATAACTAACAACATATTTCAAAAACAACTAAATGATTGTGGAATATTTTAATTGGTTGTTTGGAAAATGTATATTTTAGCCCAAATCTGAGTACATATTAATCACTTAGCATTAATTCTTGATTTTTTTATTTCAATTTGCAGAAGAAACAGAAAAACTTCTCTGTGAGTTTTAGAAAAAGTACAGTCATCATATTCTTTATTTTTGCATAGCTCCATATAACTAAATATCCTTTTGCCAAAATACTTACGTTTCAATTGCCTTTGAAAACCCCTAAATTTTTCTGTATTCAGAAAGCATTCACCTGGCCATTAACATAAGATCATTGCCATTTGTTTGCAGAGATATTCCTATTAATAATATTACTATGTAAACATGCCAGTTAGCAGAAAAGGTCAATATATTACAATAGTTCTTTTGGCAAAGAACATAACCTGAATCTGAAGAGAAAGTAATAGGAGAGCATTTAAGTAATCCTTGTGAGATTACAAAATATGGATGAAGTTTGTAAGTTAGTAAATAAACAGGTCATCAGAGATAGCATATTTAAAATTATTAACTATTGAATAGCCCTCATAAAATACTCCTTCCAACACAGTCTGAATCTTCAGATGTCATACGTCACATAGTAATCATTATCATTTGTATTAATTAACATACACATTATCATTTGTGTGTTTCATGGAATAATGTAAGACTTCATACTAATGACTTTATACATATTAGATAATATGCCTGTCACAGTAATACTATGAATTGTCATATTATCTTTATTGTTAACTTAATCACAGGGCTTGTTAATATTGGAACTAGTTTTCAAATATAGTTGATCTTCCTCTCATATATGGATGGATCTCAAAATTTCCTACACATTTTCCCTGATGCTGTAGCATTGAAACTACTTTTCAACAAAAACTGACTTAATACCAACAGTGGGATTGCATCTAGGAGGACCCACAGTATGGGACTTCAGGCCAGTAAACCGGTAACAGGCAGAAAGGACACAGATATTACAGGCTGAAAAGCTGGTGGACTAGAGTTATTACATGGAAAAATATTTGTAAACATGTTTCTAGTGAGTTACTGTAAACATATTACATACTAATCAAGGATGTAGTATTAAGGAAAATGGGTCGGACATTTAAAAATGTTAATATAATGGGCTCACATGAAAGAGATGTATGTGGGTTTAATTCATCAAGTTTGCTCTGATTAAGGAAGTTCTTTCTGCTTGAGACAAGAAATTTATATTGACTGGGATTCTGAAAATTTGACAACACATGGGGTTGAAAAAGTTACTTGGGGAATTCTGAGAATACAGTGACATCATGGTTTTTAATCTCTGCAGGTCCCTACCCCCTATAAAAACAGACAGAATATACAAAATAATTTTAATAAAAGAACCTCACAATCACCAACTACATCAAAACTAGGTAATATAACATCACTATGACTCCCCCAAATAAAAGTACATGGCGACAAATCAACTAAAAGACCTGTCTTGTATATGCATATATGCAGGAAGAAATGAAGAGAAGCAACAGAATTTCAGATAGACCCTGACAGGAAACTCAAAATTGCCAGCAGCTACTCTGCAAAGTGTGACAAGCTAATTTAAGAATAGCAGCGGAAACTTGTAGGAGTTTTTGAAGGATCCAATTTGTGATTGAGTACAGTGTTTACCAGACTTTCTGAAATTTGGAGTATTCTGCTCTATGAACTCTCAAAATAATCAGCCAACTTTCCCTCTAGGAAAATTCCCTAATCAGATGATTCTTTTGGGAGTAGAATCCAAATTGATCAAAACAGGGATCATAGGGGCAAATAAATTGAAATGGTCCAAATAAACATATGAGAAAGGAACACAGGCCAGGAAATCTCAAAAAGTAAGAGGCCATGCTTTTGAACACTCCATGAGATTCACTAAAGAGTACTATAAAACTTTTTTCTTTAAGCAATACTGGCGTGTCTCTTACCTCTTAAAGTATTAAAAAAACATTTCCTGGAAATTCAGTGAAAGAATTATAATCAAATCCCATACAAAGTTACTATAAAAAATAAGACAATTAAAAGATAAATTATATTCCTACAGAATATAAACGTTTCCTTACCAATATATTCAATCAGTTAGGTCTTGCAGATTTATTCAAACTCTTGATTACTGTTAATAAAACACACTTGCATTTCCAGGTCACGGATAAAAGATAAAATGTCACGAAGAACAAAATTACTTTGAATTAGAAAAAGTCAGCAATGGTAAGGGTGTGGTGACTCACACCTGTAATCCTAGCACTTTAGGAGGCCGAGGCGGGCAGATAACAAAGATATAACAAAGTCAGGAAATCGAGACCATCTTGGCTAACACGGGTGAAACCCAGTCTCTACTAAAAATACAAAAAAAAAAAAGAAAAAAGAAAAAAGAAAAAAAAAATTAGCTG
The DNA here is from genome assembly GCF_003255815.1 of Theropithecus gelada. Lineage (NCBI taxonomy): Eukaryota > Metazoa > Chordata > Mammalia > Primates > Cercopithecidae > Theropithecus > Theropithecus gelada. The sequence goes on along the minus strand of NC_037685.1, from coordinate 13,676,664 downwards.
GGCATGATGGCGGAGCTTGTAGTCCCAGCTACTCTGGAGGCTGAGGCAGGAGAATGGCATGAACCCGGAGGCGGAGCTTGCAGTGGGTTGAGATTGCGCCACTGCATTTCGGCCTGGGTGACAGAGCGAGACTCTGTCTCAAAAGAAAAAAGAAAAAAAGAAAAAGAGAAAGTCAGAAATGAGATCATAGAACTCAGTAAAATATTAGAAAACATATATTAAGAAATGAAGTCTAAACTAGAAGGAACATAGGATAGAAAAAACACAATAGAGAAATAGAAAAAAGAAGAAATATTTAAAAATCAACAAGAAAGAGAAAGATTAAAGGATTCCAGAGTAAAAATGTTAAAATATATGCACAATAGGAGCCTCCAAAGAGGAAAATCAAAACAAGATTAAAAATGAAAATTCAAAAAACTTCCTTGAAATAAAATACAGTTGAAACTATATGCTAAAATGACACTACTTAGCTAGGAAAAGCCAACTCAAAATGACAAATTCTAGGCGTATTCTAGTAAAATTACTGATCCTACAGAATAAAATAAAATAAAATAAAATAAAGGAAGAAAAAGAAATAAATAAAATGGGAGATTTCCAAAACAGATCAAGCCACTTATGAAGGAAACAAAAACAGATTTTGAGCATATTTCTCAATAATGATACTTTATGCCAAATCACCATAGTGTAAAATACATTTAGCTACATCGGAAAAGAAATTAAAATTGAGGATATATTTTACATCCAGCCAAACTAATTGTCAGATATAGAGGCCAGAGAAATATGGTTGTAAATATCATTCGTGTTCCCATAAACCTCTATGGAGAAAGCTATTAGGAAATTATCTTCCAACAACCAAAAGTGCAAGAGAACTATCAATTTAAGGACTTTTGATAAGCATTAAAAATGTTTACATGTAAAACTTAAATTAATGATGGTCATAAAGGAGACAGTATAATATATAGTAGCTGTATACACTGACAATGTAGATATAGGACAATTATCAAAAATGACGGGAGAAAGCAAAAAAGTATAAAAAGTATAAAAAGAGTTCTAGACATAAGTGGGTATTACTTTAAATCATATGTCTTAAGACAGTTAGGGAAAGAAAAAGATAAAATTAATAGCTAATATCAATATTGCTCATCATAGGAAACCAATATGCAATAAGCAAAAAAGGAAAAGGGCATTGAAAAAACAAATAGAGCTCTAATATAATAATACTGATATAAAATTACCCATTAGAATAAAAATATAGACTTTCTTAAATACTAAAATATCTAAAAGAGAGAATGAGAATAAAAGACCATTTAATGACAAACTATTCATATAAAAATTTGTACAAATATTAAAGTAACATTAAAAGTATTATTAAATAGATGAAATATATAAACACACATACATAATCTGAAATTCTCCTTTTATTTATAAGATATATATACATATCTTAAATATATTTATTATATATATAGTTTAAGTAAAAGCAAATTTGTAGATTGGCTGACAAAAAATATCACACAACTTAAAGTGATTCAGAAGAATGTTTTTATTTTTATTTTAAGGACTGATGAAAACGTACTGGACAAATGAGGATAAAAGACAGCAGGGTTACAATCTTGATATCTTAGAAGATAGAATTTAGAACAAAACAAATGCACTGAAAGAAACAAAGGTTACTATTGGATGTCAGAGACTATAATTCAAATAATTTTTATTAATACATGTACATCCAATGCCACAACAAGCTTTAATAAAGCAGAAATTATAGAAGATGCAAGGAAAAATAGAAATACAATGAAAAAGCAGTGTGAGGAGTGGAACTAAATGCTACAAAATAGTAAAACATACTGCTAAGTCTGTAGTTTTAATAGTATGGTATTAGCAAAGATAGCCAGAGGAACAGAAGAGAAAATTTAGAATTAGGCTCATTTATATATGAATTTAGTATACAATAAAGGCAACATCTCAAATTAGTGGAAAAATGTATATTTTTAAAAACGTAGTGGAAAAAAATATACTTGGGTGAATTTCAAGTGAACAAGAGATTCTATTAAAGAAATGAAGCCATACAAATAATAGAAGGAAACTTGGGTGAATTTCTCTCTGTGCCTAGTCTGAACAAGTATTCCATAGTTAGACCAAATCCAGAAATAATAAGGAAAAGTACATTTGCTTACATAAAATTTTTAAAAATATATATGACAAGGAAAAATAAGGAAACAACAATAATGTATTTAGGAAAATATTTGCAACTTATATCACATACAAAGCCTCAGTATCGTACTACATAACAAGCTTCTAAACATGTAAAGAAAAGCACCAACCATCCTACAGAAAAATGAGCTAGGGAAATGAACAAATGGTTCATACTGAAAGAAATACAACTGGCTCTAAATCATGTAAAAATATTCTCAATCTCGCTCAAAAAAGAAAAAAATGTCGATTAAAACTACACTGATGCCTTTTTTCATATATTATACTGGCAAATATCCACAGCTTTGACAACACATTCTCTTGGAAAGGCTGTAAAGAAACTGGCACTCTCATATATTGCATGGGAATGCAAAAAAGATACATAACACGTGGAGGGAAATTTGGCAATTGCTATGAAAATTGCATGTGCACTTACCTTTTGACCCAGAAATTTTACTTCTGGGAATTTGTCTCAAAATACACTGGTAATTTTCTAAAAGAGATCTGCACAAAATCATATGCACTATATAAACAGATAGTTATGACTGTTTGTAAAAGCTAAAAACTTGAAACGCATTAAATGTCCATCAACAGAGAATGATTGAATAAACTCATGTACAATCATGCAGTGGAGAATCATGTAGCTGTGAAAAAGAATTAGGAGTATTTATATACTTTTATGAGGTAATGTCTACAATATACTGTTAAGTGAAAAAGAAGGTAGAGAAAAGCATGCCAGCATGTAAGCTCTTATCTAACAAAGGAAGATATACATATGTTTAGATAAGGAAAATATATATATATATATATCTTCCTTTGTTAGGTAAGGAAGATATATATGTGTCTTCCTTTGATAGGAAGGAAGATTGTGTGTGTGTGTGTGTGTGTATATATATATTTATATGATGAAGGAAGGAAGATATATATACACATATACATACTGTGTTTGTGTGTGTGTATGTGTGTGTATATATATACACATACACATATATATACACATACACACACACACTTTCACATACAACCATATGTGTGTGTGCATGCTTATAGTTATATTTAATAAAAGCAAAGAATTAAAGAATAAATAAAATTCAGAAAACACTTGTTATCTTTATGGTGAAGTGGTGACGCAGGATGAAGATAGAAGAGTTAGATTTCTGGGAGTATGTTTCATTTATAATCTTTGCTAGACTACTCATATGTATATTCAATTTAAATCTATTTAGAGTTGTTGCTTTAATGCCTTGGGAGCAGAGACTCTTTACAACATTCTGGTTGATCAATTCTCTTTAGGTGGTAACTTGAATAGTATGGCTGTTCCTTTATAGAACAGAATCTGAAGCCCATAAAACAGTCTGACAACTATTGAATTAGAAAAGAGAATTATCTCTCATATACTAAATCTACACAAGATTACATATTTTCATTATTACTTACATGTGGATTACAACAAAACACACATATAACTCACATTTTTAAAAAGAAAAATTGAAGACTTTTAAGATGAAGAATAAAAGAAGGATATATGTTTATATCAAATGTCAACATATTTGTTGCCGGACATAAAATTGGCTTTAACCTTTCTAGAAGTCAAACTAAAACAAGTTTCGTATCTCTTATTTTCAGACAGAACACAAATAATTCAGCAAGGGATACAAAGTAATTTCTGGTACAATTTTCAGAAAAGCCGGAAAATTATGTAGAAAATAGGTGACTTTATCAGTTAGAATTCCTTCACATGCAAGTCATGGAAAATCTATTCAAACCAGCTTAAGCAATAAGGCTAACCTTGATAAAAGAGGATGACCATTTCCAGAAGCCTAGAAAACCTCTTTTCATGCCTTCACCCAACTTGGAATACTTAGACCAATAAGTCTCTAGAAAAGCAGTTGGAGTCAGCTACCCCAATATTCGTGTACTCCATGGAGTAGAGATGAATACGGTAAAAAAATTGACTTCCGTTAAAAAATAATAATAATAAATTGGCCAGGCATGGTGGCTAAGGCCTGTAATCCCAGCACTTTGGAAGGCTGAGGCAGGTGGATCACCTGAGGACAAGAGTTCAAGACTACCTTGTCTAACAAGGTGAAACCCCCATCTCTACTAAAAATACTAAATTAGCCAGGCATGGTCACGCACGTCTGCAATCCTAGCTACTCAGGAGGCTGAGGCATGAGAATCGCTTGAACCCGGGGGATGGTGGTTGCAGTGGGCCAAGATTGCGCCACTGCACTCCAGCCTGGGCGACAAGAGCAAAACTCTGTCTCAAAAAATAATTAATTAATTAATTTAAAAAAGAGGACAGAGGGATGGCAAACTCCAGTGACCATTACTATGAGTTAATGGGAAATGTGTTTATCATCAACTTTACTACAGTTACCAACTGGATTTTATGCAACCATTTCCCACTCATCTTTGTTAGAAATCAAGGCCTCATGAGAAAGACATCTCAGCCAAGGTTAATGAGATTCAAATATGTAGCCTTTATCCAAGTGAGATTGAACTGAGAATGCCTACATGAATACTGAAGGCACTTCCCTTCGACTAAAGTTTTCTAACCCAAATTAAATGGCAGACCAGTAAACTGCTGGAATTCTATAAGATAGATTCAAGAAGTTAGGAAGCAAAATATGGGAAAGGCAGAGGGAGCCACTACACTGCAATATTCATCAAAAAAGAAAACGAAAAAGAGAACAGGCTTTTACGCAATGTTGTAGACAATCCTGCCTGAGTAGCACTTACTAACTGCATTGATAAACACTTTTTTTCGGTACTAGCTAGCAAATTGTTTTAGGTTACCTTTATGATAAGGAATGTGGTTGCTAGTATTCTGTAAGGGTAGAGCCATTAGTATAAAAAACAGTCAAAAACAGGTAGGGTTGTCAATCAATTAAGTTTTCTCACCAAAGGGAAGACCATCTAACCTCATTATAGAAATAGACTGTTGTAGTTCTTACAACGAAAACCAGTTTTTACCTAAGAATGTGCTTACCAAAGACCATACACTTCTACACTAGGAACAAGACAGCATGTCTTTTCCTGGATCATTTTCAGAGGCTGTGTTACCACATTAGTGCCACAGACATAAGATAATCTCAGTAACGTCTTTGTGGAGAATTGAAGCTAAATATCATAACCACCAAAGTAAAGACCAGGATAGCTTGTTGGCTCAAAGTATCTACCATGTAGGTAGCCAAATAAATTTTCTAAATATGTGGAGTTATTAAAAGTGACCCATGCAACATTAGAAAATGACCCATGCAACATTAGAAAATGTTTGTCACATAATATGCTTTTAGTATTCTTATCCTGAGCACTACTTTGTTGACAGCACTTAGATACTAGAATCATTTGTCTCTTAAGGCCATGCTTGTTTCATGCTGTTAAAGCTGTCATCACTTAGTAGAGGGGCCTATACATAAAGTTTATCTAAAAAAGGAATCTGATCTTTAAGGTATAATTTTAAAAAGAAGGGGGAGCAACTGAATCAACACTTGAAATTATTTTAGAGTGACTGAGATTCTGTGTTAACCTCATGTAGCTTGGCCCATAGCCATTTTCCTGTCCACAGAATCAATGACAAGTGAAAAGTTAATGAAAGCTACCAAAAGACACATTGTTGAACTGTTCAAGATTGTATTCAGCTGCATATTATAGAAATCTGACAAACAATGGCTTAGACAAGTAAGGATTAAAAAAAAAATACATAACAAGGAATAAAATTGAAAGCCATTTAGGGCTGATGCACAAGGAGCCAGGCTACTTCTGCATTGAAGATAGAAAGGCTGTTAGACTTCTAGGTGTCACATCTATGTTTAATGAAGGAGGAAGATGGAGTGGTAAACATTTATACCAGTTTATTATGTGTGTGTCATGCACAACCATACTTATAAACTGAGTTACCAGAAGCCCCATTTTTCACAAAGACCTCCATTAATATGGCATTGGCCAGATCTAGAAAACATGACTTCCTTTAGCTTTAATTACTTTAAATATAATACAATGCCTCCCTCTGTTCTGTTAATAAGAAGTGAGGGGAAAGTGAACATTGATTAGGCAATTAGGAGTATTTGCCTCTATTATCCTTAAATTCTCTGTAATATTAAAATGAGCATAACTGTAAATTCTAGAAAAGCTGAACCTAAAACCCACTTGCTCTTCACATTATATGTTGGACTAAAAAGATATTTATTTATTAACTCAAGAAGCATTATTACATGCAAATTCTGACCCGATACCATATTAGATGTTAAGGACAAAAAGGGACCCCAACCCACCGCTAAGGAGCACACAGTCTGCTAAGTGAGAGCCACCTTGAAAACAGAAAAAGGTGAAAGGGGCTAGATGTATAGTGGCCAGAAGCAACAACAGAAAAAGTGATGAATTATACCTGGGGAGATGAAAAAGGGGGAGTGTTAGGAATGACGTCATGCCTGAGTTAGTTATTGAGCAATATCTTGAAAAGAGGTATACCTCTGCTAGATAGATTGCCTGGGGTTATACAGAGTAAATTTACACAAGTTCTGGAAAAATCACCTAGGAATCAAAAAACCCTAGTGTATTCATAGTTCTACAGGACTCAACCAAACAATTTTCTTTCACTGCCCAAAGTTATGAGATAATATAAAAAATGAAACTCTTAAGTGGAAAGGAAAACACTTGTGTAATATAGTCAATCATCAAAAGAAACTTTTTCCAAAACAAAAGAATATTCACTCCTGAACTTGTTGCTTACCGTGAAAGCCCCAAAACATCTTAGATTGAGGTCTGAGCATTTAAATTAAAATGGCAACCTTATACCCCCAATCACAGCAATGCAATAGTACTGCATTAGCATGTAATAGGAGATTTCCATGCTGCTAGCCTAAGGGGTAGAGTCTGCAATTCCATAGTTCATCTCTCCTAGCTATATTGCTAAATCCATCACTTCTTCTGTCTTAAAGGGCAAGAGTGTCTCTGTGGAGTCTCTCACAGCATCTTTATTACTTAACATTGCCATTTTCTTGGTCCCAGATTGTTTCAGTGTCTGACCCTGATTGACAGTTCCCAGCAAAATTTTTATGGGAAGTTCTGTGCAATATGGATATCATTGCTGGTAGGTGGATCCTTGGAATAGCTAGCTAAGTGTATCCCTTTTGTTCTCTGCACAACCAGATATTTCTTGTTTTGGCTGCCATTATAACTTCCACATACTATGTCAAAATGCCTTCATGATCTCTGTTACTAGAAAATGTAGTCTATTGGTCAATCAATCTAGTTGACCTTTTTATATTTTTTAATATTAGGGCCTTCCCAAAAAGCAGAACTCATCTTTGAAGTTTCCAATAAAGAGATGCTAATAAAGGGACTACATACAGAAGGGGTGAGCAAGATTAAAGGAAGAATGAAAGATAATGAGGCTTCTAGAGAGTAGCAACAGTGCGAAGACATTGCTATCCCAAAGACTGAAAGGACAAGGGAAAGAAGAGATGATCAGTGAGAAATGCAACTTGGAGGCCCTCCCAGGGAAGAAACTTTAAGTGTGGAAGGACACAGCTATTGACAAAGTCATGGCACAAAAAATGGAAGGAGGGAGGGGAAGACCTGCCTTAACTTTCTTCTCTTTCCTCCTCCTTCTTCTTTTGGTTCTTTCCATTGGTCAACTCCAAGGAAAAAACAACCAGCCAACCTCCAGGCACAGAGAGGAGAATGGGGGAGAATGGCTCCGTTGGAAAGCTAGCAAATTCAGAATAACCAAGCAATCACTCTGTATTTTTTGTTGTTGTTGTTGAGACGCAGTCTTGCTAAGTGGCCCAGGCTGGAGTGCAGTGGCGCGATCTCGGCTCACTGCAAGCTGCGCCTCCCGGGTTCACGCCATTCTCCTGCCTCAGCCTCCCAAGTAGCTGGGACTACAGGCGCCCGCCACCTCGCCCAGCTAGTTTTTTGTGTTTTTAGTAGAGACGGGGTTTCACCGTGATAGCCAGGATAGTCTAGATCTCCTGACCTCGTGATCTGCCCGCCTCGGCCTCCCAAAGTGCTGGGATTACAGCCATGAGCCACCTAGCCTGGCTCACTCTGTGTATTTTTTACATTAACACCATTGGGTTTTCGATACTCCAGAAATCTCTAAATGCCAGATAATAAATTATACCTTTGCTTCTAGCTAGAATAAGATGTCCTGGAGCTTGGGCACTGCAATGCTGAGGGAATCCAGTAACATTTGCTATGTTTTTTAAAGACTCATTTTTGGGGTCCTGGGTTTGAATTATGGCTCCATGACTTATTAGCATGGTTAAGTTACCTTACGTCTGTAAACAGTTTTCTGAGTTAACAGATGGACACATTCATCAAAAAGATAAATAAATAATTTATGTTAAACAATCAACACCGTGACTAGCACATTGTAAGCAACTGGTGTTAGTTATCATCATTAGAAATTATAAACTTGGAGCCATGTAGTATTGGACATAATAATAATACCTACATCTTAAATTGTGAGAATTAAATGAATAAATAAATGTAAAGCACTTAGGAAAAATGTGGCCAAAACTAATATTGTTGTTATTACTTAAAATTATGCTTTAAGAACGTATTTATTGAAATTTTTAAAAGGATTACAATGCATGTTATGTTTCAAAAAGTAGGAGATAAAAGAGCATGTACAATGTGGTCTCATTTTTGTAAAAATTTTATGTACCATAGTGCCCAGCAAAGAACTTCAAATTATTTTAGCAAAATAACTGCATTTAAAAGTTTCTAGTTCTTGATAAAAGAAATAGCACACCACCATGATGGAACATGATCCTGTTTTGGAAACGAAACCAGGATGACCATTTAATTTTACTCATTATGGAAAATGACCCTCATCATTGATGAGTCCACAGATCTTGAGAAGTTTCCCTTAGGGGATTCTCTGTTACAGAGAGTAGTCACTGACTTTAGGAGCAGTGATGTCTGATGCTCATTTAATTATCCTCATTGGCATCAGAATTCTTTTATGATATCAGACCTGTCTTAAATCTTGGGCTCTAAACAGAGGCATTCTGTCAATATTTTAAAGAATGGAAGTAGACTGGAGGAAGGTGGCATACAATTGAAAACAATGCAGAGAACCATGCGACGTAGAGAACTATATGGAGCTCCACAATGAGAAAAGGTAAAGCCTCCTAAACTTTAAGAAATTCAGTTTTTCCCTGCTTAAAACATTTATGTTCTACTCCTGAATATGTACTTTAAGTTGAGAAAAATTGAGAATTTGAGGTAAATAATTTATCACCAAGTTCATTTGATACAAAAAGATTTTAGAAAGAGAAAGATTGATAGACAATAACAAAAGCACATCTAGATTAAACATCAGCATTCTGAAATGCTGACGACATTGATTTAATTTTCCAGAACAAAATGAAGTTGAAGAAAAAAGAAATCATGACAGATGAGGTATATGAATGTTTTACGATGGAGCTATGTTTGTTAATTGTATTGTAAATGCCTGACCTTTTTATTTTTGAATCTTCTCTGTAACCACACTACTTCAGACGTAATCATGGCATGCCAGTACCCCCTAAAATGCTTGAGTGGTTTCCATTTGTACTTTGAATAAAACCTAAACTTTAAGCTCTGACTTTACAACCCTACCCAGCCTTGCTTCTGCTCATTGACATATTTTTCATTCACTAACTTCACTCCAACTACCTTGAATATGAGAAATTTCCTCTTACCTTGCGCACTTTACACTTGTTCTTCCTTCTTATTCTGGTCTCAGTTCAAATGTCACCTTCTCAGAGTGCCTCTTTCTGGGCATCATTTCTAAAGTCCTTTAATAGTTTACTTTCTCTGAGGCTTATGTCATGGTATGAAATTACGTCTTTTATTTCTTTTTCTGCTCTTGTACTTACCTTGCTGGCCCGAGGACTGTCACTGGAGGTGTAATATCTGCGCAGCTGAGAAACCCCACTGGGATGTGAAGTTGATTAAAATTGGTGCAGGCTGACCAGCTGCCCAGAGACATTGACTACCCACAGCCAAGCTGACCCTCCTCACCCCCAAAAATCCAGGTTTGGTGGAATACAACCTAAGGGCACAGCCTCTTCTGTATGCTGCTTATTTTTCAAAGGTGTTATCTGGCTGAAAATTCGCGAACAGACTCGTCCATAGTGGGTCTATGGTGCTTGGGACTCTCTGTGCTGGAGCTCATCCCCTCTGCCTCCTCAAACACACAAGGAAAAATGCACCGAAGTACAATAAATATACTTAAAATATAAGGAAATGCTATATGTAAAATATAAAGCAGGAACAATAAGTTATTTTTAGAAGAAGCCAAGTGATAATATTAAATATAAAAAATAAAGTAGGAAAATTACAAAACTCAATGGGAGCCAGGTGCGGTGCCTCACGCCTGTAATCCCAGCACTTTGGGAGCCCAACGCAGGGAGATCACTTGAGGTCAGGAGTTCGAGATGAGCCTGACCAACATGAAGAAACCTTGCCTCTACCAAAAATATGAAAATTAGCCAGGTGAGGTGGTACGCACCTATAACTCCAACTACTCGGGGGGCTGAGACAGGAAAGTCGCTTGAACCTGGGAGGTGGAGGGTACAATGAGCCAAGATTGCACCACTGCACTCTAGCCTAGGAGACAAAGCAAGACTCCCTTTGAGAAAACAAAAAGCAAAAAACCTCAATGGGAAGAATAAAAACATAAAAACTGAATCCACGGGTAGAATAAATTAGTGAAAGAAAATAAAAAAGAGACATAGGAGATAAAAACAGAATTATGAAATCTGGAAAATAGTAGTCCCAGGGGAGAGTAAAAGACTAGAGTGAAAAAAATATTTCAAGAAACTCCCAGATTCAAGAAAGATGAAAGACCTCTCCTGGATTGAAGGTACTCAGAGTGCCCAAAGGAACCCCTCGCCCTCAGATACAATATAAGGATATCGAAGAATGTCAAAGAGAAAACTTAAGAAGCTAGGCAAAGGATAGATTATCTTAAAAAAAGAAAGATCTTACTGACATTACACACTTTAACATGAATAGTAGATTAAAAAGGCAATAGAATATGATTTTAGAGTGAAATGTTGAAACTAGACTTTGATATGCAACCAAATTGTCATGTAAATAGAGAATATAATACAAATCTATTCTGGAAAATATCTTAAAAGATATGCTACACAATGACCTACTTTAACAGTGATCTTACAGGAAATGATAAAATTAAAAAACATGCTGGATTTTGTTATAAGAGATATAGGAAATAAGGATAATAAGATACCATCAAATTGCAGGTCAACATTACTGTTGTCAAAGGAAACTGAGAAGGAAAAAAAAAGATAATAGCAATTCTTAAAACTCGAATTAAAATTGTAGAATACATCAAAACGGGTGGAGAGAAACCAGATGGATATAAGAATATGCTAAAATGTATGTTTTATGAAGCAGGATAAGTAAGCATTTATATGTTTAAAGAGTTTTCATGAATGAATAAACATGAAGGTGAGGTTTAAATTAAGGGCAACCACCGTAAAAACAAAAGTTGAATGAATAACTTTTAAACCAATGGAAGAAAACTTGACTGGTCCCACGCAAAACAGGAAAAAAGAAAGAAAAAAATTGTACAAACGTAGAAAATATGGAAAAAATTGCGAAAATGTCTCAAGACTTTTTTCAGTAAAAGATTAATACTCATTAATTTAAAGATGAAACTGGGTTTTTTTTTTTTTTAAAGATTCTGTAAAACATTATACCATGTTTTCTGTGAGAGACTTGCTTAAAATGAAACAAAAGGCAAAGAAAGGTTGAAAATGCAAATTTGGAAGTACATATGAACCAAAGAGATCTTAATTGTTGAAAAAGAAGAGTACAAAAGTCAAAAAGGGAATTATAAGCCAGTAAAAGGAAAAACAGAGCAGAAAGATATAATCCTTATGAGCATACATGTTCATAACAATGTGATTTTAAACTGAAGAAATAACAGGCAGAATTATAGGGAAAAACTGATAAATTTTATTAATCATAAATTTAGATTTTAATATGCCCTGCTTCAAAATCCATAGATCAAGCACACAAAAAATAAACAGCAATATCAAAGACCTGAAAAAATCAGTTAATAAGCCAGTCTATTGAATAACACAAAACTGTACAAGCAATAAACAGAGAATAAACTAATGCATGCACATAGAAAAATACAAAATCCAATTATCAAGGGATTAGTGTCATGCACTATATTTTTCTTAATATAAAAATGAATAACAAAAGGATGTTATAAAAACCACATAATTAAAAACTAGGTAACACCTTAATTATCATTGGGTTGAAAAGAAAATTATAAAGAATATTACAAATGCTTAGAACTGAATATCAATGTAAACTCTAAAAGACAAAAAAATTGGGTTAAAGGAGTGATTAAAAGAAACTTCAAATAAATGTTTCAGTAAACAGGAAAAACAAAAACAGAGATTGTACAGAAAAGGAAATTCAAAAAACCAAAAAGAAAGAAAATAATAAAAATAAGAGCAAAATTAACAACATAGATAAACAGCAAAATAAAATTAACAAAATCAGTAATTGGTCCTTAAAAAGTTTAATATCATAAACTTCTGGGGAAAGTGATGAAAAAAATGAAAGAATGTACACATAAAAGCAAAGAATGAAAATCATGAAATAACTACTAACAGAGGTAGACAATTTATGAGAGAATAACATAAACAATTATACTTTAAGATACAGATCAAGTGAATAAAATACTATGAAAACGAAAAAGTCAAAATTAAAGCAAGAAGTAGCAAAATTGAATAAAGTAGTAAGCATTAAATCAAATAATAGACAAAGATATTCTGCCCATCAAAAGCCCCAAATCCTTATTATATTAAAAGTAATTTCTGCCAACATTTTAAGAAATATTTAACTCTTTTTAAGGGAACAAAATCTTCCCTTAAAAAAATAAAATAAAATAAACAATGAGTTGCTTTGCTAATCTTGTCTAGTGAAATCTCAGTTCCAAAATCAGACAAGGATCATCAAAAAAAAACCTTTTAGCCCCAGTTTACTTTTAAATGTAAATGCACATTTGTTAAATAAAACAGCAATTTTATAAGAAAAATTTAAAATACACTATGATCAAGATTAATTATTCCAAAAATGCAAAGATAGTTCAATTGCAGGAATTTTATTAATTTAACTTGCCATAAAAACAACCAAAGAAAAAGCATACATATTTTTACAATGGATACAGAAAACGGATATGAGAAAGTTTAACACTGATTTGTAATATTTTTAAACCACAGAAAGTTTGAAATAAATGGAACCTCCCTATCTGAGTAAAGGTTATATAACAAAAACCTATTACAAATATTATTTTGAATAAATTATTTTTAATAAAGAAACATTAGGGTTGAGGAATGCAAGAATATTTCTATCAGCGGTGCTGTTTAACGTAGAACTGGGATGCTCTTACCAGCACCAAAAGAAAATAAAATGATATGCAAAGAATGGCATAAATTGGCAAAAATGTCAATTTTAGATTATATATATACACAATATGTATATATATAATCAATAAGCTTAGAAGAAGAGCTTAGCAAAGTAACTGAATACAAGACTAACTAACAAAAATAATCACCTTTCTCTATACCAGAAACAATAAACTAGAACATATATGTAAAAATGCCTCATTTACAATAGTAACAGAAACTATATAACATCAAATAATTAACTCAATAAATATGCACAAAATCTTTTACAAATTCAATTCGTGATAAATTATATATATGTAGACATTATGATCCAACAATGCCATCACTCAGGAGTTCATCCTAAATACATCCTTAATAATAATAAGCTCTTATTGCATATTTATTGTAGCATATCTTATGTTGACTAGAAGTTACAATCAATTAAAGCACCCTTCAATGTGGATTTGATGCCGCCAGTAAAATTCAAAGCACCATGAAAAACAACTAGTGAATGTACACACAGCAGTATGTAAAGATCTTAAAAGCACAATGCTGGTTGAGAAAATAAGAAACACAGTGAGATCTTTAAGACAATATCACTGCATAAATTTAAATTTCATGCACACAAAACAATAATACATGTTTTACAAAAACATAAAAACAGAAAGCTAAGTAACCAACATACTAGAATGGTTATCTATTGATGTGCCTAGGTGTGGGGAAGGTGTGAATATGAGGAATGGGGTCAAAGGAAATAAAATAAAAAGTAAATAAAATATAGTCATATACCACATAATGATGTTTTAGTCAATCACAAACTGCTTATGAAAAGATGGTCCAATGAGATTGTAATACGATATTTTTACTACATACCTTTTCTGTGTTTGGATGTACAAATACCATTATGTTACAATTGCCTGGTATTCAGCACAATAATATGCTGTACAAGTTTGTAGCCTAAGAGCAATAGGCTGTATCACATAGCCTAGCTGTGTAGTCAGTTATCCCATCTAGGTTTGTGAAAATCCACTCTGTGATGGTCATACAACAACAAAATCACCTAAAGATAAATTTTTCTGAATGTATTTTAGTCGTTAAGCAATGCATGACTGCAATAACAAAAAAGGAACATGGCATGGACAAATAAAGTAGAGTGCCATAAAGTCAGAACTATAACTGATCCCACTTTCGGTACCTAATGTCCAGAAAAATAAGCAAAATAAAGATAATTTCATTCAGTCTCTTCAGACAGTGGCATTCAGAGCCCCAGTAACAACAGCAGGAAAGGGGCGGTGAAATAGTTAAGTCTGGGCTGCACTATGAACAGATCTACAAGATAAATGAGTTGAGGAAGCAGTACCATTGGTTCTGTGCTGTGTCCATCTTTCTTGCAGCAGAGCAAACAAGACAGCAACACATTGATTTACAGTAAAAGGGCCTATCTTTGCAACCAGAAGGGTTGGAAACTTTATTTTTTTTTCTGATGAGATCAAGTCACTCTTTTAAGAAAGTCATTGAACATCTAAAGAGAGGCTTTGAAAAATAAGTTGATAAAAGAGGTGGGTTCTTTATGTGTCTCCTCAAAGAGCAACATAATTTTCAGCTTTATAATAGCCACTTTTTTCTATCTTACCTGGCTCAATGGCAACTCCGGTGAATAAAGACTTTATTGGGAACATTCCTGAAATGGAGAGCGCTAACGATAGTCTGTGACTAGTCTGAGTTTCCGTAAGGCGTAATGAATAAAATATAACATCATTATTATGCCCTAGACAAAGATAGGGGATGGGGCTTGTCCACGGACAGATAAAAGTTGGGACTTTAGTCTGAATCCCAGATGTGACTGGCATTTAGAGAAATGAAGGATTTAATTTCCAGCAAACGATTCTTTTTTCCTCCCAAAATGCCAGTTTAGGATTCACATAATGCAACAACCACGTTGCCACTTGAACACCAGAAGGAAATAACCTCTCTGTCTGGGACTTCTTCTACTGCTTTTGGTTAGTTTGTTTTGGCTGGCTATCTGATTTTTGTTTTATTCCTAAAAATCTGTCTGGGGAAAAAGTTATTTGCTTTTAACTTCTATAACAAGAACCCCATTTTTAAGCTCAATTCGAAAAAAGAAAGCACAATAGATTTTAGCAAGGTTTCTAAAGTTATTTCTTTGGAAATCCGAAATGACATTATTAATCTTACTGATAAAGGCATTATATTCATTCCATTAGAAAATAATGAATATTTTTCTATTTATCTAAGAAGCTCCTGGGAATCGAAAGCAAACTTAAGGAATACAAAA
This sequence comes from Theropithecus gelada, assembly GCF_003255815.1. NCBI lineage: Eukaryota > Metazoa > Chordata > Mammalia > Primates > Cercopithecidae > Theropithecus > Theropithecus gelada. The sequence goes on along the minus strand of NC_037685.1, from coordinate 13,660,749 downwards.
TATGCCAGTAATGTAGTCTCCGGGGCACAGATTCAATGTGCTAGGGATAATAAAATGCAACTATTTGACTTTTTAAATCTCCAACATTTTTATAGTCTAATTCAGCTCATAGTCATTGCGAGCCTAATATGTCTAGGTCTCTGTGTGATGCAAAATATAAATATGCCTTGGCTCCTACCCTCTAGGAACTTAAACATCGAAACTTAAAGAAGATGTATATACACTACTAATTGTGATGTAATATATCATGTGAAAAATAAAGCAATAGAAATCTAGAGAAAGCAACATGAGCAGAATTGAAGAAGAAGGAATTTGTTTCTGACAGGGAATCTGGAAGTGCTCCCTAGAATCTGAAAATGACATCTTAGCAGGGCACTGAAGGACATATAGGGTTTCAGTAGGCTGATATGGAAGTGAAAAGCCATTTCGGGCAGCAATACCAGTCAAGTCCAAGGTAAGGGATATAGATTGCACATTTGTGAAATAGTGAAGGCTCTTTTATTGAAGGTATAGAGCACGTGGATATCTCAGGCCATGATAGTATGAAGCTGGGTTGTGGAAAGCTTGGCTTTGATGTAAGGAAGCATGGGTTTGCTCTGTGGAATATGCTCAGGCTTCTGAATCTACTTGAGCAAGGCAGTGACAGATGTGACTATTACTTGGGTAAGAGTGTGAAGTCTGGATTTTGAGGAAGAGAATAGATCTGTGGTAACCAGTTAGAAACTTCACAGAAGTTCAAGAGAAGAGTAGGGGACATGGAAAAGAAGAATCACCTTCAAGAGCCATCAAAGATACATCATTTTAACCGGAATATGTTATGAGCTGGATTAATATGCCTTCTTCTCTTAAGTTTGCTTCTACATGATTTTTTTCTCCAACTCAACCAGAAGCAGGCATTTGACTTCAGAGTAATTAGTTTTTGTAATAATAGGAGATAATTTTTTTTAGAGAGGGTCTCACTGTGGCCCAGGCTGGAGTGCAGTGGCATGATCATGGCTCACTGCAGCCTCGACCTCCTGGGCTCAAGCAATCCTCTCACCTCAGCCTCCTGACTAGCTGGGACTACAGGCACATGCCACTATGCCCAGCTAATTTTTTTATTTTTTATTTTGTAGATTCAGGGTCTCACTATGTTGCCCAGACCGGTCTCAAACCTTTGACCTCAAGTGATCCTCCCATGCTGACCTCCCAAAGCTCTGGGATTACAGGCATGAGCCACTGCACCCAACCTAAAATATTAATTTGACAATTTTTTTCATTAAAATATATTTTTGGCCTGGCATGGTGGTTCACGCCTGTAATCCCAGCACTTTGGGAGGCTGAGGTGGGCGGATCACCTGAGGTCAGGAGTTTAACACCAGCCTGGCTAACATGGTGAAACACTGTTTCTACCAAAAATACAAAAAAAAAAAAAATTAGCTGGTCATGGTGGTGTGTACCTATAATCCCAGCTCCTCGGGAGGCTGAGGCAGGAGAATCACTTGAACCCAGGAGGCGGAGGTTGCAGTGAGCCAAGATCACACTATTGCACTGCAGCTTGGGCAACAAGAGCAAAACTCCATCTCAAAAAGAAAAAAAAAAAAAAAAAGAAAAAGAAAAAAAAATTTAAGAGACAAGATCTCACACTGTTGCCCAGCCTGGGAGTGCAGTGGCTATTCACAGGTGCAGTCATAGCACACTGCAGCCTTACACTCCTGGCCTCAGGCCATCCTCCTGTCTCAGCCTCTTGAGTAGCTGAGACTACAGGTAAGAGCCAGCATGCCCTACTCAAATTTTAAAATTGGCCATGTGACACCAGGACTACTTTCTATGAAAGACAAAGGGAATGAAACCTGGGAAAGCTGATCACTTCTGCAAGAGACTATTGTGAACCTGAAGGAATTACTTAATCAGGAAAAGAATAAATATGTTGAATCAGCAAATGTGAGTACTACCAACACTCTGCTCTCACCCAGCATCATCCCCAGAATCAGTAAGCTGTGAGTTCCAGAGTGTTCTTACAGCTATATAGCAACAAAAGTGCCATGTTCATGATGCATTCTCAATACCCTCCACATCAACAGCATTTGCTAATTGCTATCGTTTGGATCTGAGTTCCCACCCAAATCTCACTTTCAATTATAATCCTCAGTGTTGGAGCTAGGGCCTGGTGGGAAGTGATTGGATTGTGGGAGTGGATCCTTCATGAATGGTTTAGCACGGTCCCCTTGGTGCTGTTCTTGTGATGCTGAGTGAGTTCTCACGAGATCTGGTTGTTGAAAAGTGTGTAGCACCTCACTCCTCCCTCTCTTGCTCCTGCGCTGGCCGTGTAAGAGGAGCCAGCTTCTACTTTGCCTTCCACCATGATTGTAAGCTTCCTGAGGCCTCCCTGGAAGCCGAGCAGATGGCCGGCATCATGCTTCCTATACAGCCTGCAGAACCGTGAGCCAATTAAACCTCTTTTCTTTATTAATTACCCAGTTTCAGATGTTTCTTCATAGCAGTGTGAGAATGGACTAATACGCTAACTGGTTAGATGAAGTGGGAGGAAAGATTATGAGCGGGAAGGTTAAAAGTTGCTGCAGCAGCCAGACTTTCGAACCAGAGTAAGAGGAAGTATAATGATACCAGTAATCAAATTAGGGAACTAATTAGAGAAATGGAAATGATAGGTCAGTTTAGGGCTTGTTGACTCTAACACACCAACCTAACATCCACATGACCCAGCAGGCAGCTGCAACTGGGAGTCTGGGTGGTGGTCTCTACTGGGCAGCCATCCCACCCATCAGATTGATAACTGAAGCTGGAAGTGAATAAAATGTACTTTCCCTGGAATAAAGCACAGGGGGAAGAGACAAGAAGGATGAGAAAATCTCCATAGAAACAAAACTTTAGGATGTAGATGTGTGGAGGAGAGAGAGGATGAGAAGCTGAGAAGGACTGAGAAGCATTAGTCAGGGAGGGGGCAGTGAACTTCTGCAGGAGTGCAAAAGGGAGGTGTGGAAAATATCAAAGGAAAAAGCAGTGTTGAATAAGCGGAGGTGGTCAACTGGCCCAAATGTTGCAGAAAAGATGAAGAAGAGAAGGACTAGTAAAGGTCACAGCACATGGCTGCTATTAAGTCACTCGTAATATTATTTCATATTTTTTAAACCCAACACTGCCAGATGCTGTCTGAGTTGTCCTTCTTTTACTGATAATATTACACCAGTACCTTAAAAAACTCTTTATCTAAATCAGCTTTGCCCTGTGGTTCTGTCTGCGGGATAAAATATAACGCATGTTGAGTCATTCAGCTAGCTTATGAACATGTTAGGAAATTAAATTAACACTTTCCAGTAAGTGCTGCTCTACTGACCAAAATTATGGTCCTGAGGCCTGTTCAAGTTAACAAAGCTTTGCAAGTGCTTAATTAATGGACAGAGAATAGTATTTGCAATGGGACATTTCCTGTACTGGAAGCTCCTCCCTGGCAATAAGTTTTCTACAGAGGTATCAATTAGTGACCTGCAACCACGAAATGGATTTCTCTTTCCATTTCACCAAATGACCTCTAAATTTACAATTACTGTAATCAGTCACTATGCTGTTTACACAGTACTTAAAGCTGTCTTCATATAATGTTTGGAAATTACTTGCATGCTAGCATTATGAATTTGAATTCAGAATCTCCAGTTAAAAATTTCAAAAAGTATTCCTTTACCTGTTTTATAAAACCAAACAAACAAATCAATGGTAGAAGTCAGCCCAACAAAATAAATGCTTGCAAAATAAACCTGTGCTTGTAGCATCAGATAAAAAGGCACTGGTTATTTTAGTTCTTACATGAGCCTGAAGAAATTAAACATAAACATGGTTATGCTATTAGTTAAAATAATACGTAGGCTGTATAGTTAATTACCATCTTGTCTCCAATGATTATTAAATTGAAATGACTATGCACATGTCAATTTACAATAAGAGTCTTAAAATGAGATTCCTGGAAATTTCACAGGATAACAAAACAGCATATAGAAATCTTGGCTTCTTTTGATAAAGAAGACTAAGAAATCTTTACTGAGTACTTTGTTCTTTTCAAAGAAACCAATGCTGAGAGAGGGAATGGCTGACAGGAAATGACGAATGTAGTGGAGCATCCCAACACTTAGATTATTAGGCAGCAAATGGTCAGGCTGATCATGTGTGTAATTGTAGCTTTAATTAAAGAATGACGATGGTGATGAAGAAAGAAGGAGGAGGAGGAAGAAGTGGAGGGGGAGAAGAAGAAGAGGGAGGGATGAGGGGGAACATTTATTGAGCTGTTATTTTATGCTAGTATTTTAGATGTCATCTAATCTTTATTAATCTTCATTATAACCTTCTGAAATAAACACTGTAATTATTGATTCTAATAGATACTATACTTAATCTCTATTTTAAAGGTTAGGAAAATGAAGCCTAAAAGATTAAGCAAATTTTCCAAAATTGTGATAATTTTTTGGGTTTTCTTATTATAGTTCCTACATTTCTCATCCTAACCATGTAGTCTATCTTCATCTTCAGAAAAAGCTGTATGAGGAAGTGGATTTAGATAAAACAACAGAGCAATGGGAAGCGTATCTCTTTTTTTCGCCACCCCAAATGTAAACCATATCTTCATTCTTTTTCACTTACTTTATATCGTTTTGCCATCATTTATAGATCTCTGCCAGGTGCTGGAATCAAGTCATGTTAAATATCTCACTTTTTTAAAAAAATTTAATTTTGTTTCGTTTTGTTTTGTTTTATTTTGAGACAGGGTCTCACTCTGTTGCCCAGGCTAGAGTGCAGTGGTGCCATCACAGCTCACTGCAGCCTCAACCTCCTGGGCTCAAGTGATCCTCCCACCTCAGCCTCTAGAGTGGCTGGGACTGCAAGCACACGCCACCATACCTGACTAATTTTTGTATTTTTTTTTTTTTGGTAGAATTTTACCATGTCACCCTCATCAGATCTTACTTTTAAAGAAACATAAGGAGAAGGATGCTTGCCTGAATGCAGTCATGTGCATAATAATGTGCACAGTCAAAACATAATAATGTTTTGGTCAACAACACATATACAACGGTGGTCCCATGAGATTATAATACCATATTTTTACTGTACATTTTTCTGTTTAAATATTTTAGATACCCAAATACTTACCACTGTATTACAATTGCCCACAGTACTCAGTATAGTAACATGCTGTACAGGTCTGTAGACTAGGAGTAATAGGCTATACCATACAGCCTAGGTTTGTAGTAGGCTATATCATCTAGGTTTGTGTAAGTATGCTCTAAGATGTTTGCACAAAGACAAAATCACCAAACAATGCATTTCTCAAAATATAGTCATGTCATTAAGCAACACATGACTGTAAGATGACAGTCACAAATTTGGAGTGAATTTTAGCTCTGCTGTTAATGGCTTCAGAAAACTGCACTTAGCTCTTATCCTTTTTTACTGAGTGAGGTGAGGGCAAAGGAGAAATATGCTCTGAAATATTTTTAAAAATAGGAATTTCAACATCAGTACTACTTCTTTCAAGAATTGTAAACTGGATTTGAGGATATTGCAGCACTGCTGCTTCTAAATATTTTCATTTGCTTTTTCTCCATGAAGACTAATTTCATCACTATGAGAATACCAATTCTATATACTTTATCTGGTTGCTGTAAGAATCAAATGAGATAATGATTCTGCAGGTATTTTTTAAGCTATAGCATATAATTAAAAGGTAAGTTATTTTAATTATCATAACTTGGTTGAAATAATCCACTACAGTGCTAATTCTCAGTTTTAGGGATAGAGGTGAGGTACTGTGAAACTATTGCTCTTGTAAGAAATAAAGGTAGAAATTACAAGCTGCTGTACAGCCCACTGAACTGTGACCTTGAAGTTCACGCACCACTCTTGGAAGCTGCATGCTCCCTTTCCCGTTTTTCTCATATCTCTTTTTCTTCCGCTGCTTCTTTCTGTGTCAGTAACTGATTAATTGTTAAGGCTCCAGTGACTTTAATTAGGTTCAACCTCTAGTATATTCTCCAGCTCCAAAATCTAAAGTAGTTAGGCTATTTATTTATTTACATTTAATCTTTTTCCATAAAGAATTTAGGGTCCCTAAGAGGTTATCTGTACGTGCATTTTTCATGACTCAAATTATATGCATCAGATGGAGCTCAGAAAGTCACCACTACACAAGGACCAACTTCTGCGCTGAACCAATTCAGTTACTATAGCCTTCGGTGAAGAATCACTATGGCTTTGAAAGAAAGAATGTGCTACCACTGATTGAGGCTTTCTTATATGTCGAACACTGTAATAGGTTATTTACATAATTGTCTCAGATAACAGGCCAATAATTCTGCAAAGGAAATATTATTATCCCCATTATATAGATGAAGAATTGAGGCTTAGTGAAACTAAGGTGATTTGCACCAAATCATGCACCTGGTAATAAACAGGGGCAAGATTTAAACTTAATTCTGGGGGACACCAAAACCATGACATCACAGTAAGAGAGTTTGTTAATTTGTTAGGTTGTTGTGGGATCATTCACTAAATTTAAACCCTGATGTGCTTATGAGCATAAAGCAATATTATAATCCTCTTAATTCTGAACAGAGGGCCATTGGTCTAATTGTCTATATAGTCTACGAATGTGTGTAGTAATTTGCAGTTTTCCCCTCTTTCCTTGCTCAGGCTTCATTTTAGCTATAGCACTCCCCCTAGTATAATCTGTTCAACTCCATATTTCCTCACAATTCACTTTGTGTGAGGACTCCTCCCACATTATCCCTCCACTGTTCCTGCCTCTCGGTCCTAAATCTACTAGGAAGCCTGTGCAGAGCTTTCATTAGAGGCTCACTCACCCTAATGGACTCTTTCTACCTATGACAATATTCCCCATTCCTCTCCATAAAATCTCCGATTTTTCTGTTAATTAGGCTTACCCTGGTCTACACAGACTTTGAAATTTCTCCTTCATTGTAAATTGTTCATTCTTGAATCTTGTCACTCCTTCTGTCTTAGTTCATTTGGGCTACTATAACACAATATCAAAACTGATTAGCTTATAAATAACAGACATTGGTTTCTCACAATTCTGGAGGCTGGGTTGTCCAAGATCAAGGTGTCAGCAGATTCAGTGTCTGGTGAGAGCCTGTTCCTCATAGATGGCACCTTCTTGCTGCATCCTGTCGTGGTGAAAGAGGCAAGGGTCTCTCTCTGGACTCTTTCCTAAGGGCACTAAACCCATTCACGAGGACTCTGCACTGACTTAATTACCTCCCAAAGGGCCCCACCCCCTAACACCATCACTTTGGGGGTAAAGTTTTTACTATATGAATTTTGGGGTGAAGAAACACAAACATTCAAACCATAGCACCCACTCTGCATTCAGTCACACAATTCTTTTGCGATTTTCTATAATTCTCTTCAAGTATGATCATTAGTTGATAATTCAATGATTTCATAATATTTTTAAGTCATATTTACCACTCTCATTTCTCTTTTTAATTGTGAACTTTTCAAATAGCAAAAGCTACTATTTCTTCAACTTCCCATAATTTCTAAAAGACATATTTTCCCTTACTGTCTCAACCAAAATTGATGACGACAATGGAACAAATCACAGCCTAAGATTATAAGTTTTATTTCAAATGCATGTAACATTCAGATTAACAAGACTTTAGATACATCAAAATTTTTCCAAATCTCATAAAAACAAGAGGGAAAACATAAATGCAATCATAGGATCTATTTTTCTTTAAACATTTAGCATGTTTTCTATGTGAACATAATATCCAACTTGCAGAACAGAAGATTTGTCACTGTATAAATTACAAAAGTAGATAAATTTCTCAGGATCTGTATTTTCCTTTTTATTGTCACGATTTTGGTGTCATAAAAGATACTCAGAAAATTTGACACGATTTTCCAGATGTTATAATAAATACTGCATGGAGTTAATATTTTTGCCTTTTGTTCAGGGGAGCTGAGTCTGTTTTCTCATTTTGTAATTTTTTCACTTAGTTGCAAGGCGAAGTCAAATTGCCAAAAGCTGAGACATATTTTGCAAGTTCTGAAAGAAAATCACATGAAATTGTTGAAAGGATATGAAATGCTAACATTATGAACTACATCTAAACTTAAACTGATGATTTGATCATTTGTCAAGAACAAAACTGGCTACCAAAAAATTCAAAAAAAGTGCATAGCCTGGACACACCTTCTCAGAATGCCCATTTTCCTCCCTGCAGGTCATTTAAAAAAAAAAAACCCCACTGATTCATCCACTCAAATCTAGTCATTTCACCAAAACTACATATTTTGGTATACACTTTCCTCCCTCTATCTTCTCTTTCCTCAAGCAATGTAAACCACAGTGGGTAGCTATGGCTTCATTAAATGTCTGTTCAGCTACACAGAACTCAAAGAGGTGTGCTCAGAAACAGCCCCCTCACTCCAGCCTTTTTTCACAAATGATTCTCCTGGATCACCTTCCACTGGGCACAGTGACTTTTGCTGGTGAAGAGTAGTTGGAATAAAGATGAATTAAACTGCGATAGAGTAAGCAATAAAGAATCTGTCTTAGAAAAGACTGCATGTATTACTCTGTCCTCATGCTGCTAATAAAGTCTTTCGAAAGACTGGGTAATTTATAAAGAAAAAGAGGTTTAATGAACTCACAATTCCACATGGCTGGGGAGACCTTACAATCATGGCAGAAGGTGAATGGCCCAGCTTACATGGCAGCAGGCAAGAAAAGAAGTACCAGCAGGGGAAACATCAGATCTCGTGAGAACTCACTCGCTATCACGAGAACGGTATGGGAGAAACTGCCCCCATGATTCAGTTATCTCCACTTGGCCCTGCCTTTGACATGTGGAAATTATTACAATTCAAGGTGAGATTTTGGTGGTGATACACAGCCAAACCATATCACTGGATATCTGCTTACCAAATTTATTCATTTTTTTGGTAGCCCATGTAAAATGCATTTCCCACCCTTCCTTAATTTTACCATAAGATTGAGAGTTAACCACATGAAGGTGGTCAGAAATTGTGTTTACCACTTTCGGGTATCTCCTATACAATTCTCCCATGGCTTTGCTCCATTGTATGGCTGCAACGGAGATGAGCTTCCAGGGCACATGTCAAATAGGATAGATTCATATGAAGAAATGAGCCTAGACTCCTGATTTATCACTTCAAGGAAAGCCATCCAATAGGAATATTCACATTGGACTGTTGCATGAGGAAAGGAAAAAAAAAAAAAAAACAAACTTTTGAATTACATTAAGCTACCAAAATAAAGGGGTTATCTATCAGAGGCTCATGTGAGCTTAATTAATACAGAAATTTGTATTCTGAACACACCTTGCAATTTTGCTTCCATTGCAAAAATATAAAATAAGGGACATTGGTGTGGTGCTAGGATGTTGGCAGGAAAGTGATATCCAAGCTTGGAAAATTGAGACCTATGTTACGCAGGGACAAACCAATTAGTAAAGATCTTTCTGCTTCCAGAATGGCCAAACCAACCAACCCCTTAATCAGATAACAATGAAAAAGCAAACAATTGCCTGAATGCACTGGAGAGTAACAAAAGCAGGTAGATTCTGGAAAGGAATCAACTCTCCAAAGAAAAGAATGGTCCCAGGAAGATTTTTGTGGTTGTTAGCCCAAGAACAGGCCTTAGTGGGTAATGTGTAGTGTGACTAAAATTTTGACAGAAAACTCAGTCTTTCCAGCAGAAAGAGCAGTGGATACATTTCAGGCAACAACGTTGCTGCAAAGTGAGGAGGAATCCTGGAAAGAAGAGGTCCTAGAGCTGGAACCTCAAATCTATATATTAGCTCTGCCCAAATCTCTGGCTAATCACTGAACCATACATACAAAGGGAAGACTCTGAGTCCCATAACTAATGATTACAGAACTGAAATGTTATTTTAACTCCTTCCCAAGAGATGAAGTTTTCAGTTTGAGTCCAATTAAACTACTATTAAGACTACAACACATAGACCAAATAAAATAAAAATAAAAATCAAGATTTGGCAAAGCAATATGACAGTATGCAAAGTTTCCATACGAAACATTCAAAATATTCAGGATACAATTCAAAAGTACCCAAAATATAAAGAAACAAGCAAATGATAGCTCATTCTTAAAAGAAAAGATGATCAATAGAGTCTATGAGTTGACTCAGCTGCAGACAAGAAATTTAAAGCAGCTACATTAGTGAAGCTCAAAGATGGGAAGAATAATATGCTTGGAATGAGTGAAATTATAGAAAAGCTCAGTGAAGAAACATATACTATAAAGATAATTTATGGAAATTCTGAAACAAAAAAGGATATCTGAAATTTTACAAATTCACTGGATGGTCTTAGAGGAAATGGGAGATTACAGAGTAGTCAGCATTGAAAATAGATCAATAAAAAATATCCGATCTAAAATCAGAAAGAATAACATTGAAAGAAAATGAAAATAGTCTCAGAAACCTATAGAATAACATCAAAAGGTAGAACATATGTGTCATTACAGTCTCAGCAGGAGATGAAAAATAGGGAAGAATAAAATATTTGAATAAATAATGGCCGGAATTGTCCTAAGTTTTGTGAAAGACATAAATTTACAGATTGAAGAAGTTTGGTGATGTCCAAGAAAGATAAATGCATGTATAATGACATTTAGGCTTCTCCTAATCAAATTGCCAATCAAAGATAAAGAGAAAACCTCGAAAATAGTCAGCAAGAGATGACGCAGTTACCTACAAGGGAAGAGTAATTCGAACGACCTGACTTGCTATTACCATCAATGGAAGCCAGAAGATGGAAACAACATCTTTAACATACTGAAGAAGTGCTGGGAGTGAGGGCTGAGGTGAGGGGGGATGGCAGTGCAGAGGATAAGAGCAGGGAAAACATGGGGGAGAAGCTATCAACTTAAAATTCAGTTAATCCTTCAATAATGAAGGCAAAATAAGGACATTTTCATATAAAAGTAAACTAAGAAAAAACATCTAGCAAAACCATCGCTTATGATGGAATGGAAGGCAAACTACACGCATACTGAGCCCAAGACATAGGATAAGTGGTAGGAATGAATGAGGGTAATCTATACCTACTCTTGCTTTAATCTTTTAGCAAAGTATCGCAAGAAAAGTATAAGCTCAGGAGCAAGTTGACTCATTTGCAAACAAAAATGAAAGAGAATAGGAGAGCCCAGAAATTTAAGACCTTGAAAAATTAGAGCAGCAGCCTGGAATTTATGCAAGTGAGAAATACAATTCTATTTTGTTAAGCCACTGAGGATTTTCTGTAACAGCAGTAAAGCTTATCATAATTAATATAACTAATAAATTTTTTTATTTGAGGAATGTGTCTGTGTTCATGTGTAAATTAGGGCAAAGGGTTTACAAATTCTAGGTTGCTTATGCTGTGTAATTCTGTGACACTATTTTGTGTTTATTTAGTGCTTATGTGAATTGGGACAACTTTATAAAACATTGTAATCATTTTCTTTTGCGAGTCATCATTTCAAATCACTGTTGTGTATGGAAAGATGCAGTTCAACATACATTGTTGATACAATATAATAAATGAAGAAGGAAATCAATCGCGCCTAAAATAAGAGCAAATAGTCATCTTAAAATGGACTTTTCATTTCGTCATCACCAACAGGTTAAAGGGAGCTTTTTTACAGGCTTGCCTGAAGAAACATTGATTCAAATGGAGGTCCAACTTTCTAAAAGAGTCATAAAGTGTAATGTTGAAAGCAGAGAAATGAACTTGTTTGCTGAAGTGGCAATTCCGTTTTTTCAAAGTTCTATAAAATTATTTATTTTTTAAATACAGTAAATAATCATTTTTATTCCTCCATATTAGCTCACTTTCTACATAATCCAAAGCCCTGGACCTTTTGTTAAAAAAAAAAAAAAAAGTTATTTTAGAGTTTATAAAGACCTTTCTCCAAATAGAGACTTAGTTAGTCCTCACTGTTCTATGAAGTTCATAAGCCAGAAAATTGTGCTAACCCATTATATAAAAAAGAGACATATGATCTTATCATTCAGTAGGACTCTAATTTCTAATTAATCAAATATTACCAGTTAAGTAAAAGGTCTGAATTCATGATATACATGAAATAGTTTTATTTTTCTGTAAAGACCGCCCCACTTTCCCCACCAGGCAGCAAAAATAGCTCTCATATCAGGTCTACTATTAAGAACTAATTTGGGCCGGGTGTGGTGGCTCAAGCCTGTAATCCCAGCACTTTGGGAGGCCAAGGCAGACAGATCACCTGAGGTCAGGAATTCGAGACCAGCCTGGCCAACATAAAGAAACCCCATCTCTACTAAAAGTACAAAAATTAGCCAGGCATGGTGGTGGGCACCTGTAATTCCAGCTACTCAGGAGGCTGTAGCAGGAAAATCGCTTGAACTCCGGAGGCAGAGTTTGCAGTGAGCTGAGATCGCACCACCGCACTCCAGCCTGGGCGACAAAAGTGAGACTCCATCACAAAAAAAGAACTAATTTGGTGAAGAATCCCAGTCTCATCTCCTCTTATCTCCACAGCTCAAACTTTGTCCATGCTAAAAGAAACCTTTCTTGGAGAGAGGAGTAGAGATTTCTCTTATGGTCCTACCTCCTCTATGTTGGCAATGAGGAAAATTATGGAGAAAAGGCAAGAAGTTTTTGCCCTTAAATGGAAAAACAATCTGTTGGGTTTTTCTTGTTTCTTCGGATTACATCAAATGTTCATTTATAGCTGGTCTATGACAGATATCAGAAGAGTCTCAAATATTTTGTTAAAACCCTGTGAGTTTTCTACCAAGGAAGATGTGACTGGGCCATGAAGTGCTTGACTCATCACTTTTGGATAACATGCTGCCTAGCAGCCCTGGACATGATAAGTTTGATTGAACAGGGGACAGAGTAGCAAGACACATAGTATGGAGAGTGGAGGTATGAGGGGAAGCCCTTGCCCCCATCCAAATTGGAAGTAGATGGAGCAAATATGGATTTTCCTAGTGGATCCCAGCCATTGCTGAGTGCTGAAACAAAATTTCTATTTGAATGAAAAATCCCAAATTTGTAATACTAAGTAAGATATTTTAATTCCTTTTAAACCGTTTTTTCATGTTTTTCAAAAAGATATTTCAAAGTGCTAAACTAGAAAATGCAATATTTTAAAATATTTCTGGTGATGACCAATAAATTCAGAAATGGGAATTCATAAAAGCTTCATATATACATATTTTAATATTTATATTATTATCAAATATTGGAAAAAGTTATATCTGATACACTAACAGAAAAAAACAATTTGTGAACATGTTTTGTTTTATATGACAATAATTATATACTGATTGCAAACAATGGTATATGTAATATGAATATACTAATATAGTTAATAATGTATTGCATATTTTACATTCAGAAAACCTTCTATTTTCAGGCCATGAGTTAACAGTATCTACTATTTATATAACACTTTTATAGATCATATGAGTAATTCTTTTTTAGAAAAAAAAATTACTCCATTAACTTGTGTTACAATTTTGTAAGGAAAGGATTATCACCTCCATTTTCAACTGAGATCGTTGAGACTAAGTAACTCGCACAAGGCCACATATTCTGATGAGTAGCTCAACTCAGGATTTCAATGTGTACTTTTTGACATTAAATTCTGTTCCTTCACCACTTTTGTATCTTACTTTCAGATGAGTGGAACAGACTAGCCTGTTCTGAAATGCATTTCAGTTCTTGGCACATTTGTTCAAGAAATATTTATTGAAAATATTTTGCTAAACTAGGCACTAGGAAAATAAAGAAAATAGTGAGAAGTTTACAGTTGTGTTATACCAATTTGAACAAATCTGAGAAGCCTATCTAAGTCCATGCCTCATTTCCCCATCCGGGGAGAGCCTCCATCAACATCTTCATTCAACGGAAGGACCGTGAAACTGATAGACTGTCAGACTTGTAGATGAATCTTGGCATTGTTATTTACTATTAGCATGACTAGATTTTTACTTTGCAATATACTTCATTTGTAAAATGGTGCTATGGACACCCACCTTATTTAAAGGCTAGAAGTAATATTTACAAATAACAATGGTGTTAAGAACATATACTTTATTTAAAGTTTAGGAGTCATATATACAAATCACCTCTTATAGTGCCTAACATATCACTTGATAGATCCTCAAACATTAGTAGACATTATTATTGTTGTTATTATTGTATTAAGAATGTAATGGTAAGTTGTTGCGTAACAAAACATCTCCAAACTTCATGGCTTAAATAACAAACTTTTTCAAATTGACACATTATAATTGTACCTATTTATGGGGAGTACAATTTGATGTTTGAATATATGTATATACTGCATAAAAATCAAAACAGGGTAGTTAGTATATCCATCACCTCATGCCAAATTTTTTTCTTTTTTAATGATTATGTGGATTGGCCTGGCAATTTCTCAGGGCCAGCTGAGCTGGAGCTAGTTTGTTCAAAATTGCCTCACTCATGTGGTTGGCAGTTGGCACTTTATTGGTTTAGGAGATCCTCAACTTGGATGACTTCTTTCTGCTCCATATAATGTCTCATGCTGTGGCAGGATAGTATAAGCTTCTTCACATGAATGTCTTAAAGTTCAAAATGGGAACAAGAGTGCAAGCCCCAGTACAGAAACACTTTCCAAGACTCTGCTCACTTCCTGTTTGCTAATATCTCATTAGCCAGAGCAAATCGCCAGGCAGATCACAAGGGTCATGGGTCAGTGTGGGAAGACGCTAACCAAAGACATGGATGGAAGGTATAAAATAACTAGCAGACATTTTTACAATCTACCAAAATTTCTTTCTTTCTTTCTTTTTTTTTTTTTTTTTTTGAGATGGAGTTTCACTCTTGTCATCCCAGGCTGGAGTGCAATGGCACAATCAACTTTCTGCAACCTCTGCCTCCCAGGTTCAAGTGATTCTCCTGCAGGCTAGAGTGCAATGGCACAATCAACTTTCTGCAACCTCTGCCTCCCAGGTTCAAGTGATTCTCCTGCCTCAGCCTCCCAAGTAGCTGGGATTACAGGCATCCACCACCATGCCCAGCTAATTTTTGTATTTTTAGTAGAGGCAGGATTTCACCATATTGGTCAGGCTGGTCTCAAACTCCTGACCTCAGGTGATCCACCGCCTAGGCCTCCCAAAGTGCTGGGATTACAGACGCGAGTCACTGCACCAGGCCGACAACCTACCAAAATTTCTAAATATCAACTTTCTTTAGAACTCATGGCACAAATTGTAAGGCAGCCTCATAATTTAACACCTGGTTTATTTCATTCATTTCATTTGGCATGGATACGTCTCATTTTCTCAACTCTAATTCTGCTTTCTATCGAATAATGTTATTCTGAGTTCGTAATATGTTTGGGTCCTTCTATATACCTACGACTCATTTCTTTCAAAAATAGACAAAAATGCATGAATGATTTTTCTACTTGGATACAGAAATAGGTAAATATATAATATCTGTCTTCAAAGCTATGTCACATTGATAAGACTTAAAGCATTTCCCTAACATCTGCTGCTTGTGACTGTGCTGTGGGTCTTGTTGCTATTTGAAGAATGGCACTCTTGTGCTGTAGACAGCAATTTTGCTCCAACTAAGTCACCTGTCCTTGACTACCACACACTAGCACATTCTCTAGCTTACAGGTGTTCCTCAGCTCTCTGCTGTGATGTTACATTGCTTCGGGCTATGATTCAGTGAATTCTTCAAATGCATCCTGGGGCACTCATGCTCAACCAATGTCCTGTGGCTTAATCTAAGCTACTTTTCAGTGTACTTTATTCCTTTATCACTCATAATCTTAACAGGTCTGCGCCCAGCAAGGGTGAATTTCCAATATTTGAGAACTTGCTTGCTGAAAGCTTTGCCAACCAAATGTTATGAGGAGCAATTTATGAGAAGCAAGAATAGAATTTACCCAAATAACTAAATGAGGCATTTATAAATGTTCTGGTCACATAAATAAAAGTGGATATTTTCACATCACACAGGTGAAAAACTATAAAGCATTAAGTTCTGGACCAAAATCAACTGTTCCTGTCTCCTCAGGGATGCAGTGACATATAAATTTCAGGGATAATTTAAACAATAAGACTACCAGCTTTTTGGGTGTGATGTTGTTCCCCAAAGCTCAACTAACAAACATGATCTTAAGTAAAAAACTGCTTCTTTCTGGAAGACTGCTGCATTATTTATAGTCTCTGAAACAGTGATGACTTTCCCTTTTGTGTTGATTTATTTTAAATTTGAAGCACTTTACTCTGAGCATGACCCAAGCTTCCTCTCTTACATGCATTGATTCGACTCCTGTTTTGCTGTTGCAACTATTGCCCTGTCCAGGCATACCTGGGCTGCTTCGAAGCACAAGAGGTCAATCAAGAGGGACTGGCTGGAATGACAATAAAAGGGAAAATTGCCTCAGGTTTGTATACCCACCCTGAAAGTTATCAAAACAAGCCAAATATTCTTGTTTTAGTCACAGGAGCAGAGCTCCCTCCACCTTAGCACTTGTGGTCTTAAACTGCTGCACCTGCATCTGGCCTGTCATGGACAGAAGAGATTTGACTTTACCTTTTTTGTGAAGTCAAAAGCACCTTCACCATCCGTTTCATTTCTACCGGTAAGGCAGATGTGCTACACATTCTTCCCAAGAGTATTTTAATTCATTTGGGTGACTCCCAAGCAAGCTAGCTTTGCTCTGTTTTTGTTTGTTTGTTTGTTTGTTTAAATAGCCCCCTTCAGTCTTAATTCTTCCTGTATACCATACCACCAAATCTTTCAAACTCCTCAATATCATTGATTCTAAGAGATCCACTGGATCTCCAGGCTAATAGATTCTTTTTTTTTTTTTTATTTTTTATTTTTATTTTTTTTAATTTATTTATTATTATTATACTTTAAGTTGTAGGGTACATGTGCATAACGTGCAGGTTTGTTACATATGTATACTTGTGCCATGTTGGTCTACTGCACCCATCAACTCGTCATTTACATCAGGTATAACTCCCAATGCAATCCCTCCCCCCTCCCCCCTCCCCATGATAGGCCCCGGTGTGTGATGTCCCCCTTCCTGAGTCCAAGTGATCTCATTGTTCAGTTCCCACCTATGAGTGAGAACATGCGGTGTTTGGTTTTCTGTTCTTGTGATAGTTTGCTAAGAATGATGGTTTCCAGCTGCATCCATGTCCCTACAAAGGACGCAAACTCATCCTTTTTTATGGCTGCATAGTATTCCATGGTGTATATGTGCCACATTTTCTTAATCCAATCTGTCACTGATGGACATTTGGGTTGATTCCAAGTCTTTGCTATTGTGAATAGTGCTGCAATAAACATAGGTGTGCATGTGTCTTTATAGCAGCATAATTTATAATCCTTTGGGTATATCCCCAGTAATGGGATGGCTGGGTCATATGGTACATCTAGTTCTAGATCCTTGAGGAATCGCCATACTGTTTTCCATAATGGTTGAACTAGTTTACAATCCCACCAACAGTGTAAAAGTGTTCCTATTTCTCCACATCCCCTCCAACACCTGTTGTTTCCTGACTTTTTAATGATCGCCATTCTAACTGGTGTGAGATGGTATCTCATTGTGGTTTTGATTTGCATTTCTCTGATGGCCAGTGATGATGAGCATTTTTTCATATGTCTGTTGGCTGTATGAATGTCTTCTTTTGAGAAATGTCTGTTCATATCCTTTGCCCACTTTTTGATGGGGTTGTTTGTTTTTTTCTTGTAAATTTGTTTGAGTTCTTTGTAGGTTCTGGATATTAACCCTTTGTCAGATGAGTAGATTGCAAAAATTTTCTCCCATTCTGTAGGTTGCCTGTTCACTCTGATGGTAGTTTCTTTTGCTGTGCAGAAGCTCTTTAGTTTAATTAGATCCCATTTGTCAATTTTAGCTTTTGCTGCCGTTGCTTTTGGTGTTTTAGACATGAAGTCTTTGCCCATGCCTATGTCCTGAATGGTACTACCTAGGTTTTCCTCTAGGATTTTTATGGTATTAGGTCTAACATTTAAGTCTCTAATCCATCTTGAATTAATTTTCGTATAAGGAGTAAGGAAAGGATCCAGTTTCAGCTTTCTACTTATGGCTAGCCAATTTTCCCAGCACCATTTATTAAATAGGGAATCCTTTCCCCATTTCTTGTTTCTCTCAGGTTTGTCAAAGATCAGATGGCTGTAGATGTGTGGTATTATTTCTGAGGACTCTGTTCTGTTCCATTGGTCTATATCTCTGTTTTGGTACCAGTACCATGCTGTTTTGGTTACTGTAGCCTTGTAGTATAGTTTGAAGTCAGGTAGCGTAATGCCTCCAGCTAATAGATTCTTATGCCTGAGGGTAGCTCTTCCTTGCTTCTCAATATTATCATGCAGTTTTGCTTCTCCTGCCTGAAATCCTGCTGTACCTCTAAGGGCCAAACTGATGCCTTACTCAATTTTCTCAGTCATTAATCTGTAAGATGGTTTTATAGATTAAAATGCCTTTGCTCCTTCAGTAATTACATTACATTGGATGAGATTTAAAATGGACTCCTTATAGCAATATAAGGCACCCTTGGAGCCCTATATCCATGTTCCCCTGAACCCCATCTCTAGATTCTGCTCTGCCCTCTCTCCTACATACATCATTCTCCTTTTCCCATACAGTCTTCACTTCTTCCTCCATCATTTCTTGTTTTTCTTTGCTTCCTGCTTTCTGTCTTGTTTCCTACTCCTCACCTCCCTCTACTCATTAGGGTTTCCTCTCTGTAGAGATTTTTGTAGAGCATATCCTTTTTCTGTATGTCAGTCTATGTGTGTCTGTGTGCAGGCATGTGGATGCAAGTGCGAGAGTGTGTCAGGAATGAGCACAGTGGGGAGAAGAGATGGAGAAGATACAGTCATTGAGGCAGAAGTCTAGCTCAAAGTTTCATAAGTGAGAGGATTTGAGTATCCTTGCCTAAAGGAATCAAAGGAACCTACGTTCGCAGCTAAGAATGAAAAGAAATTCCTTTCAGCTGTAACTCAGAATCTTCAAATATTTAGTGCAATGTGTATTTGTCCCTCCGAGACTCTTAAATACAGAACATTTTCGATTATGTAAAAAGCATAATTTACTTAAGTAATGATTACTTAATGACTTCTGTAAGGTAAATTTTATATGATGTTGCTCACATTTTCTATTTTCTTTATTTGGGCCGCAGCCGTACCCGCCTGATCTGTCATGTGCATTTTCAATGAGGCTCCCTGAGGTTCTTACAGTGATGAATAAAGGAATCTGCACATTTGTACTACACAGTCTTCACTGATTTAATGAGAGCCATGCCAGTGGTACTAAATCAAGCCTATCATTTCCAAAAGGCTTTGATTTTCAGGCATTAATACCAATTACCATGTTGTTGTTGACAAGACAATGAGATATCCAGGATAACATTGGTCACAATTATATTTACTGAGAGGAGAGGACTAATGTGGACCCCAGTATAGTATTAGCTTTTTTTTTAAAGGAGAAGATTTTTCTGGAGGGAAAAAAAAAAAAAAAAAAAACTGAAGGAAAAAAACCTTTTAGCTTCCAATGAAAATGGAACATATCTGTACTTTGATTTTTCATTTCATTCAAACCAGACTTGGTAGAACTCAGCAGGGTGGTGCCAGGGACATTCTCCAATTTCCTGGTCTTGTTCTACAGCAGCATATTAAGCTTTTGGAAACATCAATCAGGAGACAGAAAATTGATTTTTCAGCTTTTGACGTAAGAACAAAAGGTACAGTATTGTCTTTTTTACTTCCTGTGTTTTTTCCTCCCAACCTACTACCTGCTGTTTTGTTCCTTCCGTCCTTCCCCTATAGATTCCACAATCCCCACGTGCCATCTGCTTACTGCTGCTCTCTTTTCTCATTCCAGGATTCAATAGTGAGGTCCTTATATGATTGACCATTCATTCATTCATTCAATCAGTGGTTAATCGAACATATAAGCATATATTGTATGGGGTGTTCTTATTATATTAATATTCACATAATTTGTATAATTTTATGAAATAAAAGCACAACTGTTTTACAATGTTGTGGGCATATAGCAGACATCACTATAAAACTGTTTCTTATGATGGGAAGCTTGCCAAAGATGGCAATAATGAAAGCTGGAACTTAAGAGAAATTCGGTGTAGTGTGAGAAATAAAGAAGTGAAGCTATTACTTGCTGGGATCAGTTGTTTTTCTTCTTCCTCTGAAAGCTGGTCTGCAAAGTTTGCTTCAAGAAAATTCAGTAGGTCCACAGCTTCCAGATCCATTTCGTCTTCCAGTGGGCTTCCTTTGTCAGGAGCTCAGCCAAGCTGGGAGAGAGCGAGCTACTCACCTGAGCTGTCAGGTGTCTGCGTAGCAAATTAAGGCAACAAGTCAAAAAAGTGAAAAAGCCAAAGTTTTGATCACTTACTCTGACGGTATAAGCAATAGTCTAAAACCAGAGGAAGTACCGACTCTCCCTGTTCCGTTTTCACCTATGGGACAATGCACAAATTAAGGGTCAGGTGGATCCGCATAGACTTGGGGGTCATCTCACTGTTAAGGGAGCCCCTAATAAAAGACTTACACAGTTTTATAGACTCTGCAGTTAGGAGAGAGGGCAAGGGCTGAGGGTTATGAGTGGAAAAGTACTGAGTCCTGAGTCAGAGTTGGGGAAAGTGTCTTCAGGGTTTTCCCTTCTGCCTCCTATAAGGGGTCCTTGGCAGAGGCAACTGAAGACCTCTACTGCAGGCCTCAAATAAAGAGACCTAGGAATGAAAGCACCTGGGCTAGGACTGTAAATATGTGAAACAGCATGACCTGCCAGAGGGACACGAGTCCTTATTGCAATTCCTCTCAGAAACTAATGCACTGGCTTGCACCACCCATGCTGTGAGGAGGCAGCTTCCTCCTGAACATCCTGCCAGGTAAAGCCTTTATAATTACCTATGGCCAGGTATGAAAAATCACACATATGTTTTTAACCATGAGCTAAAACCCTCATTCTTTATTTTTCATTTCTGGCCTAGAAAGTAGAGAAAAAGCAACAGAAGCAAAATTTGTGTGTAGATTTGAAGAAGTCCCAGAGCACGAAGAGAGAAATTAAAAATTAATTGTCAATGGGTTTGAGAGATGGAAGTATAGCATCCCTGCCCCAATACCATAGTTTCAATAAAGATTTTTTTTTGTAATTAGAAAATAGATTTCTTTCACTCTAGCTGAAGCATTCAAAGGGAAAACAGAACAGACAGAGATGTGAAGAATTGCAGTCTCTTACGTGAAAAAGTTCTTTCTAACTGCATTCCACTCCCAGCAGATCCTAATCTCTTGAACTATCTCCATTGCTAAGTTGTCTGTTTGATTTCATCCTCTCAAAGATGGAGGACACGGATGGACAGAAATGTGTAACATCATGAGAGAACATCAGTTTTGGAGTTAGCCCTGCAATTCTTGGACGAGTAACTGAATGTGAGTCTCAGTTTCCTCACCTGTACAATGATGACAGGAATACTGAACCGATAAACCTACAGGACAGTTCTCTGGTGGCTTTAGAATGACCCAGTTCTCTCCCTGTTCTCCCTTATGTTTCTCAAGAGTAACTGTAGAGAGTTCTGGGAATGCAATAACCTGAGATAGGGAGGATCTGCCTGAAACAGCCCAGGCCTTATTTCTGTCCCTGTCTCTCCTAGGGAATGTATCATCTTGAGTTAGGGAGAAACTGCCCTGGATAGTCCAAGCTTTGTTCCTGTCTCCTGTGGAAGTGGGATATCCATCAAAGCTTTCCCCAGTGAGTCATGTTGCTCCTGAGGAGTAGAAGGCAAGGTGAGCTGTCCTACGGGGTCCCTCAGTTGTGGTGCAACTGGAGCATGTACAACCAAGACTTCATCTTCCCCAGACAGCTTCCTTGAGCCTCAGGGGTCTGGCTCACAACGGATCCTAGGCTTCTTTTGTCCTGCTGCCTATCTGTAAATAATAAATCCACTTCTGAAAACTTGTGTGTGAGTGTGCTCTGTCTCACAGAACTCAGATAAGTTGGTAACCAGTATGCAGTGAACCTACTGCAAAATACCTGCCTCGGAGTGGAGAATAGAGGAGATGATGAATGTGTCTCTCACGTTGTACCTGGTTATTTAATGATAGCTTTTGACCTTTTTGAAAATAATTCTTCAGTTCCTGAAGTACCAAGTACATTGTTATGTGAAAACTTTTTAGCCATATATTATGAGCATAAGTGGCAAGAAAGAGATAGGAGAAGAGAGGATAAACTTATGTTTCATCCAAACTTAAAAATTATTTTTCAGAATTCATGTTTTAAGAGCTCTATGGTGATCTTGAGGCTACAGTTAGAGACAGGGTTAGGTGGGAATGTCTGCCAATATCACTAGCCATCGGCTTTAGAAACTCTAAACACAGGGTATAGCAATACCCAATATTTAAATCAAAATAAAAATGCAGTAACCTGCAAAATAAATGGATGACATCTGATGGTATTTTTTCTTTATATTGACTACTTTGATGCTTTTTAAAGAGCAATATTAAATACCAAATTCTTTTGAAAAAATAATTCTTTTTGCTTTGCTGATGTGTAGGAATGTGTTTAGTCTTTCTCATCGGGGATTCAACCAAAAAAGGGTCCAAATCCTTTCCCCTGACTTTTCTTTCCCACACTCCACTCTAGATGCTATGCTTAAACGTCCATTATTTAAAATACTTTATTTCAATTCTGGTTTCAGGCAAGATTGAATAAAACTGTATCCTGCTTCTCTCACTGAACGCAAATATAAACATGACAGAATTCATGGAGCTGCTATCTGAGGACTCTGAAAAGTAGATGGTAGCAGGCAAATTGGAAAAGGAGTTCAGAATTCAAAGTACCTTCAAATCAGCCAGAAGTTTTTATTCCCCATTCTCCACTTATTATCTCCTGGGTTGAAATCAAAGCCAGCCAGGTGTGGACAGAAAAAGCTTTAGGCGGTATCCTCATGTTCTGGTCAGAGGAGCAAGAAAGAGCTGAGGGAGCGTGAAGAAAATCCCTCGTTTTCTTTTCTTTTATTCTCTTGTGTCTCAGTATCCAGAAAATCAAGTTGCAGCAGGGCAGCCACAGAGGCTGGGTGTGTGTGGAAATCTCTGAGAGAGGAGAATCCTTTCCCACCAGAGCACCTACAGTCCCCAGATCAGGGGCAGAATGCCTCCTGTTTTTTTCTCTCTCTGGCCTCTCACCACCGGGCCTCAGATCTGCAGCCATAACTGCAGGAAGTAAATGATAGGGTGGAGAAACCAACGCCTCATACTTTTGGCTATAAGAGGTAAAATGGGGATCCCAGTGAACCATAAAGTGTCGAGGAGATCCTGCTGAGGAGGGATCTCAAAAGAGGTGTCCCATAAAGTGGCGTATACATTTCTGGGCTCATCTCCGCATGGATTAGACCCTACATAGAATGGCAAAGGCTTTAAGAGGAGAAATATGCGCTAGAACACTTCCAAGGACCCAGAAATGGAGGTCCTTGCCAAATAACAGTGCAAAGACTGAAAACTGACCTCATATTGAAACCACAGAACATAGAAAGCAACCCCTAGAATAAGAAAACAGAGTTATAGCAAGAAATCCAACAAAAGATATAGAGATATAAAAGAGTACTGATTAGTAATAAAAAGGCAGAAAAATAGGAAAAAGTAAACAAAGGACATATGAGACAATTAGAAAACAAATAGCAAACTGGTTGGAATGCTGAGGTGAGAGGATTACTTGAGTCCAGGAATTCAAGACCAGCCTGGGCAACATAGGGAGATCTCCTCTCTACAAAAAATAAAAGTACCCTAGCATGGTGGTATGTGCCTGCAGTCCCAGCTACTTGGAAAGTTGAGGTGTGAGAATCACTTGAGCCTGGGAGATAGGCTGCAATGAGCCATGATCAAGCCATTAAACTCCAGCCTAGTGACAGAGCAAGACTCTGTCTCAAAAATAAATAAATAAATAAAATAAAACAAATTGACAAATCTGAATCTTAGCATATTAGTAACTGCATTAACTGTAGATGAACTAAACTCCCAATAAAAATAATAAATCATTAGCTTAAAAAGCATGACACAATTTACTGCCTATAAGAAACTCACCTGAAATATAAGGATACAAATAGGTTAAAAGTAGAAGGATGAAAAAGGATATACTATGCTAATACTAATCAAAAGAAAGCTAGAGTAGCTACATTAATGTCAAACAAAGTAGATGAGGAAACGATGAACATTTCTAGTGATAAAGAGGAATATTGCATAATGATAAAAAAGTTAATTCAACTGGAAGACAAAAATAAATAAATCATAAACATGCCTGCATCTAAAACAGAGTCTCAAAATACATGGGAAAAAAAAACTATTTGAATAGAAAGCAGAATAGACTGATTCACAATTATAATTCAACATTCCTCTCTCCATGATAGACAAAGCAAATAAGGAGAAAATCAGCAAGAGTATACAAAAAATGGAACAATCAACCAACTGTATCTAATTGACATTTATAGAACACTTTATCCAACATTAAATATACATATTATTTTCCAGTGTCCATGATACATTCACCAAGATAGACCATAGCAAAGTCATGAAACAAACCTGAACAATTTTTAAATAATTTATATCATATAAATATAGTCTGAATGTGATGAGATTAAACTAAAAAATATTAATAGAAATATAGCTGGTAAATCTGCAAACACTTGGAATTAAACAGCACATTTATCAATAATTTATGGGTCAAAAAGGAAGTCTCAAGAGAAATAAGAAAATATTTTTAAATTAACAAAATTGAACACACAACGTATCACATATGAGACACAACTAAATGAGCACTTAAAGGGAAACTTATAGGACTGTATGCTTATAATAAAAAGGAGAAATATCACAAATCAGTGATTGAAGTTTTGCCTTGAGAAACCAGAAAAAAAAGCAAAAAACATTTGATGTGAGCAGATGAAAGAAAATCTTGAATTGAAAGAAAAGAATTAAATTCAGAAATATATGTAAACAATACATAAGGAGAAGAGGAGTTATTCCAGGAATATAAGGCTGATTGAATGTCTGAAATCAATTAATATAATACAACAAACTAACAGACAAAAAGAAAAAAAGCAATATGTCAATTGATGCAGAAAAATCATTTGACAAACTCTAACACCCATTCTTGATTAAAAACTTTCAGTAAACTAAGAGTATAAGGGAATCTTGACCTGATAAGAAGCATTCAGAAAAACCCACAGCTAATATCACACATATGGTGAAACGCTGAACGTTTTTCCCCTAAAATCAGAAATAACAAAGAAAGCATGTGGATTCTCAATACTACTGTGATATGCAAAATAAAGGTCCCCCCCAAGATGTTCATGGCCCTAATCCTCCCAAATTATGCTTATGTTAGGTTATATGACAAAGGAAAATTAAGGTAGCAGATGGAATTAATATTGCTAATGAGCTAATTATGAGATAGGAAGATTATCCTGTGTTATCCCAGCAGGTTCAATATAATCATGAGGCTCCTTTTAAGTCAGAGAGGGAAGCAAATAAGTCAGTTAGAGAAAAATCTGAAGATGCTACATTGTTAACTTCAAAGATGAAAGGGGTCTATGAACCAAGGATTGTGAGCAGAAAACTGACTCACTCCTGCAGCCCCCAGAAAGGAAGACAGCCCTGCCAATATCTTGATTTTAGCTACATTAGACCCATTTCAGATGTCTGACCTCCAAAACTGTAAGATAATAGATAATGTTGTTTTAAGCCACTAAGATTGTGACAATTTGTTACAGCAGCAATAGGAAACCAATGTAACTGCTATCAACATAGTAGTTAAAGATCAAGCAGGCAAAATAAGGCAAGAAAAAAAGATATATACGCTTGAATGGAAAAAATTAAAATGTCCCTATTTTTAGATGAGATAATGGTCTATGGAGAAAATCCTAAGAAAATCTTAAGGGAGGTCTATTAAGAAATTTCCAGAACCAATAAGTGAATTTAATAAGTTTTGAAAATATAAAGTCAACATAACATGTTATTTAGGGATGGATCAAAAATTAAGAAAAATTAAAGTCAACACTAGAATCAACTCTATAGTAACATTGAACAAGAACAAATCAAATTTGAAAAATATGTAACATTTACAATACCTTAAGGTGTTTTTGGAAATATTGAGGCATAAATCTAACAAAACATGGCAAGATTTATATGCAGATGACTTCAAAACACTGATAAAAGAAATCAAAGAAGACTGAAGAAAACAAAGAGACACACCCTATTTATGGAATAGAAGACTCCATAAACAGTAGGACTCAATGGAAGATTCAATATACTTAAGATGTCAATTCTTTCCAAATTGATCCACAGATTTAATGCAATTTTGCATTAATTTTGGAAAGTCAAAATGTCAGCAAGAGTTTTGTTTTTTACATAGAGAAACTTATTTTAAATCTTACATGGAAAGGCAAAGGGAAAGCCAGTTTTGAAAGAATGTATTTGGAGTACTCACACCATCTGATTTCAAGACTTTGTATAAAGCTTCAGTAGTCAAGGTAGTGTGGAACTGGCTAAAGTATAAGCACATAAATCATTCAAGCAGAACAAATGATCTAGAAATAGACTCACACTTTTTGTCAAAGTTCCACAGCCAATTCAATGGAGAAAAAATACTCTTTTCAACAGTGATGGAAGAAATGTATATTCATGTCTTAGTCAGTTCCGTCTGCTGACACCATTCTACAGACTGGGTGTTTTCAACAGAAGACATTTGTTTCTCTCAGTTCTGGAGGCTGGGAAGTCCAACATCAAAGTGCTAGAAGATTTGATTCCTAGAGAGAGCCCTCTTCTTGGCTTGCAGAAGGCTGCCTTCTTGCTATGTCTTCATATGGTGAGAAGGGGGAGCAAGCTGTGGTCTCTCTTCCTCTTTTTATAAGAACACTCAGCCAGACATGGTGGTTCACACCTGTAATCCCAGCACTTTGGGAGGCTGAGGCAGGCAGATCAACCTGAGGTCAGGAATTCAAGACAAGCCTGACCAACATGATGAAACCCAATCTCTACTAAAAATACAAAAAGTAGATGGGTGTGGTGGTGCATGCCTGTAATCCCAGCTACTAGGAAGGCTGAGACATGAGAATCACTTGAATCCAGGAGGTGGAGGTTGCAGTGAGCAGAAATCGCTCCACCACACTCCAGCCTAGGTGACAGAGGGAGACCCCATCTCAAACAAAACACTACTCTCATCATGGGGGCCCCACGCTCATTGTCTCACCTAAACCTAATCACCTCTCCAAGGCCCCACCTTCAAATACCATCACATTGAGGGATCAAATATTCAGTCTATAACAATCCATATCACCCTCAAAAAAAGAACCTTGTTACCTAAAAACTAAAAAAGGATTAACATAAAATATATCATAGATTTAAATGTAAAACCTAAAAATAAAAATCTTCTAATATGAAACACAAGATAAAAATTTTTATGACCTGGGAATAGGCTTGTATCTAGAATATATTTTTTATACTCTCAAAGCTCAATAATAAGAAATCAACAACTCGAGCTGTAAAAAAAAAAAAAAAAAAAAAAAAAGGGTAAAAGACTTGAAAAAGTACTTTATCAAAGAAGGTATTATGATGGCAAATAAGTAGATGAAAAGATGTTGAACATCCTTAGCCATTAGGAAAATACAGATTAAAACTATTTTGAATACCACTACAGATCTATTAGAATGACCAAATTTTTAAAAATCTCACAATAACATGTGCTGGGGAGGATGAAGAGCACTTCAAACTTTGCATATTGCTGGTTATTAACTGAGTGTTTTTATTCCCCAATCCAAATTCGTATGATGAAGCCCTAATGCCAATATGGTTGTATTTGAAGATGATTGAGGTCTCCAAGGAAGAAATTAAGGTTGAATGAGATCATAAGGGTGTTGCCTTATCCAATGGGACTATTATCTCTTAAGAAGAGACACCAGGGAGCTACTTGTGAGGATACACTTAGAAGGTAGCTGTCTGCAAGCCAGGAAGAGAGCCTTCATCAGAAACCAAATTGGCCAGAACCTTAAACTTGGACTCCCAGACTTCAGAACTGTGAGAAAATAAACTTGTGTTATTTAAGACACAGTCTGTGGTATCCTATGTTATGGGAGCCTGAGCTAATACATGGTTGTGATATAAAATGGTGCAGCCACTTCAGGAAACAGTTTTGGCTGTATCTTAGAAAGTAAAATGTACTCTTACCACGTGACCCAATGATTCGACTCTTAGGTGTTTACCTCCTAGAGAAATGAAGAGTTATGCCATATAAAACATCTGTGTATGAATGATTATAAGAGCTCTATTCTGGTTCAAAGTTGGAAATAACCCAAATATCCTTCGAACAATGAACAGATGAACAAACTGATATATCTGTACAATGGAATAATACTCAGCAATAAAAAGGAATATGCCATGTATACACCCAGCATCACGGATGAATCAAAGACATTAAGCTCAATAAAAGAAGCCAGTTTCCATATGTTACACACTATTAATATATGATTCCACTTATATGTAGAAAGCATATAAATGCAGGAAAAGTCAAAAGCATAGTAATAGGAAACAGATCAGTACTTGCAGGGATTAGGGGAGGCTAAGACTACAAAGAGGCCATATGGGGGTGACTGAACTGTTCTGTGTTCCGATTGTGGGGGTAGATATGGTAATCCATACATGTGATAAAACTCTACACCCCCAAATACATCAATAAATAAGGCAATTTAACTCTATGTTAACTATTGAAATAAATATAATTCCATTGCTAACAATTTGTGGTAGATATACTGGTACTTACTAATATCTTAATCTCTTCTCCTTTGGACATGAAGATATAACTTCTCCTGTTAGATAATTCTATGTGGCCCATGGGCTATGAGTGGAAGTGACATAATTTATTTACAGTAAGAACATAATAGAGGTAGGGAGAGAGCTCCAGATGTTCTTCTGCTACTTACACTGAGAAAGGTTGCATGTTTCAGATGATGCAATTTTAACATCATGGAGCCTCCATCAACCAGGGTACCTGAATGACTGTAGATCAGAGAAATCTCCCCTCCAACGTGCCAATCCATTATACATTTAAAATGAGAGTAGAAAGAACATTTGTTACATGTAAAGCCACTGAATTGCCCTGCTTAATATAGAAATTATTCATGCAAGTTGACTGCTTCTGTTACAAACTCCTAAAACATGTCACATGGGCTTGGCAGTCCTGTGTCAGCAGGAAAAAGAAAAAAGGCATCAGAGGCTCCAGTGACAAAACATTAAATTAAAATGATGCCTATTGTATATAACTCATAAAACAGACAACATATCCAATGTGCTTGTGGCTCTAGAACAGTGATTCTCAAACAGGCAATCTTTGCTACATAGGGAACATTGGTAATGTCTGGAGATACTTTTGATTGTCACAATTGGTAGGCTGCTAGTAGATAGAGGTTTGGGATGCTGCTAAATTGTCTACAATGCACAAGATAACCCCTGACAAAAAGGAATGTTCCAGCCCAGAAGTCAATGTGGTTGAGAGACTCTGGTCTTAAAGAAGACATTGGAAAAAGACATTGCTACTGGCTATATTTGTTAAGATATTGCAAAATAAAGAGAAAACACTCAACAAAGGAGATTCACAGCTGAATTCTACCAGAGGTACAAAGAGGAGCTGGTGCTATTCTTTCTGAGACTATTCCAAACAAAAGAAAAAGATGAACTCCTCCCTTGCTCATTTTATGAGGCCAGGATTATCCTGATAGCAAAACATGGCAGAGACACAACAAAAAAAGAAAATTTCAGGCCAATATGCCTGATGAACATCGATGTGAAAATTCTCAATAAAATACTGGCAAACTGAATCCAGCAGCACATCAAAAAGCTTATCCACCATGATCAAGTTGGTTTCATTCCTGGGATGCAAGGCTGGTTCAAGATACACAAATCAATAAACATAATCCATCACAGAAACAGAACCAATGATAAAAACCACATGATTATCTCAATAGATGCAGAAAAGGCCATCGGTAAAATTCAACACTCCTTCATGCTAAAAACTCTCAATAAACTAGGTATTAATGGAACATATATCAAAATAATAAGAGCTATTTATGACAAACCCACAGCCAATATCATACTGAACTGGCAAAACCTGGAAGCATTCCCTTTGAAAACCAGCACAAGACAAGCATGCCCTCTCTCACCAATCCTATTCAACATAGTGTTGGAAGTTCTGGCCAGGGCAATCAGGCAAGAGAAAGAAATAAAGAGTACTCAAATAGGAAGAGGGGCAGTCAAATTGTCTCTGTTTGCAGACGACATGATAGTATATTTAGAAAACTCTATCATCTCAGCCCAAACTCTCCTTAAGCTGATAAACAAGTTCAGCAAAGTCTCAGGATACAAAATCAATGTGCAAAAACCACACACATTCCTATACACCAATAATAGACAAACAGAGAGCCAAATCATGAGTGAACTCCCATTCACAATTGCTACAAAGAGAATAAAATACCTGGGTATACAACTTACAAGGGATGTGAATGACCTCTTCAAGGAGAACTACAAACCACTGCTCAAGCAAATCAGAGAGGACACAAACAAATGGAAAAAAATTCCATGCTCATGGATAGGAAGAATTAATATTGTGAAAATGGCCATACTGCCCAAACTAATTTGTAGATTCAGTGCTATCCCTATCAAGCTGCCATTGACTTTCTTCACAGAATTGGAAAAAAACTACTTTAAATTTCATATGGAACCAAAAGAGAGCCCGTATAGCCAAGACAATCCTAAGAAAAAGAACAAAGCTGGAGGCATCACGCTACCCTACTTCAAACTATGCTGCAAGGCTACAGTAACCCAAACAACACGGTTCTGGTACCAAAACAGATACATAGATCAATGGTACAGAACAGAGGCCTCAGAAATAATGCCACACATCTACAACCATCTGATCTTTGACAAACCTGACAAAAACAAGCAATGGGGAAAGGATTCTGTATTGAATAAATGGTATTGGGAAAACTGGCTAGCCATATGCAGAAAACTGAAACTGGACCCTTCCTTACACCTTATACAAAAATTAACTCAAGATGGATTAAAAACTTAACCATAAGACCTAAAACCATAAAAACCTTAGAAGAAAACCTAGGCAATACCATTCAGGACATAGGCATGGGCAAGGACTTCATGACTAAAACACTAAAGGCAATGGCAACAAAAGCCAATATTGACAGACGCAATCTAATTAAACTAAAGAGCTTCTGCACAGCAAAAGAAACTATCATCAGAGTGAATAGGCAACCTACAGAATGGGAGAAAATTTTTGCAAGTCTATCCATCTGACACAGGGCAATCAGGCAAGAGAATATCCAGAATCTACAAGGAACTTAAACAAATTTACAAGAAAAAAAAGGACCCCATCAAAAAGTGGGCAAAGGATATAAACAGACACTTGTCAAAAGAGGGCATTTATGCAGCCAATAAACATATGAGAAAAAAAAACTCATCATCACTGATCATTAGAGAAATGCAAATCAAAACCACAACGAGATACCTTCTCACATCAGTTACAATGGTGATCATTAAAAAGTCAGGAAACAATAGATGCTGGACAGGATGTGGATAAATAGGAATAGTTTTACACTGTTGGTAAGAGTGTAAATTAGTTCAACCATTGTGGAAGACAGTGTGGCCATTCCCAATGATC
The DNA here is from genome assembly GCF_003255815.1 of Theropithecus gelada. Classification (NCBI taxonomy): domain Eukaryota; kingdom Metazoa; phylum Chordata; class Mammalia; order Primates; family Cercopithecidae; genus Theropithecus; species Theropithecus gelada. The sequence goes on along the minus strand of NC_037685.1, from coordinate 13,628,961 downwards.
TAGAACCAGAAATACCATTTGACCCAGCAATACCATTACTGGGTATATACCCAAAGGATTATAAATAATTCTACTATAAAGACACATGCACATGTATGCTTATTGCAGCACTGTTCGCAATAGCAAAGACTTGGAACCAACCCAAGTGACCATCAGTGATAGACTGGATAAAGAAAATGTGACACATATGCACCATGGAATACTATGCAACCATAAAAAAGGATGAGTTCATGTCATTTGCATGGACATGGATGAAGCTGGAAACCATCATTCTCAGCAAACTAACACAAGAACAGAAAACCAAACACTTCATGTTCTCACTCATAAGTGGGAGTTGAACAAAGAGTACCACATGGACACAGGGAGGGGAACATCACACACTGGGGCCTGTTGGGGAGTGGTGAGGGTCTAGGGGAAGGATAGCATTGGGAGAAATACCTAATATAGATGACGGGTTGATGGGTACAGCAAACCACAATGGCACGTGTATACCTATGTAACCTGCATGTTCTGCACATGTATCCTAGAACTTAAATTATAATAATAATTTTTAAAAAGACTTTTAAAAATGACCAAAGAGAAAGATTCCAGCAATCAAGACTTTTCAATACTGGAAGGTCAATTGCTTTGAAAGCCCAAACAGAAAGAGACAAAGTTGAGAAAGATCCATTAAAACAAACCTCTTGAAGCATAAACAAGCCACAGTTAAAAAAAAAAAAAAAAAAAAATCAGACCGTGGATATAGCCCCCAGTAAAACCTGACAGTGGGTAAAGAGGCTTTCGGAAAAGATAAGATTAAGGGCATGGCTTTCCTCCAGAAGGGCACTATCTATTATTAAAAGAGAGAAAGCAAAAATATGTAACAAATCTGTGAAACAGTCTCAAAAGACCTGTGGTTGTAATTTCTGGAATTTGGAAATGACTAAAATAAAAATAGATTGTGTAATAAATCTTGTGAGATTTGTAGGGCCAGAGAAGTTAAGACTTAGACATCCCCACCAACAAAAAGATCCTATGACCTGTTGAATATTTAAAATAACCCTTAGGTTCTCAAAACTTCCTGGAGCAGGAAGTAGACAAAAAGTTCTATAGCCCCCAAGGTGTGCATATTACCCGATGCCAACTTCTAAAACTTCTGAAGTGGCCAGGAAGAACAAGAGCAAATAAACTACCTATAATGCAAAGTTGGGGGTTATAAAGTTCGATAAATCAAGGAACTCTTCCCAGAGATTACAATCTGTGCCAAATCATGAAACATTCCCATTCCTGGATATACCCTAGACTGAGAATAAGTGTTTGCTATTCTGGTTAACAGAGATTTTGAGAATTTCTTTTAAATGAATTATTATTACAGCAAGAGCCGACATTTTCTCACCATCCCCTCCCGCCAGTGCCTGCCCAACAGGATTTCAGAGTTGTACAGCGCAGTGATTGCTATGTGTTTCTATTCTTTCTTCTCAGGGAGAAGTGTTTATTGTAGTTACTCTTTTCCCTGTTCTGCCACTGTATTTTGTGTGTATGTGTGTGTGAATACACATGCATGTGCACTCAGAAAAGGAGCAACTAACTTATATTTTTATTTCAAAGGCTCCATATCAAGAAAAATCACATTCGTCCCTGATATATGGACTATTGTGAATCACCCAGAAATCTGAGGGATTGAGTTCAATGCTATGAATGAATGGGCCTCAGTCATTATAGAAGTGACAGGAGTTCTCCTGAAGGAGGTCCTCAGGAGGAGATGAGTGTGATCCACATTTAATGGGAGGAATCAACTTAATAATTAGTGACCAGAAGACAGGATCTAGGAAACCCATGACTCAGGCTAAAGCACACAAGGACAGGTGTGAGCTATCCATGTATTCTTTTCTGCTGCCATGATGACTATAGGGGCTGTGTGTTCCAGGTTGTGCAACTACAAGATGGTGGATCCTCTGATGGGCTGAATCCCTGGGTGACTGTATGGAGCAGAGACCTTCCCCATACTGGCCCCTGCCAACCTATCATAGACATTTAGCAAGAGTAATGTCCTGACTAATATACACTTCCACCTTCATTTTGGAGTAAGAATCTTTGGTAAACAGAATCATCTTGCTATTCACACCCTAATAATGTCATGAAAGAGCGGGGACTGATAAAAACTAGTAAGACACTGAAATGGAGAAAGATCCTGATTTCATCACCTGAGGGCCACACACACAAACATCCATTCAAAAGTATGTCATAGTGCCCTCGTAGCATAATACGAATTGTTTTGCATACCCACTGTGTAAAAATGTGGTGTATAGCCTTGCATAAACAGCTTCTTCCTGAAGCATTCCCACTGCAAACCAATAACGTGAGATGTCTGACTATAAAGCTAAAGCTTGCAAATACTTTTTAATTCACAAAATAACAGGAAGAGAAAATTCATGGTGCATGCCACTATTCACCAGTTAAGTATATGCCCACATTTTAACTTTTAGGTGAAATCCAATGTTTACCAGTGAAGCTCTGCTAATAGAAGAGTTTAGTACTTCCACTCTTTCACTTGTGTCTTCTCAAGTCAGGAGGGTTGGCCATATGGGGAAACTGACAATCAGCCCCTTTTCCGGAAGATATTAGTTTCTACTTGGTTGGTGTGGAAAAAAATTTGTTCGTCTTTCTACTGCTGCATCTGGGGCTGTTTATTAGTTTCATTTTGATAGATGGAGAGAAGATGAACAAATCACAAGATTTATTTTTCAGGGCATATTTGATAGAATCAGAGACCTTTTACCCCTTCTATATACTGTCTAAAAAAGCGAAATCAATCCAACATAATATGATTTGGTTTCCTCAGACTTTGTTAAGGAAGCTAGGTTTGATAGATAAAACTGTATCCGACTGTTTTTTTTTCTTTTTTGAAACACAAGCCTAAGACAAATTCATAGATCAAAGCCTACGTGAAATATAATGTATCTGGATTTTCTTCATAAAAGATTTTCTGTTATGGTATAGATAATGTATACAGTCAGCGTGAAATACATAAAATCTTGACAAGTTAACAAAGCAGCATCTTTGAAAAATTTATCCGGTTTCCAAAATGCACTCATGGAGAATAACTATCCCACTGGTAAAAATGGAAAAAACCGGTAACAAAGACATATTTGGAAAACATTTCTCCAAACTGCCTTTTTGCTGTCCTTGTGTTCCAAAATCAGAGAGTTGAGATTAAAAAACTCTGTCTCTACCTATCACCTAATATCTTTTCATTCGAAAACCTGATAAAATTGGTGGCTACATGAGTTGGGAATTGAGTGGATAGGGAACAGAGTAGGTGGTTAACTTTTGCCCTATCTCTTTATATCTTTAGAATTTTGAATTATGTAAATATATTATCTAAACAAAAATTAATATACAAAATGTTTTAAAATTAAGTAAAAGCCAACCAAAACTTATCTGATGTTATTCAGCAGGGCATTAAGAACTACACAGCATCAGGTATAAGCCTCTGGACTTTTTAGTTCATTTCACACTTGCCATAGTCCTCCTGGCTGAGACCTTCTCTGGATGAGCAATTTCAGGAATGAAATTAGGTGAGAGTGTGAGGTTCATGGTCTGCAGAATATCACCGCTTTCCTTACCCTGCCATGTCTCCTTTCTCTCTCTTCTCTCCTCCCCCAATTCGTCTCTCTTCTCATCTCCATGTATTCTGTAACACTAATCATTCACTTATTGGATTCTTACTATGTATCTGACACCATTTTAAATGCTTTGTATTAAATAATTTAAACCTCATATAACAGTAACCCTAGGAAAAACTATTAAATATTACCATTCACAGATAAGGATACTAAGTTCAGGGAACTTAAGTCATTTGCCCAAGGTCACACAACTAGCAAATTACAAAACCAGAATTTAAAATAAGGTCCTCTGCTCAGAATGTGCACGCAAGCATTTGCAATGCTGCCTAGTGAAAGTTAATCTTATCAATGGGTTCTTTTATTCACAAAAAGTATATTCGGTGGATAAACTTCTCCAGGGAGAAGTAAGTAGGTATCTTTTCTTTTATTAGTATTTGTTCCATTGGACCCAAAACAAAATCTTCCAGGATAATTTCCTTTTTTGGATTACAAGATGAGAGAATGAAAATGTGAAAGGCAAGGCTAGTGCAAACAGAGGCAGGATAGATAGAAGTTAGGGTGGGCAGAAGAGTTTGGAGAATGAGTCCTATTCAATTACTTGGACGTGCTGTCTCACTGGGGAGAAGTTTAGAAGGGTAGATGTCAAATCAATAAGAAAAACCAACGACTTGACTGCCTCAAAACTGGGCTGCCTTAAAGGACAGTGAGTTCCCTTTCATGGAGGAAGATGAGAAGATGCTGGATTGGTTGACGGGAATGTTGTAAAGGAAACTTATGGCACAAATGTTGGAAAAAACTAATTGCACTTTGGGATTTAGAAATAATTCTACATCTCTTGTAAAATATTTTGTCTCTTTAGAATCTTCTCAATCTGTTTTCTCCTTATAATTGGTAGTCCTAATCTAGTCTGAGACTAATATCTCTACTAAACTGAGTGATTAATTAGGTACAGGAATCTTTAACATAAGCCCCATCTTTTGTAATTCTCGAAATATTGTAATACTATTCAGAGGTTGTCCAGGCTCTACACATTTATTGATGTATTATAACTGGATTCAATTATCTTTGTGTTTCAAAGAGACATTACCATTCTAAAATAGCATTTATGGATTTAAAAGAATTAATAGCTCCCCATTATATATGGCCACCAAATACTTTAGTTGTGCAAATCAGATTTAAATCACAATTGTTGCATATAATCAGATGAAACATGAAAAGAAACATTTAACTAATAGGTTCTAAAGGAGTATTTTAAACTGCATTAAGTTTTAAAAATGTATTAACTATAATTATAAAATTATACTATAAATCCTTAATTACTTCAAAGGAATGACGATCTTAAAATTTACCAAGTAGCTGCAACTACCTATCAAATTAATATTTTTGCTGTAATTGAGGAAAACAAAAAGGAAAAGAATGTCTCCCCTTTCAATGAAAGATTCATACTTACAGTATGAATATAATATAAGCACATTGTTTGTAGACTTTTTTATCTTTGTTATATTTTGTTATTTTTATTTGTCAGCACCTAATATGTATTTGCTGTCATATAATCAAAATTATTTCAATTATATCTAAGAAATACTATTATATAAATTCCTGGAAAGTGGCCTAAATTACAGTGTGCAATTAGGTCATTCAGTTTCCAAAATAATTCCTTTAAAGATCAAAGGATTTTTGATTCTATTTCCCTTATAGTAGGATTCCAGCTACTTTACATTCATATCCAACTTTTCCAGGACTATCATATGAGACTAAAGATATTAGTAGTTTTGGTGCTTAGGTTGTTGTAATTACCTAATGGAGTTTCTTTCCTATTTCTATTTCTACACTGAATCTTTTGATTTTGTCAAAATTGACTCCATATTGCAATATCTTAATTTCAAACTTGCTGCCAAAGCTGAATCAGTTAGATGGACTACATTATCAGAATTCACTCCTGTGAAAGGAGAAAGTTATCTTTCCTTACCTCTTTCGTCACCAGTTATAACTTGATTCATATTCATTTGAACACTCTGAGAATGATGTCACCATTGTGTAAACCAGCTGCCCGTCAATGGAGGCTGGATTTGCTTTTCAGCTTCTTTTGGAGGGGATAGAAGACTAACAGGAGTGGAATAAACATGACTTGAATACTAAAAATAGAGTTTGTGCAGAGATATTACCAACAAAGTGCTCTTTTAATGCAAGATCATTACAAAAATTCCTCAAAAAACCCAAACTTTGACTATTTACTTTACATTAATCTACTGTAATATTTTACTTTTAAAAGGCTGTCTATATATGTATTGTTATGTGTTGATCCATCTTTTCATCAGGTAAAAAATTGTCAGGTTAACTTTTTAAAGCAATGTGAAAACTGTTGGAAAGCATATGTTTCAATTAAACATGACTCAGAGTAGAATTTTACAGCCGTGAGTACCAGGGCCATTAAGCATTTTATGCTTCTTTTGCTCATTATCCTAGTTGTATGTGCAAATTACTGATACTGGTTAAAATATTTACTTCTTTATTCATTGCTAATTTAATTCTCTTCTAACTTTAATGTGGATACAGATCTACATAATAAATGGATTAAATATAGTAATCTCCCCTTATCTGTGGAGATTTTAAGACCTCCAGTAGATGCTTGAAATCACAGCTAATACTGAAGCCTACATATACTGTTTTTAATCTATACGTACATATCTATGATTAACTTTAATTTATAAATTAGGTACAATAAGAGATTAGCAACAATAATAATAAAATAGAACAATCATCGTAGTATACTGTAATAAAGGTTATACGACTGTAGTGTCTCTCTCTCTCTCTCTCTCTCTCTTCAGAAATATCTTATTGTGCTGTACTTACCTTTCTTCTTGTGATCTGTTGATATAATAACCAACATGACTGTTGCATAACTAAGGGATGGGTAGGACAAACAGTGTTGGGTAGTGGGTAGGACAGACAGTGTTGAGACGTGGGATAAAGGGATGATTTACATTCTGTATGTCTGCCCAGGACATAAATCATCCTTCCGTTCAGTGTATCCCACAAAGTAGGACAGCGTAAGATTTTATCACACTACTCAGAAAGTGAGCAATTTAAAACTTACTAATTGTTTATTTCTGGAATTTCCACTTAATATTCTCGGAACTTGATTAACCTCAGGTAGGCTGAGACCTGGGATAGCTGAAACAATGGAAAGTGAAACTGTGGACAAGGGGAGAATACTATACTGCATTGTCAAAGATCAAAATTTCAACAAACTGAGTCTAAAAATCTAGTTAGCTTTTATTGGTGATTCATGAATTGGGCAGCATCTCATCTACAAACTAGGCAATCCATTGGGCATGGCAGAACAGTCAGTTTTTGCAAGGTAGCTTGAGCAGGAACAAGAAAACAGCATAGTGCAAAAAGCAAATTGGTTGACATCCAGTTACTTCAGGTTATTTTTCTTACAGAATTAAAGAAGAGGGAGTTTTCTTATTATGCCAGCTCCAGTTGACTGGCCACTTATGATTGGTTATGAATATTCTATTTTTTTGTAAAACTGGCACATTTCTATTTCTAGTTTGAGTAGGTGACACCTAACATGAGTGACTCTACTATGGTTTGTTCTGGTCTGTTGGGGTCTAATGCAGGAGCTCAGTCCATAACAATGGCCTCTTAAAAATGTTATTGAATTATCTATCTATCTATAATATGCTTCTAAGAAAAATTATTTGTATTATCTTTCAGCGTTTATAATCTTACCCCCAAAAGGAAAATATTTCCTTTACAAAATATTTTCCCCTTTTTTTGTATTTTCTGCAGAAAAAATTGTATACCATAGGTATGCCAAAATGAGGAGCTTTTGGAGAACAATCAATCCTCTGATCATGAAAACTTCTAACATCTACTTTAATGTTTTAATCTTATTTTTTGTTTATTGTAACAGTAGACTAGGGTTGTAATATAGTTCGGATATTTGTCCCATTCGATTTTTCTCCCCCATGCCCCCTATGTCAGAGGTAGGTCCTAGAGGGAGGGGTTTGGGTTACCAGGGCAGATCCCTCATGAATGTCATGGTACCCTCCCTGGGGTAATGAGTGAGTTCTCATTCTACTATGTCATTTGAGAACTGATTGTTTAAAAGAGCATGGCATCCCTCATGCCTCTTCCTCTTGTCCCCTCTCTCATCATGAGACATGCCAGCTCCCCTTCCACTTCTGCCATTATTGGAAGCTCCCTGAAGCCCTCACCAGAAGCAGATGCTGGTGCCATGCTTCTTGTATAGCCTGCTGAAATGTGAGCCAAATAAGCCTCTTTTCTTTATAAATTACACAGCCTCAGATATTGCTTTATAGCAATAAAAACAGACTAATACAGGTTGTTAAGAGTGTAAGTCTTGGGGGGGCGGAGCAAGATGGCCGAATAGAAATAGCTCCAGTCTCCAACTCCCAGCACGAGCGACACAGAAGACCGGTGATTTCTGCATTTTCAACTGAGGTACTGGGTTCATCTCACTAGGGAGTGCCGGACAATCGGTGCTGGTCAGCTGCTGCAGCCCCACCAGCAAGAGCTGAAGCAGGGCGAGGCATCGCCTCACCTGGGAAACGCAAGGGGGAAGGGAATCCCTTTTCCTAGCCAGAGGAACTGAGACACACAACACCTAGGAAATCGGGTACCTCCCACCCCAATACTGCACTTTAAGCAAACAGGCACAACAGGAGAGTATATCCCACACCTGGCCGGGAGGGTCCCACGCCCACGGAACCTCCCTCATTGCTAGCACAGCAGTCTGCAATCTAACCGCAAGGCAGCAGCGAGGCTGGGGGAGGGGTGCCCGCCATTGCTGAGGCTTAAGTAGGTAAACAAAGCCACTGGGAAGCTCGAACTGGGTGGAGCTCACAGCAGCTCAAGGAAACCTGCCTGTCTCTGTAGACCCCACCTCTGGGGACAGGGCACAGCTACACAACAACAACAACAACAACAACAAAAAGCAGCAGAAACCTCTGCAGACGCAAACAACTCTGTCTGACAGCTTTGAAGAGAGCAGTGGATCTCCCAACACGGAGGTTGAGATCTGAGAAGGGACAGACTGCCTGCTCAAGTGGGTCCCTGACCCCTGAGTAGCCTAACTGGGAGACATCCCCCACTAGGGGCAGTCTGACACCCCACACCTCACAGGGTGGAGTACACCCCTGAGAGGAAGCTTCCAAAGCAAGAATCAGACAGGTACACTCGCTGTTCAGAAATATTCTATCTTCTGCAGCCTCTGCTGCTGATACCCTGGCAAACAGGGTCTGGAGTGGACCTCAAGCAATCTCCAACAGACCTACAGCTGAGGGTCCTGACTGTTAGAAGGAAAACTATCAAACAGGAAGGACACCTACACCAAAACCCCATCAGTACATCACCATCATCAAAGACCAGAGGCAGATAAAACCACAAAGATGGGGAAAAAGCAGGGCAGAAAAGCTGGAAATTCAAAAAATAAGAGGGCATCTCCCCCGGCAAAGGAGCGCAGCTCATCGCCAGCAACGGATCAAAGCTGGATGGAGAATGACTTTGACGAGATGAGAGAAGAAGTCTTCAGTCCATCAAATTTCTCAGAGCTAAAGGAGGAATTACGTACTCAGCGCAAAGAAACTAAAAATCTTGAAAAAAAAGTGGAAGAATTGACGGCTAGAGTAATTAATGCAGAGAAGGTCATAAACGAAATGAAAGAGATGAAAACCATGACACGAGAAATACGTGACAAATGCACAAGCTTCAGTAACTGACTCGATCAACTGGAAGAAAGAGTATCAGCGATTGAGGATCAAATGAATGAAATGAAGCGAGAAGAGAAACCAAAAGAAAAAAGAAGAAAAAGAAATGAACAAAGCCTGCAAGAAGTATGGGATTATGTAAAAAGACCAAATCTACGTCTGATTGGGGTGCCTGAAAGTGAGGGGGAAAATGGAACCAAGTTGGAAAACACTCTTCAGGATATCATCCAGGAGAACTTCCCCAACCTAGTAGGGCAGGCCAACATTCAAATCCAGGAAATACAGAGAACGCCACAAAGATACTCCTCGAGAAGAGCAACTCCAAGACACATAATTGCCAGATTCACCAAAGTTGAAATGAAAGAAAAAAATCTTAAGGGCAGCCAGAGAGAAAGGTCGGGTTACCCACAAAGGGAAGCCCATCAGACTCACAGCAGATCTCTCGGCAGAAACTCTACAAGCCAGAAGAGAGTGGGGGCCAATATTCAACATTCTTAAAGAAAAGAATTTTAAACCCAGAATTTCATATCCAGCCAAACTAAGTTTCATAAGTGAAGGAGAAATAAAATCCTTTACAGATAAGCAAATGCTTAGAGATTTTGTCACCACCAGGCCTGCCTTACAAGAGACCCTGAAGGAAGCACTCAACATGGAAAGGAACAGCCGGTACCAGCCATTGCAAAAACATGCCAAAATGTAAAGACCATCGAGGCTAGGAAGAAACTGCATCAACTAACGAGCAAAATAACCAGTTAATATCATAATGGCAGGATCAAGTTCACACATAACAATCTTAACCTTAAATGTAAATGGACTAAATGCTCCAATGAAAAGACACAGACTGGCAAACTGGATAAAGAGTCAAGACCCATCAGTCTGCTGTATTCAGGAGACCCATCTCACACGCAGAGACATACATAGGCTCAAAATAAAGGGATGGAGGAAGATTTACCAAGCAAATGGAGAACAAAAAAAAGCAGGGGTTGCAATCCTAGTCTCTGATAAAACAGACTTTAAACCATCAAAGATCAAAAGAGACAAAGAAGGCCATTACATAATGGTAAAGGGATCAATTCAACAGGAAGAGCTAACTATCCTAAATATATATGCACCCAATACAGGAGCACCCACATTCATAAAGCAAGTCCTTAGAGACTTACAAAGAGACTTAGACTCCCATACAATAATAATGGGAGACTTCAACACTCCACTGTCAACATTAGACAGATCAACAAGACAGAAAGTTAACAAGGATATCCAGGAATTGAACTCATCTCTGCAGCAAGCAGACCTAATAGACATCTATAGAACTCTCCACCCCAAATCAGCAGAATATACATTCTTCTCAGCACCACATCGTACTTACTCCAAAATTGACCATATAATTGGAAGTAAAGCACTCCTCAGCAAATGTACAAGAACAGAAATTATAACAAACTGTCTCTCAGACCACAGTGCAATCAAACTAGAACTCAGGACTAAGAAACTCAATCCAAACCGCTCAACTACATGGAAACTGAACAACCTGCTCCTGAATGACTACTGGGTACATAACGAAATGAAGGCAGAAATAAAGATGTTCTTTGAAACCAATGAGAACAAAGATACAACATACCAGAATCTCTGGGACACATTTAAAGCAGTGTGTAGAGGGAAATTTATAGCACTAAATGCCCACAAGAGAAAGCAGGAAAGATCTAAAATTGACACTCTAACATCGCAATTAAAAGAACTAGAGAAGCAAGAGCAAACACATTCGAAAGCTAGCAGAAGGCAAGAAATAACTAAGATCAGAGCAGAACTGAAGGAGATAGAGACACAAAAAACCCTCCAAAAAATCAATGAATCCAGGAGTTGGTTTTTTGAAAAGATCAACAAAATTGACAGACCACTAGCAAGACTAATAAAGAAGAAAAGAGAGAAGAATCAAATCGACGCAATTAAAAATGATAAAGGGGATATCACCACCGACCCCACAGAAATACAAACTACCATCAGAGAATACTATAAACACCTCTACGCAAATAAACTGGAAAACCTAGAAGAAATGGATAATTTCCTGGACACTTACACTCTTCCAAGACTAAACCAGGAAGAAGTTGAATCCCTGAATAGACCAATAGTAGGCTCTGAAATTGAGGCAATAATTAATAGCCTACCAACCAAAAAAAGTCCAGGACCAGATGGATTCACAGCTGAATTCTACCAGAGGTATAAGGAGGAGTTGGTACCATTCCTTCTGAAACTATTCCAATCAATAGAAAAAGAGGGAATCCTCCCTAACTCATTTTATGAGGCCAACATCATCCTGATACCAAAGCCTGGCAGAGACACAACAAAAAAAGAGAATTTTAGACCAATATCCCTGATGAACATCGATGCAAAAATCCTCAATAAAATACTGGGAAACCGGATTCAACAACACATCAAAAAGCTTATCCACCATGATCAAGTGGGCTTCATCCCTGGGATGCAAGGCTGGTTCAACATTCGCAAATCAATAAACATAATCCAGCATATAAACAGAACCAAAGACAAGAACCACATGATTATTTCAATAGATGCAGAAAAGGCTTTTGACAAAATTCAACAGCCCTTCATGCTAAAAACGCTCAATAAATTCGGTATTGATGGAACGTACCTCAAAATAATAAGAGCTATTTATGACAAACCCACAGCCAATATCATACTGAATGGGCAAAAACTGGAAAAATTCCCTTTGAAAACTGGCACAAGACAGGGATGCCCTCTCTCACCACTCCTATTCAACATAGTGTTGGAAGTTCTGGCTAGGGCAATCAGGCAAGAGAAAGAAATCAGGGGTATTCAGTTAGGAAAAGAAGAAGTCAAATTGTCGCTGTTTGCAGATGACATGATTGTATATTTAGAAAATCCCATTGTCTCAGCCCAAAATCTCCTTAAGCTGATAAGCAACTTCAGCAAAGTCTCAGGATACAAAATTAATGTGCAAAAATCACAAGCATTCTTATACACCAATAACAGACAAACAGAGAGCCAAATCATGAATGAACTTCCATTCACAATTGCTTCAAAGAGAATCAAATACCTAGGAATCCAACTTACAAGGGATGTAAAGGACCTCTTCAAGGAGAACTACAAACCACTGCTCAGTGAAATAAAAGAGGACACAAACAAATGGAAGAACACACCGTGCTCATGGAGAGGAAGAATCAATATCGTGAAAATGGCCATACTGCCCAAGGTAATTTATAGATTCAATGCCATCCCCATCAAGCTACCAATGAGTTTCTTCACAGAATTGGAAAAAACTGCTTTAAAGTTCATATGGAACCAAAAAAGAGCCCGCATCTCCAAGACAATCCTAAGTCAAAAGAACAAAGCTGGAGGCATCACGCTACCTGACTTCAAACTATACTACAAGGCTACAGTAACCAAAACA